>NC_138887.1:95554295-96154295 GCF_965194825.1 Balaenoptera physalus | reverse complement strand
TTATTTACAATAGCCAAGATATGGAAGCAACCCAAGTTCCCATCAATAAACCAATAGATAAAGAAGATGTAGTGCATATATTTCAATGGAATATTACTCAGCCAGAAAAAAGGAGTAATATCTTGCCATTTGTAACAACATGGATGGATCTAGAGGGTATTATGCTAAATGAAATAAGTCAAATAGAGGAAGACAAATAAGATTTCACTTATGTGTAGAATCTAAAAAACAAAACAAATGAACAAACATAACAAAACAGAAATAGACTCATAGATACAGAGAACCAACTGTTGATTGCTATAGGGGAGAGGGATGGAGAGATGAGTAAAATAGGTGAGGGAGATTAAGAAGTACAGACTTCAAGTTACAAAATAAATAAGTCACAGGCATGTAATGTACAACACAGGGAATATAGTCAATAATATTGTAATAACTTTGTGTGATGACAGACAGTAACCAGACTTATTGTGGTGATCATTTTGTAATGTATAAAAATTTCAAATCACTATGTTGTACACCTGAAACCAAAAGAATATTGTAAGTCAACTATACTTAAAAGATAACTAAGTACTAGGGATGTAATGTACAACTTGATGACTATAGCTAACACTGCTGTCTGATATATAGGAAAGCTGCTAAGAGAGTAAATTCTAAGAGATCTCATCACAAGGAGAATTTCTTTTTCCTTTTCTTGTTTTCTTTCCTTCCTTTTCATTGTATCTATATGAGAAGATGGAGGTTAGCTGAACCTATGTGGTAATCATTTCACAATATATGTAAATCAAACCATCATGTTGTAGACCTTAAACTTATACTGTGATATATATCAATTATTTCTCAGTAAAACTGGGGAAAAAAAGAATTCACTTATATATCAGGACAGAACATGTTCTCATTCAAATGTATGTGACTTAACACCATTTATCTTTCAAATGTAAAGAACTGTGTCTATCCATACTTAAAAGTAATGCTGGGCTTCCCTGGCGGCGCAGTGGTTGAGAATCTGCCTGCCAATGCAGGGGACATGGGTTCGAGCCCTGGTCTGGGAAGATCCCACATGCCGCAGAGCAACTGGGCCCGTGAGCCACAATTACTGAGCCTGCGCGTCTGGAGCCTGTGCTCCACAACGAGAGGCCGCGATGGTGAGAGGCCCGTGCACCGCGATGAGGAGTGGCCCCCACTTGCCGCAACTGGAGAAAGCCCTCGCACAGAAGCCAAGACCCAACACAGCCATAAATAAATTAATTAAAAAAAACGTTGTTAAAAAAAAAAAGTAATGCTGAAAAGAAGATGTGGTACATATACACAATGGAATATTACTCAGTCATAAAAAAGAGCAAAATAATGCCATTTGCAGCAACATAGATGGACCTAGAGATTATCATACTAAGTGAAGTTAGTCAGACAGAGAAAGACAAATACCACATGCTATCACTTACATGTGGAATCTAAAATATGGGTACGAATGAACTTATTTACAAAACAGAAACAGACTCACAGATTTCAAAAACAAACTTCGGGTTACCAAAGGGGAAGCGTGGTGGGGAGGGATAAATTAGGAGCTTGGGATTAACATACACACCCTACTATATATAAAATAGACAACCAACAAGGACCTGCTGTATGGCACAGGGAACTCTACCCAATATTCTGTAATAACCTATATTGCAAAAGAATCTGAAAAAGAATGAATATATGTATATGTATAACTGAATCACTTTGAGGTACACCTGTAACTAACACAACATTGTAAGTCAACTATACTCCAATAAAATTTTAAAAAAATAATAGTTTAACTGGTATTAGGTATAGCTCTGAACATAATTGCAGAGCAAGCAGAGCCTCCGTCTTCACTTCCAGCCTAGCCGTTCTGCAATTTCCTCTTCTTGCTGGTCTCTTCTGCTAATCTTTCAAGTTCCTGGTCTTCTTACATTCTTGTCTACTCTACCCCTTCCCAGCCTCTGACCTGCTCCATTCTAGTTTTGCTCTGAGAAGGATCTTCTAAATAATGGCAATAGTACATTACATTTTATATTCAACTTTGGAGAGAAAAGACCAACTATGGACAGGGTGGCCAGATATTTGTTTATGCTTCCATCCCTACCCTCTCCCATCAACAGTACCCTGGTTTCCCATGCAAGAATTAACTCCCACTCATTCCTGGTCATGCAGTTTGGGTTGGATAACCCCATCCCCAGCTCTAGGGGTGAGCCATGAGATCACCTCTTGTCATCTGGAATCCAGTGTCTACAGAAGCCAGGTTTTTAGTGAAAATAAATAGTATAACGACTGTGGGGTTGGTTGATTGCTTCTTTAAAAACTTGAAAAAGGAAAATGATGAGCTTAGAGCTTTAAATTCCCAGCTCAACATCAAAGGAATGAACCAGAAAGCTTCCTTAGGTCCTATAGCTAAATGGTTGATATTTCTGAAAACAAACCCAAAGTCCAGTCCTGCAGGCAGCTAAATGATAATATGCATGGAATTCACAACCATAGATTCTCTTACGTTAAAGTTGATGCATTAATTGGAAAAGAGTGAGAACCATGAAAATGGGAATGGGAGCAACTGGCTAGGTTCTAGAGAAGCTGGGGACCATGAACCTCCAAATTCTGCTTTGCCACATTTGCCAGTGGAAGCAGCCCATTCTTGCTGTCTAAGGAGGTTCGACTCTCCTTGCCTAAAGAACCAGTAATGATCTTTCCAAGAGAGAAAATTTTAATCTTCTTCTTCTTGATACTCCAGACCTATAATTATATTAAAATCCAGGATATTAGGCACCAAGTATGACCTGGGAGAATGTGGCATACACAATATTGCAAGACTTTGCCAATATACATTAACTAAAAGCTGGGGAATATTTATCATAATGCATTCTAAGGGGCTGGAATCTGGTAGAAGGAATGTAATATTGGATGAAGCCAAATATATTGATGCAGGAGGATTAAGCATAAATTTTGAATTTAATGCATTAACTAAAGTAACTTGGATTGGCTGGTTTGATTGCTTGGCTAAAATTTGGAATCATATATGGTTTATGCTAACTGGGGTTGAAAAATCAGAGCTAACCTAGCGTTAGGGTATCAAATGTTTAAGGAAATTGGAATGTTTTAGTGACTTTATCATCATCTGTCTTCTGATTATGTCCCTAGGGAAGCTCTGGAGGATACCTCTTTTATAAAGGCTTTGAGAAGCACACTAGGGGCTGGGAGCACCAGCATCCTGAAGGCCTCTGTAACAGCTATTCTCTGGAGGCCAGGAGTAACAGAGTGGCAAATGCTGCTATTAAAATAGATTCTCTGCATTCGGTGTGGTATACAAGTGTTGAACAGGTGACTGTCTTTTTTCTCTATACTTGATAGAAAACATCAAGAATAGCTTGCTTTCAGCTCTCCATCACTGTTATACTTAGTTTGCAGGGACTTTGATACCCTATCTATCCCATAGCATATAATGCTGATCTAATGTAATATTATCGCATTGATTGGACCTTTCTGGTAAACAGGAAGTAGAAACCTTTGTATGTCACATGAGGATCAGAGGGTAGGAAATATCCCCCAGGAAAATTCAGGGGTCTGACACCTCAGTGAAATTTATAGGAGTCCAACAGTCTGGGGCATGTTGAAATAGCCCTCCATGGTTAAAAGTCCTCTTCAGCTACTAAGAAAGGGGCTTATTGGCTTCTCCGTAATTTGGAGGCATCATATACTTTATTGGAGTGTACTGCTCCAAGTCATCTACTGAGAAACCAGAAAGGCTGCAAGTTTTAAGTGGGCCCAAAGCAAAGGACAGCTCACCAATAGTTCCAGGCTGCTGTGCAAGTTGCTCTGCCCCTTGGGTCATACAACCCACCAGATCCCGATATGTTTGAAATGTCTGTAGCAGATAGGAGTGCTGTATGGAGTCTTTGGCCAGACCCTATAGGTAAAATACATCACAGACCTTTCAGATTTTAGGGCAAAGCTAAGTTATCATCTGCTGATAACTATTTTCCTTTTGAAAAACATCTTATGACCTACCAGTGAGGGTAAATGGAGACTGAATGCTTGATCATTGGCCCTCAAGTTGCCATATTTTCTAAGCTGCCCATGATGAAGGGGGAGTTGTCGGACCCCGAGCCAGAAAGTTGAATGTTGATAGCAACAACCTTATCAGGAAAAGTAGTATAAGTGAGATGAGAATTAGGTAGGTCCCAAGACACAACAGCAAATGGCTCAGATTCCCGTAAGTCCTACTGGAGCTACATCTTCTTTTTTCTCTCATCCTGCACCAACATCTCATGGGAAGTTCACAATGACCAGTTAAATGATGAAGACAATATTCAGACGATTTTGCACAATATTCTGGCACCACCCATCTGAAGAGTTGTAGCACTGCAGCCCCATTCCATGGGTAGCCCTGAAGGACAATGGTGAAAGGAAGTTCTCCCTGTTGGCAGAATTTAGAACAGTACTTCTGATTTTTCTTTTTGCCTGGAAAAAGAAATGTTTTAATGTGTGTGTCTACATTGATTTACAGGCAATGACAATGCTTTGGCTAGCTGTCAAAAATTTGGAAGAAACATAATTAGAAAATTGATGACAAGAAGGTCTGGGGATGAGATAGTGACCTCTCTGAATGAGCACAGAGTGTAAGGATATTTATATCACATGTAAATACACGCGAATGAGTAACTTCAGCTGAAAAGGAACTTAATGATCAAATGGAGCAGATAATTCATTACGTAGGTGTCAGTCAGCCTCTTTTGAAAACCACTCCATCCTTGGCAATGTGTTCACGCATAAAGAGGTCATGACAGCAGAAATAGAGGTTATGCTTTCACTCGGTATCATGGACTTCCAATCACCAAAGCCAATCTGTCTATACTACTTCTGAGTTCCCAGCCTGCCAACAGCAGAAACCAAGACTGATTCCCTGAAATAGCATAATTCCCTGGGAGATAAGTGGCACCACTCCCTTATGAAAAAGGAAGCATTTTGTTCTCACTGGAATAGACACCTATTCTGGATATACATTTGCCTTCCCTACATGCAATGTTTTGATCAAAACACCATCCAAAGATTTACAGGGACTTCCCTGGTGGTCCAATTGTAAAGAATCCGCCTTCCAATGCAGGAGACATGGGTTCAATCCCTGGTCTGGGAACTAAGATCCCACATGCCGCGGGGCCACTGAGCCCAAGCATCACAACTACTGAGCTCGCGCGCCTCAACTACAGAGCCCTCGTGTCACAAACTACAGAGCCCACGTGCCCTGGAGCCCATGCGCCACAACTAGAGAGAAGCCTGGGTGCCACCACGAAGAGCCCATGTGCTGCACCAAAAAGATCCTGCATGCCTCAACGAAGATCCCCTGGGCCACAACTAAGACCTGACGCAGCCAAAAAAATAAAGAAAATAAACAAATAAAATAACAAAGATTTACGGAAAACTTATTCATCACTGTGGTATTCCGCACAGCATTGCTCCTGACCAAGCAACTCATTGTAGAGCAAACAATTTCAACAATGGCTTACGCTAATGGAATCCACTGAGTTGGCCTCATACTACAATGCAATGGCCTTCTGAAGACTCAGTTACAGTGCCACCTAGGGGACAAAACATTGTGTGCATGGCTAATATCCACCAGCATGAGGTAATGCTCTAAACGGCAATCAATATATGGTGATGATTTTCTTATAGCAAGGATTCCTGGGTCCAGGAATCACTATGTGGAAATGAGAATGGTTCCTCTCACTATTACCCTTAATGATCCTCAGAAAAAGTTTTGCGTTTCATCACCACAACTTTGTAGTCTGATAGTTTAGTGGTCTTAGTTCACAAAATATGAGTGCTTCCACAAGGAGACACAACAATTGTTCCATTAAATTGGAAGGTAAGAGTGCCACCTGACCGTGTTAGACTACTTATACAGCTGAACCAACAGGCAACAAAGGTTACAGCTCCATCTGGAGTTATTAATCCTACCTGTCGAGGACAATTTGGGAGTTTTTTTGTTTGTTTGTTTGTTTTTTATACAACGCAACAGGTAAGGATGCAGGAGATCTTTAGGGTATGGGTCAGTTTCAATCATTCGGAAAGCATATACTAATACAGTTAGAAATGCAAAAGAATTAAAGAGGGTATTCCTTGGGAAAACTTAAGGAGAAAGGAAGCAGGAATAGGCAAGGAAAGCCTTCAGACCATAATTCAGATCTGATATCTGTGAGTAGAGACTGGTAAATCAAGCCTCTGACTGTGAGACAGCCTGAAAAAGTTCTGGTTAGTCCCATAAGGATCTTGAGCCAAAGGTTTCCCATAGAGAAGTCCCTTATTAGGCCAAATAGTCAGGCCCTAGTACCCGCAGGATGCTCAGTTATTGGCTGGGCGTTCCCTGAAAGAGCATGACCTCAGTCTGAATGCTGTAGCAGATCCTGAAGGTGCCACCACTGTCAGCTCGCTGCACTCCTTTTGGCAGGTTGTCTCTTGAAGGAGATCAGAGTGGTGCACCCCTATAACTGAAACAGTCCACCCATTATACTGTGCACACTCATTTCTTCATACACATTCAAGAGGAGATCTTCTGTGGTTCTGGTGAGCCTCTCCCCTTGAGAGGAAATTTATTAGAGGGATGAACTGTAGCGCCCATCACTGAAGTTGGCCTTGGGTCTGCAGCTGGTACTCAATATCTTCTGTCCCCACTGTGTATTCTAAATTCTTTTCACTCTTAGCCATCACCTGGACAGTTCTCTTATTACCTGGTAATATGACCTATACCTCCTTCCTAAGACTTTTGGGCCCCTGTTCGCGTATGCTTTTCAGGCATAGATTGCTTCATTTGCCCATCTGCAATCCAAATGGCAGGAGACATCCAAGTGGAACACCTAAATTACATAATTATTCCTACCTGCCCCCACTGTGTAACTGCAGTCCTCCTTCCTCCTTCTTCTGATCAGGGTCAGTTATCTGTGCTAAGATGTTAGCAACTCTTCTCTACTTGTCCATACACACAAGGAATCCAAAGTGATCAAGTGGTAGCCACAGTTATAGCTCAATGAGACCTTTGTTTTGTCTCATAGAAACAGTGAGCATCCTTTGGGGACCAGGACTTCTGACCTTGTAGAGCCCAGAGTTGGGATGGGAGGCAGAAAGTCTCCCAGCAGGTCACTGTGTTAGTAAGTGCAGCCGATCCTGCCTCTATCTCTTGGTTTCTAGACCTATGTGTTCATATTATTCAACTCCTATGCCAACAGGAGACAACTGGACCCCCCAAAAACTTTACAGTGTGTCAAGTTCCTTAATCTTCATAGGACTTACCTCCTATACTCTGGAGGGTATGTGTCTTATTAATGCTCCTGGCAAGCTAGCCCCTTCTTACTCATTCTGTCCAATCAGCATGATGTCATTAATGTAACAGATCAATGTGCTATTTTATAGGATGTCCGGATGGTCCACATTTCTGCCTGGGAAGAGTTGGAGTCTCTCACATGGCCTCCACTGACACCACAGGAGGGGTAACCTCAATAGCAACGAGCAGTGGTGAAAGTCATTACTGTCCACTAGGCCTCCTCTAACACTATCCCAGGAAGAGATGCCTCTTTACTGCTGGGTGGTATGGAATCTATTTTCCCCATGAGGTCTTCACTGACACCTTGGGGTGGGAGGACTCATTACTCCCAGTGGGAATAAAGGTCCTGGCTCCCTGCTTGGCCTTCTCTAACACTATCCCAGCAAGGGCATTGGAATGCCTCCTTACAGCCTGGCAATGGTAGAATTCTAGGCCTTTGCTGTTGTGAGAGTGGGGGGGATGAAACCATAGCTTTTTTTTCTGTGGTGTTTAGTCAGAGTAGAACAGTTATTGTCTAAAACTTTTCTGTCTTGCTAGCATACCCCTTTCCTGGTCCTTTAACTAGAAGGAACAGGCTTTTGTTGGAGCTATTATTGTCTGTGCCTGTTGGCATTTCCGGGTTGTGGATTCTTTAAGTTTGGGATACCTGGGGCAAATATAAAACCCAGAGAATTCACCACCATGTTATTCCTTGAGTACCAAGGTCCCGGGACAGTTGGCTTTCTCTTCACCTTTCAGAGTCTTCCTATGTTTATTTTACATATAAAGGTCAGGAATTTTTAGTTATCAGCAGAAGGCATAGAAAAAAAGCACATCTGCTCCATCTTCCTGGAAGAGGAAGTGCCGTTTGTGTCTTTTAAATTTTAGGTCTGATCGTAACACTCAATGCATTAAACTCTCCAATAACCTCCCTTAATATCTAGAGTAAAACCCAAAGTCCTAATAATGGCCAACTAGGTCCTATACGAATTAGCTACCTGTTTGCCTAATATTTTCCTCCTTACTCAGTCTCCAGTACCTAGAAGAGGACTGGCCCCAAATAGGTAATCAATAAATACTTTTTAATTAATGAATTAAGGTATCTCTTTTTAATACTGAAAACAATCAATCGAGCATCCACATGCCCAGAGAGACAATTCCCTTGTGTCTCTCTTTGGGCCTGCATTCCTTGAATTATCCAAGAATCCAAGAGGCTTGCTCATTCCAAAGGGGCTGTAGTAGAAAGAATTATAAAAATGTCCCCCCGAGATTTCTTGCCCTAATGCCAGGGAATGTGAGTATGATAAAATATCAGGCCCATGAATACATCATGCTGCATGGCAAAAGGAACTTTGCCAATGTAATTAAGGCTACTAATTAGTTGACCTTAGGTTGTTAATTAGTTAATTGACCTCAAGACAGAGAGAGTGTTCTGGATTACCCAGCTGGGCCTAATGTAATTACATCAGCCCTTTAAAAGCAGAAGAGGAAGGCAAAGAGATGGGAAGCATGAGAAAGACTTGACATGCCATTACTGGTATGAAGATGGGGGGGCCACATGAGAAAAAGGGTGAATTAAGGAGTTGAAAGAGGCCCCCTGGTCAATAGCTAGCAAAGAAACACGAACTCAGTCCTACAGCCGCAAGGCACTGAATTCTGCCAGCAAATCTAATGAGGCTGGAAGCAGATTCTTCCCCAGAACCTCCAGATGAGAGCCCAGCCTGGTCAACACCTAGATTTCTGTCTCTGAGACCCTGAGCAGGGAATCCACCCATGCTGCACTCAGACTTCTGACCTATAGAACAGTGAGCTAATAAATGGATATGGCTTAAACCTCTATATTTGTGGTGATTTGTTACACAGAAATAGAAAAACATATTGGGGCCATTCCTGTGTCCAAGTGCCAAAAAACAGAGAAAGTGCTAGAGGAGCTAATTAGTTCCTTATTTCCTCTACACATATTAGTTTTCTGCTGCCATTGCTTCTGTTAATATGTTTACACTATTGCTGTTGAAAAAAAACTCATCTTGCATGGTTAACACATCCTTGCCCACCACTGTGGTGAAGCATATGTTGTCCAGCTCTCAGAACAGTGTTATTATTCCTAAAGGAAGCTTGGGTTCACAAGCTTACCACTAAAGAATTACAACCAAAGATTGTACTTACTCACTGGCTCAGTCGTTGCTTTTCAAAGAATGCTGCTTACACCACGGTGGCTTGGTCCAGGAGTACTTCTAGCTGCAGCCATGACTGTGCTGGAATCAGCCTTCCTCAAGAACAGCCTAGGCCAGTGATAAGAAAATATTGGTCACACAGCAGGCAGAATGGTTTTGATTTGCCATCACACTTAAACATCGTTTAATATGAATGGCAAGTATTGAATTCTGTTCCCCCCGCCCTCCCCGAATCCATATGTTAGAGTCCTAATGATTGGTACCTCAGAATGTGACCTCCTTTGGAGATAGGGTCTTTCTAGAAGTAAGTTATGGTCATTAGGTTGGACCCCAGTGCAATATGACTCGTGTCCCTTATTGTAATAGGCAAGGCCGGGGCGGGAACGCAGCCATTAGCTCGCGGCTGTTCGTGGGAGGCCTTTCTCTCGAGACCGTTATCGCGAGACTATTAGCGCGTGATCATTAGCGCGAGACCGCGAGACCGCGAGACCGCGAGACCGCGAGACCGCGAGACCGCGAGACCGCGAGACCGCGAGACCGCGAGACCGCGAGACCGCGAGACCTGCAGACCTGCAGACCTGCAGACCATTAGCGAACAATTAACTCACAGTGTTCCTCGGGGCAGAGAGTGTGGAGAGAGGCAGGTGGCTGTCTTCTCCCTGGGGCCCTCCAGGCCCTCAGTGCTCAAGCCGGCGGGTGAGCTGGAGGGTCCGGGGACAGGCTAAGGGCTGTGTCCCGCAGGGCTCCAGAGCCCTCGCCACGGCTGCCCAGTGGCCAGGCCCAGGCCTTGGAGCAGCAGCATACTAATTCTTTACTAAGCTCTCTGAGGTTGCAAGGAAAAGACAAGCCAAGTTAGATGATGTTAGGTTATTATAAAGATACCCTAGAAAATAAAGAAGCATGGAAACCCATCACAGCAGCTATATTTATTCAGAAGTGCATCATGACATTGAGGTCCATGAAGAACCAGAACAAAGGCCCATTTTCACCCAGTATGTTTCAGACCGAGGCCTAGAAACCCACCTCCTATTGGGGCAGCCACCCATTAGTGAGACTATCCAATATGGAACACCCCAATTGGGCTGGATTTTGCACCGAGCTATCTCAGTAGCAGATGACATACCGTTATGTCCATACCATATAAATTTACATTATGCAGGGCACCTAACCATGGCTGGATCCCTGGGTGCTGTATCTATTTCATTTTATGCACCTGGAATAAACCATGGTGTCTTAGATGCTCATTTCCTTGCAAAGGTTCTGAAAGCTGTACTTGTCTACTATTCCTGTCTGGTATCACCGCTTCTGGAGGTAGGTGCTATCTGAATAACAAAACGTTGGTTCTCAAACATGAGTTTGTAATATTAACCTGTGATGTTTATTTAAAGTGTAGATGTCAATCCACAGTGCCTAGATGTTTTGACTGGATAGATCTAGAGGGAGACCAGTACGTCCATTTTTAAAAAACACCTTCAGTGTTTCTGATGAAGATAGTAGAGGATCACACTTTGAGGAATTCCATATAGAGAAAACCCAGGAATTGATGTTTTCTCAGTGTACTTTGCTTTGTCCAGAGTCACTTGAAGTTATTCAGAGTTTAATCTGGTCATATAATCTTGCACTAAGTTTCTTTAAAGTGTGACATTTCAGAACAGGGCCAAGATACCCATAGAATGAGAAGAGAGCTCCCAAGAGGAAAAAAAAAAAAGGGTTTTAGATGTTACTTATCACATCAAAATTAGAAAAAAATCTGTGTCAGAAATGATTCTGTGCAAAGTGGCCATAATTCACAATCATCAGCACCTCTACACTGTTAGACGCCATTAGAATGGGGGCCATTAGAAGACTCCACCCAGGGCTTCCCTGGTGGCGCAGTGGTTGAGAATCTGCCTGCCAATACAGGGGACACGGGTTCGAGCCCTGGTCTGGGAAGATCCCACATGCCACGGAGCAACTGTGCCCGTGAGCCACAACTACTGAGCCTGCGCTCCACAACAAGAGAGGCCGCGATGGTGAGAGGCCCGCGCACCGCGATGAAGAGTGGTCCCCACTTGCCGCAACTAGAGAAAGCCCTCGCACAGAAACGAAGACTCAACACAGTCATAAATAAATAAATAAATAAATAAATAAAAGAACGTGAATTTCTTTAAAAAAAAAAAAAAAAAAAAGACTCCACCCAGCTGGACTTGGAAACTTGATGAGATTGTAGCCCAGTGACAGATGGCAGCAGGGAAAATAATGCAAAACACAACTCAATGATAGCTGGAAATGAGGGTGCATATTGAGAGGTAGCACACCATAATCTTTAACTAATGAGAAATTAAGATCATTTAACTAAGCTTGTCTAATCACTCAGTATTAGGTTGTGTGAGACTTTAGGAAAAAAAACGTTGCCAAACAAGAATAGACCATTTCTTTAATAGAGAACTTAAACATAATCATTTGTCTTCTTATATTGATTGTTAGATATTTCCATTACCAAGCTTTCTTTGAAATACTTTCTAATTGATTACTTCTAGGTTTAATAGGTAAGTGTTTATAAAGCATCAGTGGGAAATTTTGCTGCTAGGTAGCAATGTAAAACTTATGAATCATTTGTTAGGAAGCAATAGAGGTGATCTCTACATGTAACTCCTGAAAAGATTAAATGGGTAATACTTCTAAAATATTATGGAAGATTTAATTAAAACTACATGATTCAGCATATAGGATTTGGAGAAGCAGTGTCTGTCAGCAAGAATGGGAAGATGGGCTCTGGAAAACAGATCAGAAAGGCTAAGCATGAAAGAAGCTAGGGTCGGTTAAGAGCTAAGACAGCACAAAGGACCCAAAAACAGTAGTTGAGAGCATAGGTCATATTTCTCTCTCTCTCTTTTTTCCCCCCAAGTTTATAATCCTAACTAACTCTTCTCTATCTGTTAAGCAGGGATAATAACAATATCTGTTTCACAGGACTGCTGCAAATAGTCGGTGAGTGAACACAGGTAAAGGACTTCGGACAGTGCCTGACACATAGTAAGTTTCAAGTAGCTCTTGGCTCTTATTATTAACAGGAGATCCATGCTACTCTAAGACAGAGGGTTTAAGTAATAAAACCTTCCCCATAAGCAAGCCAGATCCCTTCTTCTCTTTCAGTTTAAACTCATATTCTCTTATTCTGTCATTATGGCAATAGGGGCTAGCCGGACACTTTTCTCTGCATGATGACCCTTCACACTCTGAATGATTTCATGTAATCAGAAACATTTGTGGATGTAGAGCTCTTCAGGGAAAAGCGTGTCCCAATCTAATTTCACAAAGTAGTGTCAGGAAGGAAACAATCAATGAGGTTACTGCAAATCAGAGCACTTTAGGGAAACTCTTTTAATCCATCTTTAGGCCAGTAAAGCATGGAGAGAGAATCACTGATGTGCAAAAGATGTGTAAGAAAGGTGTTCTTACAGCTATATTTTTTACTGTATGTTGAGCTAAAATTAAACGTGGGGAAAGGTCTAATCTTTTAAATCAAAATAATTTAGGGTCTGTTTCCGTATTAAGATATCAGAGTATTTGTTTTGAATCTTGGATTTTATAATACATGATTTTAGTTTTTTCTAATCTTGGTTTTAGTCGTCTATTTTAAGTAACAACTTGAAGGCAGAGGACAACACTTACACATATTTAGATTCTCACAAACCCAGGAAATCTTCTACCTATTATAAGTGTTCATTAAACATCAGTCCTCTATGAGTCCATAGTAGTCAAATTAGAAATTTAGGAACTAACTTAATTATTTCTGAGCTGTTTATTGAAAATAATGGCAACTGGTGAACATCACACAGTAATATAAATGTCCCATAAATATGTTTCTTCAAACCATGCAGACAGATAGTAAATAAAATGTAAACCACATTTTTTTTTAACATCTTTATTGGAGTATAATTGCTTTACATTGTTATGTTAGCTTCTGCTGTATAACAAAGTGAATCAGCTACACGTATACATATATCCCCATATCCCCTCCCTCTTGAGCCTAAAATATGGAACGCTTCACGAATTTGTGTGTCATCCTTGCGCAGGGGCCATGCTAATCTTCTCTGTATCGTTCCAGTTTTAGTATATGTGCTGCCAAAGTGAGCGCCACATTTTCTTTAATAGGCACTGAGAGTGCTCATGGGCCAGTTGGGGGATCCGTGGGCGAGGCTTCCCAGTGCCTCATGGGTGGGGTTCCTGGTGGAGTCCGTGATGCATTTAGTAGGACCCGAGTCCCTTTACTGCCCTCTTCGAGTCCTCTCTCTTCGCCTCCCTCTTCCCTCTAGTCCTGCCGCTCCTGACTCAGTACTCTGTAGGGGACGAGAGAGAAATGTGCCTCTTTGGCAACGTCCCAAACAGGGGGAAAGCTAAGTTCTGACTCATGCACTCACTTTCCCTCATGGGAGAAATCACAGGCCAGAAAGTTCCCACTTGGCACTAAGCTGTGCCCCTTTTTTTTTTGGGGGGGGGTGACACAGGTAAAGTTCCTCTTAACCTCTATAATGCATCCTGACTTGTATTGTTTGGCTCCAGTGGTGTGCTGAACTTCTCCACTGGAAACCTGGAAAAAAAAGGCTCTCTCATCCACGGGTGATTGTCTAAGACACTGTTCTCCCGGGACTCCCAAGCTGCAGCCAAGAGAGGCTGGAGCCAGTTCACAGGCCACTGCTGAGTCCGTAGACAAAGGCACTTTTGCCTGTGGATTGATGTCAAGTTGTTGTTGTTAGGATGGGGGATACGACAAAGGACGTCTTATTAGCGATGACACTGAGGTCACCCTTGAACATATACTTAACTCATACAGATTCCTCCCTAATGGAGCAATGTGCTTTGTTCCCTGTGTTATATTGTCACATCACCTGCCTCCCTGGAATCAATACCAGCCTCAGGCCTTCCCAGACTTCTTTTCATTGTCACTGAGTTCTGAGGTCATTTCATTAGACTACTCAAATCCCTGTAAGAAATAAATCAGAGCCTTTGACACTACAGACCCAGAGTTCTTCCTTTCAAGTAGTATCAGGATAAGTTTTACATATTAAACATTAATATGTGTAATTCTTCTGCTGTTTCCCACAACACAGAATTGAAAGATATATAACAAAAGAGAATCAGAATGTTTCAGGGTGATTTTTTTCCTAAGAAGTCTAGAATATTTAAAAAAAAATTTTTATCATTCATGTCTTCTCGCCCATATGTACTTGGGAAATGGTAAAAGTGCTGCAAATTACAGGAGATCATGTGATGTGAATCTAAATATTAGAATCCAATGAGTACAAACTGTGAACTATAACTTTGCAATACTCTTCCAGTAATTGTATGACATTAAATGTTTCCCTTGCATTTTGAATTCTTTTTTTTTTTTTTTTTTTTAATGAGCTTATTTATTTATTTATTTTTATTTTTGGCTGTGTTGGGTCTTCGTTTCTGTGCGAGGGCTTTCTCTAGTTGCGGCAAGCGGGGGCCACTCTTCATCGTGGTGCGCGGGCCTCTCACTATCGCCGCCTCTCTTGTTGCAGAGCACAGGCTCCAGACGCGCAGGCTCAGTAATTGTGGCTCACGGGCCTAGTTGCTCCGCGGCATGTGGGATCTTCCCAGACCAGGGCTCGAACCCGTGTCCCCTGCATTGGCAGGCAGATTCTCAACCGCTGCGCCACGAGGGAAGCCCCTTGAATTCTTTGAACTGTAAGGTTAATCTGTTATTTCATGTTCTATAGAATTTTACTTTGCTTTTGCTCATGTTTGTTTTCATCTTCTATGTTTATAGTTTAGGCAGTTCCTTACTGAATTGTCATCTGCAGGTGAGGCTGGTGAATAACTGCTGATATCATTTAAACTGTGGACAATATATAAGCGCCCCAAATATTCCTTACTTACTGAACTTTCCACTCTTTTAAAATTAAAACATTTCATGTCCATTAATCTCCTATTAAAATTCAGATGTGATACTTGGAATAAATAATGTTTTAAGTCATTATCATTCACTAACACATCTTGTAATCAACTTAGTAAATATACATAGTTCATTGAATCTTAAGTAGATAAGTTTTATAAATAATTCAATTACTCTTTTCGTGGATTTATTATTTTTAGTGCTATCTATTTAAAAACTGTATTTTAACTTTTGACCAAATTAGAGCAGTTTAATATACAATTCCTGATAGGTTAATGAATACTTCTTTCAGTGATAGACTTTTTTTTTTTAGTAAAATAAGAGATTGAGGTGAGGAGGCAGAGATATTAGCTTAAACTTCAGTGGTACTTACAATATAAGTGTAATATGAACTTAAGAAGTTTATAGGTCCAAGAATCAAACACTAAAACCTAAAATAGAAGTTTAATAAACTCTTTTCAACTGTTACAAATTAAAGAACAACTCTATAGAGAGGAAACGACTCACACACACACACGACCAACAAATGTTAAAAATCTTCCAATAAATATTTAAAACTAAAGTGTACATTAAAATAATAATGTGATATCAGACGTTTTTACCTCTCAATTTGTCATACTTTAAAAGTTGATAACAACGATTGTACCGAGAAAAAAACAGGTAATCCCTTACATTGATGGAGGCAAAGTTAATTGATACAGCCTTCTTGGCAATTGGATGAGAGGTACACAAACTTTCTGGCAATTAAAAGATACATACCAAATATCTTGAAATACATGTTTATCAAGTCAGAAATACCTCTGCTAAAAAGTTGTTCTGAGAAAATAATGTATCTGCAAAAATTTAGCTGTATAATTAAAGGCTGTAAGTGTCCAATAATCTGAGTGAAGGAAGTAACTGTGTTTCTTAAATTATTGGCTAACCTTTTAAAATGATGTTCTAGAAACATGTTTATTGACGTAAAATTATTGCTTATGTGAAAACCCATTTTTTGAAAAGAATATAAATATCAATGCATGTAAATATATTCCCCAAATTACATACCTATGTGGTGGGAATTTGTGTAATATCTATATTTTTTACATTGGTTCATCTATATTTATAATTTTGTTCAGTGAATATGTACTTAAAGTTTTTTTAAGTAATCTAATAATTATTATATACAAATGGAATATGCCGTAAGTATATCATCCAAAAAAAGAAAATCTCCTTAAGCAGTGATCCTTTCTAATGAAGGAAAATCAGAAAATGTATCAGAAACTCTTCGAGCCATACACTCAGTACAATGTCCTCATCTCCGACAAATATTTTTCTTCACCCCAGTGGTAGAGCCCATAACTGTATTTATAATGGCTAATGCTGGTGGTACGAAGTACGTACATTTGTGCAAACAAAGCCATTCAGGGTCTCTTCCTCTTCTGGAACCGGAATTCATACTGATCCCAGAGCCAAAGGTAGAGAAAATAGGTTTACCGAGAGAGCTAGAAAGAAGGTGAAGAAAGAGTAGAGAAGATGGGAGACCATAGAGTACCAGAAAGACAAAAAGGACTAATCTTAGTTTCAGGCTGTTTTCTAAAGCTGACCAGGCCTGATTGTACTTCCTGTCCCAGGATTCCAGGAGAAACCTATATGGTCTGTTTTGTTCTTAACCAGTTTAAGTAAGTTTCTGTTATTTGCAAAGAAAAAGCATAGATTAAGAAATGGTCTATCACTTAAGAAAAAATAGAAATCACACCAACTATTTTAACAAGAGAGTGTAATAGAAAAGAGTTGATTTAGATCCTGGAGAGCTGAAAAGACAAAAGACAGAACACTGAAGTATGGTAGAGGAAGCTACCACCCCTAGGGCTGGGATAATAAAGAGAAGAGAGTGGGAATACTAGAAGAAATAGTAGTTTGAGGACAGATTGCCTGGCTGGGGCTTGTAACTCAAAATCCTAGAGGATAAGTGTCAGGGAGCTGGGACTCAGATATGTGAGGAAAGGATACCAGCCAACTGGTGCTGGTCTCTCTGAGAAGGCAAAATGAGACAGGTTTTTTAAATTTTGGGAGGAGAAGTGGAAACGAGAACCAACTGCTACTGTACCTACTGCCCAGGTGAAAAATCATTGCTCAGATGATGTTGACAGTCACAGGAAGCAAAGCAGGAAAGAACATGTCCCTTTTTCCTTCTCCAGGCCTCCAGTCTTTCTTTAGAATTCTCTATTGTCAAAGTCTAACAGGGAGACAACTGGCAAAACAGAAACGTGATTTGCAGAGTCCCAGCCCTAGTAAGACAAGGCAGAATATAAAAGAGTCGGTTTGAAACAGAAAGAAAATGGCTTAATAACAAGTAAATATGGTAAAAGTAAATTTTATGTTACTTCTAAATTTTATGTTTATGCCAAATACATAGTCTAAAAATACTTTCAAAATGAATGAAAGCACTATAGAGAAATCATAGGAACCACTCAGTAGATAAATGAACAAATTCAGGGGAAATTTGCTATTTTGGCAGCCTGTGTCCTACTAAAAAGTCTTTTAATTAGCTTTGTTTAGCCCTAAATATAATTTAGTTTGTGAATTTAGAAGCAATTTTGTATGTTTCAGTTGAACAAAAATGAAAAATTAAGTTGGTAACATTTTTGTTCAAACACATTGAATTTCAACAGTACTGAAATGAAATATAAGACCAGAAAGTCAAAAATAAATGGTAACTACGTGAGGTGATGGATATGTTAATTGGCTTGATTGTGGTAATCATTTCACAATGTATGTATATATCAAAACATCCATTGTATTCCTTAAATACATGCAATTATTTGTTTAAAAAAACAGAAAAAATTAAATACTGCTAAATCTATTGAAGAAATTGAATCAATTATTTAATTATTTTTATAAAACAAAGAAAAGCACATTCTTCAAAAGCTTCACCAGAGAAAATTTCCATACATTTAAGTAAGAAATAATGCCAATTTTATTCTAAGAGCTTTTTATGCTTTTTTTGGGGGGGGGGGGCAGGCGGCCACACTGCGGTATGCAGGATCTTAGTTCCCCAACCAGGGATCGAACCCGTGCCCCCTGCAGTGGAAGCATGGATTCTTAACCACTGGACTGCCAGGGAAGTCACCAATTTTAGATAAACTCTTTAAAAGAGTAGAAGAAGAGTAAATACTTCCCATTTCACTTTATGCCAACATAGATATTACAAGAAAGAGAAATTACAGACCACTCTCTTGCAAATATAGATGCAAAAATCCTTTTAAAAATTGTTAAATCAAATATAGGCATATATGAGAAGAATAAGGCATCATAACTAACTGGGGTTTATCCCAGGAGTGCAAAGTTGGGTAAACATTAAAAATTAATCAGTGTAATTTTCTACGTTAATAGAATGAAAGAGAAAAGATGATCATTTTAAGAGGTGTCAAAAAGGTATCTGATAAAATTCAATACCTACTCATGATTTTAAAAAGCTCTTAGCATACTGGGACTAGAAAGGAATGTTCTTAAGCTTATAATGGTTGTCTATGAAAAACCCATAGCTAACATTGTACTTGATGATGAAAGAGTAAATGCTTTCACCCTGAAGCCAGGAATAAGATTCAAATGCCCGCTCTCACCACATCTATTCAACATTGTACTAGAGGTCCTGGCATGTGTAATAAGACAAGTAAAAGAAATAAAAGGTACAAAGGTCGAAAAAGAGGAAGCAAAACTTTATTTGCACATGACATGTGTGTGTATGTTTTTTTAATCCAGAAAAAATACACAGGAAAACTATTAGAACTAATAAATGGGTTTGGCAAAATTGCAGGATTAACAAGGTTAATACACAAAAATCAAGTTTTTTCTGTATACTGGCAATAAATCAGTAGAAAGTAAAATATTAAATGAACATCATTTGCAACAGTATCAAATACCTAAAATTAAATCTAATAGAAAATACAAAAATTCTCTACAATGAAAATTTCAAAACTTTATTAAGAAAAATCAAGTAATTAAATATAGCATTCACCACATTTATAGTTTGGGAGCCTTAATATTTTTAGGACATCAATTATCCCCAAATCAACCATGGTTTCAATGCAATCCTGACCAAAAATCCAGAAAGGTGTGTGAGTGTTTGTCAGAGTGTAAACTGGCAAGATGCTCCTAAGAGTTATATAAAAATTCAAAGAAACTTGAATAGACAAGACAAACTTGAAGAAAAACAAATTTGGAGGACTTAGACTATAATATTTTAACATTTATTATCATGCCACAATAATTAAAACTCTGGCATTGGTGCAAGGACAAATAAATGGAACAAGGGAATCAAATAGCCAAGGCACCACAGCAATTCAGTGGGAAATGAATAGCTTTTCAGGAAATGGTTCTGCAGTAATTGGATATCTGTATAAATTTTTTAAAGGACCTTGACTCCCTACTTCATACACTATACAAAAATTAAATTGAGATTTGTCAAGGGCAAATGTGAAAGGTAAATAAATAAAGCAAATAGAAAAAAATAGACAGTATCTTTAGTAAATATTTTGGGATAGGCAACTATTTCTTACACAGGACACAAAGAGCAGTAGCAATTAAAAATGAATTTGTTGGACTGCTTTAAAATTCAGAACTTGCGATCATCAGAAGACACCATTATAGGATATGAAAACATTACTGGGAAATGATATTTGCAGTTTATATAACTGTCAGGGGCTTGTATCCAAGATATTTAAGAACTCAAACAAATCCATAAAAAAAAAAAAGACAGACAACCCAAGAAAATATTGAGCCATAAACTGAAACAGGCATTACAAAAAGAGGAAATCGAAATGGCTAATAAATGTATAAAAATGTGTTCAATTTTATTGCACTACCAACTCCATGAAAATGTCAACATGAAAAGAACAGACAAAGATGACAAGGATGTGGAACAATTGAAACTGTCATACACTGCAGTAGACATTTACATTGATATTATCACTTTGAAAAATTGTTTGGCAATAACTACTAACGTGGAATTTACACACACGTTGTCAAGCTTCTATTCCTAGATATGTTCCCACAATGTTTTAAATGTTAATATGAAGAACATATACAAGAACATTCATAGCAATGCTGTTTTAATAGCCCTAAACTGGATAAATATAAATGTCTATTTGCAGTAAAATTGATAAATAAATTGTATATTTTTTTAAAAGGAACACTACAGAGCAATGACAATGATCAAACTACAATTTCATGCAACAGCACAAATATACTGTTTAAAGAAAGAAGCCATAACCAAAAGAGAATATATGCTAAGATCCTATTCATAGAAAGTCAAACAACAGACAAAACTAACCAATTCTATTAAGTCAGGATATTGGTTGCCCTTAGAATGGGAAGAGGGGCTGGATGGGGCATAAAGAGGCCTCCTGAGGTGCTGGTAATGTGCAGGGTAAGTGGGTGTGTTCACTTTGTGAAAACACATTAAGCCACTCTTATGATTTGTGTATTTTTAAAATGTATGTTATAATCCAATCATATTTACATTAGCAAACTTGAATGGAAGGACTAAGTAGCTAATTAAACAGAAATGAGGAATAATGTGATAACTGGAAGACAGAGCCAAAGAAATGTTGATAAAATCAGAAGAAAAAGAGGAGGGATTAAAAGATGCAGGAGGTAGAATGACACGTGCTAATATATAAAAAATAGTATTCCAGAAGGATAGAATGGAGAGAATCAGGGAGAACTAATATTGGGAAAGGTAACAGTTAATCATTTACTAAAACTGATGAAAAACTAGAATATTCAGTTTGAAGAATCACAAGAAATCCAAATGAGGATAAATAAAAACCAATACACACTAAAGTGTAGTGAAACACAAAATACCAACACACCACACATACACATATACTCAAAATTTAAGCAGCAAGAGAAAGAAAAATGGTCTAAAAAAGGAATGACAATTATCCTGGAAGCCAGAAAACCGTGGAAAATATCTTCAATCTAGACTTGTATACCACATGCCTGTACCCTAGATGAAAGTAAATCTGGATATGTGAATTTACTTGCTTCTTGGGAGGGCTTAATTTACAATGTTGAAAATTACCAAAAAGTAAGAATGTTCAAAGATGTTGGACGGCTCCATCTGATGAATATCCTCTAAATCCCATCCTTTGATTGCCCACCAACAGCATGCTAAGCATCCAAATATTAATTCTCTCACCCCAGCAGAAGAATGCTGCTTCAATAAAGGCAAAGCAAAATAAAATATGTTCATTTGCTCCCTAAAGGGGTTCAGAATGAGCCTCCCCATAAAGTGCCACATTGGCATTCCACATTGGCATGTGGAATATTTTGAGCTAAAGGCAACTGAGACCCCATGGGCTCAAGCGAAACTTCTGTTCCTCCCTTAACTACCTAGAAGAATTTAAATTGGGGGTCTTTCCCAGAATGAGAATTATTACCAGAGATAAATCTGAGTGACCCATCTGTATTTCAGGGCAAACATCAGATTACTATACATCTGCTCTTCTTATTGTCCTGTGAATTGCCTTCCTCCCCTTTGAAACCCTAGGCCCTTTTCCCATTCCTTGGCTCAGAATAGCATACATCCCTCATTTAACTCTTCTGTCTTGAAATAAAATAATTTTTTTTCCTGTTAATCTGTTTCATGTCAGTTGATTATTAGACCAGTCAAAAGAACCTTTTAAGGGTAGAGGAAAATTCTTTCTCCCCTACACTCCCTGAAAAGGAACGATCCATAAATTTCATCAGTTACTGCATCCAACTCCAATTTCTATATTCCTAGGTCACATGCTCTCCTCCCCTGGATTACTCACAATGCTGGTTTTGTTTCTTAAATTTTTTTAAATTAAGATATAACTAACGTATAACATTATATTAGTTTCAGGTATACAACATAATTTATATTTGTATATATTGCATAATGAACAACACAATAAGTCTAGCTAGTATCCATCACCAGGCATAGTTACAATGCTGATTTGATATTCTATAATTTATCAGCTAAATTCTAAAAATAACCACCAGCCACAAACCCTATATAAAATACTAGACGAAGTGGGGGAAATAAAACTTGATTAATACTTTAAATACCATTTTCATTCCTACAAATAATCACTAGACCATAGTTGGTGTAAATGACTTCCTTCCATCCTTCCACACTATTCATTCAGTATTTCCTTTGTCCTCAGCCACCTCAGCTCATTAACACTTTTTGACTGGCAAGGAGAACCAAACTTCATTCATTAGAGAAGTGAACATCGGGGCTTCCCTGGTGGCGCAGTGGTTGAGAATCCACCTGCCAATGCAGGGGACACGGGTTCGAGCCCTGGTCTGGGAAGATCCCACATGCTGCGGAGCAACTAGGCCCGTGAGCCACAATTACTGAGCCTGCGCGTCTGGAGCCTGTGCTCCGCAACAAGAGAGGCCGTGATAATAAGAGGCCCACGCACCGCAATGAAGAGTGGCCCCCACTTGCTGCAACTAGAGAAAGCCCTCGCACAGAAACGAAGACCCAACACAGCCATAAATAAGTAAATAAATAATTAAAAAATAAAAAAAAAAGAAGTGAACATGTGATGATCCTGCCTGGATGGATATGCTGTAGCGTTCCATTAATTCTAATGAACGTGATAGTACAAGAGGACACTAGGGGATCCCAAGGTTCCATCTTACTCCTTCCAGTCCTTATTGTTTACTTTTGTGCAAAATGCCTTCTGCTGCTTTTTAGTATCTTGAGAATAACTACCATTTGTTTGGCACTGCAGCTGGGAATCTTTGGGAAACTTGAGGCCAAAAATACATATACACACCCCAAATTATCTTTAGACAGCATAAATAATATGCCTTCTCCATCTATGTATTGCTATTTTTATAATGTGTAGATGCATTGCTGATTAATAAAGTACAGTTTATTTCATTATTTCACACATTTAACTTTTATTGAGGGGATTCGGTCCATCTCATCACATGAACCAAGAGTAGGGGTGGAATGGATGCCCCCAGGAAAAATTTATTCTGTTACCAGAAGAAAGGTCATACCTTTTGAGCAGGGAAAAGCAGCAAATAGTCACCACACGTTTTATTTTCAAAAATCTATATAAGCATGGAAAAATGGGAATGAGAATCGAAGTTTTGAAAATTTGCTAATTCTTATCTCTTCCACTTGAAGCTCTGTATGCAAATACAATGAAGAAAATGACCACCATGATATAATAAAGTGTCAAAAATCTTAGATTTGGTCTTGCAATATCACAACAAAATTATTTAATATCGGGACTTCCCTGGTGGCACAGTGGTTAAGAATCTGCCTGCAATGCAGGGGACACAGGTTCGATCCCTGGTCCGGGAAGATCCCGCATGCCGCAAAGCAACTAAGCCTGTGTGCCACAACTACTGAGCCCACGTGCCACAACTACTGAAGCCCACGCGCCTAGAGCCCATGCTCCGCAACAAGAGAAGCCACCGCAATGAGAAGTCCGTGCACTGCAAAGAAGAGTAGCCCCCACTCACCGCAACTAGAGAAAGCCTGCGCATAACAACAAAGACCCAACACAGCCAAAAATTTTTTAAAAAATAAAATAAAATTATATCTATGGACATGAGTTTTCTTGTTCTAAAAATGTGGGGGAAGGTCAGGGAGAGAAAGAATTGAATAAGATGAGCTCTAAAGTATCAAAAGCTCTATCACTACCAAAATTCTATGTTTCTTGATCTCTCAAGATTCTTGATTGGAAAAACCTCATTTTTCCTTTTTCTGTTTAAGAAATTGGTATTTTTAGTATGTCATGCTTCCCAATTATTATTCAGATATGCCATGGGAATAATCTTATTGTCTGGTATTACGGTTTGAGTGAAAACAGAGCAGCACTATCTAATGACAAATATATAACGAAAATTTTTTTATGGAAGTCTGGTTACATATTTTGTTGGGATTGTTTCTCTGATCTGACTAACACATGATTTGGATGCTTTTGCAAGAAAAGGATGGTGTGTTAGGAATAGATTAGAGCTCATCATTAAAACGTGTTGCACTAACACAAGGTACAGAAATCATGCATTTGACTCCAGGAGAATAGTGCCAAACAAATTATAATTGTCATTTTTTCAGTGAACCCTAAACAGGATGCTATAGAATCCTGGATAGAAAGATAATAATCACTATCCTTTATTGAACATCTGCTATGTGACAGCTGTTTTGTATGTTTTCTGTAACACTCTATTATAAACCATATTGAAGTGTTGTATGTAGTGACCACCAGGTAAAATATATGTATGAGGAAATGATGAGATTAGGGCTCAAAGAGATTAATAACATACGTAAACTCACAGATCTGATAATTGGCAGACATGGATCCATTCTCAGGTCTCTTGGATTTTATGAGACCCTTGTCTTTTCCACTTTGAGACCATGGCCTTTTGTAATCTCCAGAAAGGGAACGCTATGTTCCCTGTGAAACATCTCTGCCACATTTGAATCTCAGCAAATATACACCAAATGAGGGAAAGTTTATAAAAATGCAGAAATAATATTGAGGGGTTGTGGCTTTTTAAGAATTGTTATTTATTATCTGGTGGAGCATATGAAATCTTGACGTGAAAAAAGAGCGAACTGGCTCTCATTTCTAAATCTATAAGTGCAGTTGATAGTGGTCTTGTAGAAGCTGCCTTACTAGAATATCTAGCAGAAATATGACATTTGGTTACTAATTTTGGAGCTGTTTAAGGATAGCAGTTTAATTTCTCTTTGTTTTCCATGGTATCCAAAATAAATGATCTTATTTGGAGGAAGATGCCTCAGAAGCAAGAAGCACGACTAACTCAGCAGCTGAAAGTTTCTTACTCTTAAGAATGGTGATTGTTCCTTATTAAATCAATGGACACGGATCAGCAGAGCTGCCTCCAAAGGTAATTTTGGACGAATCAAACCCTAAGGGAACTAAGGCAAAGGTTTCATGTTAATTTGAGTATGCCTCGCAGTGCCAAAGGCAATAACAGAACCCACAGCAATGAACATGTTAATAAAGTAGCTGGATGTACAAATTGGAAAAGAAAAGACGAATAAGTCACTAGTCCTAGTTCAACCTCAAGATTTTTTTCTATTCTGGATTTTCACAACAAAGTGATTATACAAGCACAGGTAAATCTCAAGAGGTTGAATAAATGATTCACAAGCCAATTGGAATGTTTCCATTTTAGATATGGTCATTGTTTTGATAATGTCACTGATTGCTTAATTCTGCCGGTTTCTTTAACAGCAAAGGGAAATGGAAACGATTCCTGTAATTGCTAGTCCCCAGCTTAATACAGAAACCAGTTGAACTGGAATGAAAGCAATGCCAGCCTTTCAGTTAATGAGGTTTCTCAATCAATCAGCAATAGTTGCTGAGCGCCTGTTCCGGGAATACTACTCCAGGTAAACTCTGATTGTTACATTTTCTATGTAGAGCTACAACGAGTGCCTCTCAAAAACTTGGAAGAAGGGGAAATGAGTTTGCTTTAAGAGCCAAACTTTGAAATCAATGTATTAAGCAGCAATCAGCAAATTTGTCTCAAAGAGGCAAATGGCTCCCCTGGCTACTTGTAACCTGGTTGAATGACATAGCAAGGTATTTAAAGGAAGAATGTATTAATGAATGGAGAAATGAGTTTGCTGGCAGGGAGGTGGAGGAAGCAAAGTTAGGAAGTGAAAATCCAAGCATCTAGAGGAAAAGGAATCTGGCCAAAACAAGTCTGATGCAAATTAAACATTGGAATATTGTACCTCTAAGGACAAATACAAATTAAAAATAAGAGGCCTCATTCTTCCTGTTGTAAATAAGAGAACTTCTTTCTTCCTTCCTTTTTCTTAGGGTATTTACAAAGTCTGTAAGTTCTTTCTCTCCTCTTCAAAATGTATGTCTTTTCATTTTTCTAATTTTTAAAAAACTTAGATATAATTGACATATAACATTATAGTAGTTTCAGGTGTATAGCATAATTGTTTGATATTTGCATATACAGTCTACCGTCCATATCCACAGGTTCCACATTTCTGAGTAACGAAAATATTTGAAAAAACATTCCAGAAATTTCCAAAAAGCAAAACTTAAATTTGCCACACCTTGCCAACAATTTATGTATTTTCAATTATTTATAGAGCATTTACATTGTATTATGTATTATAAGTAATCTATAGGTGATTTAAAGTATACAGGAAGATGTATGTAGGTTATATGCAAATACTATGCCATTTTATGTAAGGGACTTGAACATTCCTGGATTTTGCAATCCACAGAGTTCCTGGAACCAGTCCCCAGGATACCCAAGGACGACTGTATTGCAAAATTATCACCACAGTAAGTCTAGGTAGCATCCATCACCGTTCATAGTTACAAAATACATGTCTTTTTTCCCGAGTTTTATTGAGATATAATTACATACAGCACTCTATAAGTTTAAGGCATACAGCATAATGGTTTGACTTATACATACATTATGAAATAATTACCACAATAGGTTTAGTGAACATCTCTCATCTCATATAGATACATTAAAGCAATACAAAAATTTTTATTTCCTTGTGGTGAGAACTCTTAAGATATACTCTCTTAATAATTTTCATTTACAATGTACAGCAGTGTTAATTATCTTTATCATATTATACATTACTCCCTAGTACTTATTTATCTTTTAACTGGAAGTTTGTATCTTTTGACTGCCTTCATCTAATTCCCCTTCCCCCCACATTCCCACCCACCCAGCCCCAGCTCTGGTAGCCACAAATCTGATCTCTTTTTCTATGTTTGTTTGTTTTTGAGATATAATTGACCTACAGCACTATGTTAGTTCCTATTACACAGCATAGTGATTCGATATTTCTCTACATTTTGACAGGTATGATCATGGTCACTATGGTAAAGTCTAGTTGTCTTCTGTCATCATACCAAGATATTATATAATTATTGGCTGTATTTCCAACACTGTACACTTTTTCCCTGTGAATCATTTATTTTGTAACTGAAAGTTTGTACCTCTTAATCTCCCTCACCTATTTCTCTCCTCCCTCCACCCCCTCCCCTCTGGTAACCATCTGTTTGTTCTCTGTGTCTATTACTCTGTTTCTGTTTGGTTATGTTTGTTCATTTGTTTTTTAGATTCTACATATAAGTGAAATCATACAGTATTTATCTTTGTCTGTCTGACTTATTTCACCTAGCATAATACCCTCTAGCTCCATCCATGTTGTCATAAATGGCAAAATTTCATTCTTTCTATGGCTGAATAGTATTCCACTCTGTGTAGACACACACACACATATGCATTCATCTGTATGATAGGCACCATTCATCTATTGATGGGCACTTAGGTTGCTTCTGTATTTTGGCTACTGTAAGTAATGCTCAATGAACATAGGTGTACGTATATTTTTTTGAATTAATGTTTTTATTTTTGTTGGATAAATACCCAGGAGGGGAATGGCTGGATCATATGGTAGTTCTAGTTTTAGTGTCTTGAGGACTCTCCACACTTTTTTTCATAATGGCTGCACCAATTTACATTCCCACCAACAGTGTACATGGGTTCCCTTTTCTCCACATCCTCAGCAACACTTTTTATTTGTTGTCTTTTTGATAATAGCCATTCTGACAGGTGTGAGGTGATATCACATTGTGGTTTTGGTTTGCATTTTCCTGATGATTAGAGATGTTGAGCATCTTTTCATGTACCTGTTGGCCATCTGTATGTCTTCTTTGGAAAAATGTCTATTCGGGTTCTCTGCCCATTTTTAAATTAGGTTGTTTGTTTTCTTTGATGTTGAATTGTATGAGTTCTTTGCATAATTTAGATATAAACACTTGTCAGATATATTGTTTCCAAATATCTTCTCCCATTCAGTAGGAGCCTTTTTCATTTTATTGACAGTTCCCTTTGCTGTGCAAAAAGCTTTTTAGTTTGATGTAGTCCCATTTGTTTACTTTTGCTTTTGCTTCCCTTACCTGAGGAGACATATCCAAAAAAATATTGCTAATATCAATATCAAAGAGCATACTGCTTATGTTTTCTCCTAGACGTTTTATGGTTTCAGGTCTTACATGTAAGTCTTTAATTCATTTTGAGTTTATTTTTGTATATGATTTGAGAAAATAATCCAGTTTGATTCTTTTGCATGTAGCTGTCTAGTTTCCCCAATATCATTTATTGAAGAGGCTGTGTTTTCCTCATTGTATATTCTTGTCTCCTTTGTCATAGATTAATTGCCTGTATAAGTGTGAGTTCATTTCTAGGCTCTCTGATCTGTTCTGTTGATCTGTGTGTCTGTTTCTGTGCCAGTACCATATTGCTTTGATTATTGTAGCTTTGTAGTATGGTTTGAAATCAGGGAGCATGATACCTCCTGTTTCGTTCTTCCCCCTTAAGATCGTTTTGGTTATTTGGGGTCTTCTGTGTTTCCATACAGATTTTAAAATTATGTGTTCTGGTTCTGTGAAAAATGCTATTGGTATTGTGATAGGGATTGCACTGAATCTGTAGATTTCATTGGGTAGTATGGTCATTTTAACAATATAAATTCTTCCAGTCTATGAACACGGTGAATCTTTCCATTTGTTTGTGTCATCTACAATTTCTTTCATCAATGTCTTATAGTTTTCCCAGTACAGGTCACCAGAACTACACGCTTTAGTGGTGTCCTCTCTGTGGGCTGCGTGGGCCCTTCTGTTGTGGTGGTCTGACTACTGTGTGAGATCTGGTAGGTGTTGTTGGCCCCTGGTCTGGTTTGTCGTCATGCACTGCCTTGTGTGAAGGCTGCCAGCCACTGGTGGGCAGAGTTGTGTCCTGGCACATCTGGCTGCATGGCCAGGGGAGTCTCAGTCCTGGTGCCAGCCCTCAGGTGAGTGGGGCCAGGTAATGAGGTGACTAGTATATAGCCCCAGGGTTTTCTGCGGCTACTGCTGGCCCGCTTGTGGGCAGAGCTCTTTCCTGGGGTGGCTGGCTATGGTGTCCGGGGTGACCCAGAGCTGGTGATATACCACTGGTGGTGGGGCCAGATCCTGAAATGGCTGGCTGAGGGGCCCAGGGTGTCCCAGCGCTGGTGCTGGCCTGCTGTTGGGTGGGGCCAGGGCCCAGGGCGTCCTGGAGCAGTTCCCACCTACCAGTGAACGAGGCCACGTCCTGGGGCTAGTGCCAGTCCACTGATGGGAAGACCAGATCCTGGGGTTTCTGGCTGCAAGGGGAGGGGTTCCAGAGCTGGTGTCAGCCCACTTGTCAGCAGTTTTGGGGCTCAGGGGGACCCAAGCCTAGTGTTGGCCCACTGATGGGCAACTGGTCCCAGGGTCTCTGGCTATGGGGCCCTGGGGGGGTCCTAGTTTTGATATCAGCTAGCAGGTGGGTGAAGCCAAGATCCAGGGGATCCAAGGGCTAGTGCTGGCCCCTTGTTGGGCAGAACTGGGTCCAACGGCTAGCTGCAGGCAGCCCCAGGAGTCCTGGGGTTAATGCCAGCCCACTTTTGGGTGGTGCTGGGTGCTGGACCTTTTGGTGGGTGGGGCCAGGTCCCCAGGAAGCTATGGGCTCAGGGGGTCCTAGGGCAGCTGGCCTGCTGGTGGGTGAGGCTGTGTCCCTGCCTAGCTAGCTGCCTGGCTTAGGGCATCCCAGGACTGGTGCCCACATGCTGGTAGGCAAGGCCAATCCTGTCACTAATAAGCTAGAGAAAGGATTTCAAAATGGTGCTTACCAGCTCCAGTGTCCTTGTGGTGGGATGAGCTCTCCAAACTAGCTATTGCCAGAGTCTGCATCCCCACGGTGAGTTTCAATTGCCTCCTGCCTCTCCTGGAGGCTCTCCAAGATCAACAAGTGGGTCTGATCCATGTTCCTTTCAAAGTTCCTTTCATGGCTTCTGCCATGGGTCTCAGAGTGTGTGAGATTTTGTGTGTGCCCTTTAAGAGTAGGGTCTCCATTTCCCACCACCCTCTTGCTCCCCTGAAAGTAAGTCCCACTGGCTTTCAAAGCCAAATGCTCTGGGGGCTCAAATTCCTGCTGCAGAACCCAATGTGGGGCTTGGATTCCTTTATTCCTTGGGGAGAACCTCTATGATTGTAATTATTCTCCTGTTTATAGATCAGCTACCTGGTGGTATGGGTCTTGACTGTACTATGTCTTCACCCCTCCTACTCCATCTCGTGGTGGTCCCTTCTTTATATCTTTAGCTGTGGAAGATCCTTTCTGCTAGTCTTCAGATTGCTATCATGGATAGTTGCTCTGTAAATGGTTGCAATTTTGGTGTACCCATGGGAAGAGGTGAGCTCAGGGTCTTCTTGCTTCGCCATCTTGGCCACGCCCCCCACCCCCTACGTAAGTCTTTTCAGAAGTTAAATTAGCCTCTTACCAGCTTAAAGACCCAAGAATGTCTTTCTCAAGGACTTGGGGACGATCTCTTGGAAATGTACTAATCAAGGAAGACATCACCCTGTCTCCCAGTTTCTGTGGGAGAATCGTGGCCTAACTTCAGTGGGAGCCCCACTCCAAGTTGCATAACTACCTCCTGCCATAAAGCTGTAAGAAGACATAAGTTTATTTTTCTTTTGGATAAGGCCAATTAGCTAACACTGCCGGTCACCCCAATTACCAGTTGAACTGAGAATGAACTATGCGTGACAAATGGTGCTAAGTTATTTTACTTCTTAAGAACTTGTCACTGTACATCTTGAGAACAAGTATGTAATGGATTTTACCTGCTTGGCTATATAAAACAGTGAGTTTTGTTGTTGTTTTTTGTATTTGCATTCTCTTTAGCAGATTGTCTGTGATGTGCATCACATTGTTGATTAATGCTTATTCAATAGTAAAATTGTTTTCTTTCTCTTCTACCTTTGTGGTGAGGTTTACTGAGTCGGGAGGATTTTGTTTCTAATTATATTTTTCTGACACAAATCCCTTTGCTCTGATTCCATGCTCATTCCAAATTCTTGATTATAAATGGTTTTCCCTAAAAAGTCTGAGTTTAATGCCTTAAATAGGTGCAAGAATGTTGATTTGCAAGATTATTCTTCTCATTATAAAATAATAAGCATTTGATTATACACATCAGTCTCTATGAGTTTGATTATTGTCAGCACTCTCTCAAAGAAGAGTCCATTCTTAATACGCTATCAAGATTTTAGATTTGTAAATCTGAGACCCAACCTCAAATTCCTGATGAATTGCCAAGATTAATGCTATTCTGTGAGGACTCTTAACAAACAGCCAACAGGCCTTCCCTAGTGAATTCCTTTAGACATGCAAAATTTCTTCAGAAAGAAGCAGATATTAGATTGGAAAAAATTGTCTCCCTAGCAAAAATTGCTGAATGTTAAAATAAATGTTGTCTGTTCAGGTCTTGCTCTTGACTTAAAAGAGGTACCTATTAGGAAGGCTTCAAATTTGTTTCTGTGATAGCCAATTGAATTCATCAAAGCAGAAAGAAACAGGTATTCAATTCAGGAATTAAGAAAACAACGACAACATTATGTCACAGTGTCCCTATCCTAACATGTCTCACATACAGCTGTCTAGCTGATGGAGGACACCAAGCAGCCCTCTTTATTTTGACCTTAGCATGAGGGTTCACTGCTTCCCATATACAACAGTGTAGAGATTTCATTTTTGTTCTTTAAGTCAACAACTCCACCATTTGGAGAACCTGATACTCTGTGATTTATAGAGATTATATTGTAGGTATCTCTGGAAATTTTTTTAGTTCTTGAAAATTATTGTTGAATATTTATATTCTTAGGAACATTGAAATAGAAACAATTTTCTGGGAAATTTCAAATTACCACTGATTATCTGGAGTTGACCTTTTACCTAGATAGCATATCTGGATCCCTGTTCCTTTGCTTGAAGTTCTAATAACAAGCTCTCATTTCTATCTACTCTTCCCATGCTCATTTTGTCATCCAGCCTCTTAATATGCCAGCACATTTTCTCAGAGCAGTTCATCTTCAGTATATCAGCTTTTCTCTGGGCTATGTATAACCTAACACTATGGATATATTTCACCAGACTATACCCAGGCCTGACATCTGTAAATTGCTTAAGATATATAATCACTGAGATTTATGTTCACTTGAAGCTTGAGGTACTTAATTTTGATTCTAGATAACCTTACTCTCCAGTTTTTCAGTCATTGTTTGTTTTCTAAGAAACCTTTTAGTTTTTGAGTCCCTGATTTTGAGGTTAGCTTGAATTTTGATTATGATACATTTTGGTGGTATGCCCTTGACTAAATTTTATTATTCAAAAGATGAATATTCAATTATTCACCTCAATCTCATCCAAAAACTAAAAATATTTATGAACATAGCAGCTGGTTACATTTTAATCTCATCCCTAGTTCCCATGTTTTGTAAGAAAAAGAGTATTAGATGAGTAGGATACTAATCTGAAAGCCTTATTCCAACTTCAGTCTCAAAGTGTGTAAAACATATAATCATTGTCTGTCATACTCATCAAAAGTGAAGAACAACAAATGTAGAAAAAAATGGGCATTTGATAATGACAAGAATAATTAATTCATAGACTTTTTTCAAAATCTTCCAAATATTTTTTAATGGAAATTAGGCAGAGAGAATGAAGGAAAATAAATATTAAGAACTCAATTATATATTTCAAGATACAACTTAAACAGCACTTCTGAACCTAACTATCAATACATATATCACATGCACACATATATAGACATATACATGTGTATACACACAATATGATTTATCATTAATTTTCTGAATTCCCCATAATATTTTGTACTCCTCTTAGGATTGAGATCAATATCTGAAGTTTTCTACCTACAGTTTTTTTTTTAAAGCCGTACTAATATTGTTTTTCACTTGTTCAAAAATGTCCTATTTCATCCTATGTTACACATAGTTGGTTACTAAGCCAGCTTTTTGCTTCACTATAAAATTTCATATCCCCACCTCCACTTCCAAACAAGCCCAACCAATTTTTAGTTATTCTTCAAGTGTAAGAACTTGTAATAATGGCCTTAATCATCTATTTTGTCTTACCCTTTTCAGTGCTAATCAAGCAAATTATATACAGAGAACATCATTCTTTCCGGTAAAATAAGATATTTACATTATTACATCATAAGAAACATGATTTCTTCAAAAAAAAAGTATAATAAAATTTTATGATTTAAATAGGTAATTATATTTAGCAGTTAAAATGTCATTTCATTTCATATTGTTTTAGAGGGTGTTGAAATGCTATATTCAAACATCAAGACAGGAGGAGAAATTTGGGTTTAAACCAATAAACAGCAAGATTCTGACAAATAGCAAGGTTCACTAGCACTCAGTAGAACCTGATGTGCCATGAAAACTAAAATATCAAATTATTTTCTTCTCTTGTCTTAGTAAACCTGATTCTCAGTCACAAAGAATTCAGATAATCATGTCTGATTACCTCAGTTCTTTTCCACGCTGGCCGAGTATAGTCAGAAAAAGTTCACTGAAATAAACAGGAGCACTGATGGTGTCTCTCTCGGGGCCGGGCCTCTAGAGGGTTGGTCATGCCCAGCGCCAGGGAGTGTCATTCACATTCATAATTGTTCTGGACTTGTGTGTTTATCACCATAGTTGTCTGTCGGGTGGCTGTACTTGTCTCGAGGAAGAGAAGGTTTTCTCCTAATATGAATAGAAACACCATTCAGACTGCGGCAAGGCTAGTCTCTGACTAAATACACACTGAAAAGTGGTAACACGATAAGCCAGAATCTCTATCTGATTACATCACAGCTGTGACCAAACCTGTATCCTTTGTGAAAATATGTGGAAATTCAAATGTAATATTTCCTTAGGAAAACTAGGGACTTTAATGAGGATACCCTATTCTGAAATAAAATAATAAAAATGATTAGCTTTTATGGTATAAATATAAATAGAAGTCTAATGAACATATTATTGGTTCCTCCCTGTTGCGGTCAATAGTTCTAGTTTATTTCATTTGAAAAATGCCTAAGAACTTTGGACATCATGATTTGAAGTGGAATATAATTAGGAAATATATTGGGAAAATGTTAATGAACTACATATTTAAAAATAATATAAGAAAGAAAATGAAAACAAAATTATAATGAGAAAAATAATGGTACATTAAAATACTTAAGACTATTACAGAGAAGGAAGTAGTTGCCTATTAAATGTTATTAAAAATAATAATGTAGCAAATAGCATGATCTTGAAAGCAATATGTTAATATAAAGCTAAGAGGGAAAGTAATTCCATGCATTAACTCTTATGCTCTGGTTTAGAAAATACAAGGAAATAACACTTGTAATAAACTCCCCAAAATAGGAGATCAAAAATTAATATGAGGGCTTCCCTGGTGGCACAGTGGTTGAGAATCTGCCTGCCAATGCAGGGGACACGGGTTCAAGCCCTGGTCTGGGAGGATCCCACATGCCGCGGAGCAGCTGGGCCCGTGAGCCGCAATTACTGAGCCTGCGCGTCTGGAGCCTGTGCTCCGCAACAAGAGAGGCCGCGATAGTGAGAGGCCCGTGCACCGCGATGAAGAGTGGCCCCCACTTGCCACAACTAGAGAAAGCCCTTGCACAGAAACGAAGACCCAAAACAGCCATAAATAAATAAATAAATAAATAAATAAATAAATAAATAAATAAATAAATAAATAAATAAAAATTTAAAAAAAATTAATATGGAAGAACAATTATAGGAGCTTGTAATAGAATCAAATAGATGGGGAAGAGATCTTGGGTGACAGAAAACTATCGGAAAACTGTCCCATGGTCAGGAGATCTTCAGGGAGCTCACAGCAAGAGGAGAGTAGTAAAGGCATCAGAATAAACCCAGAAGTAAGAGGAAAGGAAAGAGTGGGCAGAAAGAAAAAAGAGTAGCCCTCAAAGTGAGGAGGAAAATATTCCATGAGGCAGTAGGTATAATCTAGAATAAGAATACCATCTCCAAAGCCTAATGGCTTGGATTTTATCCCAGCTCTGCTATTCAACTAGCTATGTGACCTTGGGCAAGGTAGTAATCTCTCTAAGGATTAAATATGTATATGTGTGATTATTATGGTTTTTGTCATAATAATGTACAGTATGTCCATCCATCCATCATGAATGTATATATATTGAGAGAGAGAGAGAGAGTTTTTATGTATAGTGTATTATTGTGGAAAAAACCAATGGGAGAAAATTTAAATGTGGCAACCAGTTATAGTGGTCAAAAGAATTTTAATTTGAGCCTGCAAGTTCCTAGATACAGAAGAAACAGAACATCCTTCTTACCACACTATTAATAATATTATTAATTATGATTCCTTTTCATTGCTATACTGTGCAGAGAGGGAGCCGTTCAGAGCTCTCTGTTGACTATACCTACACTTTCCCTTCTTGGGAGCTAGTGTTTCCACCAATTTCCTCAAAATGTCACTAAATATTTAGTTTGTTATATTGTTGGTTTTGTAGTTGATGATGGTTGCTTGTCCCTACCATGTGGCCCTTTTTCTCCCTTCCTAATAGAAGTTCATCTTTGATCATATGACTATTCCTTCTCACAGCTCGGGTACCTCAGGAGAAGCTGACTTTTCCCCCAGCTCCAAGAGTTGGCCTGATTGGTCTAAGAATGCAGGTGAATTGTAATGTATAAAAACATCTAATCACTATGTTGTACACCTGAAACTAATATAATATTATAAGTCAATTATACTTCAGTAAAAGAAAACAATAAAGATGAATTCCAGTGATTGGTTCAGGGATCCAGGCCTAAGCCAATCAGAACATGGCATGTCTCTGGCTACAAGATTCAGTCACAAATGGGTATGTAAACAAATTCTGGCTAATTGGGAGAGATTTGCTGAAGGCTTCTGGGGAAAAGAGGTCTTTGATATTTTAAGATGTCCCCCTGAATCCTTTCTACCTTTCCATGGTATGGAGAGAGGTGATGTGCTATAGCATTTTTGCTACCTTGCGGGGAGCAGCCTAAGGAAAACCCCAATACTCAGAGGAAGGCACAAGACAGGAAGCTGAAGAAACAGAACTAGCATTACTGAATTAAACAGACCTAAAGTCTGTTGGCCTCTGGACTCGCAGTCACATAAACCTATACATTTTCTTACTGTTTAAGCCAGTTTGAACTGAATTTTGAGATACTTGTGTGTTAATTGAGTATACATATCCAAAGAGCTTTTGTTCATTCTCCTATCAGAGTGCCCTTGATCCAGTTTGGTTAGCTTCATAAAATACTGTATTTTAGCCAGAAAGACTTTTAGCCGTAAAATCTTGAGGGATCTCCTGTTCAATCACAGTCCTACCGTAGCGGGGTTGGAGACTGTACCGAAAGATTCAAAACTTCTTAAAGACCATTCTCTTAGGAAAATCTTCCACTTGTTTGCACTAATTTGTCCTTTTTCTTTTTTTCCAGATTAACTACTGAAAACATTAGATTTATTTCTCATGCTTTCTTTCGCTAGTGTAGGTAAAGCTTGAATGTGGTACAACGCCAAGAGATGTACCCAGTGATTTTCACAAGTCCTTCATCTTTTAGATTTGTGTATGGCTAACATAGAATTTCCATTCAGAACTGTCATTCATAGGAAGCAAGGGGCTGAGAGAGATAAAACAGATGATTCTGACCTAAGACAGTTTTATCTAAATTTAAAAATATGACAAGTAAAAATTAAATTAAAATGAATACATTATGAAATTTATATTACTTTTTAAATGAATAGAGATGGTACACGTTGTACGTCATGTTAAATATTCTGAAATTCTTACCATTTGAATAATACAAAATAATATTTGAAATTAATGTATACTATAGGAAAAATAATTCAGAATTAATGTGTATTTTCAAGTCAGACTCATCATTTTTTTGTTTGTCTTTGATCTTCAAATCACTATCCTTTCAAAATGTATTCGATTTCCAATCCTTGTAAATACTACAGTTAGCCTTCGTATCGTGGGCTTCACATCTGCGAATTCAACCAAATGTGGATTGAAAATATTTGGGGGAAAATATTCCAGAAAATTCCAAAAATCAAAATTTGAATTTGCCACCCTCAGCATCTGTTTCCATAGCATTTAAGTAGTATTTATAGTTATTTACATAGCACTTACATTGTAGTAGCTATTACAAGTAACCTAGAGATGATTTAAAGTATACATAGGTTACATGCAAATACTACACCATTTTATGTAAGGGACTTGAGCATGTATGGATTTTGGTATCATTGGTTGTCCTTGAACTAATCCCCCACAGATACCGAAGAATGACTATACTCCTTTTCTTTTACTTTAGTGGGATTTTTTTCTTATTATTTGTTCACCAGTACTTAGTTAATTTACTCTCCAGAAATAAGCTTTAGGGGAAAACATTAACAAATTCCAGACTACTAAGAATTTACTTAGTTGCTGTGCCACTGAACCATGGGTTTGGTATTAGAACCAAAGGCTCTGCTTACTAGTAATCTTTTGCCTCTGTTTTATTTCTTGTTTCACGGGTGTCTGTTCACATCTTAAATGTTATTTGCCACGAAAATCATTCACTGATGAATGCTGAGTTCGGATATTACCTCTTCTGGGAAGGCTGTATGGATTTCCCTAACGCCACTCAGCCTTCCCCTCCTCTGTGCTCCCCTAGTGCTCTCTTCATACCTCTATTGACATTGCATTTACCAATTTTCTTTTATTTAATTTTTTATATAGCTGTCTCCTTCACTAATCTGTGCTATCTTTGACAGTAGACTCCCAGCCTTATAGAATTTTGGACCTCATTGCCTGCCACGAAAGCTGCCACAGGTGCAATCAATATGTTTCTTGTACCCCTGATTACATTTATGTCTTCTAAGGAATGTACCTAGTTTCTGTCATTCTACTTAAAGATTAGAGACAGTTACCTTTCACCTCCTCTGTAAATTGCAACTATTTGCAGTTCATAGTGGCTAAGATACTGTGTTCTGGAGTAGACTATCTACATTCAAAATCCAGCTCAGCTGTTTACTAGCTGAACAACCTTGAAGAAGTTACTTAACATCTCCAAGTCTCAGTTTCTGCAGCTGCAATGTTGATATAATAAGAGAAACTACTTCATGGGGGTTTGTACAAATTCAGTGAGAAAATTTATATCAAGGTCTTAGCAAAATGCTGCCTTATAACACATTTTCACCTTTATGTAGATGGCAATGCTTCTGGGTGTAACTTCAGCTGTTATTATTACTGTTGTTATTATTAGCCTCTTAAATTTTTTACTTCTAGTGTGATTAGATATTACATTTCCAATAATAATGGAATTTTGTTATGAGAAGGAAGGCTATGGACTTGTTAGCTTTGGAAACATTCCAGGTCATTTTACAGCTGAAAATTAACAGTATCAACAAGAAGCATTCATGCCAGGATTGTACTTTTATTGTTCACAGGCCGTCTGTTTGCAGGAAAGCAAGTTTTATATTTCCAGTTGGTCTTCAACCCATCATTTGAATTCCCTGGTGTCTATTTTCAGGGTATTAGTAAGTGGTTATATGATTACACAAACTCTAAAATTCAAATAAACAGTTGGCAGTGATAGGGAAAAAATGTTAATAGTATTTTGCTGTATATTCAAAATACTGCAAACTCCCCCATATTTCCATGCATGATATATCATTGTGGATAAGTCAGGATTGTTAAAGATTTAGAAAATTGATCTTTAACAAAAAATGCTGATTATTTAGTATTGTCCCACTAACTTTAATTTTTTCTTCCCAGTTCCAGCTCTTGAAAATTTGTGAGTGTGATGGAAATATGTGTAGGTGTATGTTTGTCAGAGGAAAATGTATTTATATAAATTGCAATGCTTCTAGGTAAAAAGAAAATCCCCAGATATGCAGATCCCATTAGAATTCCAAAGAATCTCACTTGACTATGTTTATAGCTCTTTAGCATTAGACCTCTGAAATCAAGTTGAAAAAATTAAATTAGTTGGAACTTATAGAGACTGTCCTGTTAAAAAAAAAGCTTAACTGGGACTTTCGGTTGGACTACAGAAAAACTGAGTTTACTTTGGAAATGGACCCATAAACTCTACTCTGTTCTTTGTAAATGTCATATTTAGGAAAGAAAAAGCAAATGTAAGATCAACTTGCAGATTCAAGTGTGCCAATTGTGAGGGGATAGCAGCTAAAAACCAGCAACTGTCTCCTCAGAGACGCACTAAATTAGGTCTGAATTTCATGAGCTTTGGTAAGCACTTATACTGTACACTGACTTGGGAGTACTTTCCCTGAATTCTGGAGACTGCATATGAAATACTTAATTCATTTTTTTTTTGTCAGTACTTCCAATTGCTTTAATGGGAGTACATGTACTACCGCTAGTATTTTATTTTTACACTCGAAAATTCTCACTCCTCCCCCAAATTAACACTTTTGTGTAATTAGCATTGCCTAAAATAATAGATCTTTTTTCAGCATGGGAAGAAGAGGGGGATAAGGAGAGAGAGAGAAAGAAGAAGGGAAAGCAATGTCCATCTGTTCAGCTAAAAGTGGGGCGTAGAGATGAGGCAGGAGGAAGAATTCATAGACTCAGAAAGTAGGATAAAAAAAATTTTTATATTTGATTCTGTGACCCTCCATCTTCTGTGCGATGTTGATTTTTTAAGCACTAAAGAATTTTTTTCAAGTGTTCAGCAGTATTACTTTTTTTCTATTTTGTGATAAATTATCTGCCAATAAAATGTTAATTCTCTATAGGTCATTTCATCCCATGCCTTTTGGAAAACTTTTATTTTTAAAATCAACTTTATGGAGATATAATTTACAAACAATGAACTACCTACTAACTATAAAATTTTTGAGTTTTGACACATATATATATATATATATATATATATATATATACCTGAGAAACTACTGCTACAAATCAAGATATGGACTGCTTTCATAACCCTCCAAATATTCCCCATGGCCCCATACAATTCATTTCTCTCTCTGCTCCTGGCTCCAGGCAACCACTGATCTGTCTTTTGTGCTGATAGATCAGTTTGCAATTTCTAAAATTTTAATGAAATAGAATGATGTGTACTTTTTGTGTCTGGCTTCTTTCACTCATCATGATATTTTTGAGGTTGATCCATGTTGCATGTATCAGTAGTTCATTCCTTTTTATGACTAAGGAGTATTCAATTATATCAATTTACCACTTTTTAAAAAATCCATTCACCTGCTGATGAACAGTTGGATAGCTTCCAGGTTTTAACTTTGTGAATAATGCTGATCTGAGCATTCATATACAAATCTTTGGGTGGACATATGTTCTCATTCTTCTAGGGTAACAAAATACTTAGGAGTGGAATGGCTGGGTCATATGGTAATTATATGTCTAACTGTATTAGAATCTGCCAAATAATTTTTCAAAGTGGTTACACCATTTTACATTCCAATGAAGTGTAAACTCCATGAGTTCCACATCCTCACCAAGCACTGGTATTGTTAGTCTTTTTAACTTTAATTCAAATGGGTATATAATACTATCTCACTGGGGTTTTAATCTGCATTTTCCTTAATGGCTAATGATGTAGAGCATCTTTTCATGTGCTCACTTGCCATTTGTATATCTTCTTCTGTGAAGTATCTGTTCAGATCTCTTGCCGATCTTTATGTTGGGTTATTTGACTTCTTATTAATGAGTTGTGCAAGTTCATTATATACTCTGGGAACAAGTCCTTTGCCAGATATGTGTGTTTTTGCTAAATTTTTTTCCAATCTGAAGCTTGCCTTCTCACTTTCTTAATAGTGTCTTTTTATGGAAAAAAATGGTTTTAATTTTAGTAAAAACCTATTTATCATTTTTTTCTTTTATGATTTACTTTTTTTTTTGCATCTAATCTAAGAAATCTTTGCATAACTCAAGGTCAGAAAGATTTTCTCCTATTTTTCCTTCTAGAGATTTATAGATTTAGCTTCTCTCTTAGGTCTACCATCAATGTGAGTTAATGTTTGTGTATGACAGGAGATGATGTTTGATATTTATTTTTTGTATGGGTATCCAGTTATTCTAGCACCATTTGTTGAAAAGATTATTTTTGTGCTACCTTTCCTATTCTGTCCAATGCTGATTTTCTAGTACTAGCCAAAGCTCATTTTTTAAAGTATTCAGCAATATTATTTTATACCCATTTTATAATAAGTATCATTATCTGCCAGTAAATGGTTGATACTCCATAGGGCATTTATCCTTTGTCTTTTGGGAATCTTTTTTTCAAAAATCAACTTTACTGAGGTATAGTTTACAAACAGCAGACTGTATCTTTTAGTGAATATCACTTTTGAAAGTGGGTCAGAAGTGAAATCAGAGATCTTTTGCTAGGTTCCATTGCTGGCTTCTCCCTAATTCTATCTAGTGAAAATTATGGATCATTTACCTGTGTCAAGTACTGCATTAGGAAAGAGACAAGAATAAGAAACCGTTTTCTAGAAGACTTCATTTTGGGAACTAGGAATAAAAGCATGTCACATAGGATCCAGTCACTGCTGTAATAAAGGTTAAGAAAAAAATATTGACAATCCCAGAGGAAAGAGGAGAAGTTAGAGAAAGCTTCACAGAGGTGGTATAGCTTGAATTAGGGTATCTTTATTATAATTACTTTCGCCTTCTTTTGAAAAAGAAACATTCATCACAGAAAATTTAGAAAATATAAATAAGGATATTTACCTCATTAATCTGGATTTTGGATGTTAGCAGTCTCATCTGGATCAGAAAGCTCAGAGATGAGGTGTGCCTTAAATAAAGAAGGGAAACTTGTATAGAGATCTTCCCTATAGAGGAGTCATTTATTGATATGGTTACTAAAGCTAGCTGCACCTAAGTGCAAACTGTTTGCCTTGAGCTAAACAAATGTGCTTCCTTGAAGAAAAGGAATGGAAGCGAGAGGAAATGGGATAGCTGTAAGAGGCCTGGAGGTGGGATTCCATTAAATGAAAAGAGCCATATAGAAATAGCAGTGTCTATGTTCCCTAGCACTCACCCTTTGCTAAGCATCCTAAGTGCTTTACTGAATTCTCACAGCAACCTTAGGAAAGATTTACAAAGAGAGAAATTAAGGCAAGAAATGTTAAGGTCTCCATGGTAGATTATTGTTCAAAAGTATTCACCCTCCCTTACCATCACTTCCCCATCTTACTGATCCTTGGTTTGGTCATGTGACTGGCTTTGGTCTCATGGTGGACAGAGTGTACTTCATTGTCCCTTTACTTAGACTTTGGGCCTGGCCATGTGATTTTCTTTAGCCAATGGGATGCTAACAGATATAACACCAGCAGAGGCTTGAAATATGCATGTGTGGAGGGCCTCTCCTCTTACGCCTCTGCCATCACTATGAGATAAACATGCCCTAGGATGTCTAGTCTACTGGTCCAAAAGAGGATGAAAGACAGGTGGAATGGACTTGGAACCAACCTGTAATTTGGAGCACAGCCCAGCCTGGATCAGGCAACCCACAGATGGTGAGAGAGAATAGTTGATTGTTGTTTATTCCACTGAGTTTTATGGTGGTTTGTTATTCAGCCACCTAATTAAGTGGCAGAAAGAATTTGAACACTGACAATATGGGTACAGAGTCTGTATCATACTGCTACTTGTACAGGAAATAATGAGTTCTTTTCAAATGTCTAGGTAAAGATAATCAGTTGAAGGATGAAGCAAAGGTCTATAACTCAGGAGAAAGTAATGGGTTTGGAATTAAGAGAATATTTCATCAATTAAAGAATAAACCTTGGCAAATCGTTTAATCTCTCTGTACTTTCCTTAAAAGACTATTGTGAAAAATAAAGTACTAGCTGTCAAAGCTCTTTAAAATGTTAAAAGTGTTATGGAAATTCTAGTTTTTCCTTTAAGTTTATTTTGTTTCCTGCTGTATCTCAGTGCCCGGTGTGTCATAGGTACTAAGTACATATTTGTTAAAATAAATTGAAGTGAATTATTTTCAAACGGTATTCTTAGTTCATAAATAACAAAAACACAAAGCATATTTATCATTAGGAAAGTAATTAATTTCTGTTCTTGACAAGAGTAGGAAAAAATGTCAAGGAAGCCCCTTCCTCTTACAGCAGTAGACTGGTATGGAATATACGGAGGATGCTTGTTTCTTATCTCTACTACCCAACTAATGGTACCCAGACTGATGTTCTGCAAATCCTAACACTAATGAGAATGTTGCTGCAGTCTTCTAACAGGATACTTTCTGCCCCAAAGAATGTTTTGTTAGTGGGAAAATATTTGAATTTAATATTTGTTCTGCAGTTTAAAAAATTAAGTTTTATTTATAAAATACAGATAATTCAGAAAACAACCAAATGAGCTTGTGAATTCCAAAGTTAGGTCACTATGGTAGGAAGAAAATGTTCATTTGTCCTTTTTCCTTCTCTGTTTACCATAAAGCAAGATATAGCCAAATAAGATGTCTCCCTTTTAATACATTTTGCATTTAATTCATTTAGGATTCTGGCCAAGGTTATGGTTAGCTTGGGTTCAGGTTAGGGGGCAAGTTTGTTCCTCACATCAAATCACAGAGACATTAAAGGATTAGATGTGTTATATAGGTTGTTCTACTTTTTATTATAACTTATCCCAAAACTTCTCCCATGATATCCTGAAAAAAAATTTGGTGGTGTAGATAAGGATTACATCAGCTCTAAACTTTCCTGTTAAAATATTAAATGGGAACATTTGAACAGTATTGCATCACCAATGTGAAACTGACTAACAGTCTGGAAGCAGTAAATTTTACTTAAGTATATTTCATTGTAGTGAGTCCTTCATCCTGTGACAGATATTCTCCAGTGAGGATTTTGGGTGAAGACTTTCTGTCCCAGCTAAAGTCTTTTAATAGCTACTCCTAATCCTGAACCAGTTCTGGCCTCCTGTTCACATGTGTTAGGAATGTAATTAAATCTATCAGTGTCATTGTTATATTAAGAGTTATAGACTAACCCTAGTATTGAAAGAAAGGAAGGAAAAGATCAATCTTCTCATTATTTTTGCTGCAGATTTTCATCATAATGATTTCTTTGTTTTATTTATTGTAAATCTATTGTATCTGTGCAAAGACCATATGTTTGCAATTCTTGACTTGGAAATGCCGGAAGATAAAGTAGGGAAATAAACATCAGAAATACAAATATAACTGGTATCCTAGATTCCTTGACAGGATCCAGGGTATTAAAGCTGGTTTTACCCTACTCACAAAAGTTTATCTAAGTTTATCGTCCCCACACTCCAGATGAAATAGAAATTAAATAGGAAGAATTTAGCACTCTAGTAGGGTCTTAAATCTTTTAAAAGAGACAAAAGGGATTGAAATGGTCAAGATTTCATGGTATAAGAATGATACCAAGACAAAAATGTTATTTTTGAAATCTAAAATTCAAAAAAAAATTCAATTAAAAGAATTTCTTAAGCTCAGTGTTGCACAAACTACAAAATTTGGGAGACCTTCTTAACATCTTCCTCTCATTTTTGCCTAATATCTATTTGTTCAAGTTATTTCAGTTGTATCTCCTATATTTCTTTCCAATCACTTCCTTTCTAACATTTCCATCACCCTCAACTATTTTGTCATTTTCTAATCTCAACCTGGATGATTTTTATTGTAAAAAATAAAATATGTGACTATAACTCTGGTGCCTAACACCCATCATGGCTCTTAGGATAAAGGCCAGCACCTTTAGGATGGTCTACAGAGCTATTTTCTGTCTGGCTTCAGTTCTCTGCATTCCGGCCACCCTGGCCTTCTTTCCAGGGTTTAGAACAAACCAAATTCCTTCTTGCCTCAGGATCTTCAAATATGTTCCTCCTTCTGCCTGAAATACTATATAATAAATTTATATATTTATTACCTATAAATATATAAAGTATTTCTTATTGAAATTATCAAACATATTCATATTAATAATACATGTCTAATCATATTTCGTCTATGGCACCACCCACCTTACCTCCACCCCAGATAACTTTGAAGCAAATCCCAGGCATGTAATGAAAGACTCTTTCTAACTCACACTTATCCTCAAGATCTCTGCTCAAGCGCCACCTGTTTCCCCCATCCCTCTGCCATCTAGGTCATACTGCCTGGTCATATGGTCTCATTGTACCCAGTGCTTCTACTTTAAGAAATCATTTCAGTATGTAATTATATATTTATATGTATGGTTTTTGTATTAGTGTCTATCTTCATCCTATACTTCATGTCCCATGAGTGAGAAATGGTGTCTTTTTTGCCCATTATTCTACCTCCTCTACTTATCAGAGTGCCTGGCTCAGAGTGAATTCTTAATAAATATCCATTAATTAAGCTGTGGGGATTTTCATAATAGAACCCTGCCCATTGCTGCCTTCTTAGCATTCTTCGTGGTCTTTTAATATCAAAAGATTTCCTGCATATAGCCCCTGGCCTGTGGTACCTTTAGTCTCTCCAAATAGAGACTTCTATCCTCTCTTTGATTTCTTCTGAAGCACTTGATCAGGTATTATTTTACCAACAGGTGCAGTTGGTCCTATTTTCAAAATGAATGTGCAGGCAAAACTTATAATTAATATTTATCTTCTCGATGTTTTTAATAATCATTAGCTATTTCTTTTACATCATAATACTATTTTCTCCCCACTAAATACAAAACAACATTGTCATAGAAAGCAGTCTGTGGGAAGGTGCCATCAACATAAACGTTTATTATGTATCGTTGTATAACCAACACTATGGTCAAGTGAATGGAAAAATATTTCATTGAAAGGCTGATAGATTATCTTAATGAAAATGGTTTTCAACAGCATTACTTGATTTTAGTTTCTTAATTTTAATTTTTAATTTTAAATCACACAGATATAAGTTTGGCTGTATTTTATTTACATAAACCCCAATATTATTTAGAGTTTCTATTTCAGTATGAGAAAAAAATATATATTAAGAAAAATTAAGAAAGTTAAATTCTGGGAAATTTTTGAGAAGGTGAAAATATCCCCACAAATCTGGTATCACATATTTCTTAGAGTTATTTTATAACTTTTTAAGATAGCAGTATATTTTGATATTTTGTTGACAGAAAATTTTAGCCTAAATGTATAATTTCTTAATAACTGGTCACTAGGTTTTTCTACTTTGCAATATAATGTTATATAGGATTCTGTTTATCACTACTTCATAATGACTACTAATCTAGTCAAAGTTTTCTGCAAAATTACAGCATCAGCTTGGATTAAGAGATGTAATAATTGGGACTTTCCTGGTGGCACAGTGGTTAAGACTCCACACTCCCAGTGCAGGGGGCCCAGGCTTGATCCCTGGTCATGGAACTAGATCCCACATGCATGCCACAACTAAGAGTTCGCATACCACAACTAAGGAGCCGTCAAGTTGCATCTAAGGAGCCCGCAAGCCACAACTAAGGAGCCCATGAACCTCAAGTAAGACCCGGCGCAACCAAATAAATAAATAAATAAATATTTAAAAAGAGAGAGATGTAATGATGGTGTAATTCAGAAGATTACACTGTTCAAAGGAAGAGAAAATTATGAGCAATTGCTAGGAAAGCAAATCTATAAAATTAAATATGTCCCCAAATCATAGCAGTAAATTTTTTATTTGAGATTTTCATGTGGTTATGTGATGAGGACTTGGTTCCTGTCTTGGGTACACCCATATGTTGGTATTATCAACCTTCATGATTCCATATATTTCCTTTCATGAACACATTTTCCCTGGTCACCTTGTCACCTCCACTGCAATGGCTTCTATTCCTTTGGCATAAGATTGTTCATCTTAAAAATAAAAGGTCCTATAACCAATTTTAAGCACTCTATTAAATCTGTTTATAAGTGATAATTAAATGGGATATGAAATATTACTTCTCCTAACTGCATCTCCCTGAATCAGAAATACATTATATAATTAGCATGTCTTAAATTACTTTTCCCTCACTAGGTAAATAAACTTACTAGAGAAAATTATTGAGTTAATTCCTCTACAGTTCTTTAGCATTTGAAAGGAAGTGCTTAAATGCAATGTCATTTCTAATTTCCATCAAATTGGATGTTTCAAAGGACTTTTAAAGACTATTATTGACCTTGGTAGAAATTGATACTGTATATAATTCAACTGCTTCATTTGTCATATGTGGTATGTGCAAAGTGGCTATTATTCAGAAAATGTCAGTTGAAATGAGAATTTCAATTATTTTTTTCACCTATAGTTGGCAACTAAATCTGGGGCAAAGATGCTTTAATAATCTGTGATATATGAAAAATAAGTTATGCAAAGATTCTGATTATACTTATACTGACATCTTTACAGCATAAGACTTTTTAGAGATTAAACTCTAACCTAGTCTCTTAACCACATGTGTAATAGATATATTTTAACGTTCAAGTATCTGACCAAATTAAATTAAAGATACAGCACCATCTTATGGATATTTCTATATCTGTAAAATTTATAAATATAAAAATCTTTTTGAGTTTGGGAAGAGAAAAGCTTTATCAGTAAAAAAAAAATATATAGGAGGAGAATATTTTACTGTAACAAGGAAAAATGTTGCAATATTGAATAATTTGAATGTGTATGTGTGCATGCATGTATGAATGTGTGTGTTTGTGATGGCAAGGTAAATAAAGAGATTTGTAATTTTTTCCCTTCAAAATTAAGAATTTGAAGAAGACAAATAAACAAAAGTTATTACAATACAAATTCATAACTTTGTGAAATAAGACATGTAGCTCAGAATACTGTCAGTCTCTAAATGACTCTGGGACATCACCGATTATCACCTGGCAAAGAAGTGTTCTTATAAGACATGAACCACACTTTCTAGAGAGTGATGAGAAATTTAGGTATGATAATAAACCTATTTAACTATCTGCTGATACTATAGAACTGGTAATCAAGTCTCCTTATATTTATCTAGCATTTAAATGTTTTCATAAGTGATTTATGCCCATTATTTTGTTCTGATTTTAGGTACAGATATTTCTGAATAAACACTTCTTAATAATCCTTCTTATTATTTTAATATAAAACACATAGCCAATTTAAGATTACAGAAAAATTGATGAACAAAACTCCACAATTAATTATTAAGGTGTAGTTACATGGGTGTGGTTCATATCCTTCATGCTTAGCTCACTTTAGTTATCATATATAGACCTGAAGCTCTACATGATTTACCCAGTTTATATGGTGTAAAATTATCCCACTTCTAACCAAAGCACAGATTCAGTACTTCTTAACTTTTTAGTGTCTTGAACTCCATGATAAAAGCTTTGGAACCTCTCTTTTAAAAAATGTCCATAGATACAATACATTTTGCACATAATTTTAGGGGCTTCTGGACTCCCTGGAGCTCATCCATGCTCTATGATTTTAAATAGTATTCTCCTTATTTTAACATTTATTTCCTTAGGATGTGATATTGACAAGTAAAAGCCAGGAGCTTTATCACAAAAATGCAAGGTCTTCTTGTGGTAGAAGCGATCCATAGTTTTTACACACACAAACACACACACACACACACACACACACACACACACACCCCTATTTGGCTTTAACTCATGTTCTCCCACAACTAAATTATATTAAAAGACCAGTGTAAATAAAGGGGTTCTTATTAGTTTATTTTTATACAGATTTAATTTTCATGTTATTTACAGTGAGATGTAAAAATATGACATTGACTACAAACAATATAGAATTTTTGGCTTTATCCTCACAGAATACTACAGGTTCTAATAATGTCCTATTATGAATAGTTTTCTATATCATGTAGACTTGACTCTAAATTTCTAAATTTTGTTTCAAATGTAAACTTGTAACTGATTTAATAAAATTAAGTTATTCCTAGATGTCCATATTAATAGAAAAAATACAACATAAAGTTGAAAAATTCTAAGCATACCATATACATGTTTTTATGTTTACTTCTGAGATGTGGATAGGTATTTTATAGCTTAATAAGAAATCCAGGGAAATTTAATAGATTTATAATAGTAGCATTATGTTTAAATGCAGATCCAAGACACTATATCAGATGTTAACTTAATTTTTCGTGTTATCAAATGCAGAATTATCATAATGTAAAAATTATGTTATTGATATTCTAGAACAATCTTGCTAATTTAATAAGATGCTTTAAGTTGTAAGGGCAGATTCCATAAAAATTCATGAAAAATTTATATATCTGATCATTTAAAACGGTAATGAAAATATTGCCACCACCTATACCTTTAACTGTAATACGATCCACGGGATGGATATATCTGCTCTACGTAGTGTAATACTTACTTTGTCCTTAAATTGGGAGGAAAGTAAAACAATGAATTAGCCCCGCCCCAGTCGGCACCCCGCCCCCACCCCGAAGTCCCAGGAAGCGCAAGGGGGCTCTAGTCGCTGGGCTGCTCTGAGGACCACGTGCTGCGCTCCCACCTCCCGCTCCTTCGCAGCTGCCCCAACTCAGGGCCAGGGCCACGTGGCACCACCCAGGGACCCCGGGTCATCCTGCGTGTGGGAGGGGGTCCTCAGGAAGCAGGGGCCTGCGGGTCCCCAGGTGCGGTGGGGGAGGCGAGTGCCGTGCGGGCACTAGCTGGTGGGTCGGGCGAGGAGGCCACCATCTTCAGGGTGAGGGTCGTGCGGCAAGGCGCGGCCCTGGAGGAGGGAGAGGTGGCGGGGATCGGGGAGGAGTTGGGGCTGCTGGTGGAAGACATCATGCAAGTGGTGGAGGTGGGGGTGGAGGAGGAGCAGGAGGAGGTGCAGGCGGAGGAGCGGGAGGAGAAGCCCCAGCAGCAGGGGCAGGAAGAGCCAGGGCGGGGACCCGGGACCCACGACCGCCCGGCCCCTGCTGGAGGCGCTGGCGGCCCTGCAGTTAGAGCTGAGCACTCTGAATGCCCAAGCCAGCAGGGCCTACACTTGGCTCAAGCGCATGATCGGTCAAAGGCGGAAGCCTCACTTGGGTGGAAGAAGGGCCATCATCTGGGGCATCCCTGGCTTCTGGGCCAGAGCCATCATGAACCAACCCCAGATGTCGGCCATGATCAGTGACCAAGATGAAGACATGCTTAGCTACATGATCAGTTTGGAGGTGCAGGAACTGGGCCATCCCAGGCACCGCTGCAAGTTGATGTTTTTCTTTCGGAACAACTCCTACTTCTGGAACGACATGATCATTAAGGAGTATCACCTTAGCATCGCTGGATATAGGGCGTCTCGTTCCACTCCAGTTCAGTGGTTCTGGGATTATGAACAAGGTGCCCCCCGCCGCAGGCAGGACACCACCAGCCTTAACTTCCTCAACTGGTTGTCTGACCACAACTGCCCAGGGTCTAACAGGATTGCTGAGATCATCGGCGAGGGCCTATGGCCCAATCCCCTGCATTACTACCCCAGTGAGGAAGGCCCACCGGGACAGACCCAGAGATGAAGGCGCTGGGGGAGCTTCAGAGTTTGGCCAAATAGCACAAGAGGCAGGAGGCGTCTACAGATGCGGGGGACGGATGGATGTATCTACCTACGCGGTTCTGGTGCCCAGGGGGGAAACGAGGGAAGGATGGCCAGTGAAGGTTCCAGAGAGCAGAGCCCCATGTGCCAGGAGTGACGCCCAGAGAGACATAAACAAGTTAACAAGTGAAAAAAAAAAAAAAAAAGAATTAGTGATGCAATGGTAAAATTAGAGACCTAACCTTGAAAACTAGGGATTCTCAAAATATGGTCCTCAAACCCCTGGTTGGGGGGCGGTTCCCTGAAACCCTATCAGGGAGGTCTGTGAGGTTGAAACTATTTATATAGGAATACTAAGATCTTTGTCTTCTTCACTGTGTTGATATTGCGTAGATGGTGCAGTAACAATGGTGGATTCGTGCTGGAGCTTTAGCATGAATCAAGGCAATGGCACCAAAATCACTAGTAATCATTGTGTTCACAGGCACATACTCACAGAAAAAAATAAGCCAGATTCACTTATGAATATTTCTGATTAAGCAGTAAAAAATATTTATTTTTAAAAATCTCAACCGTTGGGTACACATTTAAAAAATAATGTGAAGTGAAATGGGAAGTATACATAAAACACTTCTGCTGCATAACGAAGTACAATGATTGTCTGGAGAACTGTCTGAGTTGCAAGCTGAACTATCTGCTTTTTCATAGAACACCATTTTTACTTGAGAGAGCAACTCGACAAACAAATTATAGTTACTCATACTTAGATATTTGGCAGACATTTTCTCAAACATGAGTGAAGTGAGCTTGTCACTTTAAGGAAAACAACTGACAGTTTTGTTGTGCCAGTGATAAATTCAAGCTTTCAGGTGAAAATTAGAATTTTGTAAAACGTTATCTGCCAAAGTAAACGATAGTTTTCCAGTACTTAATGATTTTTTGATGAAATTATTGACAAATGTAATTTGTTGGATACTATATAATAAAATAAAATGTGTCAACTTTTGGACAATCTACATTACCCAATGAACCAGTGTTTTCCAAATGACCAATGAATGACATTATGAAATCATGAATCAGTAAAAGATCCATTCAAAGTTCAAGATAGACTAATGGATTTTTTTAAATCACAGAGTAAGAAAAATTTACTGATGTGGTTATAGATTCCACATTGCAACTAACCTTAAAGAAACTACCACTCATTGAGTTTTGGTTTAATATCAAAGAAGAATATCCATAATTATGTGAAAGGCTATTAAAATACTCCTTCCTTTTTCAACCACATGTCTATATAAGGTTGGATTTTCTTCATCTGTTATCAAACAAAACAATGTATTGCAACAGACTGAAGTAGAAGCAGATATGAGAATGTAGAAGCACATGAATTCTACTAAGCCAGACATTAAAGAGATTTGTATAGTGTAAAATAGTACAACTCTTCCCACTCAACTTTTTCTTTTGGAAATACAGGGTTTTTTTCATAAACATATATATCATGTTATATAGTAGGTTATTATTATTATTAAATGAATTAATAGTCATTTCTAAATTTCCTTAGTTTTATCTTTCTAATATTAGAAATGCTAATAAATATAACCCACATAACCAAGAGAACTTTGGGGTCCTTAATAAATTTTAAGAGGGTAAATAGGCCCTGAGAACAAGTGTGTTAATCACTGCTACAGACCAGGGTAATAGTAAATAATTAATAAAGACATATCTTCATTTTCCCCACTTAATATCATTTGACTATCCCTTATAATTTTCTCTGATAAAAACTCTATTTCAATTTAATTTCAGTTTACTTTTCTATTTCAGTTTAATTTTCTTGAGCATTATTGTTGAAATGGTCTAGGTTTTTTTTTTTTTTTTTTTTTTTTAATAGGAGTAGAATTCTCATCTCTTGAGACATTGGTTGAATTCCTGGTCAATCAATGCAATGCTCTCTTTACAGTGTCCTAGTATAGTTCTTAATATAGACTAGGCACTCAATAAATGTTATTGACTAGCAGAACATGTGTTAAACAGCAAAGTCAATAAAAGTGCAAAACAACTGTGAAAGCTAGAGGGAAAAAACTCCATTTACTGCTTTATCCATTTATGAGCATAATTAGTAGATTTTAATCCATTCCCACAAAAAGCACTGTTTGTGTCTCTATTGCCATTTAAAACACAAACAAAAAGTGCAGTTTGTGTCTCTATTACCATTTAAAACACAAACAGGTTCTTGTAGGTTAAGTACCTTCTTCTCTAGGAGACCATAATTATCATCTCGTATATTGTACATCTTGAATTAAGGCAAGGCACTTTTCTCATGAAATTTTAGGCTCAGAGGTCACAGTATGCTTTTACCTTTCTTTACTCCCTGTACTTTACAACAAACTCATTTCCGTTACCTTCTCCAAATTTCTTACAAAATGGAAATTAAAAAATGGAACTGTAATCAATCATTGATGAATGCTGACAGATTGAATAGGAACAGAAGGAAAGTAGCTTCTTATTGTGGGCTCAAACCATCTTATAAAAATTATGAAATCTTTAAGGTTTTAATAAAACACCTTAACATATTTGGGAGTTCTTTTAGGCTGGCTGTTTCAAGGAAAATAATTTAGAAATACAAATTATAAGCTATGTAAAAATCAATAAATAAATGAATTGAACCATTTACTAGTTTATCTACAATTTATTTCTATAGTTCTACAGTTAAAAGTGAGCTACATAATAAAACAATTACAATAACAATAAAATACTTGGCATTTACTGAGAATTTACTCTATACCAGACAATCTTTTAGTACTTGAATGCAGTATTTTATTTAATCTTCACAATAAACCTTTGACTGTATCTTGTGTGGGTATCAGTGTGGATTACTCATTTTTCTGGTCAATTTGTGCTGATCATCTGCATATATTTTTACCCTTTATCTGTAAAAGGTGGGGTCACAGAATGATTCTTTCTAGGATTCAAATTCTAACTTGAGAGGCGAAAAAGAAAAAGCTGAGCAAAGTAAGGAGAGGGATTTAAATAAGGTTGCCAGGAGGATTATTGCCTCATAAGATATAAATACTCATCTTAAAGTTTCAAAAAATTGGTTTTTATCTTACTTTTGCAAATGCATACCCTTTTATTAGCTGGGCTTGTGAGTTGACATTTTTCTCATACATATTTGCAAAACTGGTCCTTCCATTTGACCTGAAAGAGATTCCTCTCTCTGTTGTTATATAATTTTAGCTATAACTACAAAAAATAATAGACTCCCAAAACACTTAAGGGATATTTTGTGAATGTTTTTCTCTATGACCACAAGAGCATATATTACCATAACTTCTTATTTTGCTCATGTTTGTTTCATATACGTCCCCTCAGCGACTAAATTCTACTGTTTCTATCTACTCAGAATAGTGCATAGCCTAGAGTGGGTGCCCCAAAAAATGTCTGTTCAATGAAAGAATGATTTCATCTGTGACTTGAAAGAGTTAATACCTTCCTTTCCGGTCAAATGCGCAAATCAATTCTCAACCAGAAAAACAGACCACCTATAGCTATTCAGGTCACACACCTGTTTCCTTAAATATCATTGCCAAAACACATTTTATATTCGATTTTATTATTGTGCATCCATCTTTCCCTAGCATTAGAGGTGTTTCATTAAAAAGCGGTATAACTTCAATTTGTTTTTATGCTCACCTTGACGAAAATAAAAATGAATCACTGAATAAATTCAAGTGTATTTTATGTATTTTTGAAATGGTACAAACCAATCATAGTCTTATGTTGGGCATCATTTACTCAATTATCCCAGAGCATCAGCTGAAGTTATAATTACCTGAAAAGGTAATATTTAAGGTAGAAATTTGGCAAGAACATTAGTATAAGCACAAAGTTGAAACTGTTAATTAATAATTATTAGGGCACACTTAATGTTTAATGATCGGGTTTTCCTTTCAGATTCCTTTTCTTCAAACCATCTTTTTTTGGAGGAGAGGAAGGGAGGGTTCCTCAGAGACACATCATTGGCCCTCTTCTCAGTCTGAAACATGTTTTATGGACCTCATTATCCATATCTGTCTGTAGCTTCAACTACCACCAATATGCTGATGATTCCTTTACCCAGATGTGAGTTAACAGGTTTGCATTTCCAAATGGGTCTAGGAGCACTTTGATAAGCTCCTCAAAACTTGATGCTTCTCTATAGCTACATGTCCTCTAGAAGTTCATATTTCATCTGTTCTCAGTCAAGTTACCCTGTCCTGGGAATCATATTCTACCCTTGACCCTCTTCTTCAGCTCCTCGTACATGTTCTATTAATTCCTTTGTCCACCTCTTAAGCTTTCTTCCCCCCACTCCCACCCCTTGTCCCCATCTTAAATTCAAGCCCTCATTGTTCCTCTCCCAGATTTCCTTAGTAATCTCATTGGTATCTTGCATCTGGTTTCACTGCCCTTACATTGCTCCAGATTGACTCTTCAGAGTTATAGGTCACCTTATGTTGTACCTTACTTAAACCTTTAATGTGTATCCCCATTTTCTTCAGGACATAGTTTGAATTCCAAAGCATGGCATACAAGGCCATGGACACCTGCCCACTGCCCTTCTGCTCAAGGCTGAATTTGACTCTGTTCTCTAGCCTCATCTTCCCCATCTTCATAGGTAGCCTTTATTTCAGGCATGCCAAGTTTACTTGCAGTTCTCCAAATGTGGCAAACAATTTCATACCTTTGCAAATGTGGTTCCTCTGGCCTATAGTGCCCTCACCCAAACAGCTATGAATCATTCTTCAAAACATATGTCAAGCATCCTGGAAGCCTTCTCTTACTCTATCTTGAGTAAGCTACTTTTTCTCTGTATAACCATTATCTCCCAGGTTATTAGACCGATCATCAGATTGCAATACCAATATTTATTTTCTGTTTGTTTTTAATAAGTGTTTTTCTCATCTTTCATTCTTTAACCTGTAATCTCCTAAAGGTCAGAGACTATATCTTGTTCTTCTAAATATACCCTGCATAGTTTTAACAATGTTAGTTTCTTAACCAATGTATGTTTAACTAATGAAATCCTTAAACATTCTCTTTGTTGTTTTGGATACTTCTTTAATTTATGCCCCTTAACCATTTTCATCTTTATAGACAAAACACTGTATATGTTATTCTACAAATTATTAGATGTTTTCCAGTGGGATTCCCAAGGCTTGGAGAATCTTTGATAGCCATTTTTTAATAGGAAGAGAATAATAAGCTATCACATCAAGCAATTTTAACTAATTAATAAAGGAAGCTGAAAAGATACCTTTCCTTGGCAAGAAAAGGAAGGGCAATAAAGCTGCTGTATATAAATTATACTTTTATGTGCCTAGGAATTAAATTCTTATTTTAGGTATCAGTTTAATAAACATCATACATTTAATATACTGATTTATAATCAAACAAATTGTAATAGTAAAAGCTACTATTTGGAACTAGAGAGGATTCAGTGTGTTGCGTCCTTGTTCTATTAGTTGTTCCTTCTGTAGGAAAGAGGATTCCCTAAGTCTCAGGTTCCTTATCTGTACAATGGAACTAAAAATAAATGGGATAATGTATGTAAAGGGCTTAGTGCAGTACCGGGTAGAAAGCATGTAAATGGTAATCATCATCATTATCATCATCATCACTACCTGTCTCAAAAGGTTACTTTGGTGACATTATTCGACAAACACATTTACAAAACTTTGCAAAATGTAGCGTGCTATGTATATAGCATTAGATACTATAACTTAAATGAATAAGCTTGTTATTTATGGTTTACCTTGCCAAAAAATTGAAAAATATTGCCTTTAAACACATCAGTTTTTGAGATTTGTGTTCCTTGGCAGTTGGAGATCAGCCAGCAGTCACACCCTCAGTGAACACCTTTTATCACTGTGGGCACCGTTAAGGATTGATAAATAGGCAAGTTTCCCCAGGGGTAAATGCTTCTTTGTCTTTCTACATCTAGGGAGACTATGAGTAAATGCAGAAGGAAAGCCTCCCTCATGTGTACCTAACTGCGGAAGTGGCTTGAAAAAGCTACAGCTGCTATTTGGCCACGGGGTAGACGAGCTCAGAGCCGGTAGTTTTACCTGCCGGGTGATATTTGCACTGAGCTTCCATCGCCTCCCTGCCAGTTTGGCCACTGCACACTGCATCTTATGTTGAATGCACTATTTTCCCTATTTCCTCCTCTGTCCAGATTAAGAATACCGGAAAAAACACAGAAAGAAACTCCTAGGTGGCTCTGGCTTTGGGACTGAGAAATCTGCGCAGATAAGACAGGCTTCGGATGCAGCTACGAGACGCCCACTTGAGGCCGGAACCAATAGTGACCAAGTGTGTGTCCCAGGGCGCCGCGGGCTCGTCCAAACGCTAACAGTGCTGGACACCGGGCGTGTGCTCAAAAATTTGCTGCATGTCTACACTGCACAACCTGTCTTGAGTCAACCGCATCCCAACCCAGAACATAATCAAGCTATGTGTGAGCTGAAACAGAGTGCCATTTCGCAGATAGAAAACCGGTCTTACTCATGCATCTACAGGAATAAAGACAGTTTAAAAAGAAAGCCTCGTGTATTTTGTTTTGTTTTTGGTTTTCTTTTCAAGAATGTTCCTCTGACTTTTACAATTTGGACTGCAGCATAGCGTCAAACAGCAGCAGAGCAGAGCGAGAGACTTTTTAAAGTCTCTTTTCCACCTTATTTGGCGGTAAACGGCTCTGGCCCCACTTTTCCGTGCTGGGGTTCAACCCTGGGTATCAAATTCGGGTCGGAGACGCACGTTCTGGCTGTTCCGCTCACCCGGGGAGGTGGAGGGGACCAGCTCTCCTGCCCCCCGTTCGCCTGTGCCTCAGGAAGCTTGCGAGAGAAAAGGGGATAGGTGGTGGTGGTGGTGGTGGTGGTGTCACGGCAGTCCAAGCATCCCGGGTGGGCGCATACAGAGCCACTGCGCTCAGCGCTCCGCATCTTTGCAAACTACGCGCCTGACACCCGGGCGCTCGGCCAGGGTCGCGGCGGCGGCGGCGCGCGCACGCGCACTCCGCGACCCCGCGCCCGCTCCTCAACCTTCCATTCCACGTGCTGCTTGTTGTAGGCGCCACAGGTTCCCCACCTGCGCCCGGGCGCTCGGGCGGCTCCGCCTCGGCCGGCGGACGTCGGAGGACTACGGGGCTGGCGGGGCCCGGGCCAGCCGAGCAGTTCACCAGGCGCTCGGGCTCACCCCCGACGCTAACTCCGCCTATTTAATCCCGGCGGCTTCCTCCCCCCGCCCCGCTCCTAGTCCTCCTCCCGGCTCCCGCCCGCCCCTTTCGCCCTGGTGGTAGGAAACACTCCTGGGTCTAACTCGACGTGTCCGGAAAGCCTCGGCCAGTTTCCCTTTCGTTCTGCGGCCGCTGCTGTCAGCCGCGCGGCTCCCGCAGACCCGCGGGCGCAGCGGCAGGGGGTGAGGCGCCTGGGGGCCGCGGGCCGAGCGGCGGGGTGCCCCGAGCACTATGCTGGACCCGTCTTCCAGCGAAGAGGAGTCGGACGAGGGGCTCGAAGAGGAGAGCCGTGATGTGCTAGTGGCGGCCGGCGGCTCGCAGCGAGCGCCGCCGGCCCCGGCTCGGGAAGGGCGGCGGGACGCGGCGGGGCGCGCGGGCGGCGGCGGCGGCGGCGCAGCCAGACCCGTGAGCCCGAGCCCCTCGGTGCTCAGCGAGGGGCGAGACGAGCCCGAACGGCCGCTGGACGAGGAGCAGGAGCGGAGGATCCGCCTGCAGCTCTACGTCTTCGTGGTGAGATGCATCGCGTACCCCTTCAACGCCAAGCAGCCCACCGACATGGCCCGGAGGCAGCAGAAGGTGAGTTGCCGGCAGGACCGGGCGTCTCCAGCCCCACTTCTTCCGCCCTGGGCTTTTCTCCCGGGAGAGCTCTGAGGCGCCTGCCCGCTGTCCTCCTGCAGGACACTGTATTTTTGTTAGTCTTGGAGGGCAAGGGAATCTTTGGAGGGAGGACGGTGCTTTAGCCCGCTGGGTATCAGGTTGCAAAGAACGCATCTTCTCCCCCGCGGCTGGCAGAAGCTATCAGCTTGGTCGGGACCGAGACCGACCCGACAGCCCGGCGGTGCGGCGGTTACACCCGGCAGGCTCGGCCCCGGCCGGATTAGAACGCAGCTCCCATCAACTTTAATTTCCAAGGGTAGTGGTGCATTCCTGTCCGCTTGGCCCTCCTGGAGCTGGGCTTTACCGTGGGTCTGAATGAGTGTGGAATCTGAACACTTCTGCTAGCGAGAGAGAAGTCTTTTCTGGGGAGAAGGTGTAGAAATGTTCCACGAAACAAAGCTAACTGGACAAGTTTTTCTGTACTGCTGTGTAACTAGGACATCAGATCCTAAGGAGGGAAGGTGTGCAGCTTTGGTGAGTTGCTGTGGGTTAGTAATTACCGGTCTCGGCAGGCCTAAGGAAACACGCTATTGATGAAAAATAAAGGATTGGTTCATAACCACTTCATCACGAAAGCGCTTTTGTCCCCATCCTCAAAGAGCTAAAGACTTTCAGGTGAAATGTCTGCCAACTTTAGTTTTAAAACAAGACCCCAGGGTCTAATAGTCTGTAGCAGACAAAAGTGATGACTCAAAATTGCCCGAATTGGGTGAACGTTTTCAATAGAAACTAAGAAATCTTCTTAATAGAATGTTGAACCTAGACGATTCACCAGAAATCTGCACTAGCCCCCTTAGTTTGGGACAGGATGTGGAGACCCAGAGAGACTGTATTGTAATTTGTCCAAAGCATACCTAGTTGCACAGATGTTTGTTAGTTTTCTGAACCATTAACTTCAGAATGTGAGGCATTTCTTAGAAATTTGGAGCACTTCTGAATTGACTTGTGAGAAGCTGGTATTTCAGAGTAAATGCAGTCTTCCCATCACCCTCCCACCCCCAATTACCCAACCTCTTAAAACAGGCCTAAACCAAGCAGCTGTTTTGAATTGCTCCCTGGGCGTACTTACGGGATGATTCCCTACAGCTGGAGGCTAATTACACAGAGCCTTCAAATGCCTAACCCGCTAGGTAACGCAGTCCCAGAATGCTAGAGCTGGAAAAGACCTTGGGATCCAGGCAGGCCCTACATTTTGGAGGAGAGGATTTCTGAGTAACATTTTCTATTCCCTAACCAATTGGTATGATTGAAGCCACCATTTGTGAGGTCAGTTTCGAGTGCCCTGTGGAGTTTTTGTGAGCCTGCCATTCTGTTCCTAGGTGAGTACCACGCTGTGTCATCCTTTGCTTGCATTGGGTTGCATTGCAGTCACCCAGTGCCTCTTAGCTCTGTAGGTCAAGACTTTCATCTTCAGTAGTCACTCTTAAACTAAGTAATTTTGTGTGTATGTTGTATGTAGTCATATAAGTTTATGAATATCATCCAGTTTCCAGTTTTAATATTCATATTGCATTTAAGTTTATTTTCGGTGTGTTAAAGTATAAAAATAACGTTTGGTGAAACTAAGAGGCTATTCCTGTCTGGAATATGATCACTGAAGGTGCTTTTGCAAAGAGTCGCTGACTGGTAGCTGATTCTTACTGTGCATACTTGTTGCATTTTGTTAATGAAACAAACTCTCGCTTGTTCAAGTAGTGCAGATTTCTCTGACTCCTGTTGTTTAAATAGAATGTTTCTCTAGAAATTATTTGAATAGGCACACAGGTGCATTCACAATACCACTGAGGAGACCACTGTTATAACCTCCTTCAGACATCACCCAAAATAATTCCAAACTGCAAAAAAGAAGCAAAACAGTGCGTATGTTCTGTGCAAAAATACTTAGACTGCTTGGAAATTTCTATTTTCTGAATATTGAGAGCATTAAATGCTGTGAGATGAAGTTTTGTGAATTATTCTTATATTTTAAGGGGGAGGCCCCCAAACAACTTAAGTGTTTCCCTTATTCAAACTTATTCAAAAGGCCCCCACTTTTCTTTTTTTTTTTTTTTTTTTTAACAAGTTGCTTGTTAAAGGGAGCTGGAGCAATTCTTGGCAGTCGGGTTTCCTCCCAGGACAAAATGAAATGGGAATTTAACTATATTCCTCCGAATTTGATGCACAAGCCAATAATTAATGACAAAAACTTTGTCTTGAATTATACAGTTGGGTTATATAAAAGAAGTAACAGGATAATTGCAAAATCACTAATCCATTGTATATTTTCTGTATCTTCAAGTAGTCAGACATCTAGTAAAAGGATTTAATAGCTTAAATTGTAATTGAAATGCATATTGCTGCTTACTCACTTCTAACTTTAAGAATTTAGAAACTCAGAAATTGAGATTTGAAAGGGTCCTCATCTTATAAATGAAGAAAATTAATCACAGGAAGATAAAAGCCTTATCCTGGCAGTCAAAGCCCTCTCACTGTTAGGGTTGGTGGGTTTCTGTGAACCAACTGAGCTGCACTGTTTTTTGTTTTCCCACTTGGCTAAGATGGCCCACAAAGCTAGTAGGAGGTTGTATCCATGAGTAGAAAAAGCTTAATAGCATTAAACTCAGTTGACTAAAACATGTCTGTCTTTGCTTTTGGCTGGAAAATTTCAGCTTAGAAGAATAATGGTGGTTAGCTTATGCCAGTCTGATAACTTAAGGCTTTACAGAAAACTCTGGGAGGAGTGTAGACCAGACACTGACAAAGCCTTGTACCGTGTGGTCACACCACGTAAATGGTTCACACATGCTACCAATGTGGAGTAACAAACAGCCAATGGCAAAAATGACTTCAGTTGTGAATAATGCTTAAGCCTCTGATGCTTATTTACATTGATTACCTTTGCACCATCAGTTAACAGTGATAATGATGAACCTTGGATGATTCTAGGTCATTGGTTAAAGGTGGGATCAGCGTTGAAACTAGGAAACAACAATGATGCAGATAAAGCTAATCAGTTGTTGCTTAATAAAGGCAATTTGTCTGTCGAACCTTTGGAAAACATTGAGACGCTAAAGGAAAAATAAAGTCCATGGTGGTTAGAAGGTAGGGAGAATCTGAGAAACGTAATGACTACCATAGAAGAGGTTAAGTATGTTCCATAGATGTGGGTTTACAGATTGCAGGTCTCAGTTTATAACTGTTTCAGGTGTGCATGACTTGAAGTGCTAACAGTTTTGGTTGGCCAGTCTCTAGGTTTCTAGTCAGTAGTTGCTTTGTTCATTATTTGTTTTATTAAATTTAGTAAGTCAGATGTTGGAGCCAACTATCTTAAACTAGAAATAATGAAGAGGGAATCAAAAAGACTAAAATGGTATCTAATAACTTAACGTGTGATTCATCTACCCTTGTTCTTTGCATTTTTATGTGTCACTGTAATCTCACTAAACTGCCTTAAACCTGCTTATATAATCACTCCCACCACTTTGCATAATTTTCCACACTAATTAAGTTTGAGAAATGTATACAAATAATGTGAAATTGCAGATGGTGGGGAAGTAATCTCCTTTGGTAAAACCGATCAGGAAGAGAGCACTGTGGGGAAATAGTATTGGGTGAAATAATACACAGTGGGTTCTACACTTGGCGCGTCTGAGTGTTTATACTGCAATAAAGTGGCCACTTTTATCTCTCTTTGGAAATGGCAGTACTTTCTGTAGCTTAAAAAAAAAAAATCTTCTCACTGCTTAGGTGATCCCCAGGCTCAGAAAAAGAGAATTTTACGAAAAAATGAGCTAGATTTACGAAGACCAGGAATCACTTACCTTATGCTAGGGGTCATTGTTCCTTAGTGCTATGTTGTGCCATCTTTGGGGCCTAAGATAAGACTGTGGCCTGATGTATTCTCAGCGTAGTGCATGATGTATAAGAACCTAGTAAATGCTTGTTGGATAGGAAGTGTCAGATTTAGTCCCTGTCTCGAAGAATTAGTGAGGTATAAGGTGGAGGAAAGAATATAAAGGCAAAGAGTCAACCTCTCTTACGTGGAAATTAATGTTCCTAAACATGTTTTGAGACCACCAGGACTCACCCCACCCTCTGTAAAGAAAGCCATAAAAATGGTGATACCTGTTGGTATAGAACTAATGACTTCGAAGGGAAGACTTTTCCCAATGCCACAACCAAATCCGAGAGACAAGCAGTGTAGAAGCCCCACAGCATGCCTTGCTCTCTTGCTTGCAGGTTTCCAGGAGCTGTGGTGATAGTCTAAAAAGCCCACCCTCTCAGGGAGTTAGGATAATTCATGCTTTGCTCCTTGCGCTTTGGTACTTGATGGTGCAGAAGGGATGGGTTATGTTGTTTGCTGCTTTTAATAGGGAGTACATCGTCCTGTGGGGAGTGAGTTGGAAACCACACATTAGAGTGAAACCTCAGACTGGACTTTATCTCAGAGAAAAAAATGCTGCTTGTTTCAACTGATTCATCTATCCCTCCGCAGGGTGTCTTGAGACTGCGGCACTTAATTTGGTGGAATGAGTTGTGCTAATGAGAACTCAAATGGATTAGCGATGTTGGAGTTCGCTTCTTTCAAAAATGAAATCAGCTGTAATTTTGGTGTACATTGACTGCTTATAAAGTGAAATAAAATATTGTAATTCTCTGTGTTCCCTCTTTTAAATGGAAGCAGTTCCCTTCATTTCTACCCTCACAAGATAAATGGCATAGTTTGTAAAGTCATTAAAGACCTTCAAAACAAAATTAAGAAACCCAATTGTCAGGCTGTTAAGTATGGGAATTCTGAATGGAAAATTCTACCAGTTATTGTTTTCTAGTGAGGCAGGCCTCTTTTGAGTTATTGTGCTACTTTTTATGCATTTCAAATTAGACCTTTCTTTGGGAAAGAGGGTGGGTTGCATAGTCGTGTGTTATTGCCGTTTCAGTTTTTAGGCCAGGAAAAAAACTCTAATGATTGTAAATAGAATATCATTGGAACAAATGACATTGTTCCAAACCTTTAAGAGTAGTCAAGAATCTAATCATGGAACGGTCCCAAATCTGTAACATGTCACCTTAGGACCAGTGTTTAAGTTGCCTAAGGATTTTGATATGATTTCCTTTTTTAAAAAAAAAAAAACAAAAAACAAAAAAAAAACACCCTGGGATTCTTATCCTTAACTGCACATTAGAATCACCTGGAGAGCTTTTAAAAATCAGAGTGAAGTAAGTCAGAAAGAGAAAAACAAATATCGTGTATTAACGCATATATGTGGAACCTAGAAAAATGGTACAGATGAACCGGTTTGCAAGGCAGAAATAGAGACACAGTTGTAGAGAACAAACGTATGGACACCAAGGGGGGGAAAGTGGGGGGGGGGTGGTGGTGGGATGAATTGGGAGATTGGGATTGATATATATACACTAATATGTATAAAATGGTTAATAAGAACCTGCTGTATAAAAAATCAAATAAAATTCAAAAATTCAAAAAAAAAATCCCATTATCCAGGTTGTATCCCAGACTAATTAAACCAATCTCTGGGGTTAGAGTCGTAAAGCTTCCCAGGTGATACCAGTGTACATCAGACTTGATAAATGCTGTTTTAAAGGGAAACTACAGGAAAATGACTTGCAGTTTATGGTTTAGGTTCACCTAGGCAAGGTGAAAGTATAATATTTGCAATAATGAGTGAGATTACTGAGTAATCAAACCCGTATTACATATTGAGGAAAAGGTAATGGGGTGCTCTAGGCAAGGAACAAAAAACATCTAAATATTTTAGACTCTATTGAACCAATACAGTGGGAGGACAGTGCGTATTTAGACTTTTAAAAGGTCTTTAATTTGGTGCTATGCTGGAGGCTATTGAATTACATTATCAATTGTGTAATTTATTCATTACAAAACCACGGATAGATCACAGTGTTCGCAATGGGAAATATAGGAGGGTAAGCCTGAGTGTTTACCATTACAGAATGAACTGGAAAGGAGAATCTAGTGAAATCTCAAAGTTGGAGTTGACCCTGAGTAATGCCTAACTGAAGAGTGAATTTCACAGTGGTCTGGTCTTTACAAGATCATTAGCGGGTGGAATGTTTTTTCAGTGTGTGCAGTAGGAATGCATCTGGGTTTTTCAAAAAGTAAACCTTAGAAGTCATTCTCAAGTAATTGTTTTAAGTGAAGTAATTAAAAACTAAGGACTTATCTAAGAGTGTCTTTGTTTTTATGCTATTTCCAAAACACTAATGTTAGGTTAAGCAGTAAGGAAAGCCTCTGTTTTCCTCAGATTGCATAATGGGTTAAGTCCTTGGTTTGTATTTGGGAGCCTTCTACTTTGTAGAGCATCATTGATGCTTTGCTTTGCTTCTTGAAATTTTATCACATCGCTTTGTAAACTTTATGGTTTGAATATTTTCATTTTATAACCTTCGAGTTAGTAATGAATTTTTGTGATGAAAATGTTACTGGGGCAAAGGGTATGAATAATTAAAAGGCTATCCTTCTCAGTCTGATAGCTGAGGTGGTATTTAATTTGCTCATTTCTGATTGCTTGGGAGGATGAATGTATATGATCTAATATCCTATTCCTACTTCTCTATTGAGATTTAGGTGTCACTTATTAATGTGTCCCCTTCCTCGCTATGCTGAAGGTAGCATTCCTTTGTGGAGGGTGTTTCTATAGTCTGCCTTTCTGCCTTTCGTTTGGTTTTTTAAATATAATTCAGTTGATCTTAAAAACTTATTTCTTATTTATATTCTTGGATAATCAGTTTCCCATCTTGAATTAAAATATGAATCAAGGAGTTGACTTTTTTCCCCCAAATAGCTAAGCAATTCTTGAAGCCTAACTTTTGATTAAGCTCTACTTTCATTAGTAAGGTGTTAGACCAAATCATTTATATTCTTTCCTTCATTAATTCATTGATCAAATATTTATTGAGCCCCTAGTATGTGAGTTTAACCACAAAATGTTCTGAGACTAGAGAATAAAACAAGCAGAAAATTTCTCATGGGATAATGTTCAATGATGTATAGATTATTTGTATGTATTTCTCTTTATATCTGTTTCTAGGCTACCTATTCTGATTCATTAATCTACTACTTTTTCCTACTGCTAATACCATAATTATGATCTTATCATATTTTAATATCTGATGGAAATCACTCTTTGGCTTCAGAGGGCCTGGGCTTCATTATTTTCTATTCATTCACTGTGTGAGCAAGGCGTTTCATGTCTCTGGGCCCTGGGTTTTTCATTTGTAAAATGCGGATATAATGACCTCATAGAATTCCTGTTCTGATGAAATGAAGTGATGCATATAAAGTGCTTAGTATAGTGCCTACTGCATGGATGTGTTCCAAATTAGGTGTTATCATTTTTAATTTAATCTTGTTTAGGAAACAATATTTTATTACATTCAGTCTTCTAGGAACATAGCATATCTCTTTAGTTAAGCTTCTTATGTCTTTGTGATGTTTTGCATTTTCATTATATAGAACCTTTGCATTTATAATTAAGGTTATTTTTAAGCATTTTATAATTTTTGTTTTTACTGTGACATCCTTCCCTGTTTTATTATGGATATACTGTGACATCCTTCCCTGTTTTATTATGGATAAATGTAAAACTCTAATTTTTGTTACAGCTGGTTATATTACAGTACACTACTGACTGAGTAATTAGTACTTTATTCTTCTAGATTTTCTAAGTAGGTGGTTGAATCATCTGCTGATAGTTATAACTTTTGTCTGGTCCAGTAGCTGTGCCTCTTCTGTTTCACAGGGCAACTGTCCTAATACAATGTCCAGAAGAGTATGTGTACTTGTTGCCAATACCTTAGGCTTGGTCCAGGCTTTCCTGGGAATGCTTTTGGTATTCCACCAGTGAATATAGTGTTGGTTAGTATTTTAGGATAATTCTGTTTTTATTACATTAAGAGGATAAAATGTCAGGAATGGACTCTGAATGTTATCAGATTTCTTTTCCGCATCAATTGAGGTGCTTGACTAGTTTTACTTTACTGATGTGACAGATTTCTAGGTTCTTATTAAACCATATTTGCATTGCTAGGGGAACCCCTATTATACTTGAACTTTTGAAACAATTGACTTATGAAATGAACTACATCCAGAACCTATTTTTGAGTTTTTCCTTTCCTTAGCCTATTAGATTTTTCTTCTTATTCCAGATTCAATTGTGATGATTGCATAATTTCAGAAAATTGGCTAGATTTTTATGTATATTAACATAGAGTTGGGCATATTTCTCACTTATTTTCTTAATCTTTAATGTTAGTTTTAAGTCTTCAGATTTTAGCCTCCCTTAAAAAAAAAAATTCATGGGAAGACCTTCAAGATGGTGGAGGAGTAGGACATGGAGATCACCTTCCTCCCCACAAATACATCAGAAATACATGTACCTGTGGAACAACTCCTACAGGACACCTACTGAACGCTGGCAGAAGACCGCAGACCTCCCAAAAGGCAAGAAACTCCCCACGTACCTGGGTAGGGCAAAAGAAAAAAGAAAAAACAGAGACAATAGAATAGGGATGGGACCTGCACCTCTGGGAGGGAGCTGTGAAGGAGGAAAAGTTTCCACACATTAGGAAGCCCCTTCACTGGTGGAGACTGGGGGTCGGGGTTGGGGGGAACCTTTGGAGCCACGGAGGAGAGCTCAGCAACGGGTGCAGAGGGCAAAGCGGAGAGACTCCCGCACAGAGGATCGGTGCCGACCAGCACTCACCAGCCCGAGAGGCTTGTCTGCTCACCCGCCAGGGTGGGCGGGGGCTGGGAGCTGAGGCTCGGGCTTCGGAGGTCAGATCCCCGGGAGAGGACTGGGGTTGGCTGCGTGAACACAGCCTGAAGAGGGCTAGTGTGCCACGGCTAGCCAGGAGGGAGTCTGGGAAAAAGTCTGGACTTGCCTAAGAGGCAAGAGGCCATTGTTTTGGGTGTGTGAGGAGAGGGGATTCAGAACACCGCCTAAACGAGCTCCAGAGATGGGCGTGAGCCGCGGCTATCAGCGCGGACCCCAGAGACGGGCATGAGGGCATGAGACGCTAAGGCTGCTGCTGCCGCCACCAAGAAGCCTGTGTGCGAGCACAGGTCACTCTCCACACCTCCCCTCCCGGGAGCCTGTGCATCCCGCCACTGCCAGGGTCCCATGATCCAGGGACAACTTACCCAGGAGAACACACAGGGCGCCCCAGGCTGCTGCAACGTCACGCTGGCCTCTGCTGCCTCAGGGTCGCCCCGCATCGTACCCCTCCCTCCCCCCAGCCTGAGTGAACCAGAGCCCCCGAATCAGCTGCTCCTTTAACCCCGTCCTGTCTGAGCGAAGAACAGATGCCCTCAGGTGACCTACATGCGGAGGTGGAGCCAAATCCAAAGCTGAACCCCGGGAGCTGTGCGAACAAAGAAGAGAAAGGGAAATCTCTCCCAGCAGCCTCAGGAGCAGTGGATTAAATCTCCACAATCAACTTGATGTACCCGCATCTGTGGAATACCTGGATAGACAACGAATCATCCCAAAATTGAGGCAGTGGACTTTGGGAGCAACTGTAGACTTGGGGATTGCTTTCTGCATCTAATTTGTTTTTGGTTTTTGTTTATTTTAGTTTAGTATTTAGAGTTTATTATCATTGGTAGATTTGTTTATTGATTTTGTTGCTCTCTTCCTTTTTTTTATATATAGATTATATATTTTTTCCTTTTTTCTCTTCTTGTGTGTATGTGTATGCTTCTTTGTGTGATTCTGTCTGTATAGCTTTACTTTTACCATTTGTCCTAGAGTTCTGTCTTTTTTTTTTTAGTATAGTTTTTAGTGCTGGTTATCATTGGTGGATTTGTTTTTTGGTTTGGTTGCTCTCTTCTTTCTTTCTTTTATTACTTTTAAATTTTTTTAATTTTTATTTTTAAAAATTTTAATAACATTATTTTATTTTATTTTTTTATTTTATTTTTTTCTTTCTTTTTTTCTCCCTTTTCTTCTGAGCTTGACAGGGCTGACAGGGTGACTGACAGGGTCTTGGTGCTCCGGCCGGGTGTCAGGCCTCTGCCTCTGAGGTGGGAGAACTGAGTTTAGGACATTGGTCCACCAGAGACCTCTCAGGTCCACATAATATCAAATGGCTAGAGCTCTCCCAGAGCTCTCCATCTCAGTGCTAAGACCCAGCTCACGACCAGCAAGCTACAGTGCTGGACACCCTATGCCAAACAACTAGCAAGACAGGAACACAACCCCACCCATTAGCTGAGAGGCTGCCTAAAATCATAATAAGGTCACAGACACCCCAGAACACACCACTGACTGTGGACCTGCTCGCCAGAAAGACAAGATCCAGCCTCATCCACCAGAACACAGACACTAGTCCCCTCCACCAGGAAGCCTGCACAAGCCACTGAACCAACCTTAGCCACTGGGGGCAGACACCAAAAACAACAGGAACTACGAACCTGCAGCCTGTGAAAAGGAGACCCCAAACACAGTAAGTTAAAGAAAAATGAGAAGACAAACACACAGCAGATGAAGGAGCAAGGTAAGAACCCACCAGACCAAACAAATGAAGAGGAAATAGGCAGTCTACCTGAAAAAGAATTCAGAGTAATGATAGTAAAGATGATCCAAAATCTTGGAAATAGAATGAAGAAAATGCAAGAAACGTTTAACAAGGACCTAGAAGAAGTAAAGAGCAAACAAACAATGATGAACAACAGAATACATGAAACTCAAAATTCTCCAGAAGGAATCAATAGCAGAATAACTGAAGCAGAAGAACGGATAAGTGATCTGGAAGATAAAATAGTGGACATAACTACTGCAGAGCAGAATAAAGAAAAAAGAATGAAAAGAATTGAGGACATTCTCAGACCTCTGGGAAGACATTAAATGTACCAACATTCGGATTATAGGGGTCCCAGAAGAAGAGAAAAAGATAGGGACTGAGAAAATATTGGAGGAGATTGTAGTTGAAAACTTCCCTAATATGGGAAAGGAAATAGTCAATCAAGTCCAGGAAGCACAGAGAGTCCCATACAGGATAAATCCAAGGAGAAACATGCCAAGACACATATTAATCAAACTATCAAAAATTAAATACAAAGAAAAAATATTAAAAGCAGCAAGGGAAAAATAAATAAACATACAAGGGAATCCCATAAGGTTAACAGCTAATCATTCAGCAGAAACTCTGCAAGCCAGAAGGGAGTGGCAGGACATATTTAAAGTGATAAAAAGGAAAAACCTACAACCAAGATCACTCTACCCAGCAAGGATCTCATTCAGATTTGATGGAGAAATTAAAACCTCTACAGACAAGCAAAAGCTAAGAGAATTCAGCACCACCAAACCAGTTTTACAACAAATGCTAAAGGAACTTCTCTAGGTAGGAAACACAAGAGAAGGAAAAGACCTACAGTAACAAACCCAAAACAATTAAGAAAATGGTAACAGCAACATACATATCAATAATTACCTTAAATGTAAATGGATTAAATGCTCCAACCAAAAGACATAGACTGGCTGAATGGATATAAAAACAAGACCCATATATATGCTATCCACAGGAGACCCACTTCAGACCTAAAGGTCGGTGCTTTGTGACCACCTAGAGGGGTGGGATAAGGAGGGTGGGAGGGAGATGCAAGAGGGAGGAGATATGGGGATATATGTATATGTATATCTGATTCACTTTTTTATAAAGCAGGAACTAACACCATTGTAAAGCAATTATACTCCAATAAAGATGTTAAAAAAATTCATATCCCCAATTATTCTTGTTTTTACAAATATACACTTTATAAATTCTATTTTTATAAATCATTAATTTGTTTTAAAGTTTCTTAAGCGGGCTGGGAGGCATAAGGGAGTACTTTCATTTGGCTTCTTAATTAGGATCACTTTCTGCTTTGCAGTAAGAATTAAAGTATACAAAGCTATGAATTTATCTCTAGATACAGTTTGGGAACAATTTGGGATCAGTTTGTTACATAATGAAATTTTATTTTTTGCCAAATCTGTTATTTCAGATCTTAGTTTTTCCTGGAGCCAGTACTTAGAAGAGTATGTAAAAATTTCAAGTGTTGAAGTTTTGTTTTCTTCTTAGTAGTAGATTTCTAATTTTATGCTGTCAGAGTGTGGTTCACTGAACTATTTCATTGTATGTAACTAGTATTTTTACATCACAAATTAGTATATACATGTTCTGACTTTAGGATTAAAGGTGTTATATCTAAATCAGCATTATTGTAGTAATCATTCCTATCTTGTCATCCTTATAGTGACTAAATTATCCAGCTATACTTATATGAACAGTTGACCCTTGAACAGCATGGGTTTGAACTGTGCTCGGCCCACCTGTACGCACATCTTTTTCAATAGTAAGTACTGCAGTACTACCTGACTTATGGTTGGCCTATGCAGAACCTCAGATATGGAGGAACCGGGTAGTTGGAGTGCCAGCTGTAAGTTATATATGGATTTTCAACTGCGCCAAGGGTCAATGCCCCTAACCCCAGCATTGTTCAAGAGTCGACTGTATTTTTAATTTATCTTGCATTTCTAGAAGTATTCATGAATCTTGATTCCAGGTTCTTTATAAATATATACTTATGAGTCTTTATACTATTATCGGTGAAAAATAACTCCCTTTGACTCATAGTGTGTTGAATGATGATTCTACTTTGTCCAATTTTAACGCTGAAAATACTTTCTTTGGGGGAGTTTATCAGATATATTGATAGGTATCCATAATACATCTACATCTATGCTCATATGTTCACCTATATACACTTATACACGTGTAAGTATATATACACTGTCTGCATATGTATGTGTGTATGCACACATTTTGGGGTTATTTTGTATTGAAAATTATTACAACCGTTTTTGCCTAGTCTTTGCTTTTCTAAGAGTTTGAGACATTTTTAGTCATCGCTGATATGATTAATCTTATTTTTCATTTTCAATGTTTTGTTTCCTTTGCTTTTTGTTTTGTCTTTGCTGTATGGCATTTCCACTCTCCCATTCTGGAGCCAGGGACAGGTAGAGTGACATGATATAAATCTTCCTTTGCCTTCCTCGTGGTTGTGCTTACTGTTTTGATTCACTGGGCAGAGCACACTTGCTTTAAGATGCTGTGTCTCCAATTTTTTTCATGGATTTTGAGGTCAGTGGACATTCCTCTGGAAAGCAGGCTTTCGTTTTATCTTGAGTCTGCAGTGTGTAAAATTTTTATGGGTCTGTATGAGCATGTTTTATTGGAAGAAGAGAAAAATTAAATTCTGCCGTGAAACCTGTATTCTTACTATTTTAACAAATTTAGGGAAATATATTCCAAATCTTATTTGAGATGAGAATCTTATTTTAATTTGGTTCTCTAGAAAAATATCTAAAACCCCAAATGCTGCTGTAGTCAAAAGGCTTACAAAATGCTGAGTATCATCAGGAGCAATTCTGAAATATAACAAGATGACTCTAGCCTACATTTGTGAAGCTCTGGTTTTCTTAACCAGAAGGATTGTATGTGTTCTCGAGCAGTGGTTAAGTAGGGAGACTGAGATAGAGCACGTTCTTATTCTCCGATCTCTGCTTCAGCTAGGGCCACTCTGCTTTTATTGGGTTAGCCAAAAAGTTCGTTCAGTTTAAAGTAAAATACATTTTTCATTTTCACCAAGAACTTTATTGAACGACGTATTCATCAACCAAACGAACTTTTTGGCCCACCCAATACATGTTAGAACAACATATCTAAAATGACAGAAGGGGAGGATGAACTGTCTAATTATGAAAAATTAATGTGATTCGAGTGTAAAATCCCATAAGAATTTCCAGAGTTTGATTACCACATCCTAGAATCCTAGGCTTTAGACTTTATTTTTCTTTTTTATTCCCTTACAGATATTTGAGATAAGTGATGTAAGGGATATACAATTTAATCCAGCACAAATCTAATAGGTGAGATGTTGGATTTGTGGTCCTTCAAATAAGTAGAGATCAAAGGACAGTTGTCTGGAGCTCAGGGGAGAGATTTGGGTACAAGCGGTAAATTTGAGAATTGTCATGTGGATTGTAATCAAAGCCATGGGCGTGACTGTGGTGGAAATAGAATCCAGCAAAGAGGAGGTTTTTTTTTTTTTTTTAATTTTTATTTATTATTTATTTATTATGTTTATTTTTGGCTGTGTTGGGTCTTCGTTTCTGTGTGAGGGCTTTCTCCAGTTGCGGCGAGTGGGGGCCACTCTTCATCGCGGTGCGCGGGCCTCTCATTATCGTGGCCTCTCTTGTTGCGGAGCACAGGCTCCAGACGCGCAGGCTCAGTAATTGTGGCTCACGGGCCTAGTTGCTCCGCGGCATGTGGGATCTTCCCAGACCAGGGCTCGAACCCGTGTCCCCTGCATTGGCAGGCAGATTCTCAACCACTGCGCCACCGGGGAAGCCCAAAGAGGAGGTTTTAAAGACTTAGTATTAAAGAACTTGAGGATTTAAAAGACAAGAGGGAAGATTGAACTGGCAAAGGAAATGGAGAAGGAACAGCCAGGTCTTTAAGAAGGAAGTTAGCATGGCCTTTGTTGCAGAAACTAAAAGAAGAGCCATTTCAATAGAAAGAGGTGGAAAATGATGTCAGGTGCTGAGAGGTCAAGTAAGATAAGGATTGAAAATGTTAATTGGATTTATCAATATGGAGATAACTGCAACCTTGCAACTCATAAGTTGAATTTCACAGCCCACTTTTTCAATTGTTGATATCTCAACTGCATGTGGTATGCTGAATTCAGCTTTTCTTACACCTGAACAGCTTGAGTTATAACACGGTGACTTTGCCACCCAACCGGTAAGCTTTAGTGCAGCTTTGTATAGACTACTTTGTGGGGGACACTGTATAGATATAAATGTATATATATACATGCATATGTATTTGTGCTTTTGTTTTATAAAAGTGAAATAAAAATTATTAGCGATAAACCTAGATTTCACATAGGGTGCAGTTGAGACATAGATCACGAGGTATGCTACAACTAGCAGATCTGACATTAATTGGGTACTTACTAAGTTAAACTGTTCATTTCCATTTTGAACAAAACAATCTCAAAGAACTTGTGCAAATGCTGGGATACATAAATCAAAATCAAAGTGGGATGAAACCAGGTTGGTAATATTTTTAGCTTGATGGTAATGTATCTCTCCTCCACTGTCCCCTTGCTGTTTGTTTCACTTTCCCACTTCCGGTGTTCTGTCATGTTTATGGGAACCCTATCTGAGAAGAATAGGGTTCAGCCCTTCCTTGCCCTTTCTAAATTGCTGTCTCCTCATCTGTAAAATGACTCATACTTGCTTCAGTAAGATGCTGTGAAGATTATGTAAAATTTCTGAAAAGTAACTAGCACAGTGCCTGGCATGGAGTAAGTAGATCGAGAGTTTCCTTTATTTTCTCGTGATTTTCATGCAGGAAGGAACTTTCATTCCATAACGCATATTGCATTTAGTTGTCACATATTGAGGCAATATTTGAACAGATATTGTGTGCTGGGCAGTACTTTAGGCATCGAGAGTATACGTGTGGACAGGACAGCCCCCACTGAGGCTTGTATTCTAGTAAAGGAGACGGATAGTTAACATATATGCACATACATATTAAGGGTTAGCGACTGTGGGGAGGGGGGTCGGCCTCGGCAGCTATTTCAGGTAGGGTAGTCCGGGAAAGCCTCTCTGAGCAGCCAGTAGTGGTTGAGCAAAACTTGAATTAAGTGAAGGACTGAGCCACTTGATGGTGGGGTGAGGGGGAAGGGCATCCCCGATGGCATTAACTGCAAGTGCAAAGAGCCTTGTGGTGGAATAAAACGAGCTTATCTTATGAAGAACAGCAATGAGGTCTAGGGTGGCTAGAGTGGGGTTGAGAGAGGGGCGAGTAGGAAGTGATGAGTCTGGAGAGGTAGGCACGGGCTAGCTTAGGTAAGTTCTTTAGGCCATGGGAAGGTCAGACTTTAAGCGGGGTGGGGAGCTATTGAGTATTGAGCAGGTTCAAAAAGTGATCTGATTAAGATGCTAAAACAGTCTGTACCTGAGAAGATCCAGTGCCACTATGTGGCACAACTCCAGGGGCCACCATTTACGTGGAATTTAGGGCAACGCTTCAAGCATCGTCCAGCCTTGAGAATAGATTGTCAAGGCAAGAGTGGAAGCCGGAAGACCAACTGGGAGATTGTGGCAGTGGTTCCGGTCTGAAGAGGGTGGTAGCCTCAGGGGTAGTATAGGATATAGGTAGTATTTTCTCACCATTTAAGTTCGTGAATATATTATAATGGACCGTATGGTAATAGTGTTATTTTGAAGATGATAATGTGCTAAATCTATTTATGCTATTACATAAAACATATTCATGTGGTTAAAAATCGAAGCCTTGCAGAACTTGGAATAAAAAGCTGTCTCCTGTCCCGTTTCTCCCCAACCCCAGTTACATTTCCTGAGGGAACCCTTTTCACTCTTCACTATGTTTTTAATTCTTCCAGCGAATCCTTTGTAAATTGAAATAAGATGCACAAACCACTTTTCATCCTCGGTCCTCCTCAGACTCCAGCCATTACTTCCTGTAGAAGGGGCAGGGTGGGGAGATCAAGCTCACTTACAAGCATCTGGCTCCTTTCTTCTACTTGGAATGTGGTTATTTACCATTATTAGTCTGCTAGTTGACCCCAATATGTTCTCCCCTCCTTACAAGCAACAGACTTTTTAGTTGGGAGCATGGCTACCTTTTCTCATCTTCTCCCCTTTTTTTTTGTTAACCGTGGGACTGGGTATGCTTGTCTGCAGAGAATGTGGGTCAAGAGCACAGCCCAGGGGGACGTCGACTTTATTTCTTGCACATGAGAACGGGACTGGGTCTGTTCTCACGACGAATTGCACAGGCAATGTCTCTGTTCTTAAAGAATTCAAGAAGACAGGCTACAGGTGGCTGAGATTTTGCTGAGAAGAGCAGAAAGTGAGTCTTGCCAGACTAGGAGCAAGTATGTGGCAGACAAACTGTTGCCCCAAATTGTTCTCCTGATGGCTATTAACAATATGTAACAATCGGGGTCTGTTGTCTTTTCCAGCTTCTTGTGGCTGGATAGAGCTAAAAGACTTAAGTTCAGGCAAGTGGGGTATGAATGGAAGTGCCCTGTGCAAACCTTATGGGCCATTCCTTGAAAAGAGGGGCACATCCTCCCTTTTCCCACGGGCTGGAATCCCCATGTCAGTCATTAGAGCAGCCATTTGGATGAGGACAGGTTGCTACCTGTTGAGGAGTGCAGAACAACATGTCTGAAGGAGCCCGGGGCCCTGATAGCCTTGCAGGGGAGAGCTGCCACATGCTCAGATCTCAGAGAAATGAACTTCTGTCATGTTTATGCTAATTTTAAGTGATTTTAATTATAATCTGTTATATCCACTTCATACCTACACTTAGCTTTTTAATTTACGTAATATACTCACCCCTTTTATTTCTCAGTTTTTCCTCTATAGACCTTATAGTTGTACTGTTTCCGCTATTAGTGTTAATTACCTGATGCTGATTTCCCGTCCTCCTCTTTGCTAAGTTTCCAGCTCTAGCTTCCCTGGCAGCTATGGGGGGCATGTGACGTACGTTCTGGTGTATGAGACAGGAGACAGTCATCTTGTGACTGAGGAAGATATATATACTAAGGGAATTAAAGGTGCTGGGTCAGACACACTTGATTCTGAAACCATCGCCAGTCGCACCTGCATCCAGACATTTTTGTGAGGAAAATACCCTCCCAAGGTTGCTAATCTACTTTATGTTTAAGAATCATTAAGTAAGAATGATTCTTATGGTAAGAATCGTTAAGTTCTCTGGTCTTTGAGTAGTTGCTTCTAGAAATTCAAGACTATTTAATGGAGTTTACATCAAGACTATTTTTCACTGCAAAACCACATAATGTACTTGGTTGCATTTGTTAAAATTTTATTTTTCTTGGGGTCTTTTTTTTTTTTTCTTCTCTACCCATCTTGTCTCCCTTCATTGCTTCCTTAAGTTGTTCAAAATTATAAACCGGTGCCTATCAACGGGGATGGTAATAACCCCTAGCAGACATTTAAAAAAGTATGGGGTGTTTTTGGTTTTCTCGGTTGATTGGGGGCTTGCCACTGGTATTTAGTGGGTGGGATCCAGGGATTCTAGAAATCCTGGAATGCATGCTGTATTGTCCGTCACACATGGCATTTGAATGCCCTGTTGGACATTTCTGTAGTTAAAGCCGGTTTATAATTATTTGAGCCTAGAGCATAACTCTTCATCTACAAAATGCAAAGTTTTTTTTGCATGGGTTTACTAAGTTATTTTTCTAGAACGACAACTTCTGGGTAAATTGAAGGAAGATTGAACTTTGTCAGGAACTTTCCTGAGAATTGCTCACTATTTTGAAAAATGTCACCAACAGCACCAGTGATGCTTCTGATACTGTGTTACCAATACAAGTTGCTTGTGTCAGCCTTCATTTTCAGTTGTCACATTCTCCTTGATTTTATGGACACATGTATAAAAACTTCTTAGCCCTTATTTCAAAATGTCAGCACTCTGTTTTTGACAACTTTCAGTTAAATATCGCCTAACTTCCCTTAAGTTCTGACTTCTTCATTATATAAGACTAGATGCATACATCCACTATCTTGTAGACCAGCTACACCTAACCATTTACATACTAATATACATGTTATTTCAGTTACTTTGTTTCTGTTCCCATTAGGATGTTATATTTTTGAAAACATCTGTGCAGATAATATACCTAGGGATAAATGTCATTGCTGCATAGCAAAAGGGTTATTGTTCTGTTTTTTTTGCAATTATAGGGGGTTTATCAGTTAGGGCCCAGTAGGAGATAGCCTGTTACACTCCAAGGGACAGTTCACAAATGAGAGGGTCAGGCAGGTTTAAGGGAACCAGTGACGGGGTGGTGAAGCGTTCAAGAGTTGGCTACAGAGGGAAACCCTTACTACCCCTGCGCCTCCAAGAGCGGGAGGAGGGAGCTGTGGTCTGAACTGGGCGGGAGAAAGGCTGCCTGACAGAGGCTGTGGAGAGTCTAGTCACTGAGACTGTGCATGGCAGAGAGGGAGCGAAGGGCGTGACTCTGCTGGCTTTGTCTTCCTTCCCTCTGATTCCTCTGATGCTGGCCCTTCACCAGAAGGGAAACCCAGAGAGAAGCTGGAGAGCAGAAGTGCTTGCTGTTCTAAGTCATTAGTCCCCCAGGGCACAGAACAGGGTAGACAACAGGGGAAAAGTAGATCTGGAGGGCAAAGGGGAATAGCCAGCACAGGGGATGTCGTGTCTGATTAGGGTTGAGAGTCACTATTCCAAAGGATGGCATTCATCTCTCTCTCTACCTTTCCCCCCTCTTGTAGCCTTGCTCAGGCATAACGCTAACCTGAACTGGTGTTTGGACAGCAGGCTGAGTTGTCATTCTCCCTTCTTAGTTCTTTTGAGTTGGCAACACTTTTTTTTTTCTTCTTGTTTGAACCTTTGCACATGCACCTTTGTAAGAAAGTGTGATAAATTTCCCAAATCCATGCAAGTCTGTAGTTATCTTTATTTTGGTAGAGAATGGGCTGGCCATAGAAGTCTGGGTTGAAATCATTTTCCCTCAGACCTTTGAAGGCATTGCTTCACAAGTGTTGCTAATGAAAAGTTTGAAGTCTGGTGTCATTTTTATATGACCCATTTTTTTCCTGTCTCATATGCTTTTACTGTTCTTTATTTTTAGGGGGTTCTAAAATGTTACAACGATCCTTTTGGCTTTTAAAAAATTTTAAGAGCCAAAACAATTTTTGTTGTGCTAGGCACTTACTTACACTCAATATGGCTATAGGAGTGTGTCTTTCAGCTCTTGGAAATTCTTGTATTTTTGTGAACTTGAAATGGAGGGAGGCTGGGCAGTAAAGGGTGGTATTTGCTTTTCTTTATGGTGAGACAGCTTCTTGAAATCATCCTACTGTCTTTATTGGAACATTTAAAGATCTTGGAACGTTCTACTTGGATGAATTTTCTAATCATAATCTTCAGGTTGATTGTCATTAACAAACAAGTGTTTTCCTTTCATCTGCCTCTTGGCTTTACTTTAGGAACACAGAGTAATGTAAAATTCAGGAGAATCAAAGGATATAACAGTGTATTCATATTATGTGCATATTCCCTATTATATTATAATTTTCTATGACTTAGTTTTATGTTTGACTCCCCTGTGCATTAAGGAAGCTATTAACTGGAATAAGACCGATAGATCCTAAAATGACCTTGATATGATGGAATATAAACATCTGGCTGGAGAAAGGAATTTCAAAAGAAACGTGCTTGTTCAGCATTTTTGCCTCTAGGCATTAACCAGTAATGATAAAGGTAAGAATAAAATTAAAGGTTCTCATCTAATTAGTTATCCAGCTCTTTTCAATCTGTGTGTGTGTGTGTGTGTGTGTGTATGTGTATGTATGACTCCTATGTCCATGAAATTTTATGAGTCTGTTGGGCTATTTTCTTTAATGTAAAATAGTATAAACTTTCAATTAAATAAAACCCAGGTAAGTTGAATATTTTAAGCAGTTTTAGGAGGAAACAAATAAGGGAGTAATGAGGGGAATCAATTTGTGAGGTATATGTTAAGGTCAGAGAGAGACCTGAATTCCATTAGTAACTCTTTGGCAAAAGTTACTTGATTCTTTTTATAGTGCAAGGCCCTCAGGCCCTGCTCCCTGACCATATCAATAGATAATGGCTTCAGTAGGTAGTACCCTCTGTGTCTTTCCCCCACCAAGAGTCAAGTGCCTGACAATGAGAACATTTTAACTTTTTACAAAGCAACTTCTTTTATTCTCATTAAAGACTGTTCTCTTCAGCAGTATTTGCTTAAATACTGCACTTTTGACTTGGGTTTTTTCTCACCGGGGACCTTCCTAGGCCCCCAATGTTTTCATTAATTTCAGAATTACGCATTGCTGTTCAGAGGCCTCACAACAGAATAGTCTGTACCTTCACAAAAATATATAGTCTAAAATGTCAACTATACATAATGTGCCTGAAATATTAATGTTTACCAGGTTCTGAGATGTTCTTCAGAGCATGAAGGTTAAAAAGGGATAAAATGCGCGATGGCTTTTAAAAGAAATGAGAAGGATTAAATGACATTTTTAAGTCTTTGAAGTTTGAGCTTATCTTATTCCTATTTCTGTATTTGCTCAGAGAATGTAAGCAATCTGCTTAAGGTCATTCAGTTTGTAAATGATGGCGTTTGAGTTCTAACTCAGATCTCTGTGCCTCCAAACCCTTGGATCTTTAATTCAGGTGCTTCCCGAGGTGTCTTTTTTTTTTTTTTCTTGCAAGATCAGAACTACTTTGTTTCTGGTATAAGAGCTCTTATTTAAAATTGTTTTATTAGATTATACTGAAGTCAGGAGTATGTGGGTATATTGCAGGACAAATCACGTGCCCCTAAAGCATTACTACCTACAATTAAAGCCTGACAGAAGGTAACTTGAGTATTTTTGTGGTCTTCAGCAGTGGCTTTATAAAGGGAGTTAGTTGGGATTGTATGGGAAACTGTTTGAGTAGGAAATCTTAAAATGTCAGGACCTCATAATTGGAATTGTGAATTCTCAAACTGTAAAAGAGTCTGTCAAACTGCTAAGGAGGTTATTTATTTATTTATTTTTAAAATTAATTAATTTATTATTTTTGGCTGTGTTGGGTCTTCGTTTCTGTGCGAGGGCTTTCTCTAGTTGTGGCAAGCGGGGGCCACTCTTCATCGCGGTGCGTGGGCCTCTCACTATCGCGGCCTCTCTTGTTGCGGAGCACAGGCTCCAGACGCACAGGCTCAGTAGTTGTGGCTCACGGGCCTAGTTGCTCCGCGGCATGTGGGATCTTCCCAGACCAGGGCTCGAACCCGTGTCTCCTGCATTAGCAGGCAGATTCTCAACCACTGCGCCACCAGGGAAGCCCCTAAGGAGGTTATTGATCTTGATCCCAGGTGCCTGCTCTTGGGGCACCTATGCTCAGGGCTTCTCATTCTGGATCTGGCTAGGGAAAGTTGTCATTTAAAATAGTTCAACCCAATTTTCTCTTTTACTATTTCAGTTTTTACTATCTTTTTCTCTATTACTCATCAATCTCCAGAATTCTTTATATTCTGAATATAGAAATAATATGTGCTTATAATAAAGTCCAGAAACATAGAGAAATTGGAGGGAAGTACACTTATGCTCTAACCAGAGGGTAACGGCGGTGAGTGCTGAACAATTCATCCTTCTCGTTTCCATTTCTATCTTCCCCTGGTGATTATGCTATAAACACAGTTTGGTATCTTGCCTTTTTTTTTTTTCCCCCCCACTTAGCACTGTATCCTGAAAATTTTCCTATTCAAAACACTCTTCCTGATACTTTTTAATGGTTGTATACTCTTTCCTCATATATACACATCATAACTTTTATGCTCTGATGAGCATCTGAGTATGTCTTATGGGATGAGGGATGGATTTCACATTTCTAGGCTGAGTATAAAGAATGTGCACATATTGAGATTTGTAATATGTATTGAATAATTATTGAACAAATGTACATACATATGCCTGTGAATAGTTTGTAACAAATATACTTATCTCACTGTGTCCTTGCTAACTTTGAACATTGTCTTTAAGTTGGTTTTTTATTTTTTAACAGACATCTGGTCCTTACTATTGCTCCATAGCTAGACAGCTTTGTATATTTGACACCATGATATGTTGTTTTACTTTTTAAAATGCTAACTTTAGTTAAAATGCTAACTTCTCGCGTGTTTTTTAGCTATCTTTGAGCCCCATACTGTGAAGGCTCTTGAAGCAGGCTAGGAGCCAAGAACTCGTGTTGGTGTGTCTGAAAAGCCTGTAAGTAGAGCTTTGTGTGTCTAAGAAGATTGGCGGCTTGGTGACAGGGAGAGGAGTTTGGTGGCATTTCAGTAGTGTAGGAGAGCATGAATGAAGGTGGTGAATGTAGAGATGGATGATGGAGAAACAAGACAAGGGCTGTAAGAGACGTGTAAGAAATAGAACAAGAAGCAAACAGGGGCTGATTGAATGAGGAGGATGTAAAGATTATTCTTAGGATCTTGCTGGTGCCACGTGTGGGATGAGGAACCATTACCAAGATGGGAAACATGAGAAAGACTTGGGTATATTTCAGTGAGGATTATGTGGGCTCTGAACAGAAAGCCTAATAGCTTAAGCCACTGGGCTTTATTTATCTCACTTTACAAGACGCATTGGCTGGGATGGTGGCTCAGTGATGCCATCGTAATGCAGCCTTCTCCTGTTTGCAGCTGTTCCATCCCTGGCATGCAGCTTTTGCCTTCATGGTTGCAGCTACCTGCAGGTCAGGTATTTGTTCCAGGTAGAAGGAAAGGAGAAGGAGCTGTGGAGAGACTTTATTCTGGAACGGAGTGTCCCTCCCCACATCGACTTCTTTCTGTACCTTATTGCCGAACTATAGCTGCAAATAAGGCTGGGATAGTAGTTTTTTCTTACTGGTCTCTGTGCTGGAGGAAGGCAAAGGAGAAAGGGATTTGGAATGAGAGTTAGTTAAGCCACTGACAATTTGGTAACAAGAGGGCAGAATATAAATATAAATTTTGGCCATGTTTGTAGAAGAAGCTTTTATGCAGTGGAAAATAGCATGTAGATTTCAGAAGTTCTCGGGATTTGAGGACAGATCTAGATGCAGTCTACATTTGCTTCATATTCAGTCTTGTAACTGAAGGACTTCAAATTCCTGTTTCTAGGTTTTTTCTTCCTGAGGACCACACCCTGTACCTTCCAACTACAAGGCCAGACTCCCCATGACATCCCATCATTTTGGTTCCATTTACTGTTATTTCATCAGTTGCCCTCAGAATTCTCTTGAGTGTGCTTATAGTGTCAATGGTAGAGTCCTTTGTCCATGTTTGGAATTTGAATTCCAGTCTGTAATTTATCAGATATGACAATAACCACATTTTTCAACCCCTCTCTATATACCTTTTCTTATCTGAGGAAATGGATTGTTAGGACTAAATAAATGTATCTGCTAACTCACAATCACGTCCCATGATTGTTCCCTTCCTGTCTCCCCCTCCACAATTTTGAAAAGAGGACTAGTGTCCAGGCAGAATACTGCTAAGGAATACTAGTAATGCCAATAAGGAAGTGATCCCTCCATGAAATTAGCAACCCCTTTTTCTAGCATCGTGCTTGTTTTCCCATCAGTCTTCCTCTCTTGCAGATGGGGATCAAAGTCACATTTTAAAAAGCTTTCAGACTCCACCACAAACTACATCCCCTCCAGGGAGAAAGGCTTTTAAGTAATTCAGAGGTTTTATGGGTTATATTTTCATATATAACAAGTCAATAAACATTATCTAATTTTTTTAGATCTTATGTAAATATAGTGATGTCCCTTTTATACTATGATTTTCAAGGACATGATTCCCTTCTGAATTAAACCAAGTGGTGACTAACAGCTGTAGTGCCGAAGCCATTTTCTCTGTTCACTGAGGATCTTCCCCGGGTTCAATTCAGCATCCCCTCATACCAAACAGTTATGCAACACAATATAATCTTAAGTGTCTTTCTGTAGAACTTGTTGCTCTCTACGCATACTCGAAGCCAGATTTTCTGCCGTTGTTGATGCATAACGTTTATCGCAGTGATAATAAGCGTTAGCCCTGAGGTTGCTCATGGGCGTTCTCAGCCCTTGCATGTGTGGAGCACGCCTTGTTCCAGCACAGCTAAGCAGCGTGGTGGTGTGGGGTGTCTTGTTTGGCGATGTTCTTTAGCAAATGTGGGTGGCATCTTTGTCTTGACGCCTTAATGGCTTGAACTTCTCTCCACTGACTTTTCTGTGCGTACATGTCCTCTTCTGACTTTCTAATTATTATATGCTGTGTGCAAGTACAGAGCTGGTGAAAGCGAGACCCTCGTTTCTGGCAGTTCCTAGGACATTGCTTAGGAGTGCCTGCAGCCTAGTTGTGTTGACTGATAGCAGCAGGCTCTCCAGAAGGGCGGGGATGGGGTTTTCTACCAGAGTTGTATGCCAGGAGGCACCTCTGGGGCTTTTGCATTGGGCTGCAGAGAAAATGTTTGCAAAGCACTGCAGCTGGCACACAGTGCATGCCCTCCACCTCTTCTCCTCCCACCCTCCCCCCACCCCGTGTCCCCTTGTCTCCCGCCTCTCCCTTTTCTTCCTTCTCCCCTGCCATCCCTCCAACCTGATTTCCCTGGGAAGGATTTGATATGAATAGTGTGGATCATACAGGATGATATATGCTATTGTCAAGGTTATAACACAATAGGAACATTCGTGTATCTTTCGATGTAGGAGTTTATTAGTCAGGATCTAGTCAGAAAAGCAACTATCACAAAGTGGTTTAATAGAGGGAATTGAATATAGGGAACTAATTATGAAGGTATTGGAGAGCCAGAGAGCAAGTGTGGATCTGTCATGCAATGCAGAGGTTCCCAACTTCAGGAAGCTGCTATCATCCCTTGGGCTAAAGGGCTACAGGAAGGAATGGGTGTTGTCACAGCCAGGGAGGGGAGCTGCCTGGTGAGAGCAGAACCCAGGACGTAGGGCTGCCCACACAGGAGCTGGAATAATGAAGGAGATGTGGTGACTGCTGGAGGTGCCACCTGAAGTAGAGGAGGTAGGGGGAGAAATACCCTGAACTTCTCCCCCTTATGATGTCCATTCTCCTGCTAGGCTCTCACCAGCCTAAGACACCAACAGCCAATCTGTCAAGGAAGCCTGAGCGCTGAAGTTCGTGGGGTTCAGTCATGTGAAGGGGAAAGCTGGGGAGTCTATGGGAGAGCAAACAGTCAGAGGACTGGCACAAAGGCCACGGCCTTTTCCTTAGGTGTGGTTGCATTGACCGTTGTCATGCCTTATTTTTCTAGCATAAGGCACATCCCTAATGCACCTTCCATCATTTCCATTTTAGATTCTTTAATTCACAAAACTTAATTTGTGGGATTTCTTTTTTTAAAAAATAAATTTATTTATTTGTTTATTTTTGGCTGCATTGGGTCTTCATTGCTGCGCGTGGGCTTTCTCTAGTTGTGGCGAGCAGGGGCTACTCTTCATTGCGGTGTGCAGGCTTCTCATTGCTGTGGCTTCTCTTGTTGTGGAGCGTGGGCTCTAGGCGCGTGGGCTTCAGTAGTTGTGGCACGTGGGCTCAGTAGTTGTGGTGCACGGGCTTAGTTGCTCTGCAGCATAAGGGATCTTCCCGGACCAGGGCTCGAACCCGTGTCCCCTGCATTGGCAGGCAGATTCTCAACCACTGCGTCACCAGGGAAGCCCTCTAATTTCTTACTGGGCTTTTTGGAGTGGAGATTGCAGAGCAGTCTGCATGCAGGATTCTGCAGTGGCCTTCTAAACATGTTTTCCAGCTTCCAGCCTTACCACCCACAACTCTTTCCAAACAGTCAGAGATTCCTTTACAGCACAGGTCAGATTGTTTCTCTGTTCAAGACCCGCAGTGGGTTCCATGCGTTCCCAGTACAGGTGAGAGTCTTTCCAGGGGCCCTCGAGGCCCTGCGTGGTCTGCCCACCTCATCTCCTGCTCCTCCCCCTGGCACTTTCCCCACTAGCTAAACTCACCTCCTTGCTGTTCGTGGAGCATGTTCGCATGTTGCTACCTCTGCCCCTGTGTTCTTCCTGTTCCCTGAACCTTGAATGCTCTTCCTCCAGCTATCCTTCCCTCCTCTCCTTCACTCTTGCTTAATCATCAACTCAGCAAGGCTTTTCTTGACTTCCCTGTTTAAAATCGCCCCTTCTTTCTACTTATTCACAAGTTTCCTACTTTCCTTCCCTGTTTTACTTTTCCCTGTTGCACTGATCACCTCCTAATATACTATATAACATATTCATTATCCACCCCTTTCTCTGTAGTGTAAGCTCTGTGAGGGCAGGGACTGTTCTTGTCAGTTTTGTTCATAGAATGCCTGGCACACATGCTGTCATTGAATGAATAGCTAGAGCCTTCCTAGATTTTCTAGTTTCCTTTCATCTTTTCCAGTTATGTTAATTACACTTAATGTGACAGTAGTTTACCAACATTTTAATGAGTTTCTCCAAAGTGTTTAACTTAATTTAAAAGAAAAAAATAACCTCCATTTCACTCACATTTTGGAGGGAGTAAGGACTTCTGGATTCAAATTGCAGTCCTGACGCTTACTGGTTGTTTGATCTTGGACAGTGACTTGTGCCTCAGCTTCCTTGTCTGTATAGAGATGATGATAGTACTGTACCGCATGGTTGTAAGTACTAAGGCGTAAAAAACTCTAGTCTACAGAGTCGATGCTCACTAAATCTTAACTATCGTTAAGTCTGGTTTACGTGCTGAGATGACCAGGAAAATGGACCCCTCAGATCTCTTCCTGTGGAGCATACTGGTTGATAGCCCAGCTGCTGCCCCTTTGCTTCCACCCTCACCGTGAAGTCGTGTTTTCTGCGGGCCTCTTCTAGCCAGTGACTGGGCACAGAAGGGATAGTAAGGCAGGTACATTCTTCTGCGTTGTGGGACTGTGCTACTGGGTGACTTTTGCTCTAGGACTCCCCATTGGCCTGGTTGAGTCTTTCTTGGACCCTTGTTATAAGTTCAGTCCTCTGTCCTTCCCCCTTCCATAGGTATCACACCTGTATCTTGTATGAGGATGCTCCCTTTCTCCTCCTGCTCCCTACTTGTTATGGACTAAATGTTTGTATCTCCCCCAAATTCATAAGTTGAAATCTTAACCCTCAAGGTGATGGCATTAGGAAGTGGGACCTTTAGGAGGTGATTAGGTCATGAGGGTGGAGCCCACATGAATGGGATTAGTGCCCTTATAAAAGGGACCCCAGAGGGTTCTCACTGCTTTCTGCCGTGTGAGGACACAGCAAGATGGCCATCTGTGAACCTGGAAGTAGGCTCTCATCACACTGAATCTACCTGTGCCTTGTTCTTAGACTTCCCAGCCTCCAGAACTATGAGAAATAAATGTTTGTGGTTTGTCACCGAGTCTACGGTACTTGTGTTTACAGCAGCCTGAAGGTATTGAGACATTACCCTGGTGTGTCTTTTGCCTGTCTGACCTTATTTTAGTGTCTTCTTCTTGGTGAACCCAAACTAATGCACATAATATTTAAATAACAAAAACAATTACAACAATAAGTAAAACTGACATGGTTGAAGTGAGAAATAAGCACAACTATCTTATTGTAGACAAACAGCTAGTCCTAGTAAGAGCAGAAGTGCTTGAGTGGCCAGTGAGAAGCCAGCTAGCTACGATATGCCCATGGCTAAGAATGTTGCCCAGGTGAATGGAGGACATCTAATAAGTGTCTTCACTGGCTATTGTTGGAGCATCTGACATTATTAGCTTTCTGAATTGAAAGCTCCTTGAAGGCAAAGACTCAGTCAGATGCTGCTTTTGCACCAGCCACAGCAGCTACCTCTAGCAGTAAACATAAGATGCCTTATAAAAACTTGGTAAATTGAATAGACATTCCTTAATCAACAGACTATTTTCACTTTGCCTGGGATGTGAGTAGGGAATAAAGATGCTGCTGGCGGCTGGGAAGGGCAGGCAGAGCTTGATGAGCTCTGGAGTTTATGAAATCTGAGACTTTTACCAGGGAACTTCCCTGGAAATCTATAGCAATGGCATTTCTGCTGTCTTGAATACAAATAGTCAAGCTGTAAGAATTCTATGCTGTAAATATGCTTTAAAAGAGGCTTGGTAAAATGCAAACTTAAACTGTTTTAGATGATTTTTGACTAAGCAGATTAAATGTAGTGAAAACAAGTTTTCCCCCAGATATTTTACAGATTGAGGAGAATCTCAGAATGCACTAATGTACTTTGTAAATAGAGCTTTTCAAAATTTTGATAAACACGAGCTAGATTTTGTGCTAATGACAAATAGTGGGCAACTAACACACTTATTAATCACTGATAGAAATGTGAATTTCTGCATTGTCTCTAGATAGCTTAGTAAGGGAGACTTAAGTTTAGACTGAATTTCTTTCTTAGCCTTCAAATGAAAACTAGATGCAGAAGGCTGAAAGTTGTAATAATAATTTGTTAACCTGCCTGGGACTTTGGAAAGCAGACTCCATGCTCTTGCATTGAAACTTTTAATAGAACATGAAAAGCTGTTCCAAGATGCTTCAGCAGAAGCATCTTTTTTCCTTGTGAAGTCCTCAGAAAGATAGTGTAGGGGAGGAAAAATAATTTTCCTTCTACCTTTCTAGGTTCTTGGCTGAGACATTCCAGACATCTGTCTGTAATAAAGGACAAATTAACGGGAGAAAAACAAATAGAAGTTTTAGTATCATATATACTTCCTATATACATGGGAGAGACCCCGGAAAACTCCCTGAGTAAATCCCTGAAATGGCCCAAGCTGCCATCATAAATACCATTTCCAGCTAAAGACAAAAGATGTTCAGCGGGAGGGAAGCCAGTTATGGGAGGTTTTTAGGCAAAGCACAGTAAACAAGGGGATGGTTGTTACACAGATTTAAGTCACCTGCCTTATCCATTGATGAGTTTCTAGAAACTTGGTCCCCTCCTTCTTCCTGGAACAGAGAGGGAGACACCCTTGCAAATGGAGATTTCCCTTATAAAGGTAAATGTCTTTCCGAAGGGTAACTTCTACTTGGTTTTCAGAGATTCTGCTATCTCTGCTATTTCTTAAAAAAATCAGCTCAAGATAATCCTTATGCCAAAGCAGCATATTCTGGGGTGATATTTTCTCCCCCTCAATAACTTGTGTGTGTAAATCTCCAGGTTTCCTACATCTGTTTTCTTTGCCACCATCCACTGCTTCTGAGTTTGTTTGGTGTGAGTTGCTTGAAGCTGCTGGTTGCCTTGGTGTCTGAAACTCGTGAGGGAAAAGTCAGAGCATCGCATTTTACACACCAAAGCAAAGTATCAAGATGACCCACTAACTTGGAAATATTTTAACTTGTAGTTGAGACAGGAAGGGGGGCAGGGCACAGCCTTTAAAAGAATGACAGCCATTGAAGACACGACATGAACTGGTCAGAACCAACTACGTTCAAGATGGCAGACGATTGACTGCCACTGGACCCTGAGCCTCAGTATATGCTCATTGTAATACATCAGCAAGCTAAATGACGTACCCACAGGTGCCATGACGGTTCCAAGGCTGACCATAGAAGGTCAAAAAGTAGGTGGTTAATTCCTGGAAATCCCCAACCCTTCCCCAACAAAGTTAGAATAATCCTCCTGCTCATTAGTCTGTGAAATTATCCACCCCTACAAAAACTTACAACCCCGTAGGCTGGCACCTCTCACCTTGCGAGATGGCTCACACTCTGTCTGTGGAGTGTGTATCTCCCTGAGTAGACCTTCTTTACTCTGGCTCGCTCTTGAATTCTTTCCTGCACGAAGCCAAGAACCCACACTTGGTGGCCGTCCCAGAGACTCACCTGAGACCTGGGACGTGACCATCCTCTCGCACCCCACTTTCTTCCCTGCAGCACAGTGACCTCAGAGTGAAACAAAATGCGGTGGGGGGAATAAAGGGCACTAGCGGCGTTGGTGTCTGTTGGAAGTGGCAGAGATTCATTCTTGCATCTGATCGTGAGCCTTGGCTCCTCCTCCGAGGAAAACACAGCATAGACCTGGCGCATGGTAGCCTGTAGACACAGGGTCTCCTCTCTCTGAGGTTGCACAGGTGTTTACCAGCTCGAGGGGAGACTTTTTTCCTTTTGCCTCTTTCCGTGTAAATTGAGGAGAGATTTCAGATTCCCTTGTCCTCTCTGTCCTGGCAGTGGCTTGGCATCTGTGGGCTCTGTCTAAGAAGGGGCTTGTCCTCCTGGAACTCAGCCTCAGTGGGGACTTCTGTCTTAGTCATGCTAGCTACTGGGCTGGAGAGTAAAGGCTCTTATCAGGCGTGTCTGTGAAAACAAGAGCTTAGCTATAGGCAAATACTGAGTGTACTGATGAGATCATCTCATGGCAAATTACCCTGTAGCTGCTCTACAACAGTAGGTACCTTCTGTTCCCACCTAGTACTTCTGTCATCTAGGCACCTTTCAGTCATTGACGTTAACCAGCACTTTAATACCTTTACCACTCACTGCAACTACTCCCGTTCCATGCCACGAACACTTTCTTTGCTTCCTTTCTATATTGGGAAGCAAACTTTGCTTCAAGGAGATTAAAGTTTAACTAAGTAATATCTAAGCAATAACTGATAAGGCTGTCTGGGTTTGAATAGCAACTTTACTAATTTCTAGCAGTGTGAGCTGAAGCAAAATTACTTTCGAAAATGTTTTCCCATGTGTCAAATGGGCATAATAAGAATAGTATCTTTCCTATAAGGCTGTTGTTAATGATTAAATGGAGAAGAAAAAAAATCTGAGTTAAGTAGATACAGCAAGGGCTTAGTATGTGTTGGTTGTTTTTCAACAAACAAGTGGAATGTTGTAAGAACAGTAAATACAATAAAATGGGAAAAGATAGAGCTGTACACATAATTATTGAAGAAAGTAAAAGACCCATCACAGTTTGAAAGGAGTTTATCACAGAAGCCTTCTGGTAGGAGGTGAGTGAACTAGATTAGAAGAGATGAATATGAGGAATAACGGAGAAGAGGGACTTAAATTCTGGTTTTGAGAACAGTGGTTCTCAAACTGTAGCATGCATTACACACCCGAAGAGTCCTTTAAAATGCACATTCCTGGGCCTACTCCAGGCATTGTGGGTCAGCAGATGTGGGATGGGGCACAGGAACTTTCATTTTAACAAGCACCCCAGTTATGGCTACTGGGCCCACTAAGCTACTTGTGGTAGGGGGTTGCTGCGAGGTCATGCATAGCCTGGCATACTGCTAGATGGGAGTGGATGCCAACTTTGAGGGTCGCCCCGTGAAGTGGGAGAGAGCTTCGGTTGACTTTGTCGCACAATCAGCTGCATTAGGATTCCCCAGAGAGGTAGAACCAATTGGTTGTCGTATGTGCATGTGGGTATCTCTCTTGCTCTCTCTATATAAATATGGAGAGATTGAGAGGGAAGAGAAAAGATTAATTACAGGAAGTGACTGGCTGACATGATTGAGGCCAGAAGTCCCACAGTTTGCCGTGTGAAACCTGGAGAGCCAGGCAAAGCTGGGGATGTAATTCAGTCTGAGTCCAAAGGCCTGAGAACTGAGGGCCTAATAATGGTGTGGGTCTGAGTCTGAAAGTTCAAGAACCAAGAGCTCTGATGTCCGAAGGCAGGAAAAGGATGGATATCCCAGCACAAGCAAAAAGCACATTTGCTTTCTGCACCTTCTTTATTCTCTTTGGATCCTCAGTGGATTGGATGATGCCCACCAGCATTGGTGAGGACAGTCTTTGCCCAGATTCCTGATTCAAATGCTCATCTCTTTGGGAAACACCCTCACAGACACACCCAGAAATAGTCTTCCTTGGCCCAGTCAAGTTGACACGTAAAATTAACCGTCACATCAGCTTTAGTATTTTTTATGTTTTGTTTCCTGGAAGCTCATTTTTGACTGTGTTCAGCCTATGTGATCTTGCTTGTTCCTCACCAAGATGTAAGTCGTCACTGGTCTGCCTCTTCCTTTAAATTTTTGGCTCTATATTCGGAGGGTTACCAACATAACCTGTTTCATAACTTATGTCACAATTCCTTTATTTCTATAATACTCATGCTGAGTTTCTGAATAGACATAGTTCATTTAAAAATTTCAAACCCCTGATTTAGATTTCCTGTTAGACCCCTTTTGCATGTAACTAAACTCAGTTTGCTTTTGAGATTTACAAAGCATACTCATCAGGATTCTCAAATTTATAAAATATTTACTGTAATTTTCTTGGTATTTAAGAGGTTTATACCTTTTGCTTTGGCCTACAATTTAGTAAACAATCTTTTTAGCATAGGAAGCAATTTTTCTTCCACAGGGTTGTTAACTCAATTTTATATCTTTTTATTCCTTAGAGTAGGGATGAATAAACTTTGCTTACTAGATTTTATAGGACTTTTATCACTTAATATTTGAACATCCTCAGAGCTTTAATATGACTAAATGGAATATGTAAGATGCAGTGCTTACCATTTATTACCTTGCATTACAATAAATGTCCCAAAAACTTAATCATGAAATTCCTGCAGATAAACAGCTAGAACTCACCATATTTCCTTACTCCTGACTTTTTTAGAATAGGTATATGCTCGAGTTTTCTCCTTTGGTATTTTAACCATGATGTTGATGTCCAATACTCAACTTTGTTTCCTTCTGTCTCTTCAAACATTTGAATTTTTTTAAGCCTTTCTCCTTGAATAGACTCCTGGGTACCATGACTTTTCCTGAATAATAACTTGTGTAATATATCAGATCCTCCTGTGGGCTTTAGTCCCATAAAGTTCATTTCAGCAATTAATGTTTATTCCTGTGTCATAAGCAAAACCCCAAGCTTCGTTTAAAGTTGAAGATTCTCCCCTCTCCGTGAGGGCCTGCTTCAGGCTGAAGCCAGCAGTAGGGTGGCTGGTGCCGTTGGCTGCTTCTCTCCCCGGCCGGCTGGCCTGATGTCTGACTCCCAAAGGGGAGAATAACTTACAAATAAAACATGAGGACTCTTCTGTTATTTAAACAAAAAAGGGGAGGGGGGTGGAATAAAGCATGGGACACCTTTGCAAGAGGGCTAATTTTAATTGGGGTCCTTAGAAAAGGCACCAAGGAGATCAGTAGCATTTGAACTAGTTCATAAATAAGACTTGAACAAAGGGACGAGTTCAAAGGAGTGGGAGTGGTGGCAGGTAGGTTGGGAGGACTTTGTCCAATCTGGTGAGATTTGCAGCATAACAGACATTGTGTGTGTGGGGGGGGCGTTGGAGAGGGGGGATAAAGTAAAGTTGGAAAGGTCAAACTGTGGATGTCCCCGAGTGCCATGCAAAGAAGTCGGGACGTTATGAAGATAATGCTTAGGTGTGACGTGCACTGCTTTACAACTGTCGAGAGGGCTGAGATGGAGCACAGTCTTTGAAGATATGTGATACGGGTTCCAGTGATCAACTCAAGTTTGACTGGCAATGTACCTCTTCTTCCTCATTCCTGAGATATGTGGTGAATGGAGGATATTTATCATATCAGTGGGGAAACAGTGAAAAGCCTTATCTTGAAGTTCAGATCTCTCAGCATTACTTTGATCTTGTGCCTGGTATGAGCTTATGGGATGATAAGCTAGAAAAAAATACATATATATATATATATACACACACATGCATATATATAGACTTGGCAACAAACAAGCCTTAGAATTAAAATGATTTTGTTAACATCTCTTGATTTAGATGCTTTTGCTTTAGGCCACGTCTATCTTTATATCCAAGCTTTGCTCAGTCTCTTAAAACTGCCATATGTGAATCTTCCCCCTTTTGTCTCTTAAACTCAAATATTGACCTTTCTAACCACATCATATTTCCCGGAAATCTTTTATTTGTTACTTTGGATAAACCTTTGATTGTATGCATTATACCTGAGCCCCTGGCCACAAACTATGTAACTTAGGATACATCACTATAGATGTATACAAAAGAGGTATTTTCTACTTAATTTATTACCTTCCATCCTAGTATTTGAGTGCCAGTCTTCTAACATGCTTCCTATGCATTAATACAGGATATCCAAGAATATTTTAAAATTCCTCTTATTCATATTGAGCATGCTTTGATTGTATCTGCATTATTATGGCATGTTCTTTGAGATGGGAACTCTTAGAAATAAATCACCCAAAGACATTCCTTCACTTTATCTATTAGAAATCAGGGATTTGTTAGGTTGAAATTAGTTTCCTTTATCTCTGAGTATCCCTTTTCGAGTAAAGGGCAAGCAGGGTATTTTTTCTAGCTTTAAAACTATGAAAGTTTACCACTGATTTTAGATGAATTCTAACATGAATGTGAAATGCAAGTTATGTCTGGATTGTGTTTCTACTCAACTAGTTCTCTTGTATTTGCGATACTTAACCCCAACTTGAAGGTTCAGCCTTGCCCCTCAAGCAGGGCTATTTCTGTCCCTAGTGGGGCCGCCGTATAAGGAGCTGGAAGCAGAAAGCCATAGACTCAGCTTTGGAATGGGCTTGTGTTCAGTCCTGTTCTCATCTTGGTGCCCCAGTTGCCTGGAAACTGGGTTCCTGCCTTACTCATCTGTGATCACTTCTCTGCTGGGTATCCCAGTTTCCTTTCAGAGACAACGTACCTACCTTGAATTCCTTGTTCGCCTTTTGGTAAGACCTCTTGGCTCATACCTTCCAACGTGCCTTCCACCTGGATCCTGTTTTCACTTTCAACTTCTGGCTTTTGAATGGTCCCCCTCCCCCACACCTGCCCTTTCATGCTGTAAACTCATCTTCCCACTTCAGATCTGCTGTTAGACCTAGGTCCTTTTTACTCTCTCTTCATTAACTGACCCTTTTTTCTTTCTCTTGTATTCTGATCCGTGTGGAATTTCAAGTCAAGCCTTCCATAGTCTGTCATGTCAGATTGCTTAATTTTATGGCGAAATTACTTTTCCTTTGTCAGATGTCATTATCTGGCATGATAGCATAATTCCTCAAGGAAGTTAATTCTCTGTTAGGGATATAACTCATGCTTTGTTTGCTGTGCATCTAAAAATACTATCCTTTGTATAAGCACCAACTTTGTCTCCTCCAGTGTTTCCCTCTCCAAAAGGAAGACAACTTGTCTTATTATTTATTATCCGGAGACAACTTGTCTCATGATTTTAGACCAAGGTATGTATATATATACCAGGTCTGTAGCTGAAGAACTTAAGGCTCTTCTAAGAGTTTAGCCAAGGACACATTTGAAAGCCAGAGATGAAACTAAGACCACGTGTCCCAGCCCCCGCTAATCCTTGATTCATGTAGCCCTCTCTAGGAAGAATCTTTCAAAAAAAAAACAACTAAAGTTTTTGGAAATTACTTTTGGTTATTTGGTGCTAAAGCAAAACCCATTAACGTGGGGTGTTGGGTAAGCCGATCATCTTCATTCCCTATCCTTTTGTCTTTTGCCTCCCAGGAAGCATCTCTAGCTACAGAAGCTATGACCCGATTCTCATGATAGCTTTCTTCTCCTGTGACTGAGAAGTGACTTTATTTGCCATGGGGCTATTGTAATTGCTGTTTGGAGGCTTAGGGGCCCTGGGATATAGGGAAATGATGAGAATTCTTCTTGAGCCATGAGAGTAGAAGGAAATAACTTTCAAATATGTGAATGACCAAAACCTAAATCTCCAAGGAAAGTAACTAAAAAGTAATGTTGGAGAACTAGTATGCACACTTAACTATTTTTTAAAAAACATGCACTTAAAATCAAAATGAGGACACGAAATCACTTACAAAGTCCTTCAGGACCAGAGCTCCCTTTCTAAGTGTAAAATATAATTATGTAATCAGTGTGATGCCCTATCTATAGCATAAGGAAGTAAAAATAACTTCAGTAAAGTAATACCTACCAAAATTTAATTACTTGGGCACAACTACCCTGAAGATATCATTTAAAATGCACACACTCATATTTAAATAAAATCACTGAGTGTGGCAATCACCAGTGCAGACTGATAGAAGTATGTGCGCCTTTTGATTCCAACACCATGGCCAGCAACATGATTTTCCAAACTAGCAAACAACCATTGATAAATTCTCTAGTAAAACAGAATACTGTCTTTCCTGGGTTTGTATAGTGGTTGTATTTCTAAACTGTGTATTAAAACCATGCAAAAATACATTATTTATATAAACTCGACTTAGTGTTAGTCTCAAACTACATGTGGGTTTTCTATTTATGTGGATTTCCTGGAGGATGTTTAAAGCCCCAGGACTGTCCTTCATGTAGCAGATCATCTAGTATCACTAGCTCCTGCTCATATGATGCCAACTTTGCCCCTGGTCATTTGGACAACCACAAACAGCCCCATAGATTTTCAAAATGACTCTCAGTGAGGGTGGGTCATGGCCACCTTAGAGACCCTCTACTTCTGTCTTTTGGCTGGTGGTGCTCACCTGTGGCGGAGCTGCCTTGGGACAGCAAAGACGTGGGTGAGGATGACCCCTGTGGTCCCCCCCAGAGAGCTTCCCTGAAGCCAGATGACTCCGAGGGCCTGTCACTCACACTTGTCCGCTTCTCTCAAGTAAGCATTGTGTTCTTGGAAATGGTACACTCTTTTTTCTCCCACAGAGAGTTCTGTTGTAGAAGTGTAAACTTGACCTTCAGTCTTGGCATTTGAGCTAAAATCTGGATAAGCTAGGTTATTTCTTGCATTAGAATCCCTCACTTCTAGTGAGGGTGAGGCAGTGACTTCTAGAAAGGAGGAAGAGGCTAGCGTTTCCAGGATGGCACGTGTGTGTAACTCTTCATTCTTTTTTTTAAAATTAATTAATTAATTAATCTTTGGCTGTGTTGGGTCTTCGTTTCTGTGCGAGGGCTTTCTCTAGCTGCGGCAAGCGGGGGCCACTCTTCATTGCAGTGCGCGGGCCTCTCACTGTCGCGGCCTCTCTTGTTGCGGAGCACAGGCTCCAGACGCGCAGACGTGCACGGAACAACTAAGCTCATGGGCCTAGTTGTTCCGTGGCATGGGGGAATCTTCCCAGACCAGGGCTCGAACCCGTGTCCCCTGCATTGGCAGGCAGATTCTCAACCACTGCGCCACCAGGGAAGCCCTAACTCTTCATTCTTATGCATGGATTGACTTAACACCTAGATGTCCATTGTAGATTGAGGCCGTTTTTGTTCTTTTTTTCCCTTTTTTCTTTTAAATACACACAGTCACACTTCCGGCACCCGTGCACTGGGGAAGTTCCTTCTCCAACGCACGCTGGCTTTGGCCGATAAGATTTTTACCAAACAATCCAGTCACAGCTTGAGTTGATCCAGACCAGAAAAACTGCCCAGTTGATCCATAAAATTATGAGAAATAATATTTCTTGTTTAAAGCCCTTAAGCTTTAGAGCAATTTATAACACAACCAGAGCTGACTAGTACCTGAATCAATCCAGGCACGAACAGCAGAACCATCCAGCTGCCCATATTGTCAGTCCACAGAATTGTGAGCTGTTACAGGATTGTTTTTTAGCTACTGTTTTGAGGCAACTTGTAACACAGTAAAAGTTAATCGATACATGTCTGTTTACAGTAGAAGCTTAGTTCTGGCTTCCCTTCTATACCCAGTCTTCTTAGTTGCCATAACTATGGCCATCTCCCTAATCCCTGTCCCTTGAGGTATAAAATCTTACAGTTCCTTTCCTTCTCTTGCTATATGTGATACTTTTAGTAACATCTTTATAGTCTGTTGCTGCTTTCAGTTCCCATAGACAACAGGCCCTGTTTAGAGCTATCTGGCCAAGCATGACAACTGCACTACAGACTTTGTTACAGCTCACTATGTGACCGCCATAATCACACGTGTAACTTCACAGTGGGGCTTTACTATGAGACAAATGTCATAGTGGAATGAATATTAAACTTGAAGTCAGAATACTGGAGTATAAACTCTGGCTAACTATTAGTTGTGACCGTAAGAAGTTTCTCTAACCTCTTCAAAATCTGCGTCTTCAGCTCTTTTCACATGTAGCTTATTTTCTATTTCAACTGTTGGCTTTATTCTCTTCATTTCCAGAACGTTACTGTGTTTAACAACGCAGGCCTTTCTCTGCTTCTGTCTCCCCTTAACTTGCAGCTCCAGATTCATAGATAAAATTTGTAATTTTGAGCAGGGTCCTTCCTGATTTATGCCAGGCTTGTGACCATTCATCATCTCTTTGATTCTGCCCAGTACTATATTCAGGAGATCAAGTTGGACTAAAAGTTCCCTGGTCAAGATTCTTTTAGCTGTGAGTAATAAAACCTACTTGAGGGAGCTAAGAAGCAAAGGGGTGGTTGATGTCATTAGAAGGCAAGTGTCTCGTAGTACTCAAGGGCACGGTAATCAGCCAGGCCCCTTGAAGGCCTTGACTTGGGAACTGGAAACTCTTAGAAACAAAGACAGCCAGACTTTATTTTTCTGTCTGGGGCTGTACGACCTCTCCGCATTTGTCTCTGGTCTCATTCTTGGCACTGCAGTCTTGTACACTCAGTTTTTCATGTGTGTGACGATTATACAGCCTTGGACTTGACATGTTCTTACACTAGCTACCAAAAGACTTCCTAGAAAGAGTGGTTATGGATCTCTAGGAGAGAGCGAAACTCTGACCTAGCTTAGGGCAAGTGTGCTGAGAAGTGGTAGTAGGTTCACGTGTACACACGGGGTTGCCTCTGGCTGGGACAAAGAAATTCTCACAAGGACCTCTGATGAATAGGACAGACACCCCATGTACGTTGCATTTTTCTTCTGAATAGGCTGATTTTTGCCTCTCCTGCCCTCAATTTATGAGGCCAAAGTTAGCAATGGAATCTGTAGGGCTTGTGGGTGAACAGAATGTTTTCTCAATATCTTCTCTCAGCCTTTGTTTATACCTGATGGCGAACAATAGAACTCTCCTTGGATACCTACACTGTTGCAACCTGTCTTAGTGGTCCTGTAGAACACCCATGACTGCAGGTGGCAAGATTCTGGTAGCTGAACCAGGAAGAATGGTATCTGAAGTACTTCTGGCAAGAAGGGCTGCAAAATACCCTTCTATTTAGTAGCTCTCAGCCCTTCAGTTTAAGTTAGAAGGTGTGGTTCAAATGCTGAGATGTAGTCAGTGTGAGAAATGGATGTGGCTTCCTTCATCTGTCACTCAACGACAGGGCTGGGGAAGGAGATGGGCTTTTCCTCTGGCCCCATGGTTGCACTTTAGAGTCGTTTGATAAGCCTTTAAGATAAGCCCCATCCAGACCAAGCGAATCAGAACTCTGGAGCTTGGCCTGGGTATTGATTTTCTTTTCCAAGCTCTCTATATGATTCTAATGTCAGTCACAATGAGGGATAACTTCTCTATCCCCTTCTTGTTCCAGTTCTAGGCTGGCCCATTGTCCAGTCTTTTACGTTCTGGTAAGATTTGTGACTAATCTAAGTACCTAAAATGTGCTGATTTTATGGAGAAAAAGGTTTTATTCATTTGTTAAGCAAGTACAAGAGATAAAACTTGGCAGATAGGTGGGAACTAGATGTGCAGAGCCTTTTGCAGGACTTTGGGCTTTTTTTCTGTAAGATGAGATCTAGTGAAAGGTTTTATAGAGGGAAGTGTAGTAGGATCAGGTGAGTGCTTTTAGAAAGACTCTTCTGGGCAACCCTAAGGAGGATAGGTTAGAGGAAGGCAAGGTGAGTATCTGGGAAAGTCCTGGCAAAAACATGACAGCCTGAACTAAGGTAGTAGCTGATTAGGTAAAGAGATACTGTGTTGACAGGATCAGTGGCATTTGATCATGGATTGGATGAGTGTGAGGAAAAGGTAGGGATTTATGATGACGTCCACCTTTTGAATTGAGTGGCGGTGGATGGTGGTGGATTTCCTCAAGATTGGGAATGCAGAAGTGTTAGGGTTGAGTTTAAGTGACTGTCATCCTGGCACTTTGATGGGACTCACTGGCTCTTGAGGTCTAGGCTGATTCAGACTAAGCCCCTAGGAAGGGTCAGAAGGTAATAGTGTTGTAAGTAGAGGTTTTTAAAAAATTTTTATTTTATGTTGGAATATAGTTGATTTACAATGCTGTATTAGTTTTGGGTGTACAGCAAAGTGATTCAGTTATACAAATACACATATCTATTCCTTTTCAGATTCTTTTCCCATTTAGGTTATTACAGAATATTGAGTAGAGTTCCCTTGCTATACAGTAGGTCCTTGCTTATCTATTTTATATATAGTAGTGTGTATATGGCAATCCCAAACTCATAATTTATCCTTCCCCACCACCTTTCCCCTTGGTAACCGTAAATTTAAGTCTGAGAGTCTGTTTGTTTCATAAATAAGTTCATTTGTAGCATTTTTTTTTTTTAAGATTCCACATATAAGTGATAGCCTTTGGTATTTGTCTTTCTCCGACTTACTTCACTTAGTATATATGATACTTTAGGTCCATCTGTGTTGCTGCAAATAGCATTATTTCATTTTTAAGGCTGAGTAATATTCTGTTGTATATATGTACCACATCTTCTTTATCCATTACTCTGTCAGTGGACATTTAGGTTGCTTCCATGTCCTGGCTGTTGTAAATAGTGCTGCAATAAACATTGGGGGTGCATGTATCTTTACGAATTATGGTTTTCTCCAGATATATGCCCAGGAGTGGGATTGCTGGATCATATGGTTAAAAAATAGTTAAATAAGGAACCTCCTGGAGGTCGCACCAGATTTCTTTCGTTTGCTCCTCCAGACCCACCTTCCACTCTTCTCCACCCTGCTCTATGCCCCAGGGGCTGACCTGTGTGGACTCTTGTCCTTTAGCTTCTGGTTGAGTTTGGCCCATGGGAACCTGGCAGAAGGTAGAGGAAGGAAAGAAGTCAAAGTATTTATTCCGTCTCCACTTTTAAGGTCACCTGGAGGAGGTTGTATTCCTTAGCCAGAACTCACTGGTCCCCACAGAGTAACCAGCTGTACGACTGTTTCTTGGGTTGCAGTAACTGCTCCTTCACCTCTCCCTTCTCAGCCTAGGAGAGGTGACAGCTCAGCTGCTGCTCGTGCAGGCCAAGGTACCATCCCTTGGTGCCCTTATACCCACTCCTTATAAGTCGCCCTTTTGGAAATAAACCCTCCTCATATTATCTCATTTTGAGTGTCCCATCTCTTTCCTCTTGGCCTTGACTGATATATTGGTCATGCTGGATAGTTTGCTTAGAGTGGAAGAAAATTCTGGGTACCATACTTAATAGGAATTAGGCTCTTTAAATTTGGGTTTAGCTGACTCTGGCTGAAGATCTTCAGTTCTTCCTTAGGATGGTTTTAGAAGGAGTAGGTGGGAATCCAAGTCAGTTTTTCTTTGGCTCGTTTATGGTGTGCAGAGGTTAGTGGTTTTTTTTTTTTTTTTTTTTTGCACAATCAGATCTTTGGATCTTCTCTATTGTGAGTGTTTTCTCCAGCTGCTTGCAGCAGAGCTTGAAGGAAATTAATATCCCTACAGAAACCTAATAAATACTCAATTTTCATTTCTACCTCTACTTTCTACCTCTACATTTCTACCTCTACTTATGGTAGCTATAGCATGTTTTATGCTATAAGGTGTAGATTTAAATGGGAAGTTTTCTATGGTGATATCTAGTTAATCAAGTAATTCTTCCCAACCCTTTAGTTTGATATCAAATTTATCATATTAAATTTCGTATAATTAGATCTGCTTTTCTAATTTTATGGTAATAAACTTGGGTTTTAATGATTGTTACTTTGTAATAAATGTATCAAGTAGGGCTAAACTGCCTTGTCTCTTCCATGTTTCTCTTTTAGAGTATTAGGCAACGTTTATTCTTTCAAATTAAGTTTTGATTCATTTCATTAATTTTTATTGATAGTTGATTAATATTCCAGAAAATACAAGAATTAACTGAAATAATTGACACTTTGGAATATTTAGCTTTTTCATAAAGGAACATGCATTCTTCATTTGAGTTATTTCTTACATTATAATGGTACATAATTTTGCTTATTACAAACCTACGAGATGTGCCCTGTTGGCCCTTTGACTTCATGTCTTAGGTATCTCTGCCTCTTTCCTTTGCTGGGAAGAGCAAAGGAAAGAGGCAGAGATACCTTTCCACTCACCACGGGCCTCTTTGTACTGTCTCACGCGTGTCAGTGCCTGAAATGCTTTTCCCCAGTTATGTGCCTGCCTCACACGTGTCAGTGCCTGAAATGCTTTTCCCCAGATATGTGCCTGGCTCACTTCGTAACCTCCTTCAAGGTCTGGCTCAGGTGTGACCTTTTCTCTGAGACCAACCTGACCATTCTTTGCAAAATGGATTTGTTGATTTTTTTTTTTTTTTCCCAATTTCCCTGTACATTATCAAGTTAGCTAATAGGGAAACTTGTGTTTGTGCTTGTCTCCTTTGGAAAAGGTAAACTGCAAAATCTGCACGGTATCTCAGCTTGCCCTTCCTGTGGACACTGAATTCTTGAATGTTTTTACCACGAAATCCATTGGCGTCTTCTCAGTTGGTGTTTTCCTGCCCCTTTGTGGCTTCTTAAAACTGTCTCCTCACTAAATCTAGGTAATTCCACCCTACCCTAAGTTCCGTTCTTAATGCTTCGATGGCTCTTCTGTTTTTCTTTTTTAGCACTTTGGATTCTTCAGCTCTTTAGGGTAATTTCCCAAGGGTTAGACCTTGATTTTTCAGTTATCTGTTCAGTATTTTTATGTCAAATATCTCACCTCTTCCTATCATATTGCTGTCATCTCTGCTCTTCTAGGCCTATCTTGGCTGTTATCTTCAAGGGCACACTTTCCTGAATAGTTTATAAGTGTTTTTTAGCCAAACCTGTTTGTCAGGTTATTCTCTGCTTCCTGGATGTCTTTTTTTTTTTTTTTTTTTTTCCAGCTGGTTTAAACCTTACCTGTTCTTTAAGAACCAGCTTAAATCTGTTTCCCATCTGAAATCTTCCCAGAGCACTCTAATCCGCTATTTCTTGAATTCTTACAGCATTTCTTAAATCATGTAAATTTAAGTCCATGAATTAATCAAGGACTTATTGTTAACTTGAACTATTCTTTAAAAAAAAAATCCTTATTGCTATTGAAGTAAATTTTTTAAGGGAAATGTCTTTAGGTACAAGTTAAATATTGAGAAGTGGATATACTTTTAATATTTTGTTACTTAAAACCATTTTTTAAAATTTTAGTATTTAAACATAAAGCATGATACATATCAATTGTTCCTTGAATTCACAATAATTTAATTTTAGTATGGTGGAAAATGGTCAATTTCAGTAGGAGTTAACACAATGCAAAAACCAGATGACATTTTCATCTGTTAAATTAGCAAAGCTTTTGAATCCTGTAATGGCCTGTCATTTTGCTTTTAAAGTAGTATCTCATGATCACAAGTAGGTAAAATAAAAGTGTCATGGACAGAACAAAAGGCCGGAAGGAAATAAATGTGACTAGTAGTTGTGCATGGGCAGTGAGGCTCTTTTTCCTTCCCTAGATTGTTTCCCCAAGTTTTTGGTAGGAAATAGATGTCAAGTACCATACTGCCATTCTGTAGTTAAAGAGGGGCAATGTATTCACATAAGCTAAGGGAAACAAAAGTAAAGAGAAATGCATTATTTCACTATCATTAAACTGTTTTGTTTTATTTTTTAGATAAAGACTTCATTTTTTTTTTTTTTAGAGCAGTGTTAGGTTCACAGCAAAACTGAGGTGAGGGGAAGGTAGAGAGATTTCCTGAATACTCTCTGCCCACACATATGCCTCACCATTAAAGTGGTACATTTGTTAACTGTGAACCTACATTGACACATAATCATCGCAAGCCCATAATTTACCATAGGGTTCCCTCTTGGTATTGTACATTCTATGGGTTTAGACAAATGTGTAGTGACATATCCACCATTACCGTATCACACTGAGTATCTTCATTGCCCAAATTGTCTTTTTAAAAATCCAGCAGTCATCCTCATTATCAAAAATGCTTAGTTTCATGGCAAAGGGGACTTTGGTGCTTTATGGTCTCAACTATATTATGGCAGTTTCCATACTGTACTGCGATTTCTTCTACAGTTTAGCCAGCCGTGGTTTTGAATTACTCTTACTATATATATATAGCAGCTTTTTAACATCTGTTCTTTTACATATGTGGTGATTCCCTCACTTGTCTTTAAATGGCAGCTGGAACCAGACAATAATACTGCTGTCCACTCCCATGGATATGCTGGTAGATTTCTAGTAACACAGGCAGAAGAGGTCTGTTGTGTTCCATCTCCCCTTAATGCAGATGGAAAACTAGACTCAGGGAAATACGCACTTACATCTCCAAATGACTTCGTTACATTCGTGGTAGGATAAGATTAACTTATGGGTAAACAGGCTTTGACAATCTGTATGTCACATTTTTCTTGAGCAAGTGGTACAAGCAAAGGGCCACCTACAAGACCAGATTTCCATATGCTAGTGATTCAGGATTCTTTTGTAAGTTTACACTTTTCTTTAGTATTGCGTGTATGCATACATATGTGATTTTTTTACACTCTTTTTATATTAGTTTATCGAACTGTTGTACTTAACGACCATGATTTTGCAAATTGTGGCTTTGCCAGAGATTTTTAAGAAAGTGACTTGCTGATGTTTTTGAGGGAATTACATTATTTGTTTACATGTCGTCCTCCACTGGACTAGACTAGAATTCCATGAAAGACAGAACCGACATTTCAGGTATATATTTTAACAGTGCTTGGCACATAGTGTAAGTACTTATTTTTGAATGACTTCAGAGTGAATGAGATACACATGTACATAAACAATGCTATACACTTACAGTGAAAGTATTTTATAGCATAGTTTGTTGCATTCGTAGTCTCTAACCAGAATGGAACCATTCTCTTATCTTTGGAGTGATGAAATACAGCTTATACTCTGATAGCATTTCCCTTTTTCTAGACACATTTCATTAGTTTTGAAAGGGAAAGGTTATCATTTATTACAAACTTCAGTCTATTTTATATTTGAGAGCTAAAGTGGTAATCCTAGTGTATGCTTTTCTTCTCTGTGGTGTCCTCTTATCAACATCTTTGTGCAGCACTCAGTAAAAAGGGATCTCCAATGTTTGGCAAAATTGCTTTAGTGTGACAGTGAGTTTCTTCACAAGTTCAGGCTTTGGCCTGTGCTGAGATGGAAAGTTCGGAGTGAAGTTTGTGATTGAAATTTTACTGGCAGCAATTCCAGGGACTTAATGTAAAACAACAACCGTCCCCATCCACACCACAGCAGGAATTGTTGAGGTATTGATACTTCCCCATTTGGGAATATAACTCCCAGATCTGAAGTCCTTTGAAAAAGGAGCTTTATTTGTATATATCCCACTGAAATACAAATGTGATCTTCAGTTACAGATTTTCATCAAAACTTAAGATACTGATGCTTTTGAAGACCGGAATGTTTGTTTTTCAGGTATGAATGACATAGTTACATTTCTATTTTACAGGGCTGGGGGACCCAAAATCACACCAGTAAGGCATCATCATATTTTTTTGCTTGAGGTGATGATGTAATATAGGTCTGAGTTGTTTAAATCTTACTTAATGGTGTAATGTTGAACTTGGTTTCCCTTTTGCAGTCAGGAGAGGAGCCGAATAACAGCCCCAATTGATCCTACTCAAGAGGGGGGGGAGGAGAGGGAGGAAGCCTACTTTCTACTTCTTATTAGGACATTGAGTTTTGCCTGGTACTTCCTCCAGCTTCTAAATTTCTCGTGGAGTAGATTAATAGAATGACCCTCGAATGTTTAATTTCTCCATTAAAAAAAAAACTTCCTAAAAACTTTCTGATGTTGGATTTTTCTTCCTATTTCCACTTAAATCTTCTGGTTTTTTCTTTTTTTTAAATACTGTTCAGTGAAAGTCCAGATTGCTTTCTTTTAATGATGACGTTTTAGAAACACCTTCTTTTGAGTTTCATGGTTTTGTAGCTGGAATTTATAAATGGAAAACATCAAATGACTTTTTAAAATTAAATACAGTAGAATGAAGTTATTTTATAGCTGAAGGGGGGATATTTAGTTATTGAACTTGGAACTATCTTTAACCTACTTTTGCTGTCTTCAAATTGTTTGCCTTGTGACCTTTTAGCTTTTCTTGTTCTTTTTTCTGAATAACCTATTAAATAAAAATGGAAGATTCCCCAGTGTCCAGATGCAAATTTTTTTGCAGTTATTACAAATTGAAAAGTCAACTTATTGAAAAAAATATCTATTAAGCCTGTTTTTTCTGTTTGTCCTCTGCTAATGCACTGTATATGGGAGCAGTTATATTTGTTTTTAGTTTATTTTGGTACTTACTGCTTACTTATTTTTAAATAGTTGCATATTATTCTGGATTGTTATCTTTTCAGGCCTTTTGAAATCAGTGGGATTTGCATCCTTTGATTTTAGCAGCATCAGAATAAGAAAGTTTAACTGATTTCATGCTATTTCTGTAGCACTGTCGGTAAATGGAATGCTATTTATCCTTATTTCACTTAGAATAGAATCTTATAGACTTTATATTTACTTTACCTTTTAAAAAAAAATTTATTTATTTATGGCTGTGTTGGGTCTTCGTTTCTGTGCGAGGGCTTTCTCTAGTTGTGGCAAGTGGGGGCCACTCTTCATCACGGTGCGCGGGCCTCTCACTATCACGGCCTCTCTTGTTGCGGAGCACAGGCTCCTGACGTGCAGGCTCAGTAGTTGTGGCTCACGGGCCTAGTTGCTCCGCGGCATGTGGAATCCCCCCAGACCAGGGCTCGAACCCGTGTCCCCTGCATTAGCAGGCAGACTCTCAACCACTGCGCCACCAGGGAAGCCCCTACTTTACCTTTTTAATCTTGCAATAGACATGCTCCTTTGGTGATTTCCCAGGACTGGAGTGTCTCTGCAGTGTAGTGTTAGGTTAGGAGCCAGGGACTCTGAAGACAGACTGCCTGGATTTGAATGGTCATCTGCCTCTTACTAGCTGGGTGGCCTTGAGCAAGCTAGTTAAACTTTCTGTGTCTAAAGTATTCTCACTTTGAAATAGGGATAATAGTTCCTATCTGTACTATTTTATACTATTGTGATCACTGCTATGAAGTATAATGGATAGTTATATAGTATGCCTTGTTTTATAAATTCATAAGTATTCTTTACTCTGTGTCACAGTTTTCACACATTTGAAAAGGTGACTGCTCTTGTGCTATTTTGAATGAGCTTGGCCTAAATGAATTATAATTATTTTATTGGCAACTTCTGAATTATAAAGCCATCTTTGAGGCCCCGTAGACGATTTCTGTTGTTGAAGATTTTTATAAACATAAGCTTTATCTTTTCTGCTGGGCTCATTGTTTTAAGACTTTCAAGTTATATATATATATATATATATATATATATATATATATATATATATATATATATATTTTTTTTTAATTAATTAATTTATTTATTTTTGGCTGTGTTGGGTCTTCGCTTCTGTGCGAGGGCTTTCTCTAGCTGTGGCAAGTGGGGGCCACTCTTCATCGCGGTGCGTGGGCCTCTCACTATCGCGGCCTCTCGTTGCGGAGCACAGGCTCCAGACGCGCAGGCTCAGCAGTTGTGGCTCACGGGCCCAGTTGCTCTGCGGCATGTGGGATCTTCCTAGACCAGGGCTCGAACCCGTGTCCCCTGCATTAGCAGGCAGATTCTCAACCACTGCGCCACCAGGGAAGCCCCTCAAGTTATATTTTTAAAGTGGTTCTAAAATACATTTAATACATGAAATGATAAAAGCTGATGGCTTGGGCTTCCCTGGTGGCACACTGGTTAAGAATCTGCCTGCCAATGCAGGGGACACGGGTTTGAGCCCTGGTCTGGGAAGATCCCACATGCAGTAGAGCAGCTAAGCTCGTGCGCCACAACTACTGAGCCTGTGCTATAGAACCCGCAAGCCACAACTACTGAAGCCCGTGCTCCGCAACAAGAGAAGCCACCGCAATGAGAAGCCCGCACACAGCAATGAAGACCCAACGCAGCCAAAAATAAATAAATAAAAAATGTATATTAAAAAAAAAGCTGATGGCTTAAGGTTATTTATGAGTGAAGTAGACCATTTAAATAACTGAACAAAATTATAAGCTTTTCCTTCAAAACTTACATAATGTCTTCTTCACATAAGATATAAAAAATAGCTTACTCTGTCTACCAGTTTAACAATCATTCTTCATTCCATAGGATAGTTTAAAAAGTTGTTTTCAGTGTGGCTTTTGCATGCAAGGGTAGGAATCTGGGAGGCTCGTTTTGTAATGCTGTTCACAAGATTTCTTTTGTCTTGAAAAACATTTGTCAACAAATTTGATCTAGTATCTCTTCCTTTAAAATGTGAAAGGAAGAAGATTTAAGCTTTGCTTTTGGATTTTCTGCTTCACTCTTGTGTTGAAGAAAAATAAAACACGTTAAAATTGATTAGTGCAAGTAGTATAAATTGCATACATAACCTTAAAATGTGGGTAAAATCAATCAGGTTGGAGACAGTGGAGGACAGTGCTCTTTGACCAAGAGAATACCTAGGTGTTACTACGCTGACCTCAGGCTGAGCCCTCAAGGTCGTAATGGCCCTGTTATTTCTTGAGGAGGGACACTATAACTTTATTACCATATTTTTGCTGTTAAAATGGTGGTTTGGAGATGGACACTTAAAAACTATTTAAAACTTTTATACATTTTAGTTCCAGAAAAGATGGTGTAGGAGACAACCAAAGGAGAACTCTAAACTGTGATAAGGTGAGCAAGATTGGAACAGCACAGTGGCAGGGTGTCTTGTGTCCCCGGCACCCAACAGAAGACCACCCACACTTAGCATTTCTTGACCTGCAGCCTGGAATATTTTCAAGTGCTAGTAGAACAGAACTATCAACTACAAGTTTTATGTTCAGGGAAACTATCCTTCAGGAAAGAAGGGGCAATAAAAAGCTTTTCAGATGAAGGAAAACAAAGAACTAGTTGCTTAACAGACTTTTGCTCAAAGATTGGCTAAAGTTCTTCAAGCAGAAAGGAAATATTGTAAGCAGAAATCTTGATGCATCAGGAAGGAAGAAGAAACAGCATAAATGAGTGTGTACAAGAGACTAAGCTTGTCCTCATGACTTTAATAAATAATACTTGATTGAAACAAATCATAATATCAATATGCAAAACAATGATATTTATAAGTGGGGGAGGTAAAAGGACCTAAATGAAAGTGAGTTCTCCACACTTGAGGTGTTAAAATGGAATCAGTAAATTGTTATAATTCATATATATAATACCCACAGCATCTATTACAAAACTATACAGAGAGATACACTGAAACACTAAAGAAATCAAGGAGTTCTAAAAAAAAAAAAAAAAAAAAAAAGGTTCAGGTAACCTGAAGGAAGAGAAACGGGATGAGATCCAGAGGAACGAAGAAAACAAATAGAAAACGAATAATAACATGAATAACATGATAGACTTAAGCACTAACATATCAATTACTTTAAAATTAAGTTCTAAATGCACCAACCATTTGCAGAGATTGGCATAGTGGATAAAAAAAGAAAAAAAAACAATTATATTCTGCTTACGTGAAACTCACTTCAAATTCAGTACCAGTGGGTAAGTTGAAAGTAAAAGGATGGAAAAATTATACCCTGCTAACATTAATAAAAAATAATAGAAATGGCTATATCAATACCTGATGAGTTAGATTCCAGAATGGAAGAAAGTTATTAGTGATAAGAGGGTAAGTCCACCAGAAATCTATCATGTGTACATACCAAACAACAGTGTCTAAATGTGTACAGACCAAATGTGTACATACCAAACAACAGTGTCTCACAATAAAGCAAAAATTGGTAGAACTGAAAGGAGAAAGAAATCTACAATTTCAGTTGGGAATGTAAACACCCCACTCTCAGCCAATGGTAGAACTACTAAACAAATCAACAGGGTTATAGAAGATCTGAACAACACAATCCACCATTGAATGTTGAACTGCTTTGCATCCTTGAAATTTACCCCACCTGATCATAGTACATACTTTCTATGTATTTCTGAATGCTATGTAATATTTTACGGATTTTTGTACCTATAGTATAAATATTTTTTGTTCTTTGATATTGGCGTCAAGGTAATGCCAGCTTCCTTTTAAAATGGGAAACATTCTCTTATTTTCTGGAAGAGATTGTATAGAACTGTGGTTAATTCTTCTGTAAACATTTGCTAGAATTCTCTGGTGAAACCATCTAGGCTGGGAGACTGCTTTTTTTTTTTTTTTTTTTTTTTTTAACCTGTTCTTAAATACAAATTCAATTTCCTTGATAGTCATAGGGCTATTAAGATGATCCGTTTCATGTTGGGTGACTTGTGGCAGGTTGTGTTTTTTGAGGAATTGGTGCTTTATTTTTGGTAAGCTGTCACAAAGTTTTTCATAGTATTCCCTCATATTTTTAATGGCTGCAGAATCTCTAGTGATATCTTCTGTTTCATTCTTGACATTGGTAATTTGTCTTTTTTCACTTTATTATTGCTAGAAGTTTATCAATTTTATTTTTCTCCCAAGAATTAGCTTTTTTCATTGATTTTCTTTCTCTGTAGATTTCCTATTTTCAATTCTATTGTTTTTTTATTTTCATTTCTTTCTTACATTGAGTTAACTTTTTTCTAGGCTCTTGAAGTGAGAACTTAAGATTTTTAAAATCTATACATTTAGTTCTATAGCTTCTCTCAGCAATGGTTTAGCTATGTCCCTCAAATCTAGATATAGTGTATGTTTTAATTCAGTTAGATGTTTTTTTAAAGTGTGTTGCATAGTTTTCAGTTGTCTGGAGATTTTCCTGTCACCTTTGTTACTTATTTGTAGTTTGATTCTTTGTGGTCAGAGAACATATTCTGTATGATATCAATTCTTTTAAAGTTCTTGATGTTTGTTTTGTGGCCCACGATGTGTTCTATCTTAATGTGTGCTCTCATGACACTTGAAATGAATGGGTATTCTGCTGTTGGGTAGGGTGTTCACAGATCCTTTTAGTTGTTGATGTTATTCTTTTATATCCTTGCCTATTTTGTGTTTTTGCTGTAGTAACTGTTGAGAGAGGAGTGTTGAAGTCTCCAACTGTAGATTTGTATATTACTTAGTTTTATGAGTTTTGCTTTACATATTTTGCAGCTCTGTTTTTTTGGTGCATACACATTTGGGTTGGCTATGTTGTCATAGTGGATTGACTCTTTATTATTATATAATGTCCCTCTCTGTCTCTAGTAATTTTCTTTGCTCTGATATTGATATCACTCCTGATTTCCTTTAATATTTGCCTGGTCTTTTTCCTTACATTTAGGATCATATTTTTTAATCTACTTTGCCAGTCTGTCTTTCATTGATATATTTAAACCACTTACATTCAATATAACCATTTATCTGTTAAGGCTTAAGTTTGCCATGTTTTGTTTTCTGTCATCTCATTTCATTTGTTTTCTTTGTCTTGCCTTTAATGTTTTTCAGAGTTCTGATTTATCTATAGTGAATATATCTTTGTATAGCTTTTTCTTTTTTTTTTGAGGTTGTTCTAGGTATCACCTAAATACACATAAATTATCACAATCCACTGGTATCATCCCTTTACCAGTTCATTTGAAGAATAGAAATCTTATCTTCCTTTAGGTGTTAATACTCTTTAAAATATTGTTTTAGATATTTCATTTAAACCACATGGGACATTTAGAAGCACGTGGGACAATGTTAAAATTTTTGCTTTAGACTTCAAACATAGTTTAGAAAACATACAAAAGAAAGCTTACTGTATTTACCCATATTTTAGTTTATTCTTTCTTGCTTCCTGATGTTCCACGGGTTTTTTTTGGCGGGGGGTGGGAGGGGTGTTCTTTTCTGTTTAGAAAACACTTAAGCCATTATCTTAGAGTAGGTTTGCTTGTGAACAATTTTTCTAGCTTTTCTTTGAGAGTGCCTTGATTTCACCCTTTATTTCCTAAGGCTATTGTGCTGGCTGTGGGATTGTAGGCTGACAGTTTCTTTGTTTCAGCACTTGAATAACATTGTGCCACTTCTGGCCTCCTTGTTTTCTGATAAGAAATCAATTTTTTTCCATAGGTAAGGTGCCATTTTTCTCAGCTGCTTTAAAGATTATTTTCTTAATGTTAGATTTCAGAATTCTAATTATGTTGTGTCTTGGCATGGGTTTCCCTGGGGTTATTCTGTTTGGGGTCTTCTCAGCTTCTTGACTCTGTAGATTTGTCTCATGGAAAATTTGGAGAGTTTTTAGCCATTATTTTTTTCAGTATTTTTTCAGACTCACCCTTGTTTCTCTTCCTCCTGTGACTCCAATGACATGAAAGTTAGATTGTTACCATCCCATAGGTCGCTGAGGCTGTGTTCATTTTTTTTTTTTCTTCAGTATTTCCTTTGTTGGTTTTCTAGTCTGTTTCCCAGCTCACAGATTCTTTCCTCTATCCACTCCATTCTGCCTTTGAGCCCATCCATTGAGTTTTAAACTTTGGTTATTATATATTTCCTTTCTAAAATTTGTTTGTTTTTCCTTTATATCTTCTGTTTCTGTGCTGAAACTTCCCATTTTTTTGAGGCTTTCTATTTTTTTCCATGGGTTTTAAATATATTCATAAATGTTCCTTGAAGTACTTTTATGATGGCTGCTTTAAAAATCTTTGTTAGATAAATCTAACATGTCATTTCAGTATTGGTGTCTGCTGATTGTCCCTTTTTAGTTAGAGATCTTCCTGGTTGTTGTTTATGATGAGTGATTTTTCTATTGAAACTTAGATTTTTTTGTATCATGTTATGAGAGACTCTGGGTGTTGTTTAAATTTTGTTTTAACTGGCTGTTTCTGATGCTGTTCTGGCAGGAGAGAGGGATACTGCCTCATTCCTGCCGGTGGAGATAGAAGTCCAGGTTCCTCACTCAGCCGCAGTTGACACGGAGGAGGGGGGGGATCTTAATCACTGCTGGGTGTGGTGGGATTTCTGCCCTCCTTCTCCCTCGCCACGGACCCTTGGTGTTCCCACTGGATGATGGTAAAAGTCCGTGGTCTCCACTAGGCCTCCTCTGCCTCCACCTCTGAGGGGGAGGGGGCCGCCTTGCTGTTTGGGGGCTGAAGTGCAGGCCCCCCACGTTGTCTCCACTGACATACAAGGAGGGCGTGCCATTGCTGCCCAGTGGGCATAACAATCTCCACTCCCTACTTGGCCTTCTCAGGCACTGTCCAGGCAGGGGTACTAGGAGCCTTGTTAGTCTCAAGAGGGTAGAATTCTAGGGTTGCATTTGTCCTTTGCTGGCACAAGGGGGGATAGTGGTAAAGGCTTTTTGTGGTGACTGGTGGAATAGAGTGGCTGTTGCCTAAATGTTTTCTTTTTTTGTTAGGTTGCCCGTTTCCTGGTCCTTTGGCAACATAGAGAAGCCTTTTATCGGGGCTTTTTTCCTTTTTATTTTGGCTTGGGCCTGTTGGTGTTTCTAGGTTTCCTACATCTTCATCTCCAAGTCAGGGATTATATGAGGTGGCAGATACAACCACCATGTCCTTCCTTGGTTCCCACAGCTTCTAGCCTGTCTACCTTTTTTCTCTTTACCAGTCTTACGCTTGTTTTACATGATATCCAATGCTTTCAGTTGTACTTAACGACGCGAATAGTGAAAAGTATGTCTAGTCAGTCTTCCCAGAAGCAAAAGTACTGTATAGCATTTTTGAAATGACACAATTTTAGAAATCAAGGACAGATTAGTGTTTGTAAGGAGGTTAGGGACCAGGTGAGGGGTGGCAGGAAGGATATGGGTGATATATAAAAGGGCAACTTGAAAAATCCTTATGGATTTTGTGTCTGTAGAGTGGATATAGGAACCTTAACAGGTGATAAAATTATATGCAACTTACTATGCGCACACAAGGAATACAGATAAAGCTGGCAAAACTAAATAAGGTAGATGGATTGTCTGTTACAACCCTGGTTGTCATATCATACTCTAGTTTTGCAAAATGTTTCCATTGAAGCAAACTGGCAAAGTGAATGTTAGATCTCTCTGTATTGTTTCTTACAACTGTGTGATTCTGCACTTACCTCGGCAAAAATTTTAATTAAAAATAAGTTAATGATTTAAAATAGAAATTTTGTTTCCAAAGCTTAAACTACATAGTAAGGCATAGTCACAGAAATCTTGTTTCCAACCCTGTGCCCTCCCTCTCTCTGTAGGTAACCATATTAATAGTTTGTTTTATCCTTCTGTTGTTTCTTTGGGAAACATTTTCTATTAATTTTGCAACCCCCCCCCCGGGTGCCCCCTCATGAAGAATGATGAAACATTATTCTGCACCATGCTTTTCATTTAGTGGTTTTTGTTGAGATCACTCTCTATATAGACTAGTCTCTGTAGGGAGCTCAGATCTTCATCAGTGCATTGCATGGATGAACCACAGTTTGTTTGCTCTTACAAGTAATGAGACAATATCCTTGTGCTTGAGTTATTTTGTATTCTTGCCAGTGTATTTTGGAATACACTAGAGACAGGATTTTTGGATTAAGTGTGAACATATTTGTAATTTTGCCAGAATTAATTCTAGAGAGGTTATAAAACATTTAATATCTGCTATGGCTGGACTGCCTTCCTCTTTATGCAATTACTGTGCTTTTTCTGGCTATTCTTGCTATTTATTTTTCCACCTTGAACTTTTAAATCAACCGTTAAAGGGCATCTTGACTGTTTAGTTTTTGGCTATTGGATTGTGTCTACATTATTCTATTTGTCAAAATTTAGTATATGAAAAAGATGGCATATCAAATCAGTGAGGAAGAGATAGACTTTAATAAATAGTGTTGGAACAACTGGATAGCCATATGGAAATATAAAATTAGATTTGTTCCTCACATAATACACAAGAATAAATTCCAAATTCAGAATAACTTCTAAATACTGAAAATGAAATAGTACAAGCACTTAGGAGTGGTGAAAACGTTCCAATACAAGATTCAAACCCCAGAAATGGTTAAAAGAAGACATTAATACATTTACATGACCAAAGACATCATAAGCAAAGTCAGAATACTCAAACTAAGAATTTTTGCTACGTGTCAGACACAGAATAAGAACTAATCTTGATTTTTAAAGAGCTACTAACTGAAAAGAAAGGGAATAAAACCCATTAGAAAAAAAAAGACAAAAGAGAAAAGTGCAAATGGTCTTTAAACAGTTGCAAGTATATGTCATCCTTAATTAGAAGGGTCATTTCTTCACTATCAGAGGAGCAAAATTCAAAAGTTTAACATTTCTTTGCTGGCAAAGCTTTGAGAAAGACAGTACTCAAAGACATTGCCTGTGAGTTCAAATTCACCAGTCCTGGGCAAGAGTTGTTTCGGGGTGCGGTGAAGAGCACGGGGATCGTAGCTAGATACGCCTCAGCTCTGACTGTACACAAACTTCTTATCCTCCCTAAGTGTTAGTCTTCTTGTCAATGAAGTGGTGATGGTAAAAATATTTATCTTGGGTGGTTGCTGTGAGAGTTAAATGATACATGGAAACACTCAGTTTTTATCCTTGTTTCCTAACTTTTAGGTTAAACAATGGGTATTAATCATTAAGGGACCAGGAAAGTTGAGAGTAATTCATTTAGCTGAAGAACAAGGAGCAAGAGGGTACTTCGAGGTTGAGATTCGGTAATTGCAAGCCAGTGCCTTTTGCCTGAGCATGTTATGTGCTCTGCTGAGGGAGGTCCAGCAGAACTCCCAGAGAGCTTTTTAAAAACATACAAGCACCACCACCTCCACCCTTAGTCTGATACTCACCTACTGGAGTAGGTGGTGAGGGACCTGGGTAGAAGAGGAGAAAGAGGAGAGTGGACCCAGGTGCATAATGGGAAAGAGACTTTCCTAGAGGCCCAGCTCCAGAGTTAGGTCTCTTCCAGGTTATGCTTTAAGTTTCTGGAGTGGACTCGGCGGAGTCTCTGTTCCTTGCAACCAAAATAGCCCTTCTAATTGCAGGCAATCTCCATCCATAGTCAGTTACAGAGCCCTGCTACTTAAAGACCATGGACATGCAGGACCAGTATCGTCCAAGCTTGTTAGAAATTTAGAATTGCTAGCCCCACCACAAGCCTCCTGAATTAGAATCGACATTTTAGCAAGATCTCCAGAAGATTTATATGCATATCAGCGTCAGAAGCACTGTCTAATGGATACTTCTACAGTAAAGCTATCAGAAACTCTATACCTAATTTAAATTTTTATTACGTGACTTGGCTACCTTTTCATTCTCAGTATTGAGACACTGGTGTATCAGAAATGATCTATTAATCATATAATATGCTAAGGTTGTGTTAAATACTGTATACACATTGTCATTTAATACTTCAAACTTAGGAGTTAGGTTCTAGTCTACCCATTTTGTGGAGGGGGGAAACTAAGGTAAGCAGTTTTTTTCCCCCTAAAATGGAATGGCATTGTGCAAATAAGAAATTTGAGACGAGACGAGCATCAGATGTTTCTCTACTTCATAAGAATTGAATTTTGGGGGCGCACACTCCTTGACATGAAATTTCTTAAATTTAAATTGTAACCTTTGTGAAAGTAGAACTTCATCTTTTCTTTCTGCTAACAATAACTCAATTTCTAAGCAAAATAATTTCAATTGGAGCTGCTTTGAGAGTTAAAAGGAAACATTTTTCTATCAATGGCTACTAGTTTAGAGGTAATAACTGAAAGCTCTATAATCATGTGGGAACTCGTACAAGCTTATTTTGTATTAACCTCATCAAGGTCTAATGATCCTCTGGAATAAACCATGAAATGTTGGGTAATCTTCATTATTAGCCATGCCTGTTTTTTTTCTTCAGGTTTATTTGTCGTATTTCTCCACATTTCCACCCTCTTATACCACTTCTTGCTTGAGCCCAAGACAGGGAATAACTTTTAGAATTGCATATTTTCATTGACTTCTAAATGAGGGTTAATGTTTTGATCTTTTGTTACAAATTGCAGTTTTCTGGGGTACAGCTTTGTGAAATTAGCTATTCACAGTTTTTCCGGATGTGAGGTCAAAGCATAATCATTTGAACACCTTTATTGGTTTGGGCATTACTTGGGACCTTGAGCACATTTCTTGCTAGAAGGGAATTAGCTAGCATTTTGGGTTAGTTAGGAGAACATCTGCAGTAGGTGAGCTTTTGCAGATCGATGCAATTACAGTTTTGATTAGGGAAAGCAAACCATATGTTCTGTGTAGGATAACTTAATGAGTTGCAGAGGTAACATACTCAAACCACTTTCTTTATTGTAGTTGTGTCGCAAAGTCTGTGCAGAACAGGCTCTATATTTAGCCTCCTTTACGTCTTAACTGCTTCTTGGCTTTTGCCTATAAAACTGCTTCAATTTTTTTTTTCCCTTCGTGCTTTATAATTTGAGTTTTGAGCTTTGCGTAAATGCTCTGTGGGACTGACCTAGGAAGAATTTGCACCCAGCCTTTTACAGTACGCAGACCTTGAAATGAAAGTGCCTGAAGGAGGTTTTTGGTTAACCAAAATATGACGAACTTAGTAAAACAACAGTTCTATTTGATGGTTGACATAGTTTCTTGATTCACAGTAATTTCTTTTACTATAAAAATGTGGGGTTTTTTAAGATTCCATATATATGTGTTAGCATACGGTATTTGTTTTTCTCTTTCTGACTCACTTCACTCTGTATGGCAGTCTCTAGGTCCATCCACCTCACTGCAAATAACTCAATTTCGTTTCTTTATATGGCTGAGTAATATTCCATTGTATATATGTGCCACAACTTCTTTATCCATTCATCTGTCGATGGACACTTAGGTTGCTTCCATGTCCTGGCTATTGTAAATAGTGCTGCAATGAACATTGTGGTACATGACTTTTGGAATTCTGGTTTTCTCAGGGTATATGTCCAGTAGTGGGATTGCTGGGTCGTATGGTAGTTCTACTTTCAGTTTTTTAAGGAACCGCCATACTGTTCTCCATAGTGGCTGTATCAATTTACATTCCCACCAACAGTGCAAGAGGGTTCTGAATAACCTAGGGGCAGGACAGGAATAAAGACTTAGATGTAGAGAATGGACTTGAGGACGTGGGGAAGGGGTAAGCTGGGACGAAGTGAGAGAGTGGCATGGACATATATACACTACCAAATGTAAAGTAGATAGCTAGTGGGAAGCAGCCACATAGCAGAGGGAGATCAGCTCGGTGCTTTGTGTCCACCTAGAGGGGTGGTATAGGGAGGGTGGGAGGGAGATGCAAGAGGGAGGAGAAATGGGGATAAATGTATATGTATAGCTGATTCACGTTGTTATACAGGAGAAACTAACACACCATTGTAAAGCAATTATACTCCAATAAAGATGTTAAAAACAAAACAAAACAAAATGTTGGCAATTTTCAAAACCATACAATAAAATAATAGATTCAATTTGTATTAGTATGTGTACATAGTAAATATTTTAGGCTTTGTGGGCCATGGTGTCTCTGTATCAGCGACTCTTGTGCAAAAACATTCATAGTGCATGAAAGAATGGACATGGCAGTGTTCAATAAAGCTGTTTAGACTAAAATTTTAATTTCACATAATTCTGACATGTCATGAATAATATACTTCTGATTTTTAACCATTTATATGGGAGAATATCATTCTTAACTCACAGGACATGAAAAATGTTTGCCAACCCCCATATTACAGACTTTATGGTTTTTACTGACACTGTTACAGTTATAGTTATGCAATTAAGATGGTTATTAGAGTATTCGTTTCAAAAAGTCTACCTTTGTTTCGGGCTTCACTATGTTGAGAAGGTTTCATGTTATTTTGCTTATATGATCTGCTTAGTATATGTCTCCTTATTCCTGTTTAGGATTTTGCTAATCATGTTACTACCACCCCAAATATTCTCTGCTAGATTTTTTTCCCCCCAAATATTAGAAAGATATCAGTCGGGAGGCAGAGTAGCTTGGTGTAGTTAGACATTGAAGTCAGATTCCGTATGCTAGCTGTGTGTTTTTTTCCCATTTACTTAACTTTTCCTCAGCCTCATCTTTTTTTTTTTAACATCTGTATTGGAGTATAATTGCTTTATAATGGTGTGTTAGTTTCTGCTTTATAACAAAGTGAATCAGTTATACATATACGTATGTTCCCATATCTCTTCCCTCTTGCGTCTCCCTCCCTCCCACCCTCCCTATCCCACCCCTCTAGGTGGTCACAAAGCACCGAGCTGATCTCCCTGTGCTATGCGGCTGCTTCCCACTAGCTATCTATTTCACGTTTGGTAGTGTATATATGTCCATGCCACTCTCTCACTTTGTCCCAGCTTACCCTTCCCCCTCCCCGTATCCTCAAGTCCATTCTCTAGTAGGTCTCTGTCTCCTCAGCCTCATCTTATTCAGCTTTACAACAGTAATAACATGACCAGCTTCACCCCCATGTCCCTATACACACATTAATTATATTAATGTGATTTTATGAACAAACAAGCTGGGGGAAATGCAAATTAAAACAACCATGGAATCCCATTACACACCTATTAGTGTAGTTAAAATTTAGAACACTTGACAACACCAAATGCTTGTGGAGGACATGGAGCAGCGGGAACTCTCATTCGTTGCTAGTGGGAATATATAATGGTACAGCCACTTTGGAAGACAGTTTGGCAGTTTCTTACAAAACTAAACATATTCTTACCATACAGTTGAGCAGTTGTTCTCCTTGATGTTTACCCAAAGTGGTTGAAACTTAAGTTCACACAGAAACTTGCATATGGATGTTTCTGGCAGCTGTATTCATAATTTCCAAAACTTGGAAGCAAGCAAGATGGCCTTAGTAGGTGAATGGGTAAATAAACTCTGGTACATCCAGACAATGGAATATTATTCAGTGCTAAAAAAGTGAAATATCAAGCTATGAGAAGACAGGATGGAACCTTAAATGCCTATTACTAAGTGAAAGAAGCCTATCTGAAAAGGCTTCTGTATGCTTCCAACCATGACGTTCTGTAAAAGGCAAAACTATGGAGAAAGTAAAAGGATCAGTGGTTGTCAGGGGTGAGGGGAGGGGAGAAAAATAAGTAGGCAGAGAGCAGGGGATTTTTAGGGCAGTGAAAAATCTCTATGATATCATAATGATACATGTCATTACACATTCGTCCAAACCCAGAGACAACACCAGGAGTGAACCCTAAGGTAATAATCACCCTGGACTTTGGGTGATTATGATGTGGCAGTATAGGTTTATCATTTGTAACAAATGTTACTGCTCTGGAGGATGTTGATACTGGTGCTATACATATATTGGGACTGGAGTATATGGAAGATCTCTGTACCTTCCCCTCAATCCTGTGAATCTAAAACTGCTCTAAAAATATTAATTAAAATAAAAGCTAGCATGGATAGGAAATGCTACCTTTAAAACTTTGAGTCAGATCTCATTCTCCCTAGTTCCCATTTTTATGGGTCATACTCATTTTCAGCATTAATTTAAGGGAAGGTCTTTAAAAAAAAAAAAGGGAAGTTAATACATCTGTAACTTGAAACACTATTCCTTAAGTATTTCCTAATACCCACTCTCTTTGTTGTGCTATACTAAAAATGGTGTTACCAGTTAAATCACGAAAAAGTAATTGAAACAAGGTTGTTCTTCAGAATTGTATGGTTTTTTAATTTTTATTTTTTTAACATATTTATTGGAGTATAATTGCTTTACAAGGGTGTGTTAGTTTCTGCTTTCTAACAAAGTGAATCAGCTATACGTATACATATATCCCCATATCTCCTCCCTCTTGTGTCTCCCTCCCACCCTCCCTATCCCACCCCTCCAGGTGGACACAAAGTCCTGAGCTGATCTCCCTGTGCTATGCAGCTGCTTCCCACTAGCTATCTATTTTACATTTGGTAGTGTATATGTGTCAGTGCTACTCTCTCACTTCATCCCAGCTTACCCTTCCCCCTCCCCATGTCCTCAAATCCATTCTTTACGTCTGCGTATTTTTTTTTTCTCTTCTTTTTTTTTTTAACCATCTTTATTGGAGTATAATTGCTTTACAATGGTGTGTTAGTTTCTGCTTTATAACAAAGTGAATCAGTTATACATATACATATGTCCCCCTATCTCTTCCCTCTTGCGTCTCCCTCCCGACGTCTGCATCTTTATTCCTGTCCTGCCCCTAGGTTCTTTAGAACCATTTTTCTTTTGTTTTTTTTTTTGTTTAGATTCCATATATATGTGTTAGCACACGGTATTTGTTTTTCTCTTTCTGACTTACTTCACTCTGTATGACAAACTCTAGGTCCATTCACCTCACTACAGATAACTCAATTTCTTTTCTTTTCATGGCTGAGTAATATTCCATTGTATATACGTGCCACATCTTCTTTATCCATTCATCTGTCAGTGGACACTTAAGTTGCTTCCATGTCTTGGCTATTGTAAATAGAGCTGCAGTGAACATTGTGGTACACGACTCTTTTTAAATTATGGTTTTCTCAAGGTATATGCCCAGTAGTGGGATTGCTGGGTCGTATGGTAGTTCTGTTTTTAGTTTTTTAAGGAACCTCCTTACTGTTCTCCGTAGTGGCTGCATCAATTTACATTCCCACCAACAGTGCAGGAGGGTTCCCTTTTCTCCACACCCTCTCCAGCATTTAGTGTTTGTAGATTTTTTGATGATGGCCATTCTGAAACTACCTCATTGTAGTTTCACAGCAAGATCCTTTTTTGACCCACCTCCTAGAGAAATGTAAATAAAAACAAAAATAAACAAGTGGGACCTAATGAAACTTAAAAGCTTTTGCATAGCAAAGGAAAACATAAACAAGACGAAAAGACAACCCTCAGAATGGGAGAAGATATTTGCAAATGAAGCAACTGACAAAGGATTAATCTCCAAAATTTACAAGCAGCTCATGCAGCTCAATATCCAAAAAACAACCCAATTCAAAAATGGGCAGAAGACCTAAATAGACATTTCTCCAAAGAAGATATACAGATTGCCAACAAACACATGAAAGGAGGCTCAGCATCACTGATCATTAGAGAAATGCAAATCGAATTGTATGGTTTTAGTGCAGTGATATTGTCAGAATGCCCCTTTGAGGCCTCCATGCATTTCCAGGCATTTACTTAAGTCCAGCTTTTTGATAAAATTCAGTTTTTAAGAGAATTTCTGCACCTTGATAAGGCATAAGTAAGCAACGTAATTTACAAGTGATGGTGCTTCAAACTGTTTTTTGACTAGAGAACTATAAACACTCCATTTATGTTTAATAAATTGAAATGATGAGTTATATAATTTCACAATTACACTGGCAAAAAGACTTAAATGTAATCATTACAAATTAGCATAATTAAGCATTATAATTCTTATAGGCGTTATATAATTAAGTCTAAAAATTGGACTTGTATAGAAAATGAAAGTGTTTCATGATTTTGCTTTAAGTGTGTCTTTAAATTGGGAGTGGGAAGAATATAAAAATACATAAATGCAGGTACTGACTTACATCTTGCAGGAAGGGGCAAAAGGGACTTGGTACAGATAAAGTCATAATTAGCTTGCATGTTTCTCTAAGATAGTAAATAACGTTGACTTTTAAAGTCTTTTCTGGCCTATGTTGCTTTGAAATCTATGTGGACAAAGAAGAATGGGCAGTGGTAGGTCCTTGCCCCTTGGTCCTTTTACCATATATTTTCCTGCTCCATTCCACATTGTATATAACCTCCCGAAGAATTTGAATCCTAGCTTTATGACAAATAGTACATTGAGAGCCAACTGAAAATAGGTTTTCAGTGTGCATTAGCAAGCAATAGCATTGCCTCTGTAACTTCATAGTTAGGCACTATATCAATACTTAAAAAATGACTATAGTAATAGAACTAGGTTTTATTTTTAGCATCTAATTTACTGTAATACCTGGAAGATAGTAAAGACTGAAATACTTACTGAATGAATAAATACTATGTGCTGGGTGCTGTGGAGAGATTCTGAAGGTAGGGCCAATGCCTTATTATAAAAATAACTCCTCACCCCAACCCATACAGTGTTTTAACTTGTAATTCCCATGTTAGAAAGTTCTTTTATACTAGTTTTCTTTTTTGTTTTCTACAACATTTATCACCTAACAGACTTCTTGCTTTTAGCATCTGTTCTAAGTTTTACATTTATAGCTAACTAGAAGTAAATGCTACTTATGTTTTTTGAAGTTCTATTTTGTATCAATGCCATGAAAATCCTTCAGAATAATGCTTTTTCAACACATATAACCTCCATGCATATATCATTTCCATCTTATAGATGAAGAATTGATTTGCTTAAGAAACCACTGAGCAAGATACTGTTACAAGCAGAATATGTAGTCTTTTGGGACTTCGGTTTCTAAGTTCCTTGAAAGGAAGTATACAGGAGGGAAAGAAATCAGTGAACTCTCCAATTAACTGGGGACCAAGAATACTGGAATCTTAGGAGAGGAAAAGTAACAGCATATGATTTAAATGACTGAGTAGATAAATAAAAGATGAGTTTAGCACATTATCTCTCTAATCAGTAGTTAGTCCTGCTTATTAGCACAGTGTAACGTAATAAAATGTTCTTAGAAAAAATTATCTTGCTGTGTAAAAAGCCACTTAGTAATACACATTTAAGGTTTCTCCATGTCTTTTTATGGCTTGACAGTTCATATGTGGATATTTTAAAATACCATATTACAAAGCTGTTTTATACTAGGATGTGAAGGAGCATATTTTTATCTCAAAATATGCTATCTTTTTAATGTTGCAATTTTAGTTATTTAAAAACACTTTTTAATGATATGAAACAACATATTTAATATACATACAGAAAACCGCATGAAACAAATATAGAGCTTAATGAGTTATTAAAAGCAAGTGTTTTGGTGACAAGGTGATGGGGCCTTGCCAGGTACCCAGAAACCAACCAGTGTCCTCTCCTACTAAGAAGATAAGCAACTGTAGTCCTAAACTTAAATTGGAATTATCAGTATGAACTTCCATATATATGTACACATATACATACCTATATATCTGTCTATATGAAATTAAAGGTAAATAAGCCCATATTTTCTATTTTTCCTCTTTCTACTGAAAGTGCATAGAAACAATAACCTAGTAATAGTGAGTATGCCTAGTGCCAGGACTGAGGTCTTGAAATACTGCTTTCCATAAACTCATCCAATATCTTAATGTTATTGACATGTAGAACATTATTGTGGCACATGCTGGAGCTTCAGAGTGTCAGGTGGATAGTTTGCCTCTGTTCAGAGCTATCTGAATTTGGCTTGCTTTATGTTTATGAAAAAAACTTCAGTTTGGATCTAAAAAGTTAGTTTGACATCTCAGTCTTAGTATGCCTTAAAGCGACACTTAACATATCTGCATGGGTCTTCTCTAATATCAAGGAAGTGGTTACAGGTATCTTGTCAGTTTAGCGGTACTTTAAGCGGCTTTTACCCAGTTTCTTAGTGTTGTACCACAGGACCTCATGGTCTTGATCAGTAAAGTTGTCATGGTGGTTAAGAGTAAGTGCAGAGAATTCTACAGAATTGTACTGTAATTCTGCGAAACAACATTTTACTTTAATTCTAAATCAATAAAGGTACAAAACTACAGGAATGCCGAAGTTACAAAAATGTGAACTTAGAATGTGAGGGAGTTCCCAGTTCAAACGACACAACTGCACCATCACTGTGTATCAGAAGGCAGAAACCACAAAGTAATTTGAAGAAAAATTTAATAAAAAGGCAACTATAACGGGATTACCCACAAAGGGGTAAAAAGAACTTGAAACAGTGTCTTCACTGGATGAGTGAGAGTACCTGAGAGTTACGGGCCTCATTGTGTCTGTACTTTCCTAAGTTCATATGTGGAAATCTTCATCCGAAGGACCTCAGAATGTGACTACTTGGAGACAAGATCTTTAAAGAGGTGATTAAGTTAGAATGAGGCTGTTAGGGTGGGCTCAGATCCAATGTGACCAGTGTCCTGACAAAAGGAGATGAGGACATAGAGCCAGGGATGTGTACACACAGGGGAAAAACCGTGTGAGGACACGGCATGAGGGTGACCATCTATAAGGCAAGGAGGGAGGCCTGAGAAGAAACTGAACTTTCTGACACCTTGATCTGTGAACTTCTAGCTTCTGGAACTGAGAAAATGAATTTGTTGTTCAAGCCACCTAGGTTAAATTCTCCCTGTTTCCTATAAACTAACAGTCTGTAAAATTCTTTGGGAATCATTAAAAAAAAAAAACCCAAAACTTCCAGCTGACTTACTTTGGTTCTAATATTCCCCATCTTCAGATCATAGGCTAAGCTAACAGATTTCTAGACTTGAATACAATTATGAATACCACAGAGGGAAGGATTACGTAGGTGGTAGGTTTGGCAAAAATTCTTAGTACTAATCTAGGTAACTCATGGTTCGATCATTATTATGTTCACTGAGATTGCCATATTAGAGTATTTCAGGCTACTTTATGGTAAACTGTGGGAGAAAGATAAAATCATTAGGGTCGCTAATGATGAGAGTCTAATGACAAGACTCTGGATGATCAATTTGTTTATGTAGACACATTAAGTTATTTAAGTCAGTGTTAAAGTAGCATTTATAAATCCACCAACTGTCCTTGCCAGTGTAGTGAAGTTACTAGAGAAGGAATTAATTGGGCCATAAATTCTAGATCCTGGCCTTTATTTCCCAATCAGAACATTGTTAGATGTGTCCTTTTTTAGTTTGGGTGCAGGAGAAGGGAAAAAATAACAGGTCAAACTATTTTTTATTGCCAGTTCTAAACAACTTTGTTTCAGTGTAGACCTGAGACCACCACAAAAATGATTTATTCATTCAAGAGAGAACACTAATATTCTACAGCCTCAGAAATAAGAAAACACTTAATGTAGAATCAATTTTTACAGTTTTAATATAATTTTGTAAATTTACCTACATTATGAATAGCTTCTGACAGCACAAGTCTCAGATCTGGTGGCTCTGCCACAGCAAAAGTATCCAAAAACCTGAAGATGCTAAGGTTAGTACCTTTTATTGCTACTTTTAGAAGTGATCATGCAGCAAAGCTTTGCATTTCCAGAGCACTAATATAAATATAGTCAAAAAGGCATGACTCCTACTTCAGTGAGAAAGTACTGTTTTGTTGGAGAAGTCACTTTAAAAACTATATAAAACATCCATCAGGAGCTAGCGTCATAGGTCAGTGTGCCTCCTTTTATCACCCTATTGAAGTTTAAGCACTGGTAGGAAATTAGTAGTGTCTGTGCACATTTTCTCCCTTTTCCTCTGTTGTTGGCGGAGGGGTTTCTTTGAGTTACAGGGCGCACATTTCCTGGTAACTGCTGTGTGTTGTAATGTTATCATTGTCACTCTTGGCCTCTCACCAGCCCTTCATGGTTCTGAGAACCTCAGTTGTGGCTTCTCCTGATTCCTTTCCTGGTTACCAATCTAATTGCTGGAATTATAACCGGAAAAGATGTTTATGTGACATGTCAGGGTAAATAGAAGCACTACAACTTACCTTGCAAGCTAGTAAATATGGAGGGTTTTGATCTTTGCTTCCACTGTTGACTCATCTGGACCTAAACTATCTAAAATATAAAGGAAGTAAACAAGTATGAGAATTCTTTCATTGTTAAGCAAAGCACTCTGCTGGGTGGTAGCTTTTGGGAATACAAGGAGGTACTTGTGTGGCTTTTGCCCTCAAGGAACTTGTAGTTAATAATGGAAGATAAGACACAGCTAATATTAAATGGCTAACCTATTGCTAACAGTAGGTATAACACAGCTTGTGATGGATAAGAATGCTCCTTTCTAATCCCCGAAGTTTATTCATTGTTTCACATATGGTTCTAACAAACTCACTTACCTAGTTTTTCAGTGTATGATATTAATAATAGCAAATAGGTGAGGATAAGAGATTCTATAGTCAGCAATAGTGATTAGAATGAAAAATGATGGTTGACTTCAAGGCAGGACCTAGAGAACTTAAAAATGTGTCTATCTAGAAAATCTAGGGAACAATCCAGGAACCCTAGGGAAACAGACCCTTTATGGTATATTGTGTCCTGAGGGCATCTCTATAATGATTTAGAGTAATAATTGCCATTCATAATAATTAAGAAGTTTAAGAAAGGGTTAAGTATTTTCTGCTTCATTGCCTTGGTACCGTATACTCTGGTTATACCAAATTCCTTGGCATTTCCTTAGAATGCCATCGAAGAGAATATTCTATGAAAATAGTAAACTAAATGATCTTTTGTCTTTAAACACAACTCTCAGTGATTCTAAAATTGTCATTCACTTGCACAGTATTTCAGAGACACTAGATGTTTTATTTTTTCAAAACTGTTTTCCTAAAAGAGTAAAGGTAACTAGTACATAGTTTATACCTGTGGTTGTGAAAATGCAACATGATAGTCTTCCATGATTGTGAATACTTATATCCAAATCACAATTTATATAGATAGGTCTTGTTTTGGCTTCTAAGAAGTCGCTTAAAAACAAGCTCACCAGTTTTCCCTTCTTTGAGGAACACTGATTATGCCGATGGCCTGGCACTGATGTGGGGAAAGGAAACTGCAGGGGTCAGGATTAAAGCTTTGCCCTAAACTTGTCCAAACAAACCAGAGTTGAGGTCCAGTCCCCTCTTCTGTCAGGGACCACAGAGGCAGGAGAATTGATGGCTGGAAATGAACGACCACAGTGGATTACCGTTCCCAGGCATTGACCCAAGTGTGGCTGTCAGTTACTTGAAGCAGTAAGCCTCAGTGCAAGCCTGGCGGTGGTTCCTTCCATTTAAGATGGGTTAAAAAAACACCAGTACAGGTGGGAAGTCAAAACTAGAAAGCCTAAGTATAAGAATTCTCACTTTAAGTAATCCATCCTCCAGCCCCGCTTAAATTTGAGTATAAGTGTATACTAGAAAAACCAGGACTTCAGCGTGTCATTTTGGTTATTCTAAAGCAGCGGTCCCCAGCCTTTTTTGGCACCAGGGACCCGTTTCGTGGAAGACAATTTTTCTAAGGACAGGTGGCAGGGGCGGGGTGGGGGGCACGGCAGACGAAGCTTTGCTAACTTGCCGCTCACCTCCTGCTGTGCTGCGCGGTTCCTAACAGGCCACGGACCAGTACCGGTTCGCGGCCCGGGGACTGGGGACCCCTGTTCTAAAGAGTGTTTTGATAGCTGAGTTTGAACTGTATAATGCTCAGTTGCAAATTACTTGTTAACTAATTAAACCATTAAAGTTTTTATTTATTTATTTACTTATTTATTGAAATTCATTTATGTATTTATTTTTGGCTGCCTTGGGTCTTCGTTGTGGTGCGCGGGCTTCTCATTGCAGTGGCTTCTCTTGTTGCGGAACACGGGCTGTAGGCGCACGGGCTTCAGTAGCTGTGGCTCGCGGGGTCCAGAGCGCAGGCTCAGTAGTTGTAGCGCACGGGCTTGGTTGCTCCGTGGAATGTGGGATCTTCCCGGACCAGGGCGCGAACCCTTGTCTCCTGCGTTGGTAGGTGGATTCTTAACCACTGCGCCACCAGGGAAGCCCCCATTAAAGTTTTAAGATGAATTGAGCGTCTAATTTTTCTCTTTGGTTGATGATGTCAGAGGCAAGAGAGACCAAGACACAAGATCACCATCTAGTGGTGAAAGGCTACTGTGAATTAGGGTTTGTGTCAGATTTTTGTACGTTTCCAATAGGAAACACTGTGGAAAATGACAAACTTTGTGTTACAGTGGTAGCAATCTAACGTTCTTCTAGATCCAAAAATGAGAGATTCCGTAACAACAAAACCCTTTCTCCCCTGCTCTTCTTTGTACATGACCAGGGCGGGAATTCAGAGGTTTTGTTCTTGTTCCTACCTTGAAAGGGAAGAACAGTATCTTCCTGAATTGTGACTACCCTTTACAGAGCAAATACTGGCAATATTTACTTTTTTTCACTTACAACTTGAATTTTTTTAAAGCAGCAAGGTACAGGAGGATTAAGTGGATTTCTGTAAACAGCACCGAGCTCTGTGGTATAATTAAGCTCACTGGTATAATTTTCTTTAATATTTTTTCTTACTTACATACATTGGGACAAGGGTAATAAGGGAGTTGGGAAGTAAAGAGGTCTGTTTCTTAAACATACATATTTACGCATACAGTAACACACCTATATTAGCTTTTTCTTGTTAAAAATCATGGTTACTTTAGAAAACATAAAAAAACATTAAAATTAAAAATACAAAAAACCACTTAATGTTACTAACCTGAGGTTAGTTGTAAGAACTGTGTGCATCCTTGTTCACATGAATTTGATTACAAAAATGGGATTTTGCTCTACATTCTGTTTTATATACTTTCACTAACAGTCATCCTTATTCACCAACATCATTTTAATGGTTGTATATTATTCCATTGTACACATGTGGAATTATTTAACCAACCACTTAGACATTGTGATAGTTGATAATAGTGCAAAATGAGACCCTGTGTTTTGAGGAGCATGCTCAAATTTTTTTTTTAAAGAACAGTAAGCCCGAATGTCAGGTATTATGCCAGTCACTGGAGATGACAGGAGAGACATGATTGCTGTGCTGATGGAGCTTATGTTCTAATGGGAGTGCCAAACAGTAGGCAGGTGGATGGGATGACATGGTTATGGTTTGAGATACATAATGGGATAGACCTACACTGGGGGTTCCTGTGGGCACGTGTGCGTATCTACATTAGACAAAATCAGAAGGCATTTTTGAGCTGAGGTCCAATGAGTGAGAAGACTTGAGGTACAACATTTGAGACAAAGGGAGTGGGATTTGCAAAGACTGAGGCAGGGACATACTCAGCTTGTTGGAGAAAGGGAAAGATCTTTTATTGTCTCTATTTTTTTCCTCTTTGAACATGAATTGTAGATTCAGTGTCAGTCTTAAAAAGCTGGGGTTTTTTTTTGTTGTTGTTGCATTTGTAGGGTAATTTGGGAGATATCTGACATACTCACAGTATAGATTCTTCCATAATAGAAACACAAATTTTCACTCCATATATTCAGGTTATTATTATGTCCTTCAAGAATTTCTTCAAAAGATGGATTTTTCCTATGTTGTGATAATTTTTAGACTTTTAAAGATTTTTTCTAGAGATTTAAAATATTTTTAGTTAATTGTATGTTTTATATTTGAATACTTACTGAAGTCTTGTTAATTATAGTAGTTTAAAAAAAATTGATTCTCTTAGCTTTTACATGTAGACAGTTATACAGTTTCCAGTAAAGACAACTAAAATTTTTCTTCCTTTCCTATGTATATTATTTGAATAGCATTTTCACTTTATTGCAGTTACTTAGTGTCTAGTATGTGTCTTAATAGCAGCAGTGATAATAGATGTCCTTGTCTTTTTCCTGATCTAATGAGAGTATATCTAATATTTTACTATTAAGTATTATGTGTGGGGTTTTATGCTAGATATACTTTGACACACTTTACTAAATGAAGAACCTACCTTGAATACTGTTCCTTGCTTGCTAGTATTTTTTGTTAGCAGAGGGTGATGAAATATCTGGATCAAATCTTTTCAGGCATTAACATTATCACATGGCTTTTGTCCTTTAATCTGCTAATGTAACAGATTATTAGGACATCTTTTCCATGTTGGACCACCTATGCATTCCTGGCATAAACCTTAGTGGATTTAGGCAGCATCATTATCATCTGGGAGCTTATTAGAAGTGCAGACTCTCAGGTCCCATCTGTGTCTACTGAAGCAGAATCTGAATGACTCCCAGATGAGTCCTATGAATGTTCAAGTTCAAGAATCACTGCTCTGGAATTTGATCGGTGTTTGTAAAGGTTTACATAGGTGTTTTGGGGGAAAAAAGCATTATCTGTGAGGTAAAATTTTCTAATTTATTTTGACAAGTTGTTAGGTTGAACACTGCACTCTTTATTTTGGTACTCCTGAGATGTGTTAAATTTCCAACATGACTACATTTATCAAAATTTTTCTCATAAATAATATATTGTGAATCAAATATCTAGTAGGAATAAAACTAGTACTAGGACTCGATGTGTTCACTTATTCATTTATTGAATGCATAATATTTCCTAGTTACTGACCTTGACAGTAGATAAAAACCTTCCGTGTAAATGCCATTTATGGAGCACCATTTGCATATGATGTTGTATACCTCCCGGGATAACTGACTGACAGGGCTTACACTTCTTCTGATGAGGAGCTAGATGCAGCCTTTCTGAAGTCTTCCTAAAGCTTCTAAGTGACACAACCAAGATGTCAACTCACCTCCTGATTTTGTGGTTCAGTAACTTTTCTCCTACATCAGCAAATGTGTTGACTGAAAGAGGTATGATTACGGTCAGGCTTTGAACCAAATCCTCCATAGGAGAACGTGAACAGCTGACTATTCAAGTTTCAGTTGTTAGTATATATTCACTAATTGGATGGTCAGTGTTAACATCTTCATCTCCTTGTCCAGACTCTTTTTGGCACTTACATAGATTTTGTCCTACAATTTGGTTCCATTTTTAATTCTTTAGGTTAATTATATATTGTATATTAATGAGCTGCACTCATTTATAACATGCTTCTCTCTTAATCTAAAAAAAGAATATTGTTTTGTGTTTGGTTTCTTGCATTATTTAGTCACCACATTTTACAGGTAAAACATCTCAAAGCTGGCATTTAAAGGGAAAGTGCAGTATTCTTGAATGGTAAGAATATAACAAATGTGAATCTAAGATTTTGTATATAAAGCCATTTATAGTTTATGTACCCTGTGACTGTGTGAACATGTGAATAGCATTTTCACAATGGAAGACCACTTTTCTTTTAATAAATTTATTTATTTATTTTTGGCTGCATTGGGTCTTTGTTGCTGCACACGGGCTTTCTCTAGTTGTGGCGAGCGGGGGCTACTCTTCATTGTGGTGCACAGGCTTCTCATTGTGGTGGCTTCTCGTTGCGGAGCACGGGCTCTAGGCGCTCGGGCTTCAGTAGTTGTAGCATGCGGGCTCAGTAGTTGTGACTTGCGGGCTGTAGAGTGCAGGCTCAGTAGTTGTGGCGCACGGGCTTAGTTGCTCTGTGGCCTGTGGGATCTTCCCGGACCAGGGCTCGAACCTGTGTCCTCTGCATTGGCAGGCGGATTCTTAACCACTGCACCACCAGGGAAGCCTGGAAGACCACTTTCTAAATGTGAGGTACACCTGGACAGGTGATGCATCTGTCCTCCTTGCCATGCATAGAGGCTGTCTTTTGATTGGATCACACCTAGCTGTCCACAGTAACTGTTAACAAATGCCTTCTGCAAAGGGAGATTTCTCCCCCTCCGCACTACCTGTCTTGGAAAAATTGAGTGGATCAGGCAAATTTGCATAAATAATCTTCTATGAGCTCAGGAAGCCTTAAACATTCCATCCATAGTATAGTGCTTTTATTTTCCTCCTGGGACAGCACTTCATGAAGTAGAGTTTATAATAAAACAGAAGTCTCTCTATAATCGAGTTTACACAAAAGGTCTGTGATGAAAGCAATGGTAAAGTTTCCTGTAGTGAATTCAATAAGATCTTCGTGAAGTTTTTAGTCAAAGATTCTTCTGTATTATTAAACATTGAGACTAAAATAAAATCAGGCTTTGTGAAGACTAATCTTTGGTTGGCTTTGCATTATTTGGGATAATAGAGGACATGTATATGGGTTGATGTAGACAAAGAAGCAATAAGCAAATATCCTCTAACTATTGATAGCTGTGTTTCCAGTTTAAATACAAAAATTTATCATTGTTTCAACTAATACTTCACACCTTAGATAACCTAGTTAGTCTATGGGGAAGTTGATATGCTTATTTTGGCTTTTCATCAAGGAGGGTAGCGTTTTTACGGTGACCCAGGGCCTGGGTGAGCTGTAGCCCTGGGCAGGCAGTGATGGTTGGGTCAAGTAGGAAGACAATGTGTTTGAGGAGTTCTGCAGCATCTTTTTTTTTTCCTTGGTAATTGAAATAAGTAATTGGGGAAGGAAAGAGAACTCTTTGGTTAGAGCTTCTCCATGGTGTTAGAGTGGTTTTATAGACATACTTGAAGAAGGGGTTGTGAAAATGAGAATTCTGTGTTTGAACTTCAAAGAATAATGTTCAAAGGGCGGGGGTTGGAGGGATGGACTGAGGAGTTTTAATCAATGGAAGTGGAAATGAGGGAAAATTTGTGAAATCATAAAAGCCTTGAGGGCTTTTTTTTTTTAAAGGGAGGATTTTAGCGCATGTAACGGTATGGCTGAAAGGTACAGCTTTTTATATTTCTTCATTTGCACTCAGTATTCTTTGAAAAACAATCCAATAGGAATATAATAGTTTCTACATGAATTATATTAGAACTGCACAAATCCTCTCCGTGATGTATTGGACTAGAAGTTAACGTAAGCATGGTGCTGTTAGGTAAACAGTTGATCTTGAGAAACCAGATGCTTTGCCGTTAGTTGTTTCCTGACCTGGAATGAGCCGTTTACCTTTATTTGTTCACTCTGTTCGTGTTTAAAACAGAACATCTTGTAGCTGGTTCGCTTTCTTTGCTTTGCTTTGTAAAGAGAATAGACTGTTTGAAAGATCATCAAATCTAATTCACTTAAAATTCAAAATGCCATGCTGTTAAATACTTTTGAGAATCTTAAGGTTGCTTCTTTTAAAGACTTGCGTTTTTAATGAAGTTAGTTTAAAATGGTATATTTTTATACACTAGCTTTTTTTTTTTTTCCCCCCAATTGTAGTATGTTACCAGAATAATCATCTCTGTTCACCAGAGGGTGTGCTTGAAAAGTACATTTTGCTTGGTATAGTATGTTGGTTTGATTGGCAGGCACTGAGTCTGCCTTTTGTTTTAGGTTTCTTCCTTTTTAGTATTCAACACAGAAAGCTAATGTGATATGTGGGAATTGGTCCATTGTTTACAGACTGACTTAGCCATTTGATTTAGTTACCTTTAAGGCATCAACATTAATATAAAATGTATTTTCTTTCCCAGTGATGATTTTGAGGCAATTAGATGCATATAAATCATTTAATTTAATGACAGTTGAGATAAAGATGCATTTGTCATTTAATCAACCTATTTGGTAATCTTAATACTCATGCCTTTAACTTTGAACCAACATTTCAGGATTATAATTAGATCAAGTACATTTGGATTATAATTAGATTGAGTACATTTAAAAATATTTTTAAATTTACTCTGAAATTGAAAAACTTCCAAGACAGACTGTTTTTTTTATAAAAATTCTTTCATCCTGTCTTGCTATCTTAGAAAAATTAAATAATAATGAAATAAAAATGTTTAAGTCAGTAAATCACAATTTATTTGTTAATGGCATCCTGTGTAGTCTTCAGATAGTTTGAAAAGCTGCTGTTAATCCAGCAGCTGCTATCAATTGCTATGCTGCTGCATTTCGCTATGTGCTCAGTTCAGCCTTTGCCCAGTTCAGAACAATCTCAAGTTTTAGTTCACATTCAGAGTCAAAGGAAATGACCCAAGGAAGACTAGAATGTTTGAAAGAAGAACCAAGAATAGTTAAGGTTTAAGAATTGATTTGTGTGTGTGTGTGTGTGTGTGTGTGTATATATCTCCAAAAAGAGCCTCATCTCGTCTCTGATTTCCCCAGTGTTTCTTTCTGTAGTATAAAGTCTAAAAGTTAGACAGTATTTGCTGCTTGAGAGAGAATTTCTTGTATAAGACAAGAAGTTTAGCATCTGAACCTCATACATTACGGATTGGTCATTTGTATTCTTTCTTTCCCCATCGGCACAGTCTCATACAGCTTTGTATTTTGCTCTGGTCAGCATGGTCTACAGTGTTTAAGAAAAGTAATTCAGACATCTTGGAGAATTGATGTACCTGTATATACACTGTGGGCACACTGCATATTGAACTCTGAATTAAATTGCTTGCTTTCTTATTTTAGGTGCTACTATTTCCTTATGTACTTACTCATAGTTAATATTCCTAAATTTTTTAGTGTTAAGACTTGATGGCAAGGAAACGTTATAAAGACGGACTCTTGGGAGAGCTTGGCTCCACTAAAGGCTTGGATTATATGCCTGTGAATTTTCAAGTATTGGATCAATTAGGCAGAACTAGTCATGCATTTGAGTACCTGTAAGAGCCATCTTGAAACAAATTTCAGACCTGGGTGGTGTTCATGAGCTATAATTTGAAGAATGACTGAGGGATGTGAGTACTACATTTAGATACTTATTTTGAAAAACAATTTCCGATGGATTAAGTTGGATGTTTTATTCATAAGAGCTAGTTTGATCTTTATATGCCTTGGTATTTTAAAGTCTTACAGTCCCTGTTTTGAATTTATTTCTATACAGAGTCTTCATTTGCAGAAGTTAAGTTGGACAAAGAGGGGGGTAGTATTTTCTTGGGTTTTAAGAACTTTAATAAAGTCTGATTTGAGAGGGAACTCACCCCCAGTGGCAGTGGTTTTTCTGTTTTTAATCCACAACTTTATCATTGCAAAGTTAGATACAGTGACCTGTGTTTCTCTCCTCAAACCGGCCCACTACGCGAACATGTAGAATTTGTCTTCCTTCAGCACTCTACCTTCAACTGTAGTTTATTTTTCCAAGAAAATGCATAAGTGCCATTTCTGTTTCCTGTGAACTGCTCTATGTTAAGGAAAATACTTCTTTACTTCCTTCCTAGCACTGCAGATATTTCCCCACACATTTTTGCCTTTTTAAGTGGAATTTTTGTTTTTGTCTTCATACACAAGTTTTAAAGTTTTATGTAGTCAAATTATCCATGTTTTCCTTTTGGCCTCTGGGTTTTATGTGCAAATAACTTTTAAAGGCATTTGTTGAATGTACACATTTATCTCTAGATATTTTTAGCCGTAAGCTAACTTCTTAAAGCATGTTGTTATGACAGTTTTGTTGCCGTGGGAGGGGAAGGATTTGTATTGATATCCTCTGGGTTTGAGGACTAAAGATGTTTTGACGAAATTGAGTTATTTGTAGTGAGGTGGATGGAGTTAGAGTCTGTCATACAGAGTGAAGTAAGTCAGAAAGAGAAAAACAAATACAGTATGCTAACACATATATATGGAATCTAAGGAAAAAAAAAAAAGGTCATGAAGAGCCTAGTGGCAAGACAGGAATAAAGACACAGACCTACTAGAGAATGGACTTTAGCATATGGGGAGGGGGAAGGGTAAGATGTGACAAAGTGAGAGAGTGGCATGGACATATATACACTACCAAACGTAAAATAGATAGCTAGTGGGAAGCAGCCGCATAGCACAGGGAGATCAGCTCGGTGCTTTGTGACCACCTAGAGGGGTGGGATAGGGAGGGTGGGAGGGAGGGAGATGTAAGAGGGAAGAGATATGGGAACATATGTATATGTATAACTGATTCACTTTGTTATAAAGCAGAAACTAACACACCATTGTAAAGCAATTATACTCCAATAAAGATGTTTAAAAAAAAAAAAAAAAAAGATGTTTTGAGGTTAGGATGTAATGCTTCTAGTAAGTGGCTGAACTTTTTGTATTCCTTAGCAGGTATGCCCTGAAAGACCCTTTTCCTTTTGAGTGTTTTTCGAAGTCAAGATAAAGTGGCTGAGGCAATTAAATGGGAGCTCTCGCTGCTAATTACTGGGGCTTTGGAGTCAGCGAACCAATGAGAGGCTAAACCTTCCTTGAAATGTTTGGGCCTTGGGGAAGTTGGGTAGTAGAGCAATAAGCCTTCCTTTCTGACAGGTAAGAAAGGGGTTATAAAAACACTAAGCCCTGAATACACTCTGGTGCTGCTATAGTTGGCATTTCTTCCAGCCTGAATGATACACTAATAATAATGAAATCTACTCCTCCTCCACCTCCTCATCCTTCTCCCTCACACGGGATCCAGTGCAGCCAAGCTGAGGACCAAGAGAAACCATTATCATTGCCTCTGCCATCTGACACTTTCCATCTCTGAGGACATATGGATTCTGAGCTTCTGGGATCAAGAGTTGGAGAGGGCAAGTACTGTTTCCTCCTTTGTGGTCAATGTCTGATAGGAGCCAGGGTGTTCTGAGTGTTGAAACCAATAAGGGTTAGTGAAAGGGAAGTACTGAACTGTTTCTACTGCTGAAGCAGATAATTACTCAATCCTAGCGACTGGCTGAGGACCTGTGTCCTGGGGAGGACAAGACCACTTAAGCCTGATTGAACACAGGTGACAAAGTAGAGCCCTGTCATCTCAGGAGACTGGTTTTATTGCATAAGGCTTTGCTTGAGTCTAAACTCATCTTGAATCATGGGTGGTTACCAGACGACTTCTTAAAAGTCTTGCTGTAGCCCAATCAGCCTAAGATCATCTGGGACAAAGCTGTAGTCCAACAAGATCACGTTTATTGACTCATTGCAGTGAGGGTGACCACACACCAGAGGAATCGTTCATTGGACTTCTCACCAATGAAAGGAAAATACAGAGTTGTTACAGGATTTTGGAGAAACAGCAAAGTTTCTGATTGTTTGAATTTAGAGAACTAAGTTTCTCCATGAGTAACAAAACAGTAGACACTCAAAGGGGTTATTATGGCACTTCACAGTAGCAGAATGTCCTTGAGAAGAATATAGCTTCCTGTTTGACGCTGGTTCTGTCTGCGTCTGGTTATTCCAGCCTGATGAATGGCTGGGCAGATTTTTCCTTTGAGTTAATATTTACTTCTCAGTCTCCTGTAGCATGCTGTGTCCTGTTGGGGACATTTATGTTATCTAGTCTTGTACTATTTGTCAGGGACCCTTTTCTCTAATTTGATCATTTAAGTACTGCACAAATACCTCTCCAGTTTAAGCTGGTGTTGGACCTTGGGAGGTGTCTTGTTGAGGGTAGGGGATCAGATGTTTGGTAATACTTTGCCTCATTCCCTGAGCAACATGAGTTTTTGCCTGTGATTAAAGATACTGTGGAAGGTTGCCCTACCTGCTAGTGCCAGAAGATTTCCTGGAGTGCAGTTACTTCGCTAGGTTTGTATTTACTTCCCAGACACATAACTGGGCGCCTGCAATGAGCTGTGCAGTGTACTAGGCGCTTAAATTAATTACTAATGTGAATACAATGTTGATTCTCTTCTTCGAGGAGCCGGTCTCTACTGGGGGAGATGGATATGGAAGCAGATTGTTGCAGTGTACTGTGGTTAGTATCAAAGATGAACCACCTGGGGACACAAAGCTGGTGGTGATTAATTGCCCATTTCCAAATGTCCATTCGAACTTTAATCTTCAGTCATCTGGAATTTGGGCTTCACATTGGAATGTATCTGGGCTCAAAGACGAGAGTTACTGTCAATTTACAGAGTGTGTGCGCCGTTCAGAAAGTTGTGTAATAACAAGTAAATAGCTGATAGGCCTCTGGTTTTTATAGTCCTTTCTGCTGTGCCCCAAGGAAGTGTATGTACAAGTTCATGATACTTTATTCTGCTGTCAGATGCTGTCAAATGGCATGAAACACAGGTGACCAAACTTTCAGATCTTTTTTGAGGGTGGAGGCACCTTGTAAAACCCTCATGAAATGCAGGGAGTTGAGATATCTTGTCTCAAATCACTCGTCTGGGAAGAGCGTGACCTTTTCCTTGTGCTTAAAGTTTTATTCTTTGTGGAATGGCTTACCCAGAGACTGCTTACACAAAGGAGTCAGGAATGATGGTTTCCAAATAGTCCTTCATATTCTTAGGGGGTTTAGTTCTTAAATATTAGACAAGGCCTACTTTCTCTAGCAATGGGGATGTAGCTTTGAGAAACATAAAGGCTTCATTACCATGGAGCTTGGTTTCTAGTGGGGAGATGCTTAGGGCTGGGAGCATTGGGTCATAAGCAGGCTTCTGTTTGCCAGTGTGAGCTTTTTATTTAAACCCCTTTGGGAAAAAAAATGGTGGGCAAAACAAGTTTGAAAACCACTTTTATAGAAGAAAAGAATGGAATCTGGTGATGCTTTATTGCCCTTTTTTCTTATAATGGAGAGAGCTCTGAAAGTAGTATTTGCAATCCTGTCTTGAATATGGGACTCACAACATTAGTAAAACCGCTCACATCTGAAAATTGGAAGGCAACATTATTCACAAAAGTTGTGCTATGTATTTCTTACCTAGTGGGTACCATGCACTCACTGTTAAATCTATGAATATCAAAAGTTCTTGATAAATTCTTATAAGCAAAATTTCCCAAGATTGACAAACAATAGAAGAGATACAAGAGTGTCACTCCCCGTTCACTCACCTCTGGCTGAACATCTTTGTTGTATAAACCTAATCTATAAATGTGCTGCTTATCTATTTGTCTAGATCTGTGTATCATGTTGACTTTGCTTCAGGCATTATCAGTCCTTTCTCCCAGTCTCTTGACTGCTTAATCCTCCTCCCTCCCTTTTGAAATTAGCTGTTGGCATTCTAATGCTCATTATTAGCTGACTTACCATTTTCCCTCTCACCCACCACCCAGTGATGCTAATTTGCTGTGTACAGCAACAAAAACCGTATTTAGATGTTGACTATAGACATGGAAACATAAAAGATCAAAGTCGATCTGATCCCTTCTAAGAGGTATAGTTTGAAGATCTGTGTATGGTTTATTTCTTCTAGAACCTTGTTGCTTGGCTCTTCTGACCAACCCAGGAGGATCTAGAGGCAACTGGGTTAAGCGAGACCTTGTGCCAGGTGGGGACTTCAAGAAAGGGAAGTAGTTCATGTGTTTGGGGGTGGGGGGCTTGCTCTAAATGGTGTGAACCTCGCTGGAAGAACAGTGTTGGAACCCCAGGATAAAGAACTTTAAAGAGGCAGATCCTGGGGAAAACAACCTGGTCTCAGACATCCTGGCAGTAGGAGTATGAAGGTGTGCTGGATTTATTATTTGTAGACTTTTTGATGATGGCCATTCTGACTGGTGTGAGGTGAAACCTCGTTGTAGTTTTGATTTGCATTTCTCTGATAATTAGCGATGTCGAGCATCTTTTCATGAGTCTTTTGGACATCTGTATGTCGTCTTTGGAGAAATGTCTATGTATTGTAGATCTTCTGCCCATTTTATGATTGGGTCGTTTTTTTTTTTTGTTGATATTGAGCTGTATGAGCTGTTTGTTTATTTTGGAGATTAATCCCTTGTCGGTTGCAAATATCTTCTCCTATTCTTTGGGTTGTCTTTTCATTTTGCTTATGGTTTCCTTTGCTGTGTAAACGCTTTTAAGTTTAATTAGGCCCCATTTATTTATTTTTGTTTTTATTTCCATTACTCTAGCGAGGGATCTGAAAAGATATTGCTGTGATTTATGTCAAGAGTGTCCTGCCTATGTTTTTCTCTAGGAGTTTTATAGTATCTGGTCTTACATTTAGGTCTTTAATCCATTTTGAGTTTATTTTTGTGTATGGTGTTAGGGAGCATTCTAATTTCATTCTTTTACATGTAGCTGTCCAGTTTTCCCAGCACCACTTATTGAAGAGACTGTCCTTTCTCCATTGTATATCCTTGCCTCCTTTGTCATAGATTAATTGACCATAGGTGCGTGGGTTTATTTCTGGGCTTTCTTTCCTGTGGAGGATGTGGAGAAAAGGGAACCCTCCTACACTGTTGGTGGGAATGTAAATTGGTACAGCCACTATGGAGAACAGTATGGAGGTTCCTTAAAAAAACTAAAAATAGAGCTACTGTATGATCCTGCAATCCCAATCCTGGGCACATATCCAGAGAAAAATCATAATTCGAAAAGATACATGCACCGCAATGTTCATTGCACCAGTATTTACAATAGCCAAGACATGGAAGCCACCTAAATGTCCATCGACAGATGAATGGATAAAGAAGATGTGTTATTTCTATATCTCTCTCTCTATATATACACACACACACACACACACACACACACACACACACACATACATATGTATGTATATACACACACAATAGAATACTACTCATCCATAAAAAAGAATGAAATAATGCCATTTGCAGCAACATGGATGGACCTAGAGATGATCATAAGTCAGACAGAGAAAGACAAATACATGATTATCGCTTATATGTGGAATCTAAAAAAAACATACAAATGAACTTGTTTACAACACAGGAACAGACTCACAGACGTAGAAAATAAACTTATGGTTACCCAAGGGGAAAGGTCGGGGGGAGGGATAAATTAGGAATTTGGGGGTAAAATATACACACTACTATATATTATAATAGATAAGCAGCAAGGACCTACTGTATAGCACAGGGAACTATACTCAAGATTTTGTAATAACCTATATGGGAAAAGAATCTGAAAAAGTATATACATATATAGTGTGTATATATATATATATAAATGTGTATATATATATGTGTATATATATATATATATAAAATGTATAACAGAATCACTTTGCTGTGCACCTGAAACTAACACAACACTGTAAATCATCTATACTTCAATTAAAAAAAAAAAAAAGGGTGCTGGATATTTGACTCTCTGAAAATCCAAGAGGAAGCTGAATGGCTAGACTGAATCACCTGTGCTCCTGAGCCCAAGAGAGGACAGGTAGACCTGAGAACAAAGAGGCTTCCCTTTGCAGAGACAGCAACAGGCTGGAATGGGTGAGATTCAGAACAGCATTAGGGCTTTAGTCTCTTAGCTTGACTTACCTGGGGAATTTACATAAGTACTGATGCCTAAGTACTTCCTTCAATTCTCATTTTATAGGCCCTAGGCATTAGAAGTTTCAAACTTCCCACTACCCAGGTGAATTTAATGTGCAACATCAGACTGGAGCCAAGATAGCAGTTTACATAATACCTGTAGCTGGAGAGAGGAAAATCAAAGCAAATGAAGTGAGGCAGAAACGTTGGAGGAGACATGTTAAACACTAGGGAGAAAAAAGTGTGCCTATGAAGATTTAATTGTGGCACCTAAAAAATCTTAAGCATGAATTCCCAATTAAAAAGTTTCTGTATAAAGGGGAGGAAGGTTGGTCATTGTTGAGACCTGATTTAGTGTCCTGGAAGGTTAAGTGCAAAAAATATCTCATATCATAAAGCAAAAATATGAAAAGATAAGATAGAAATCATGAGGAGAAAAATGTGAGTTGGAGAGTAGATTTGAGACCTGAAATGAAAATAACTGGAGTTAGTGATGTGAGTAAAGGACATAAATAGGAAAGGTGATAATTATACAGTAGGAGACAGTCTTTCTGACCTGAGCTAAAGAAAGAACTGGGCCTGCAAATTGAAAGGTCTCAGTAAGGTCTAGGCTCACCTGATGAGAAAGCTCCACAGTCTAGATATATTCTGGCAAAATTCTTCATTCTCTAACCATATAGATCCAAGAAGAAAAAAAAAATTAATTTTAAGAAAATGGTGGGAGGTGGGATCCGACTGGCCTTGGTTTTCTCATCTGCCAGTAAGTCAGAAAGAGATGAGATGGGGGTATCCACACATTATATAGAGAAATGGACCTCAATCCAAGAATTTTACTTCCAGCCTACATCATTTACCTGCCTAGGTTGAAAGAAACATATTTGAAGCTATGCAGGAATTCAGAGCATCACCCACATACCCTATCTATGGACAGATGCTAACCAAATAGTAAATGAACTAGAACAGACTTCAAGATGGGAAAAGATAAAGAAGTATTCACAGTGAACCTTAACATTATTGGTTCATAGCTATTTAGACATTAAACCTAAATGGATGGAGATAGCTGTCTGGGGATTTGTAATTTAAGTGCAAAATAAGGACACAGTAAGCCTCCCTAAAAATGTTAAAAGTAAACTTTATCAGACAGCCTAACTGTTGGAAGTGGTAAGCAGAGAAGAAGCATTCTAAAAAGATTTTAGGGAGGAGAGTGAGAGGAGAAATTAAAAAAAATAATTATAGAAGAGTGAGCTTACTAGGGGATACAAGAGGGTAAATAGAGGGTCATAGTTGGAAAACTCAGTTTCTTAAGCAGAGTAGTTGTATTCTTGTTTTCAAAGAATAGTCATCTGATTATGAGAACAGGGAAAAGGAAGATGGCTACTAATGGAATGGAAGAGTGTAGCAGAATTTCTAAACTAATGAGGGGGAAAATAACTTGATCAGCCCCTCAAAAATAATGAAATGGAACAAAAATAGCAATACAAAATTACTAAAACACAAAGTAAGATGGAAGGAATAAAATGACTATAAAATACCAGTCATTATATTAAGCATGAACAGATTAAATTATAAAATCAAAAGCCAGGCATGAAACTGGGTTAGAAAAGTAAACCCAGCTATATGCTGTGTTCATTGCTTTGCTATTAGTATGTTTATAAGAATGTTTGAAATACAGAGATGCATTAAAATGATACTAGGAAATGCAAAATATGTCAGTAGAGCAGTATTAATATTAAAGAAGGAGACTCTAGGACAAAGAGATATAGAGTGAAAATGTAAGTTTATCTTGAAGATAAATTAAAAATGTAAATGCACCAAAAAAAATCAGTTAAAACATAAAACAAAAAAAAATAAAGATGTGAAAAGAACAGAAAACTCATACACATAATTGATTACATTAGCACATTTGGTGCAGATGACCAAATACAAAAGGTAATATGAAAAGCATCTATTGATGGGTGGTAACTTTATCAGTCATTTCTGATGAAAACTAAGTAAAATAGGAATAGAAAGAAACTTAAAACCAATCTTCAAAATTTAGAATAAATAGTTGCTGCTAGTGTTGTTTCAGTACCAACCAAGTTATCTAGTCATGCTATATTTAACATGTTCTTGAAGATTTTAGTAAATGTTAGTAGTAAAATAGCCTGCAAAGGCATTGAAAGAGAAGATTATCCCTAATACTAATAGATGTTATTTTTTACCTGGAAAACCCAAGAGTCTAGTTAAAAAAAAAAAAAAAAAGACAATTTGATAAGGTTGCTAGATATAAGGTAAATGCACCAAAATCAATAGCTTTTCTTTACACTAAACATCTAGAAATACAAATTTAATTTAGAAGAATGACAAAACAAAATTTAGTAGTAAAGTCAACAAGATAAACCTAAGACATGTGAGAAGAAAACTACAATTTTTCTGACATAAAATCAAATCCGAACAAGTAGATGGACGTTTCTTGTCCTTAGATGGAAGGTTCAGTAGCTTGTAAATATCAAGTCATTCAAAATACACAGAGTTAAAGACTTTTCATTTCAGATCCTATCCTGGTGTTTTTAATTGGATGGAATAATTACAAAGTTTATAGAGAAGAATAAGGGCTTGAGAATAGACAACTTATTGAGGAGGAAACTGGCTACTCAAGTTGAAATATTCTCTAAATCCAATACTATAAATTCATTATAATCAATATGGTATTAAGAATAGTTAAGTCAGTGGAACAAAGTGAAATCTAGAAATATATTTTAGCGAATTCAACATATGATAGTGATAGTTCATTACAAAAACAGGAGAGGATAGATTATTGAATGGTACAGGCATAGTTGAAGGAAATGTGAATTCTCTTGTGTATTAGAATAAAATAAAGCACAAAGGGGATAAGACATAATATAAAAAATAAAAGCCTAGAAGTAGAGGAGACCTCCTTAACCAAGAAAAGAAATACAGAAACTATAAAAGAACATTTGACTTCATGAAATCTCTTTTGATTAGCAGAGGATACCATAAACAACGTCAAAAGTCTCCCCCCCGGCAAATATGGTATAGATGATAAAGTATCTATAGCAATTCTATGGAGAAACTTCTTTCTAAAAGACAAGGAAGACAACAGGATAATGGGTAAAGAAATGAATAGACACTTCATAGAAGACCAAATTAAAATGAACATATTTATGAAAAGATGCAAATTAAAGTGGCAAACATGTTGCTTTCTGTCACTGCTTTGTCTTTGTCTCTCATGGATGTGGCAGGAAGGGTAGTCTTATATATAAAACTTTTTAGAGTGATCTGTCAAAATCTATTAAAATTAAACGTACCTTTTAACTCAGCATTCCCACATATGGGAGTCTACCCGGTAGAGTAAAAGCACTGTTAAGTAAGGGTATATGCATAAGAATGGTTTTTGGTGTATTATTTATAATGTCATAAAGCTGAAAAGAATGTAAATGCTGTCAGAGGGGGAATGGGGGTATGAATTGTGGTGCAGCCGTATATTGTGGACTGTTATGGAGCCCCTAAAAAATGGCTCAGAGCTAAACCAGATTACTTGGAGGAGGGGAGGTTTCACTGGAGGTACAGTTGAATGAGAAATGCAGCCTACCAAAAACTATACAATTTCCCATTTTTGTAAAACCAAAACAATAACCATGATTTAAAATACCTCTGTGTGCATTTCATGTAGTTGTGTGCATATTTGTATCTGTAGTATGATGAGTGTAGGGAAAAATAGTCAAAGTTTTATCATTTGTTCTCACTTGGGGGTGGGGTAGCATGCAGATGGTTTTCAGAGGTTGTTTATAAGACTCAGTATATAAAGAGAAGTCTGGTGAAGCAGTAGTGTGGAATTAGGCAGAAAAGAAAAATAAAAATGATTGTGATATTCATGTATTTATGTAAAATTATGTAATGTATGAAGAAATAGATTAAAATTATCATAGTCTCTCTTTTGGACTTCTGATGTCAAGATAAGTTGAGCCTACACACTTCCCTCCTAAAAATGTTGAAAGGACCAACAAATACATAAAAATTAAAAAACTTGGCAGTAGTGCTAGAAAACATGGAAGAATGCCACCAAGTAGCCTGAGAAGTTGAGGAATTTGTAGCAGTTCTGCAGCAGACGGGATCAGATAGAGAGAAATGCTGACTGGCCCTTGAGTCAACACATGGAACAGATGGGACTGCCTAGCAAGTAACCAGTAAATGGATGGGTTTCACCCCAAAGGCTTTAGTCAGTCTGTAGTTTCAGAGTAGCGGGGTATTGGAGCATCATGGGAAGGGGATGAGGTAGTGCATAGGGTGACAAAATGAAGACTTTGGACATGTATCAGCAAATTCTGCGCATGTGACTCCTGACTTTGCTTACTGAAGACTGTTGACAAAATAAATGGGAGATTTGCTGCAGTGGGCTTTGCTTTCCTTGACCCTCGAATCTTGAAGACCTTGAAGGCCTAGTTACTGGAGCCAGGGGAGGGGAAGGGGGAAGACTTGACCAAGGAGTCTATACTCGGTTGTATATTGTAGATGAGTGTCATTTAGGTTGTCCAGCAAATGCTCACTTTGGGCAGAGTGTAGTCCTACCCCTTCACTTAAGCTGGGCCTTTTGACGTGTTTTAGCCCATGGAGTATGTGTGGGTATAATGTGAGCAGAGGCTTGAAATGTGCTGTCGAGCTGGGGTTGGCCCCCTGCGAGCTGCTGACCTCCACCATGGGAAGACTGTATCTTCTGCTCCTTGAACCTGGTCCCAGAATGAGATCAGTGGAACAGTCACCCTGCTCTACCTGCAGCCTGAGCAGAGCTGCTCCAGCTGAAGACCAGTGAGCGTAAGAATAAATGCTTATTGTGTGCACTGCGTCTATGGCTGGTTGTCACATAGCAGTAGCTGAATGAGACAGTTCCAACAGGGGGAAATTATTGTTGTTTTACAGGCCTAGGAACTATCAATATATGCTCATCTAACTTCAGTAGGAAAAAAATTTTTGAACTTGTAAAAGTACCCAAGTGAAAAAAAGAATCATAATGAGGAACAGGAAAGAAGTGGAATGGAAAAAGTAGCAGTGAACACTGAAACTAGTAAAACATGATTAAGTTTAAATAACCATTCATAAGAAGGTTGTGAATCTTAATGCAGTTAGGAAGAGAGTTTCAAAATGCATGGGCCGTCCTATTGGGAGGAACATCGGGAATTTAATGTCAATAAAGTTGATGTTGGCCTGGAAGAGAGATTAAAAGTTTGTTTACTGTCGTGTTTTATTAGGGGAAAACATCATATGTGGTGTTTAATTCTTTTTTTTAAAATAAATTTATTTACTTTTTAATTTATATTTTTGGCTGCGTAGGGTCTTCGTTGCTGCACGCGGGCTTTCTCTAGTTGCGGCGAGGGGGGGCTACTCTTTGTTGCAGTCTGTAGGCCTCTCATTGCGGTGGCCTCTCTCATTTCAGAGCATGGGCTCTAGGTGCACGGGCTTCAGTAGTTGTGGCACGCGGGCTCAGTAGTTGTGGCTTGCAGGCTCTAGAGCTCAGGCTCAGTAGTTGTGGTGCACGGGCTTAGTTGCTCTGCAGCATGTGGGATCTTCCTGGACCAGGACTCGAACCCATGTCCCCTGCATTGGCAGGCGGATTCCCAACCACTGCGCCGCCAGGGAAACCCTATAGTGTTTAATTCTTGATGGTGATAAGCAAATGTGGGTTCAAATATGCTAAATTAAAGGAAACCACTTGTGAGAAAGACATAGAGTATTTAAAAGAAGATACAGTATCTCTTTCTGGCACAGAGGGCAGGTTTGTTTCCTAACTGGGGTAATAGGTTGCCTCCCTCTGGGACAAAGTTTGGGTAGATGTACTTAGTAGCACCTTTAAAAACAAAGAAAGAGTGGCATTCCCTCAACGCCACTGTTCTTCAGCTGTAACGCAAACCTACCGTGTGTGCAGCATCCCACTGAGCTACTCTGCGTCACCCTTTGGGGCTCGGGGCCAAGGAGAACCCATGAGAACATGAAGCTAACGCTGCCGTCTGTGTTGTGCCTAATAATGTCCTTTATCTTGATCCAGGAGTCTCATGTCTTGCTCCAGTATCTGTAAAGCAGTGGCAGGCTAATTTGTTAGCTTGCAATTAAGTGAAATCTCACTCTTCACAGACATCATGCCGTACTGTTTGTTAAATTTTTTTCATATCACACCTGGATAAAAGGTACAGTATACCGAGAGTAAGAATAATTGTCCTAAAACTTTTATAATGCAAAACAACGCAGTAACTGAAATACATAAAACTGAAACTTCTAGAAGTAGGTTAGTTTGTATTTTAAGTCATAGTTGAGAGACTTCAACCAGTTCTTTCAAAATTTAATAACTAGTCAAATCTCCCAAAATTTATATTTGCCTATTGCCCTCAAAAAGCTTGAGTGAAAATACATATATTGAATATTTATGGATAGATCTGCACTGTATTTAAAAAGTAATGTAAATTAAGTGCCCGTGAAACAGTTTAAAATATTAAATATAGTTGGTTTCAAAGAAAAGTTCAGTAAAAGAGTAGAAACAATTCAGTCTTTTTTTGCTCGCCTAAATCCATTTAAATTAGGAATTTGAAACAAATAAAAATTCTAACAGAAATTAAACATTCTTCTGAATCACTTGGGGATCAAAGAGGATATCAAACATGAAGTTAGACTGTGGGAATGATAAGAGACATGCTCTGTAGCAAAGGTTATGGTAAGTGGATAAACTGTAGTTGGTAGAAGATCTCTACGATGAGGTATCACCTCACACCGGTCAGAATGGCCATTATAAAAAAATCTAGAAACAATAAATGCTGGGAAGAGTGTGGTGCAAAGGGAACCCTCCTGCACTGTTAGTGGGAGTGTTAACTGATACAACCACTGTGGAGAACAATATGGAGGTTCCTTAAAAAACTAAAAAAAGAGTTAACATATATGACTCAGCAATCCCACTACTGGGCATATACCCTGAGAAAACCATAATTCAAAAGGAGACATGTACTACAGTGTTCATTGCAGCACTGTTTACAATAGCCAGGACATGGAAGCAACCTAAATGTCCATCGACAGATGAATGGATATAACCTATGCTTTTATTAAACAAAATGACCTGAAAATAAATGAATTCAGGTCTAGAAACCAGGGAGTCTGCACTAACTTTTCCTTGGAAATGGTTCTGGTTCTTATTGCTAAATATAAGCCTGTGCTAACACATTGTTCCATTTTTGGAAAAGAAGAAAATATAGCTCTTTCACTTTGAAGGAAATAAATTGGCTTGAGATGACTTTTTTGTCAGTAAGTATGTTTCCAATGTGTATTTTTTTTTCCAAAAAAAAATTTAGCAGGTTAATTTCTTATGTTCAAAAAACAACTTTCAGTAACTCAAACCTACTGTTAGAGATGAATACTTATGTCGATATGCAGTGGTTGAAATTAAATGAAATTGAAAAGTTATGTTTTTCTCCTTTAAAATCTTAAAATGCTAACGACTTTAATTCAGTATCTGTGAACTACATTGATTTTTTCTGGCTGTTTCTGCTTTTTTACAGCCTATTACTAATAGAAAATTGACCTATAATATGCAAAGTTTACACAAGACAGAAAACTAAGCAGACATAAGTTTATAATCTATATAGCATGCAGAGCAAACAGGGTTTCAGAAAATGTGAACGCTAAACATCAGAGCAAAACTGGTGAGATCTAGCTGTCTTCATTGCTTTAAAATGTAAAAAGTAATTTAAGGAAAGCTTCATAAGAAAAGTGGGATGAGAATTTGAAGTGCAGTCATAGAAAAATAGTTTGGTTTGCTACAAGTAGAAAAGAATGTTAAATGTTTTGTTTGCCAGTCTTTTGCTGACATTAAAGCAATGCCAGTAAAAGTAATACTTGTTCACTGTATAGCATTTAGCATGTGTCTAAACATATAAAAATGTTTTCCTAGCAGAAGCCTTTCCCAAACTTTTTGTCTGGATTCTGTTTGTTCTTTTTGTGTCCAAGGCACCCTCTTCATTCTTCTTTCATGGTTTAATGCACAGTAATAAAGTTCTGCGTTTATCTTTTCCTATTAACATAGATAGCCTTAAAGTTTAAGCAGTCTTCTTTTTTTTTTTTTAATATTAGTGACTTAGTGCTGTCACTAATATCACTCAGTAAATGAGCATTGATTTTTGAATTATTGGGACTGATTTATTACAGAAGAGAAGTTGCATAGGTAGAATAAACCTGTGAGCCTAGGCCAACTAGCTTTTCAGAAATGCTCTGCCAGTTTTCATGCTCATGAAAAACTCTTGAAAGTTCCCATTCCACCAGGTCCTTTCCAGCATTGAACAACACAATTTTGAAGTTGTTAATCTAATCAATAAAATCTTATTGTTTAGTGTGCTTTTCATACTAGAGCAGTTGAACACTTAAAAGTTTTCATTCATATGAATTGTTCATGTCTTTTGTTCAGTGCTAATTCTAAAAGTTAACTTTTGCCCATTTCATATGGTGCAGTTTTCTTCCAGTTTGTTTGCTTTTTAGTTTTCCTTGGGATCTGTTCTGACATAGAAAATTTTGGACATTTAAAAGCATTGATTCTTATTTCCTTTGCTTGGCAAGTTCTTCCCTATCAAGAACCTTGATTTTTATGTTTACTTTCTTATACCTTTTATGGTGTGAGTATCTTGTCTAGAGAGTCCAGTGTAGTTACTGGATTTCTATTAACCATGCATGCGGATTTGTGAAGAACTGACATCCAGCTTCCCATCCAGAAACATATGGTATGTTTCTCCAATTATTTAAGCTTTCCTTTAAATCTCTTAGTAAAAACTTGGGTTCTCTATATAGATCTTTGAACCTTGCATTTTTTTTTTTCCAATTTTAGTTTGATTAAATTTTCCAGTGGAATTTTCTATTACATTAAAAAATTACTTTTGCTATTCAGGAAGCTCTTTTTTTTTTTTTTTTTTGGCAAGTTTCACTTCCATCCATTGGATTTCCTGAACTCCCTTATTTACTATTTAATTTAGCTATTCAATTAATTCAGGTTTTCTAGATGGAAAGTAATATCAAAGTATATTCTTATGTTATGAGTGATATATATATATATATTTTAAAAATTTTTATTTATTTATTTATATTTATTTTTGTCTGTGTTGGGTCTTCGTTTCTGTACGAGGGCTTTCTCCAGTTGCGGTGAGCGGGGGCCACTCTTCATCGCGGTGTGCGGGCCTCTCACTGTCGCGGCCTCTCTTGTTGCGGAGCACAGGCTCCAGACATGCAGGCTCAGTAGTTGTGGCTCACGGGCCCATTTGCTCTGCGGCATGTGGGATCTTCCCAGACCAGGGCTCGAACCCGTGTCCCCTGCATTGGCAGGCAGATTCTCAACCACTGTGCCACCAGGGAAGCCCATATTTTTTTGTTATGACTTTTAATGGGTAGTCTCAATTTTTCACAAAAGGAATACACTTTGGTTTGAGAGAAAGGTTGTAATGTGACTCCTAAGATTTATTTGTTTAATTAAAAAAATCAAGAATCCGTACTGAATTTGACAGTACCTTCTTAGCATGTGTTAAGATCACTTTATGGTTTCCAAAAGTTTGACCTATTGAAGTGACATATTAATAAAATTTATATCTTAAACCATTCTTGAAGAACTATGACCTAATATTCATGGATAACTATTTTACTGTATCTTTGAAATTGATTCACTGTAATTTTCCAGAATATAGAGTACAGGCATCTTTTCTGGCATTTTCATGGACTACTCTTGTTCCACATTCTGCTTGTTTTTCTGTTCTCATCTTTCCAAGTGGTTTCATGCTGTCACTCTAACTTAAGTCTAAACTCTTGTTTCTTTCAATCCTCCATATCAAGTGGATCAGCTCAGTACCAGTTCTACCCCTAAATAAGCATAATTCCCAGCCCCCCTCCCAGAGCTCTGCTGGTCCTCACTGATCTTCACCTGGTTTATTGGAATGGCCTCCTGACTGGTCTTCCTATCTGCCTTTCTTCCATCTTTTCCTTGCTGTCAGACTGCATTTTTCCCCTGAAACACACACCTGATCACGTCAGCTCAATTTGTAAAGCCAGCTGGTCGTGTCCCACTGCCTTCACTGTGAAGCTAAAACTCTTTAGCTGGGCCATTTCTAACTTTGACGACTTTCAGGTTCCCACGGTTGCCCTTTTTCCAGCCTCATTGCATCACTTAATTCTACAGAAGCCTGATATGAGGTTCTCACAGCCTAGAATGATCTACTGCCTTGCTTGCCTGGCGACTCCTGCAGCTTCCCACCTAGGCCTGGAATCTGCTTCATCTTGGAAGTTTTTTACGATACCTCAGCTATTCACAGTACATTTAGACGTCCCTCCTCTCTTCTCCTGTTGTATCCTTCGCATTTGTATTCTACTTAATGCACAATATTTTAATTTTCTTGCCTTTTTCTCTACTGGGAACTTCTTGAGAGCAAGAGTTGGTGAGCCTTATTCATCTTATTTGTTGTGCCTGCTAAGTAATAGAGGCTCAGGTATTTACTGGGTGAGTGGGTGGATGGATGCAGTCTCCGCATAGCCTAGACTGTATAGGCCCTGGTCTTTTCTTCCTCCCTGCTACCAGAGCGTCCTTTCTAAAAGATAAGTCTACTTCTTTTACAACAGCAAAGTAAATTCTTTCATTAAAGGATTTAACAACACCCACATGCTAAAGTACTTGAGGCAATGTTTCACCAGACTTTAACCATCCAAGGCTGTGGTTCTCAACTCCTGGTGCAGGTAAGGATCTCCTGGGGAGCTTTGAAGAATCAATCTGATGTGTGGGCTCTGCCCCAGACCAATTACATTAATTCCTGGGGTTGGGCCTCAGCACAGATATTTTCAAAAGCTCCCTAATTCTAATGTGCAGAAAGAATATTCACCCTGCCCACAACTTCAGAATTTCCAGCCTCTGCCACATTCAGTCCATAGCATGGGACCAGTGGCCCTGTGGGTTAGATACTGTGTGTGTGAGGATTCGCCTCTGAGGGGGTTGCTTTGTCACTTGCCAAAATTATTCTCCTGATTCTCTTCCTTTAGGGTGAGCTTTTTTTAAAAAAAAAATTTAGGGGGCCCTCTTAGTTTCTCATATTTTAAGTAAACCTTTTTCTGTAACACTACTTTCTTTTCCCGCTTAAGTTATTATATTCATTGCATGATCTGCATGATGTAAGGTAAGTTAGAGATGGGATAGGAAAGAAGGAAAAGAAATGAGCATCTCTTTGTGTGGCTGGCATCGTATGAATGGACTTGTTACCCGTGGCGTTCTCAGTAAGTGAGGCAAGGCACTCTGTGGGTTCAGAGTTATGCAGACAAACCTGAGTTCCACTTCTTGACTCATCAATTCTATGCCTCAGTTTTCTGATTTCTAAAATGGATACTAGTTTCCATTTCCTGGGTAGTCTTGTGGATTAAGAGAGTTAATTATGTAAGTGCTTAGAATACCTGACATATAGACGTGCTTAATAAATGTTAGCTCTAACAATAATTAGGACAATTATAATAATTTCACCCGCAAAACAGCCATTTGAGATTTCTGTTGCCATCCCTATTTTAGAAGAGGAATTAAACAGCCTCTGATGTTAAATCACTTGTTCCAGGTTACCCAGTTAACAATTGTAAGATTCAGATCCACATCTGTCTCACTCTGAAGCCCACACCTTTTATGTTACACCATACTGTCCCTGAAAAAAGATGAGGGTATTGAAACCATTGCTATTTTGAAGTCTTTAATTAGGAAGTTTTTAGTTTTATTTTTTCTAAGAGACCATTGAGGATATTGACTTCTGGCAGAGGGATTGATAGCATTTCAAGAAAAATAGGCTCCATGTATTAAATAAGTTAGATGAGGAAGGGGCTTTTGTAGGGCAGAGAATTGGCAATGGTGAGGTATGAAGGATTTTGAATGAACAAAGTGATGGAGCCAAGGAATCGCACAGACGCTGTGGCCTGGAGGTGTGAAGGAATCCTCAGAATTTTGCCCTTGCAAGCTGTGGCTCCAAGGGCTACTTTCCCAAGGCATGGAGAGCTCTGCCGTGTTATGAATTTGGAGGCAACAGAAATGCTGCCAAAGCCCTGTCAAAGGGAGAGGATGAGATTTGGACTCTATAGTTTATAGCTATGAATTTTAAAACCACGTGTTGGCAGAGGAATAGAGCTAAGTGTCGTCTATCCAGTAATCATATAACTAAGCTGAATTGTCTGGAGGGCAGAGCTAATCAAAAAGCAGAAAGTCACATTAATGTCTCACTCAGTTACTTAACTGAGGTCTCCAGCTCTTGTGGTATGTATCTTATTAAATGTAGACTCACCTTGACAGTACAGTTTGAATGGCAGCCTTGCTGTGATCTGGAAATATATACTTATGGCAGCTGTGACTTTTTTTTTTTTTGATATTGGCACTTAGCAGCATATGCTGTCTTTCAGGTTACCTACATTTTTCCATCATAAGCTCTGTGTTTTGCAACTTGGTTGTTATTCCTCATTTGGGTTTTCTTTTTAGAATAAAATATATCTTCTATGCTCTTGTGACTTTATATGCACGAGATCTTTGGGCTATTCAGTACTGAAATACAAGACATAAAAGGGAAAATATTTGCTTATAAGTATAAACATATGGCTTCCAAAGGAACTGTTATTACTTATATAATTATCCACAATATGATTTTCTTCACATCTAAGCAGAAACTTTAAAAATAGCGTACATTTTCTTTTTGCAAAACTGAAAACATTATTTTGTCCTTTTTAGGCATTTTGTTTTCAGCTCAAGCAATCGCAATTCTTTGTGACTGATATAGTTTTAAAGATCACTAGTGAATGTCCAGTGGGTTAGCTAATGTGACACTTCTGAAACCTTTCAGGTTCCTCTTTTATTTGACCTTAGGATTAAGTAACCATCTATTGAGCTCCTATATTTGCTTTTAAAATATTTTAAATAATTATGGGAACAAAGTAGGAATTAAAAGAAAAAATTCCTGTTTTCCTGACAGTATGGTCTGTCTTAGATTTATAATGACTTTGTTGTATGTTTCAGATATGGGCAACTAAATGGCTCATGTTACCTTCACCCTCACTACTCAAGCACACTAGAGCCGTAAAGAGCAAATGAAGGTCATAACCCTGGATTTGGGCTTGCCAATATAAACTGTTTTCTATGACTAATATGTCAGATGCTTGTCTCACTCAGCCAAGTTGGCAATTACAGACACTGGAAGGTGCCTGCTTTAAGCCCTTCTTTATTAAGGGACAAGTTTGGCTTTAATTATCACATTTCCCTTTGCTAATTTGTGATTGACAGCTGGCTGCAGACTATAATAAAAGCTGCATATAAGGCCAGAAACTCATTTTAGCTATCTCTTCCACCCAATCTTTACCTATTTTCTAGATGTGTGAATAAAAAGGAATGCGAGCCTATTGTCTCCATAGTGAAATAACAAAATGAGAGGCAACAGGTCAGTTACAGTACAGGTATCAGAATTCCAGAAGCTTTGCAGTATAGATTATCTAAGTTCCATTATGAAATACTTCCTTCACCCTTTTCAACTATAGTCTCATGAATAGACTGAAAACCTGGGGGTTCTTCCAATCAGTGATAGCTTCCACTGTCATATTGTCCTAAAGGTACTTGGAATTAGATTATTTGGAACGTCAGTAAGTGACTAATTTACAGTTACTAGAATTGTTGACACACCACACTGTTTCTAGGGGTAAGGCAGAAGGAATAAGAAAAAGGCACAAGGGGTGTGCCAGCTGTGTAGAATTTAAGCCTCTGTTGGTCTAACTGCATGCCTTTGAATGTGTCTCTCAACTATTGACTTTTCCTTTTAGAAATAACTATACAGTAATCCCTCTCCAACTGGGAAGCTAAACTTTCTTGAAAAGCGCCATGGGTGGCACAGCCATGGGCTCTGAGGAAATAGAGGGTTAGGGTAGCAAAACATTTAAAAACATAGACTTCGGAATCAAACAGACCTGAGTTTGGAATCCCGGCTCTATCATCTGTCTGCGTGGCAGTTGCCTTCACTTCTGAGTCCACATTTTCTTGTCTGTAAAATGGGGGTTATAACATCTTCCTCACAAGAGTCATGAAGATTAGATGAGAAAAATGTTTAGTGTGGAGACTTAGGAAACATTCAATCCAGGAAGATGTCTTAACTTTCTAGCAAAAAAGTTAAAACGACATTAAGTGCATATTTAAACTCACTAAATAAAATTTCTAAAAGTGTCTGCTTGAAAACAGTCTATGTTTGATAAGCACTGAAAACGTGCTTTGGTAGGCAGCCTTTTCCTGACTCTTTTCTTACATTGCCTAGGGAATAATGATTTTTAATTAAGTAGTTAATAAGTACTATACATTTGTCTTTTATATTTGGCTTTTTTACTTTACATGTATTAGTTTACTTCATTATTACGTCAGTCCTGTGAAGTAGGTGCTGTTATTATCTCCACTTTCCAGACACGAAAGGGAGCTGTAGAGCATGTGAGAATGAGTTACTTTCCCAGTAGCTAGCAAATGGTGGAGCTGGGATTTAACTTCAGCTCCATCAGTAGGGCCCGAGTTGTTCCCTGTCACTCCTTATCTTGTAAGCTAGGATATCATCTGCTGACTCACCTTCTGCCACATTTCTGTGTTCTGAAAAGCCATTTTAAAAGCTTTTAAATTGCCCTTACTTGCTTGAGATTTATTGTCTCTTGCACTGGCACATACCCTTGCTAACACTTTTTCTTGGGTGTTAGCAAGATAGCTTTTCAAAATTATCCTGGTGTTAAGGGTCATGTTTTTCTTAGCTGAATCTGTCTGTATACTGAAAGGAAAAGGAATGAATAGTTCACCTTGTTTCCCTACCCTGTGGTCCAATGAGCATGGTCTTCGGGACATGTAACAGTAATTATTGGCTTTGGCTTTGTTTGAGGAGAGTGAACCAAATGGCATATTGGTAAAATGATCAGTTACAAGAATATTCTTATATCAGTGTAAGATATTTCTAAATTACAGCTGGCTAACAAGCACTCTTTTTGTATTCACATGACAGTGGTTCAAATAATTTTTAAAAATCTTCATATTGTTTATCTTTCACAAGAGGTAAATAGGCGCCCAGAAAACAAACACCTGGGATTTAGCTCCACCATCGTCCAGCTCTGTGGTTACCCTTGGAGACATCATTTGCCTGGAGTATGTCTTTCTCAGCTGTAAGACATAATAAGGATTACCCTATAGGTTTGTTTGGCTGAGCAAGTGGGTTCGCATTTCAGCTAGCAGAGCACATTCTGTGCTCTCGATTGACAGCTGCTCCTTCCACTATGAGAGTTTTTGTTATTTGATACCTTTCTTTACAGAGAGGACACGTTATATCCCAAAGAGTATTTGCCCTTAGTTTTTTTAAAAAATTACTTATTTATTATTATTTATGGCTGTGTTGGGTCTCTGTTTCTGTGCGAGGGCTTTCTCTAGTTGCGGCAAGCGGGGGCCACTCTTCATCGCGGTGTGCGGGCCTCTCACTGTCGCGGCCTCTCTTGTTGCGGAGCACAGGCTCCAGACGCGCAGGCTCAGTAGTTGTGGCTCACGGGCCCAGTTGCTCCGCGGCATGTGGGATCTTCCCAGACCAGGGCTCGAACCCTTGTCCCCTGCATTGGCAGGCGGATTCTCAACCACTGCGCCACCAGGGAAGCCCTGCCCTTAGTTTTAGGAATATTATAGACAGCTTTATTTTTGAATAGACGTTGAAGTGCGTGCTGTAGGAAGATGGTCTGGTCACTAGCGATCCATGGCTTCCTAACGGCTGCTGCCCTCTCCCAGTGAGTAATTGGTCAGTCACTCATCTGCGCTTATCAGATACTTAGATTCTTACATCTTCTGTGCACTGTGCTGGGTGCTGCCTGTCTGCCCTTCGCTGCCAGGGTTTGTTTATTTTTTTACACAGGTCAGAAGTAAGCAGTGTAAGATGACCAGAATTCTTTGGCCATATTAATTGGTTGTCTTCCATAAGGAGGAAGAATTGTGTAGACTTTTAGCCTTGACCTTAAAAATCCTTGATTTAGAGATATTGAGGTTACTTGATACCATTCAAACTTGAGCCCTGACTTCTCGCTGGAGTGGAATCCACCTGTGAGCCTTCTAAATCCTGACCTGGCCAGTGCACTCTTTGGAGCGTACGAACTCTGTCACGTGCCAGAACATGTAGCCTTCAGTTGGTGTAATCCATCAGTGTCAGATGAACCCCTCCATTTGGATTAACTTCATGAGAGGAAGAGTCAGGGAGTGACTCTGTAAGTCTCAGAAAGCCAGCACACTTGGCCAACCATCTGCCCCAAGCTGAGCGCTGGTAGGAGGTGCAGAAGCAGTGAAGCCAGGTCGTAGGATGCCTAGGCTGCAAGTGTTGCTTTTAGTTTAATAGACTCCAGATTGTGTAGATGGGGGAAATAAGGCTTAGAGGGGTGAAATTATTCCATGCAAACTATTTAACCAGTGAGCGGCATGCCTGCCTTGAATGCATCAGGTACATTGCCTTTTCTGGGCCTTGGTGTTTGGCGGTTTCCTCTACCTGGAATAGTCTTCCCGTTGATTTGAGTGACTTCCTCTCTCACTTAGCTCTCTAGCTTAATCCTTAAAGAGTTCTTCCTTCTGTCACCATTCTAAAATAGTACTCTTTCCTATCCCTCTGTATCCTTTGACCCTGCTTTATAACACTCAGCACCATCTTCCATTGTGTTTTATACAAATATTATACATATATACAGCCAGCCCCCTGAATCCAAGGATATGGAGGGCTGACTGAACTATATACCATTTTAAGTAAGGAACTTGAGCATCTGCAGATTTTGGTATCTGTGGGGTTCCTGGAACCAGTCCTCCACAGGTACCAAGTAACCACTGTATTTGTATCGTTCCTGTCTCTCCATTTAAAATGTAAGCTCCACAATGGCAGACGATTTGTTCTTTTTACAATTTTATTCACAATGCCTAGAAAATGCCTGACACATAGTAGGTGCTAAGTAAATATTACCGAAATTAATGAACAAACGTATTTGTTAATCAGACGTTTATGTGATTACCAAGTGTTATGCTGGTTGCCGAGGATACGATTATAGGTAGGATACAGTTACTCTGATCAAGATCTTATTTTCTAGTGGAAGAGAGTCAAAAGCAGGAAAACTTAGTGTGTTCTATTCTGTGGTAGGGATGTGAACAGGGTTCTGTCGGAACACCTAGGATAGGGTCTCCTGCCTTAGGGATCAGAGAAGGTATCCTGGAAAGGTGTGAAAACTTACTGAGTCTTAGAAGCAGCTGAGGAGAAGCAGCTTGAATGAAGCAAACGTGTGGGAAGGGTAATAGGGGAGGCAAACCAGGCAGAGGGAATTCTGAATGGAAATGTCAGGAGAAGGAGAGCTCAGAACATTTTAGAAGTTATGTGCCTGAAGGAGTGGATCTTAAAGTTTTTCGGCCGAGTTGAATATATAAATTTTTAGATACACTGATGAAATAAATATATACTCATAATACTTACTTGGCTACACTAAATCCCATATCATATAAAACAATATATTGAAAATCCTGCTTTTCCTGCTTTAATAATTATCATTTATACCTTTAATGTGTATTTTCCACGTCAGTATTGTCATAACTAGAACCCCTTTGGTGTTTTCTAACAAAGTTCGCCAGAGCTTGTCATATTTACCTTGCTAGGGCCATTTGTGTATTCATTGAGTAATAAGCATTATAGAGCAACTCCTTTATACCAGGCACAGTGAATAAAAATGGACAAAAAACCCCTTATTCTCAAGGATGGAGTTTACATTTTGCATCTTGGCGATACAGTGCTTTTTGAATATGGATATGGTATTAGTGTTATCTCCATCTACTTGCATAACATTAAGAACGATTTTTGTTCTTTCCTCTTCTGACAATTACTCATGCCCATATTTCTACATAATGCCCATATACTGGTGTATTGATCAGTTTTAGCCATTATCTGCTGATTTCCTATTATCATGGTTTAGGATTTAGTGTTGTTATCCCATAGTTTCCTTTGCTTCCCTTCCCTCCCTTCATTATTCCCAGAGTTGTGTTAAATTTTTTCACAGATCACCATATTATTATGTATATGCAAATACTATGCAACTGGGAATTGTGTGGTATGATTATATTTCCTTTTCTTTCTCCTGAAGCTAACGGCGACTTGTTTGCTTAGTTTTCACTGTACCAATTGCAGATTTCCCCCCATGATCCAAAAGCCTCTCAACACAGCCCTCTACAAGGTTGGTCCATGTTCAGGAACACATCTTTTAATTCAGTTTTTGTGGTTTCATCTCTCTGGAGACCTCCATGTAACTAGCTGTACTGGTTGCTCGGTAGGCAGCCTCCTAGGTCTTCCTTCCTAAAACTTTTCCTTTGCTGCTATTCTAGATACTCACTTTGCCTCTTCTCTGAGTTATTTTTCCTGTTACCTAGATTTCCTACCTTTTTCTTCGTCTTTCCTTTGTTAGGGAGGGACACATTCTCTCATGGCTTCATCAGATTAAAAAGAAGGTATGACAGCAAAGTGCACTGTGGTGACAACCCTTAACAAATCTGCCTTTTGACTCTCAGTGCTTCAGTCTGGGCAGGGTGGCCCTCTGGGGCTGGTGCATATCTCTCATCCTAAGATTTCCCCATCTTCTTAGTTGAAACTTCTGTTTCTACGACCTTGTCCTTCTCTTTCTTGGGAGAGTATCTCATATTGTTGAAGCACATCCTCCAAAAGCTTCCCCAGAGATGGTGTTGCATGGGAGGAATATTTTTAAAATTCTTGAACATTGAAAAATGTCCTTTTTACTCACCCACTCAGTTGATAGCATGACTGGGTAAAGAATTTTAAGTACAAATCAGTGTCCCCCCCCAATTTTTGAAGCCATTGCTCAGTTGTCTTAGTTGCCAGTGAAGAGTCTGAAGCCATTCTAATTCTTCATCTGTTTATTACAGTGATGTGCTGGATTCATGTTTATTTTACCCTTTGTGCTGGGAACTCAGCGTTAATCTGGAAATTCACAAGTTTGCTTTCTGGGAGATTTTCTTGAATTAAAAATGATCTGTTAATGATTTGCTTTTCAATTTGCTCTGTTCCTTTTTTGGATTTCCAATTAGCCTGATTGCCTAGCTCATCCTCCAGTTTGTTTTCACTTTTGTATTCTGTACTCTTTTTTTTTTTTCTCTGCTTTCTGGGGGATTTCTTGAACTGTATCTTCCAGCCTCACTATGGAGTACTTCATTTCTGCTGTCATATTTTTCAAGAGCATTTTTTGTTTGTTGAATATTTTTCATAGCTTTATGTTCTTTCATGTTGTATCTTTTATTTTTTAGATATTATTAGGGATAGATTTGTTACGGTCTTTCTGCATAGTCTGTTTCTTCCAAATTGCCTTTTTCTATTTGTTTTTATTTTCTTTTATATTAGAGGCTTTTCTCACCTCTCTGGCATTCCTTGGTTGAGTATATGTAATTATATATTATCCAAATATATATATGCATTTACAGATACTCACAACTGAGAATTGTTGTGCAATAATTATATTTCCTTTTTCCCGAAGCTAATGATGACTTGTTTGCTTAAGTATACAGTACTTAATAATACCTTGATATATACTGTTGATTAGTTAATTATACAGTTTCATAATTATACAGCATATATATATACCTGTAAATACCTACATATACAGTATGCATATACATACTGATTCTATTATATTCTCTGTATGAATTTAGTCACTGTACATATGTACCTATATTCATATATTTGCCAAATGTATACATATATACACACACAAATTAAACTTGTGACTGAAATTCTGAATTAGTTGGTTAAAGATTCATATGCGCTATCTTCTGTTTTATATGCTCACTTAAGGAATTAATCATATTTAGATTTTGATTTTTCATTTGCTACTAGCTTTAAACGTTTGCCATATAATTTGAATAGAATTAGACAAAGTAATACTAAAATCAGATCACAAAGATAAGTAGCTTTCTTCAGAAATGGTGACAATTGGATTAATAGCAAAGGTCTAGGCAAGAAGGAATTCTGCATTTCTTCAGTCTCATTTCTGAATAATCAGTTAATCCATTAAAATCATTAAAGTCCTCTATAAATCAGTTTAATGGCTGTGTAGTCTAATGAAATTAATCTCTTCTACAGAATTCAGAAGTTTCAAAAGCCTTTTTGCAATGAAACCCCAAATTTCTGAGAATTCAGAAGCAATACCCCTATCATTTTCCTTTAATTTACAATGTGATTTGCTTAATGAAATGTACCAAGGTAATAATTCTTTTCTGTTTGTACTTTTGAAAAATTAGAAATGTAACTTTATTAAAATGGTATTTCATTTTCTTTTCTAACTTTTGCATTTCGATCCATCCTTTGTCTTGTGTTTTAATTCTGCTTTTTGTCCACTGACATCTGCTTTATCACTTAGAGTGTATGCCTTTTCAGTAAAATAACTTACTCAATAAGAACCCTAATTAATTATATCATTAGATCTTTATTTTCAGACAGTAACCAAACCTAAATAAGACAAGCTCCACATTGGTTTTGGCAGTGCCTCCGGAGACTATAGACTGTGATAATCCTTAGGGTGGGAAAATAGTGAATTTTTTGTCTTCATGGAAGTATGCTTTCCTCCTCTGGATTCCTGGATTCCTCAGCCTCCTATTTTTCCTTTAAAGTCTCCTGGATTTTTTTTTCCCCCTGAGATCAGTCCTTAGAAACTATTCTTAGTTTGTTAAGTAAAAATTTCCCTTCTAAACAAAAGCACTCTTTAAATGTATTAACCTTAGTGCCTTTTTTTTTTTTTTTTTTTCTGACCATTCCCCCACCCCAACTCTGTTGATAAAGATTGGCTTAAGAAACATTGATGGTTAGTAGCTATCACTTTTTTTAATCCCAAAGGCTTTCATGGTAGAAAAAGAAATAATTGAACTCCTTTCTAATTCTGAAAGGTGGCTTAGCATCAGCTGTGAAGACTGCTTAGCAAAAGGTCAGTCAACATATGCAAATCCCACCTTCCTTTGAATTTAAGAAGTTTTTGCCCCACGTCCCTGTGTGTCTGATTTCATACGCTGTTTTAAGAATGATAGAGATGATTTGATACAATGTGCCTTTTTAAAAAGTGGCATAACTTACTATATTTTGAGTAGGAAATCTTTTTAAGAGACATAGGCACTAAAATTCATATCATCTGTAGTCAAATCAGGCTCTTAATTTTAGTACTTGGGATACATCACAAAAATATTATTTTACAGCCCTTGTGCTTTACATCCAGTAGAAGAGGCTTTCAAAATCGGATGTGAGATGGCATTTACTGTTTCACCTCTGTGGTCATTAAAGTATGTATGAAAATGTTTATGAGTCTTAATGTGAATGCTCAGAAAGATTTTTATTATATTTTACTTCATCCTCTAAAAAATTTGCTTCATTTGCAGCCTGACCCTTTCCTTCTGAGGTTGGGTGTATAACTCCAGAAGGAGTGAGAAATTCATTAATTTGAGAGCCGACAAACACTATAAAAATGAATAAGCCCTGGCTGTTTTCAAACAAAAGCAACTCCTAATTTCATGGATGTGGGGTGGTTATATGTGCACCTAAATGACTAAGATTATAATCCAAGTGTATAAACACTACAAGGAAGTTGTTAACAAAGTATAAAGGGAAGCAAGCTTATCTTTTTTGGGTCCCATTTGCTTGTAATAATAGAGTTTATGCTTCTCTGTTAGGAAAATATTCGGTTGTGAGTGTCCTCATGTCATGGTTTTTTTTAAACTTTAAATTTAGCATTTTAGGTAGGAGAAACAATTATTTTGGGAAATCGTGGCTATATTTGTGTGGTTATCTCATACTTCTGTCGATCTAATTTTTTCTCTGAATTATGTGAATATACTCAGGAAAATGGGCAGGGTAACGGGATCTGGCCTAGATAAGCCCTTTCTTAACTTTTTCTTTTTTTGAATTTTATTTATTTTTATACAGCAGGTTCTTATTAGTTACCTGTTTTATACATATTAGTGTATGTATGTCAATCCCAATCTCCCAATTCATCCCACCCCCGCCACCCCCTGCTTTCCCCCCTTGGTGTCCATACGTTTGTTCTCTACATCTGTGTCTCTATTTCTGCCCTGCAAAACAGTTCGTCTGTACCATTTTTCTAGATTCCACATATACGTGTTAATATATGATACTTGTTTTTCTCTTTCTGACTTACTTCACTCTGTATGAGAGTCTCTAGGTCCAACCACGTCTCTACAAATGACCCAATTTCGTTCCCTTTTATGGCTGAGTAATAGTCCATTGTATATATGTGCCACATCTTCTTTATCCATTCGTCTGTCAATGGGCATTTAGGTTGCTCCCAACATCTGGCTATTGTAAATAGTGCTGCAATGAACACTGGGGTACATGACTCTTTTTGAATTATGGTTTTCTCAGGGTATATGCCCAGTAGTGGGATTGCTGGGTCATATGCTAATTCTATTTTTAGTTTTTTAAAGAACCTCCATACTGTTCTCCATAGTGGCTGTATCAATTTACATTCCCACCAACAGTGCAAGAGGGTTCCCTTTTCTCCACACCATCTCCAGAATTTGTTGCTTGTAGGTTTTCTGATGATGCCCATTCTAACTGGTGTGAGGTGATACCTCATTGTAGTTTTGATTTGCATTTCTCTAATAATTAGTGATGTTGAGCAGCTTTTCATGTGCTTCTTGGCCATCTGTATGTCTTCTTTGGAGAAATGTCTATTTAGGTCTTCTGCCCATTTTTGGATTGGGTTGTTTGTTTTTTTAATATTGAGCTGCATGAGCTGTTTATATATTTTGGAGATTAATCCTTTGTCCGTTGGTTCGTTTGCAAATATTTTCTCCCATTCTGAGGGTTGTCTTTTCTTCTTGTTTATGGTTTCCTTTACTGTGCAAAAGCTTTGAAGTTTCATTAGGTCCCATTTGTTTATTTTTGTTTTTATTTCCATTACTCTAGGAGGTGGATCAAAAAAGATCTTGCTGTGATTTATGTCAAAGAGTGTTCTTCCTATGTTTTCCTCTAAGAGTTTTATAGTGTCTGGTCTTACATTTAGGTCTCGATTCCATTTTGAGTTTATTTTTGTGTATGGTGTTAGGGAGTGTTCTAATTTCATTCTTTTACATGTAGCTGTCCAGTTTTCCCAGCACCACTTATTGAAGAGACTGTCTTTTCTCCATTGTATATCTTTGCCTCCTTTGTCATAGATTAGTTGACCATAGGTGCGTGGGTTTATCTCTGGGCTTTCTATCTTGTTCCATTGATCTATATTTCTGTTTTTGTGCCAGTACCATATTGTCTTCATTACTGTAGCTTTGTAGTATAGTCTGAAGTCAGGGAGTCTGATTCCTCCAGCTCTGTTTTTTCCCCTCAAGACTGCTTTGGCTATTCGGGGTCTTCTGTGTCTCCATACAAATCTTAAGGTTTTTTCTTTCCAGTTCTGTAGAAAATGCCATTGGTAATTTGAATAGGGATTGCATTGAATCTGTAGATTGCTTTGGGTGGTATAGTCATTTTCACAGTATTGATTCTTCCAATCCAAGAACATGGTCTGTCTCTCCATCTGTTTGTATCATCTTTAATTTCTTTCATCAGTGTCTTAGTTTTCTGCATACAGGTCTTTTGTCTCCCTAGGTAGGTTTATTCCTAGGTATTTTATTCTTTTTGTTGCAGTGGTAAATGGGAGTGTTTCCTTAATTTCTCTTTCAGGTTTTTCATCATTAGCGTATAGGAATGCAAGAGATTTCTGGGCATTAATTTTGTATCCTGCAACTTTACCAAATTCATTGATTAGCTCTAGTAGTTTTCTGGTGGCATCTTATCTATGTATAGTATCATGTCATGTGCAAGCAGTGACAGTTTTACTTCTGCTTTTCCAATTTGTATTCCTTTTATTTCTTTTTCTTCTCTGATTGCCATGGCTAGGACTTCCAAAACTATGTTCAACAATAGTGGTGAGAGTGGACATCCTTGTTTTGTTCCTGATCTTAGAGGAAATGCTTTCAGTTTTTCACCATTGAGAATGATGTTTGCTGTGGGTTTGTCATATATGGCCTTTATTATGTTGAGGTAGGTTGCCTCTATGCCCACTTTCTGGAGAGTTTTTATCATAAATGGTTGAATTTTGTCAAAACTTTTTCTGTATCTATTGAGATGATCATATTGTTTTTCTTCTTCAATTTGTTAATATGGTGTATCACATTGATTGATTTGCATATATTGAAGAATCCTTGCATCCCTGGGGTAAATCCCACTTGATCCTGGTGTATGATCCTTTTAATGTGTTGTTGGATTCTGATTGCTAGTATTTTGTTGAGGATTTTTACATCTGTATTCATCAGTGATATTGGTCTGTAATTTTCTTTTTTTATAGTATCTTTGTCTGCTTTTGGTATCAGGATGATGGTGACCTCATAGAATGAGTTTGGGAGTGTTCCTTCCTCTGCAATTTTTTGGAAGAGTATGAGAAGGATGTGTGTTATCTTTTCTCTAAATGTTTGGCAGAATTCACCTGTGAAGCCATTTGGTCCTGGATTTTGTTTGTTGGAAGATTTTTAAACACAGTTTCAATTTCATTACTTTTGATTGGTCTCTTCATATTTTCTGTTTCTTCCTGGTTCAGTCTTGGAAGGTTATGCCTTTCTAAGAAGTTGTCCGTTTCTTCCAGGTTGTCCATTTTATTGGCGTAGAGTTGCTTGTAGTAGTCTCTTAGGATGCTTTGTATTTCTGCGTTGTCTGTTGTAACTTCTCCTTTTTCATTTCTAACTTTATTGATTTGAGTCCTCTCCCTCTTTTTCTTGATGAGTCTGGCTAATGGTTTATCAATTTTGTTTATCTTTTCAAAGAACCAGCTTTTAGTTTTACTGATCTTTGCTATTGTTTTCTTTGTTTCTATTTAATTGATTTCTGCTCTGATCTTTATGGTTTCTTTCCTTCTACTAACTTTGGGTTTTGTTTGTTTTTCTTTCTCTAGTTCCTTTAGGTGTAAGGTTCAATTGTTTATTTGAGAGTTTTCTTGTTTCTTGAGGTAGGCTTGTATTGCTATAAACTTCCCTCTTAGAACTGCTTTTGCTGCATCCCATAGCTTTTGGATCATCGAATTTTCATTGTAATTTGTCTCTAGGTATATTTTTTGATTTCCTCTTTGATTTCTTCAGTGATCTCTTGGTTATTTAGTAACATATTGTTTAGCCTCCATGTGTTTGTGTTTTTTATGTTTTTTTCCCCTGAAATTGATTTCTAATCTCATAGTGTTGTGGTCAGAAAAGATGCTTGATATGATTTCAGTTTTCTTTAAATTTTCCGAGGCTTGATTTGTGACCCAAGATGTGATCTATCCTGAAGAATGTTCCGTGTGCACTTGAGAAGAAAGTGTAATCTGCTGTTTTTGAATGGAATGTCCTATAAATATCAGTTAAATCTATCTGGTCTATTGTGTTTTAAAGCTTTTGTTTCCTTATTAACTTTCTGTTTGGATGATCTGTCCATTGGTGAAAGTGAGGTGTTCAAGTCCCCCACTATTATTGTGTTACCATCGATTTCCTCTTTTATAGCTGTTAGCAGTTGCCTTATGTATTGAGGTGATCCTGTGTTGGGTGCATGTATATTTATAATTTTTATATCTTCTTCTTGGATTGATCCCTTGATCATTATGTAGTGTCCTTCCTTGTCTCTTGTAACATTCTTTATTTTAAAGTCTATTTTATCTGATATGAGTATTGCTACTCCAGCTTTCTTTTGATTTCCATTTGCATGGAATATCTTTTTCCATCCCCTCACTTTCAGCCTGTCTGTGTCCCTAGGTCTGAAGTGGGTCTCTTGTAGACAGCATATATATATGGGTCTTGTTTTTGTATCCATTCAGCAAGCCTGTGTCTTTTGGTTGGAGCATTTCACCCATTCACATTTAAGGTAATTATTGATATGTATGTTTCTGTTACCATTTTCTTTATTGTTTTGGGTTTGTTTTTGTAGGTTGTTTCCTTCTCTAGTGTTTCCCACTTAGCGAAGTTCCTTTAGCATTTGTTGTAGAGCTGGTTTGGTGGTGCTGAATTCTCTTAGCTTTTGCTTGTCTGTGAAGCTTTTGATTTCTCTATCAAATCTGAATGAGATCCTTGCCAGGTAGAGTAATCTTGGTTGTAGGTTCTTCCCTGTCATCAGTTTAAATATGTCCTGCCACTCCCTTCTGGCTTGCAGAGTGTCTGCTGAAAATCAGCTTTAACCTTATGGGAGTTCCCTTGTATGTTATTTGTTGTTTTTCCCTTGTTGCTGTCAATAATTTTTCTTTGTCTTTAGTTTTTGTCAGTTTGATTACTGTGTGTCTCGGTGTGTTCCTCCTTGGATTTATCCTGCCTGGGACTCTCTGTGCTTCCTGGAGTTGGATGGCTATTTCCTTTCCCATGTTAGGGAAGTTTTTGACTATAATCTCTTCAAATATTTTCTTTGGTCGTTTCTCTCTTCTCCTTCTGAGACCCCTATAATGTGAATGTTGTTGTGTTTCATGTTGTCCCAGAGGACTCTTAGACTGTCCTCATTTCTTTCCATTCTTTTTTCTTTATTCTGTTCCACGGCAGTAGTTTCCACCAGTCTGTCTTCCAGTTACTTATCGGTTCTGCCTCAGTTATTCTGCTATTGATTCCTTCTAGTGTATTTTTCATTTCAGTTATTGTATTGTTCATCTCTTTTTGTTTGTTCTTTAATTCTTCTAGGTGTTTGTTCTTTCATTCTTGTAGGTCTTTGTTAAACATTTCTTGCATGTTCTCGATCTTTGCCTCCATTCTTTTTCTGAGGTCCTGGATCATCTTCACTATCATCATTCTGAATTCTTTTTCCGGAAGGTTGCCTATCTCCACTTCATTTAGTTGTTTTTCTGGGGTTTTATCTTGTTCCTTCATCTGGTACATAGCCCTCTGCCTTTTCATTTTGTCTATCTTTCTGTGAATGTGGTTTTCGTTCCACGGGCTGCAGAATTGTAGTTCTTCTTGCTTCTGCTGTCTGCCCTCTGGTGGATGAGGCTACTTAAGAGGCTTGTGCAAGCTTCCTGATGGGAGGGACTGGTGGTGAATAGAGCTGGGTGTTGTTCTGGTGAGCAGAGCTCAGTAAAACTTTAATCCGCTTGACTGTTGATGAGTGGGGCTGTATTCCCTCCCTGTTGGTTGTTTGGCCTGAGGTGACCCAGCACTGAATGCTCCAGGCTCTTTGGTGGGGCTAATGGTGGACTCCAGGAAGAGTCATGCCAAGGAGTACTTCCTAGAACTTCTGCTGCCTGTGTCCTTGTCCCTGTGGTGAGCCACAACCACCCCCCACCTCTGCAGGAGACCCTCCAACACTAGCAGGTAGGTCTGGTTCAGTCTTCTGTGGGCTCACTGCTCCTTCCCCGTGGGTCCTGATGCACACACTACTTTGTGTGTGCCCTGCAAGAGTGGAGTCTCTGTTTCCCCCAGCCCTGTCGAAGTCCTGCAATCAAATCTCACTAGCCTTCAAATTCTGATTCTCTGGGAATTCCTCCTGCTGTTGCTGGACCCCCAGGTTGGGAAGCCTGTAGTGGGGCTCAGAACCTTCACTCCAGTCGGTGGACTTCTGTGGTATTACTGTTCTCCAGTTTGTGAGTCACCCACCCAGCGGTTATGGGATTTGATTTTATTGTGGTTGCTCCCCTCCTACCCTCTCACTGTGGCTTCTCTTTTGTCTTTGGATCTGGGGTATCTTTTTTGTGAGTTCCACTGTCTTCCTGTCGATGATTGATCAGCAGTTAGTTGTGATTCTGGTGCTCTCGCGAGAGGGAGTGAGAGCACGTCCTTCTACTCCACCATCTTGAGCCAATCTCTCCATAAGCCTTTTCATAACTTTTAAAATGTATTTCTGTTCTGTGTAAACAGTATCATGTGGGTAATGGCTACTGTGAGTTTTTTTTTTTTTTTTACTTCAGTTAATTATAATTTCTTTTTCTCCTAATCTGCAAGTATTTAATAGTTGCTACTTGTTTTTAAAACATTCAACTAGAGATTGAATCCAAAGAAGAGTGTTACTATAAGATGATTGTTCAGTACTTTCAAATTTCAGCCAATTTTTGGTGACAGGTATGTCAAGAATGTCTAGAATTGTAACAGAAATTACTACAAAGCATCTAGACCAGGAACAGGAATTCTGAGTTTGGACAGGTGGGCCACAACCCAGAGGCATTACCATCCCCTTCCTGTGTTGCCACATAGAGGTCAGGGATGCCAGATGGTAGTCCAGAGAGCACTTTGAAAAATAATTGTTTAACTTATGTTAACAGAAGCTGAACAGCAGTGTTTCAAAACATTGCCCCTTGGCCGTGTTTCAGAGCTTTCCCACCGGTGTCCTGGAACACACTGAAAAGAGACATTTATAATACATACATATATATAAATATATGGAGAGAAGGAGAAAGGGGGAGGGGGGAGGGCTGCTTGCAGCACAATTCCAGGAAGTACTGTTCACATTTATTCCATACAGAGGATGCTCCCTGGAGGTTTGGAATATGGCAGTACTGTCTGTACTGCACTATGAGGCACAAAGTAGAGGGGATTGCGACACCGGAATGGGGTTTGAGGAAAGAATTCATGACTTGATAATATATGATTATGACATGGGAAAATATCCGTGTGTTTGGAAATTCAGTTACATATTAAAGGTATACGTATTTTGAAACCTAATCTTTTGTTAACAAATGTGCATATTTCTTTTGTAATATGAATGAACTTTCTCATATCAAGATTTCAGAATGACTCTATAAGCATACATAGGTGCTGTTTTACAATGTTAGGATACAAATGATAACAGCAGCTGAACAGGGCTTAGTGACTTGTTTTAATCTCCCTTTCTGACTTTGAATTTTTATTTTGAATCCCTTAGCTGTGTCAGTATGTGTTAGTATATATTTATGGAGTCCTTGTAATTTTCAGTTTGTTCATTCTGGTGCTGTCGTGTCAATTAACTTAGCCACCTTTTGAAGCCAGTAATAATCCAACAGCAGATCTGCAAGGTGGAAATAAAGCATTAACAATTTTCTTAAAAAAACCTTTAGCTTATAAACTTTTTATTAAACTTTTTTGTACCATCAGTATGCTGCGGTAGGAAACAATAAATGATGCTCTGATCCTGTTTCTTCACATAAAAGCTGAAAACAGATGGGACAGTAGCAGCTTGGATTATATTATACTCACTATTTTGTTAACATAACTTAGTGTAGAATTCAGGCAAACTTCTTTAGGAAGCCTTCTTTGGAAGAAAACGATGTGTTAATTGCAATGTTTTCAGAATAAACTCTTGGTGTCAAAGGCTTTACATATTCCTGTCAGTGCAGAACATAAACATAGGCCCTGTTTGTATAATGTCTTATTGGTTTCCTGGTTTTGTTCTACCACACAGACTATCTCATCCCCAGTAGTTTGGATATTTCCCTACAAGACAAGTAGCGTTATTCCAAGCATTACTTTCCAGTGATTTAATTTTTTAAAAAAATAAAATATATATATATTTTTAAATTTATTTATTTATTCATTCATTTATTTATGGCTTGTTGGGTCTTCGTTTCTGTGCGAGGGCTTCCTCTAGTTGCGGCAAGTGGGGGCCACTCTTCATCGCGGTGCGTGGGCCACTCTTCATCGCGGCCTCTCTTGTTGCAGAGCACAAGCTCCCGACGCGCAGGCTCAGTAGTTGTGGCTCACGGGACTAGTTGCTCCGCGGCACGTGGGATCTTCCCAGACCAGGGCTCGAACCCGTGTCCACTGCGTTGGCAGGCAGATTCTCAACCACTGCGCCACCAGGGAAGCCCTAAAATATTTTTAACAGCTGGGGATTCGTTAATATGTAATGGAAATTCTTTTGATTTAATAGTTTGAATTAGTATTGTCTCTGTCATCTGATTTCTTTGTCTCTACTAAAAGTTTTGCCAACTGACGCCTTTCCAGTATCCTTTGCTTTGTTGGTCCCATCTGCAATACAATGTCCATAATATCACATAAGCTGATAAAGTAAGTGACTTTGCAGTGTATGTGAGAGATTTTGGTTTTAGCTCTTAATTGCATGACCTTGAGTTCTTGAGTTCAGTATGATACTCTTGTAACCTAACTCGTGAAACAATTGTCAAGCTATTTAAATTCGTAGTTTTTTAATATTTAAGATGGATGTATTATAGAAAGGTATCAGCCTGGTTTGCTTGGTACTTTTGCTCAACTTGATAATGTTTACATGAAATGAGACATTTTGTTTGCAGAAAATTGTTGGAATACACAAGTCTAGATTTTGTATCGTCCTCATCATATTGCCTAATTAGTGGCAAAACTTTATTTGTGACTGTCATCGGAAGACATTCTGGATTAAAAAGAAAAGTTGTGCATTTTAGTGGAAAGAGATCTGTAAAAATTAAATCATTTTAGATAACTTCTGAAGGAGACTGAGCTGTTAGGAATTTAGAAACTTGATTTAAAAAAATTAAACCTGTTTTCTTAAGAATGTGTAAATAGAGACTTCAAAAAATTAAAAATAGCATTAGGAAATACTGAGATATGAATTTGATCTAATTTAATAGTTAAAATTTAGAAATTCACATGATATAGATATTACAATCAGGTTAAAAAATTGAAATATATATTTCAAAATTCTAAAGACCCTTTACTTAATCCTTTTAATTAAATTGCATTAATTATTTTAGAAGCAAACATTTTTCCAAGTTATCAAATGCCTTGGAGTCACTTTGTTTTTGTTTTATTAACCAATTGTAGATAAATTAATAAATAGTTGATAAAATTCACACAATCCTATTCAACTTACAAATACTAATATAAGAAGGTAATGACCATAACAAAATAATAATAGTGATAGTAGTAATGGTAACTTCTTTCTATGTTAGAAGGAAGAATTGTGAAAAGCAGAAGCAAATTAAATGGAATGAGAACTAGGTACTTCACATGTGTATGCTAAAAAAATAAGTTTTGATTATAAAGGAATTGTGATAAAACCTTTCCTACTGGTGATTTGGCCAGAGGTCAGGGAGAGATGAGATTTGTGTAGGCCTGCACCTCACTTGGTGGGGGGACTGCTCTATGTCAAGTTTTATTTGCCAAAATGACAATTACCTCATTAAGAAAGTTCATGGAGGGAGCTACTTAAATAATATTTAAATGTTATTCAATGGTTTTAAATTTTTTCATAGTGGTTAAAAATTAAACAAATTTTTTTTTTGTTCACGACCTGCAGACATTGGTTGGAAAGCTCCTCCCTGTAAAATATTACCCCCAGTAGGTGGGTAGGGGAGTATATATGCCCGCAAGTACATGCAAGCATTTGCGTGTGTGTGTATACACAGCTGAGTGTGCTTTAAATTACTCATATTATTTTTGACAGCTATTGCTGTTGGCTAACGTGTACTATACTATAAACCAAGACCATAGGAAGGAAAAATTTTGCTTTCTTCAATCATAACTGTATTTGAACACTCCATTCAAAGTATCAGGTTATTTTACAAAGTATTCGAAAATTAGGATATTTTCCCCCAAAATATCACTAAACTTTTATTTGAAGGTAGGCTTATTTCTTTGTCTTTCCCATCCCTATCACAGTACTTGGAATGTAGTAGGCTCTCAATAAATACTTGTTGAATTGCTCATTTGCTGACTATTTGAAGAAACGTTAAAAGGAACATAACCTTTCTGAATAAAAGTTGAGACAGTGAATGCTTCATAAGTATGTAGCATAAAGTGCATCTTTTTCCTGGAAAAGTTCTTCGACTTAATTATACCCTATCAAATTTTATTTCAAAAACATGCTTATAAGATGTATTAATAAGACTCTAACTTATAGATACTAATTGAGTTTAGTGACAAGTAATCTCTTACCTGAGGACTACTGATGAACTTGCTGTACTACAGGACTATCCACTGCGTACTTTCTCCAGATGTCTCTCTTCCGAGAGTGGAAGTTCCAGTCTCAGCATACCAGGCACTCCCATTCATCTTCCCTCCTCCTCTTGCTTCCTTCCTTCCGCCAGCCATCCCTTCTCTTCTTCCTCCTCTTCCTTTTTCTCTACCTCCCTCGATTCCCAATCAGCAGGGAAATTTTTTATTTGATGTGCCGTACCCTTTTAGGAGGAGGTTGTGTCAGCTTAGTCAACTAATGTTAAGCTGCTTTTGTGTTGTAAAGGACTGATGGGTTTGCATACTAACCTACCGCAGGAATCTTAACAAGGAAGGGGTCCTGGAAAGAGTACAATACCCCAAAGAGTTTGCCTACCAAAATGTCTGGCATTCTGTAATGACAAAGGTAGGGTGTGTAACTAACATTTGGAAAATAAATCACAAAACTGTCACGTGGAAGCTTTTGAATTTGTAAAATTTACCCATTGTTTTTTTCACTTTACCTCATGTAATTCCATGTGATATACGAATGATTTTGGTGCTAAATTATATTCGTGATTGTTAACATATTACTCTATATTGATCCCTATATTGATGTTATAATTATTCACCTCCCCTTGTAGCCAAATTTCTCCATGATATCCAGGTACATTTCAAGAATTTGCAATACTCAGGACTTCGGAAAGCTTGTCCAGAAACTATAGGATGTGCTGTTCTTTGCTACAAAAAAAATTGGGGGTTGTTCTGTAACTTAGCAATGTAAATAGATATAGGATAAGTGGGGTTTGTTAACAGAATTTTTGTGAGAGAAATTAACTGAAAAGAAACTAACACTAGAATAATGTCTTTAGTATGAAAAATTTTCAGATCTGCTGTAGCACAAAATATTTAAGTTTTCTGTTCTGAATATTCACATCCTAGAATATCTTTCAGTTTTTGGCATCTTGAATCCCTTTTGAGTTTTTTTGGATATCTGTTTTGTGAATTTAAGTTTTCTCCTACAAAATGGATCTGATAGTATTTCTAAATATTAATGAATTAAGTAGCGACCCTCCTTTCAAGCTGGTTTGGCTCAGTGTCTCCCACTAGGTGGGCAGCAGGTGGAGTTGAACCAAAGGCACCCCTTGCACCAGTAGACAGGGTTTTAGGACCAAAATGCATATGCCATGGCCAGAATTACACAGCATTTCACTGTTTTACAAGCCTTTATTTATGCATATTTAGTATAGCATAGGTTTCCTCTCTAGACCAGTGCTATACGTGGGACATCTGGTCAACAATGAGTGGCACTGTGCAGTGGTCCTTCTCCACCTTTGTTGTATTTGGAGGTTTATTCTGTTTGTGTAGCCAGAGGCTTTCCATGTTTATTTGAATTGCTTTAATTTCTTAGGGTATGGCCAGGATATTAGGGTATTTTAAAAAATAATAATAAAAAAGTTAAAATAAGAAAAAAGCTTGTGGGTTTAGTGTAAACTCACCACTTTTTGTAAGATCCAGACAAGTTAAGGTTAGGTTGTTCCTAATTAGAAATTTGCTTCAGATGTAAGCATTTCTAGGTTTTCCTAGCAGACAGGATGTAACATGTAAGAAGTACTTACGTCTTAAAATATGTTTTATAATTATACTAAGCAGAAGATGAATCTGCTCTTATTTCTTTGTCATGAGTAAAAGCCTAATTTAATAATTGGTTTTAGTCCTATCCTGTGTATCATGTGTATCTGTCATTCCACTTTATGTTGGTCAAAAATTAAAATTCTGGAGTTACGGCCAAGTATTATGGTGTGAAAATCTAAATCAATTCATTGATACCTCCCTACCCTTTGATTTAGTTGGGTGGATTTCTTTTAACTAACGAATACCAGATCCAGCAAATCCCCTAACCTAGCTGAACATCAGACCCCCAGGAACTTAAAAATTGAATAGCTTTCCGGACCACTCTATTCAGAATTCAGAAGTAGTAGGTATAGGTAAGGTATTCGGTATGTACATTTTTGAAAAAGCTTTTCAGAGTTTGTGATTAGCCAGATTTGGGAAACTTGTTGGTTTTTTATTATAGAAAAATGATCAGACTTTCCTCTTCGTGGAATCTCATCTGTTTGCCGGGATTTAGTCTTACACAGCAGGTTGAGCTCTGCTGTGGAAATTTCCTTTGAGCTTCCTTTTCAGGCAGCACTGAAAAGATTAAGGAGTTGGATGTGACTGGCACTCTGAGACAGTATCAAGTCTGAAGAGGCAAAGATAAACTAGGCAGAAACAGACAGTGCGATGAATGAAAGAATGATGTTATCAAAGACTTAGCCTGAAGGTCGAAAGCTATAATACAAATGAAATATAGGATGACGAGTTACATTATAATTTTAGGTAAATAATGGATAATTTTTACTACAAGTGTGTCCCAAATATTTCATGAGATACACTTAGAGTAAAAATCTCAAATTTTTAATGTAAACATTTTATCATTACCTATTTATCTGAAATTGAAATTTAATGGGACATCCACTATTTAATTTGGCAGCCCTACTTTGGAAGTCCATTAGTGGAAGGAGGATATGGCATACTGCTTAGATGCGGCAGTGTACCACAAAACAGCCTTTCAGCTTAACTAGCCCCAGAAGCAGGCTTTATTTTAAAATACCTGTTTTTTAATCTAAAATGAAAATGCTACATTTTTATTGAAGTATACTTAATTTATAATATATTCAGGTGTGCAATGCAGTGATTCTAAGTTTTTAGACTTTATACTCCAGAAATTGGCTATATTCCCTGAGCTGTATAATATATTTCATTGAAGCTTATTTTACAAATAGTAGTTTGTACCTCTTAGTCCCCTACCCATCCTGCCCCTCTCCACTTCCCTCTCCCACTGGTAACCACTAGTTTTTTCTCTATATCTGTAAGTCTGTTTCTTTTTTGTTATATTCATTAGTTTTGTTTTTTAGATTCCACATATAAGTGATAACATACAGTATTTGTCTGACTTATTTCACTAAGCATAATACTCTCTAGGCCCGCCCATGTTGTTGCAAATGGCAAAATTTCATTTTTATGGCTGAGTAGTATTCCATTGTATATATGCACCACATCTTCTTTATCCATTCCTCTGTCAATGGACATTTAGGTTGCTTCCATGTATTAGCTGTTGTAAACAGCGCTGCAGTGAACACTGGGGTGCATGCATCCTTTTGAGCCATGTTTTCTTCCATATATATGCCCGGGAGTGGGTTTGCTGGATCATATGGTAGCTCTAATTTTAGTTTCTTAAGGAACCTCCATACTGTTCTCTATAGTGGCTGTACCAATTTACATTCCCACCAACAGAGTAGGAGTGTTCCCTTTTCTCCACACCCTCTCTAGCATTTATTATTTATAAACTTTTTGATGTTGGCTATTCTGACTGGTGTGAGATGATATCTCACTGTAGTTTTGATTTGCATTTCTATAATAGTTAGTGATGTTGAGCACCTTTTCATGTGTCTCTTGGCCATCTGTATGTCTTCTTTGGAGAAATGTCTATTTAGGTCTTCTGTCCGTCTTTTGATTGGGTTGTGTTTTTTGTTTTTTTTTTTTGATATTGAGCAGCATGAGCTGTTTATAAATTTTGGAGATTAATCCCTTGTGGGTTGCATCGTTTGCAAATATTTTCTCCCATTCTGAGGGTTGTCTTTTTGTTCATGGTTTCCTTTGCTGTGCAAAACCTTTTGAGTTTAATTAGGTCCCATTTTCAAAAATCTTTGTTCTTATTTCCATTACTCTAGGAGACCGATCCAAAAAGATATTGCTGCGATTTATGTCAGTGTTTTGCCTATGTTTTCCTCCAGGAGTTTTATAGTATCCATCCGGTTTTACATTTAGGTCTTTAATCCATTTTGAGTTTATTTTTATGTATGGTGTTAAAGAATGTTCTAATTTTTTTTTTTTTTCACATGTGGCTGTCCAGTTTTTCCAGCACCATTTATTGAAGAGACTGTCTTTTGTCCATTGTATAGACTTGCCTCCTTTGTCGTAGATTAATTGACCATAGGTGCGTGAGTTTATTTCTGGGCTTTCTATCCTGTTCCATTAACCTATATTTCTGTTTTTGTTCCAGTACCTTACTGTTTTGATGACTGTAGATTTGTAGTATAATCTGAAGTCAGGGTCCTTCAGCTCTGTTTTTCTTTCTCAAGATTGCTTTGGCTATTCGGGGTCTTCTGTGTCACCATACAAATTTTAAGATTTTTTGTTCTAGTTCTGTGAAAAATGCCATTGGTAATTTGATAGGGATTGCATTGAATCTGTAGATTGCTTTGGGTAGCACAGTCATTTTCACAATATTGATTCTTCCAAAACAATATCATATATCTTTCCATCTGATTGTGTCATCTTTGATTTCTTTCATCAGCATCTTATAGTTTTCTGAGTACAGGTCTTTTGCCTCCTTAGGTAGGTTTATTTCTAGGTAGTTTATTCTTTTTTATGTGATGGTAAATGGGATTGCTTCTTTAATTTCTCTTTCTGATCTTTCATTGTTAGTGTAAGGCCAGTGTTGCCTTAATGACTTTCTGTCTGGATGATCAGTCCATTGATGTCAGTGGGGTGTTAAAGTCCCCTAGTATTATTGTGTTACTGTGGATTTCTCCCTTTTGTCTGTTAATATTTTCTTTATATATTTAGGTGGTCCTATGTTGGGTGCATATATATTTATAATTATTATATTTTCTTCTTGGATTGATCTCTTAATCATTATGTAATGTCCTTCTTTGTCTCTTGTAACAGTCTTTGTTTTAAAGTCTATTTTGTTTGATATAAGTATTGCTACCCTGACTTTCTTCTGATTTCCATTTGTATGGAATCCCTTTTTCCACCCCCTCACCTTCATTCTGCCGGTGTCTTTAGATCTGAAGTGAGTCTCTTGTTAGCAGCATATGTGTCTTGCTTTCGTATTGATTCAGCCACTCTCTTTTGACTGGAGTATTTAATCCATTTACATTTAAAATGATTATTGATATGTATGTACTTATTGCCATTTGGTTAATTGTTTTGGGGTTGTTTTCGTAGTTCTTTTTTGTTCTTCTCCTTCTGTTCTCTTCCCTTGTGATTTGATGACTATCTTTAGTGTTTGGATCCTTTCTCTTTTTTGTGTATCTATGACAGAATTTTGGTTTGTGGCTACCATGAGGTTTATATATAGCAGTCTATAGATGTGTATCTCTTAATTTCAAATGTATTTTAACAACCCTCCATTTTACATTCTCTTCCTTTCACAATTACTATTTTTGTTTACATCTGTTTTGTGTATGCCTTGATTGCTTATTGTGGATATAGTGATTTTATTACTTTTTAAAAAACCTTTCCTGTGCTAGTATTGTACATAGTTGACTTACTACCTTTACTGCATATTTGCGTTTACTGATGAGACTTTCCCTTTTGTAACTTTTATGTTTCTAGTTTTGGCCTTTTCTTTTTCACCTACAGAAATCCTTTTAACATTCCTTGTGAAGCAGTTTAGGTGGTGCTGAACTCTTTTAGCTTTTGCTTGGCTGTATACTTTTAATCTCTCAATCAAATCTGAATGAGGGCCTTGCTGGGTAGAGTAATCTTGGTTGTAGGTTTTTCCTTTTCATCACTCTAAATATTTAGTGTCGATCCCTTCTGGCATGCAGAGTTTCTGCTGAAGTCAGTTGATAGCCTTATGGGAGGGTTTTTTTTAAAAAAAAACTAATGTTGTTTTTCCCTTGCTACTTTTAATATTTTCTTTTTCTTTAATATTTGCTATGTTAATTACAGTGCATTTTGGTGTGGCCCTCTTTGGGTTGATCCTATTTGGGACTCTGTGCTTTGTTTCCTTTCCCAAGTTAGGGAAATTTTCAGCTATTATGTCTTTAAATATGTTCTCTGCCCCTTGCTCTCTTGCTTCTCCTTCTAGAACCCCTATAACCTGAATGTTGGAACATTTGATGTTGTCCTGGAGGTCTCAAATTGCCTTCGTCTTTTTTTTTTTCCTAGTTTTTTTTTTTTGCTGCACCACATGGCATGTGGGATCTTAGTTCCCTGACCAGGGATCGAACTCATGCCCCCTGTATTGGAAGCACAGAGTCTCAACCACTGGACTGCCAGGGAAGTCCTGCCCTCATTTCTTTTTCTTTTTTCTTTTATTCTGTTCAGCTTCAGTGACTTCCATGACTGTCTTGCAGCTCAGGCATTTATTCCTCTGTGTCACTTAGTTTACTGTTGATTCCATCTAGTGTATTTTCCATGTCACTTATTATATTCTTCATCTGTTTGGTTGTCCTTTATATTTTTCCTTTGTTAAAAAAAAAATTCTAACTTTCTCGCCCTGCTCATCCAGTCTTCTTCTCCTGTCATCTTCGATCATCTTTACACCATTACCTTGAACTCTTTCTTGGGTAGATTGCCTATCTCCACCTCACTTAGTTCTTGTTCCTTCATTTGGAACTTGTTCCTCTGTTGCCTCATTTTGCCTAACTTGTTGTTTTTTATTTCTATGTATCTGGTAAGCTAGTTACATTTCCCAGCCTTGGAGAAGTAACGGTTTGTAGGAGACATCCTATGTATCCTAGCAGTGCATTCCTCTCTAGTCACTAGAGCTATACGCTCTAGGATTGCCCTCCAAGTGGGCTGTGTGGATCCTTTGGTTGTGACAGGCTGACTACTGTGGGTGGTCTGGTAGGCATGGCCAGCTCCTGGTTTGGTTGGCTGCCAGCTCCTGCCTTCTTCTGAGGCTGCCAACTGCTGATTGGTGGGCTGGTTCATGAGGCGGCTGGCTGGGGAACCCTCGGGGTTCCTGGGGCTAGTGCTGGCTCACTGGAGGGCATAGTTGGGGTCCAGGTGACCCTGAGGTTGGTACCTGCCCACTAGTGAGCAGAGCCATGTCCTGGGGTCTGGCTGCAGGGCCCAGATGTCCCAGAGCTGGTGTCGGACCACTGGTAGGTGGGGCTGCCCTCTAGTTGTTCTGTAAATGGTTGTAATTTTGGTGTGCCTGTGAGAGGAGGTGAGCTCAGGGTCCTTCTACTCTGCCATCCTTGAAACTCCCTCTACCTGTTTTTTTTTCTTGTTTATCACTTGAAAACTAGCTTCGTAAGTGGTAGAATAGACCCTCATTTTGTTTTTCTCTCTTAATCAGGAAATCATTATATATTCTCCTTATTTGACCTCACTTGGTGAACAAATGTGCTAAGCATTTGCCTTTATTTATCAGCAGTCTTCTGTACTTGAATTCAGAATTGGTTTTAGAATCCAAAAATCTAAAGCAAATATTATATCATGCTAGTCTAGGTGTTCAGTTCTTTTAATGTTACTCTTGAAGAGGATTTTTGTCTGTTTAATCTTCACAAATCCTTGAGTTTGCCAACATATATGATGTCTTAGAGGTAGTATAGCATTTTTTTGCTGGATAAATTTTGTAAAGTTAAAGAAGGAAATAAATATGAAATAATTTTCATTGTTAAGGGAGCAACGTGACCCTGGCATTTTTGTCCCTAAGTATGTAGATATAAATGCAGTAATCAATATGATTTAACTTATTTTGAAATTTTTAAAGTTGTTGCAGCTAAGATTTCTGTTCTAGGTAGAGGTAGAATTTTGTTATTTCTTAGGGAATTTGTGTTAGACATAAGGAGATATTAGTCTTGATATTTTGAGTGTGATTTTCCAGTTCAGGCCTCCTTATTGGACAGGTCAGGACAGAACAGCAGTGCGTTGCCCACACAGTAGCCATCCTCTAGCTACTCTTCTTCCTTAACAGGCCTTTGGTTTTATTCAGATATATAGTCCCTATTTTTATACAGGAGTGGCTGGATTCTTCTTGTCTCTGCGTGACTTTTCATTGGTCAGTCATGATATTTCCTTTACTTTCCCTCAGTGGTTTCTTTAGGAATGGATGCATGAATCATTTCTGGCCAGTGACCTGTGGGGGAAGATCTGCTGGAGGGTGTGCTGTTTCTGGGAAAGTTTTCTCCTCCCTCTTTCCATTTTTCAGAATGAAAATATTTTCTTCAATCCTTGGTTATTGTTGTGAGGATGCTTTGCATAGAGTTAATATGGACGACTTTGGAGACAGTAAATCTGAGAACAAGCCAACATATGGAGGATATAGACTTACTGATAAGGCTTGGGTCCTTGGTGACTTCATCGAGTGACCAAGTTAACTGACTCTGGAACCCTCTTACCTTTGGACTTGTTGAGAAATGTGATAATCACCCTTTTTATCGTTTAACAGGCTATTTTGAGTTGGGGCTTCTGCAACTTTCAGTCAAATGCACCCTCACTAAATTAAAGGAGTAAGGTAGACTTAATGCTTTTCTTATTAGATTCTACCACTGTGTGTGTCAGAAGGATGGGTCCACAAACATGGCAAGCTGAAAGTTCCTTACCTTCCTTCCTTTATAGCGAGACATTTCTCCTCCATGATATACCTACTTTAGAAAGAAAGTAAAAACTTCAAACACTTCTTTGGAAAGCAGATTTATAACATGTTTTCTTCTTTCAAAAGGAACTATTTCGAACTGCTTACTATCTACTGGAAAAGGCCGTTGTGTGGCTTGGAGCTGGTCAGTGTGTCTGAGCTTTTAGGCCAGCATGTGTCTACTGCTGAGCCTGGCTGAATTCCTTATAATGAATATAAAATCACTGTTTCTTGCAAATATGTTTTCAGCATACGGAACTTTGTCATGAAATACCAGATGGTTCTGAGGCACAAAGTTCTTCCTGCCTGAGAACAATATCATCTGCATAACAGAGCCACTCACACTGCAGCTCAACCGAGAAATCCTTTGCTTTTTCTGCAGGCCTCACCGAGTCTGGCCGGGAACTTATTATTTGGACAACACATAAGCTATCTTGGAATTCTTTTCTAAGACTGTTTGTTCCCTATTCCTCACTCAATTATATCACTGCTAGTGTCTTTTGTCAATGACTGTGACAGGATACATTCCCAGAAAAGCAGTAGTGAATGGTGATATTGTCTTCCACTCTGGATTTTCTTCACCAATAGATATATTCATAATCAACAAACATTGTACTGAGTGGGCAAGGGGGATACAGAGATGACTGGCATTGCTGTTTAAGGGGTCTGTACCCTAGTAAGGAGAAAGCCACATTCAGCAAATGATAGATGAATGTATGAGGTGCAGAAGTGACAGAGAGGTTGGGATGACTTAATTTGGGGGGAGCTGAAGGAAGATGATTTCTAGGAGGTTTCATCTGAGTTATGTTCCTAAAGGATGAAAGGATATTCCAGGCAGGGGGAAGTGTTTTCAAAGGCTCAGTAATGTGGATGAGAATGAGATGATGTTTTGGAGGTAAATGGGAAGAAGGGGAGCTTTTACTTGCCTCTTCAGTCTGATCAAATCCCATGTCCCGCTTTCCTAGGCTCTGGTAGCCCCGTGTCTTTACCTGGGTATGGAGATGTGATTTGGGGAGTTCCAGAAGAAACCCCAAGGGTAGCCAGTGGCTAAGAGCATGCTGGTAGTTGTACCTGTCCCTGCCCCCAAATCGCATGAACTGGACCACTTTATTAATTTCTCTGGGTCTTCGCTTCCTCCTATTTGAAACAAAAAATCCACCTTATAGGAAGTTTGAAATAATACTTGTAATGAGGTTAGAAATGTGCTTCTTATGTAGTAAGTTGTCAATTAGTATAACCTATTGGGTATTACTGTAAGCTACTGGGTATTAAATTACACATTAAGTTTAGTCAAGGGGAAATTATATTGTCTCAAAAGGGCAGTTCCCTCATGATGTACCTTGACATAATTCACTAGTGTTATTTGTAGGAAACCATTGACTAGAGTTTGAAAGATGGCTCATGACGACAGACTCTTCTGACTTTGTAGGACTATAAGGTAGCAAAGCTTGTCCTGAACTATCTCCTATTCCTGCCTTTTTTCCATAGTAAACTTCCCAGACTACTTGGTTGAGGAAGGCTTATTGATTTTTGTCAGACTTTAATGGGGGAAGGAGTGACTTTTGATTGTAGTAAGAAGTTCTGAGTAGCTCCTAAGGTTTGTTTCTCTTTGAAACTTCTACCCTGCCCCCCACTCCCAGCCCCCAGTTATCTCTGAATTGCTAGATTGCTAAGGCTGTTATTATTTTTGGTGATTGGTGTATTAGTCAGGGTTCTCTAGAGATAGAAGCCCAATAGGAGATTATATATATAAACATCATATAGGAATTGGCTCATGCAGTATGGAGGCCAAAAAGTCCCACAGTCTGCCCTCTGCAAGCTGGAGAAGCCAGGAAAGCTTGTGATATACTTCAGTCTGAGTCGAAAGGCCCCAAGAAGCAGGAGCTGTGATGTCCCCGGGCCAGAAAAGATTGACCTCCCAGCTCAAGGAAAGAGGGAGAATTTGCCCTTCTTTAACCTTTTTTGTTGTATTCAGCTGTCAGTGAATTATGTGATGCCTGCCCACGTTGGTGAGGGTGGATCTCTTTACTCGGTCTACTGAATCAAATGCTAATCTCTTCTAGAAACACCATGATAGACACGCTCAGAAATAGCTTTTTACCAGCTTTCTGGGTATCCACTGTTCAGTCAAGTTGACACATAAAATTAACCATCACAATTGGTTTTGCTTTTGATGAGGTTATGTTATTAATGGGGACGATTAGAAGTTATTGTCATAGATCTGTTTCACTCTGGTGGATGAAACAGATGCTAATGAAAAAGCAGGTTTGGGGAGGGTAATCAGCAACAAGACTTGCCAGATTTCTCTCTCACCTACCTATCGCCATGTTCAGGAATATGAGATAGTCCTGTTGAATAACTCCTCAGCACTTAGCTTGATTGTCTTTTGTAAGACTAGGCTGAATGAAGACTCAGTCATATAAGGACATGCCAATGGGATGGGGGCACACAGGGTCGGGTAAAAAATGTGGGCTTGGATTCAGGAGAGACCTAGGTTAGGGTCCTAGTTCTATGAGCTAACTGATTTTGTATCTTAACCTCTCTGTTTTCTTATCCATAACATGGGACTAATAACACCTACTTCACTCTCTGACAGTGAAAAATGCTAGGCAAATAGCTAGGTTTTGCATTTTGGCCTTTGTTCAGTTTCTCTTCAATCACTTATACCACAGACTTCGTCACAAGCTTTATACTGTGGGGCCTGCTGCTGTGAGTGAGGCCACCCATGTTTTGCGTGGTGCAGCGAGGCCTCGTTCACTTGTGTCTTCAAGGGACATTTCACCATCTCGCACATTTCTCTATACTGGTGCTGTTCAATTGAAATATAGTGAGAGCCACATAGGTACTTCAGATTTTTCTAGTAGCAATATTAAAACATTATTAAAATGATAAAGGTCATGTTAATAATTTATTTTACCCCATGTATCCAAAACATTTTTTCAACATGTAACCACTATGCAACTGTTAGTGAGATGTTTCATAATCTTCTTTTTCTTGTGTAGAGTATTTGAATCCAGTATGTGTTTCGACATAGAGCATGTGTTGACTTGGGCTAGCAACATTTCAAGTGCTCAATAGCCACGTGTGGTTAGTGGCTCCTAGATGGGACAACCCAGTTCCGGACAGTCTATTGTTGATTGTTCATCTGCATCCATCTTTTCTTAAAAAAAAATTTAATTATTTTATTTTTTAGACAGCAGGTTCTTATTATCTATTTTATAAATATTAGTGTATGTATGTCAATCCCAATATCCCAATTCATCCCCCCAACCCCCAACCCCGACTTACCCCCTTGGTGTCCATACATTTGTTCTCTACATCTGTGTCTCTATTTCTGCCTTGCAAACTGGTTCATCTGTACCATTTTTCTAGATTCCACATATATGTGTTAATATACAACATTTGTTTTTCTCTTTCTGACTTACTTCACTCTCTATGACAGTCTCTAGACCCATCCACGTCTCTACAAATGACCCAATTTCGTTCCCTTTTATGGCTGAGTAATATTCCACTATATATATGTACCACATCTTCTTTATCCATTCATCTGTCGATGGGCATTTAGGTTGCTTCCATGGCCTGGCTGTTGTAAATAGTGCTGCAATGACATTGGGGTGCATGTGTCTTTTTGAATTACGGTTTTCTCTGGGTATATGCCCAGTAGTGGGATTGCTGGGTCATATGGCAATTCTATTTTTAGTTTTTTAAGGAACCTCCGTACTGGTCTCCATAGTAGGTGTATCAATTTACATTCCCACCAGCAGTGCAAGAGGGTTCCCTTTTCTCCACACCCTCTCCAGCATTTGTTGTTTGTAGATTTTCTGATGATGCCCATTCTAACTGGTGTGAGGTGATACCTCGTTGTAGTTTTGATTTGCATTTCTCTAATAATTAGTGATGTTGAGCAGCCTTTCATGTGCTTCTTGGCCATCTGTATGTCTTCTTTGGAGAAATGTCTATTTAGGTCTTCTGCCCATTTCTGGATTGGGTTGTTTGTTTTTTTAAATATTGAGCTGCATGAGCTGTTATGTATATTTTGGAGATAAATCCTTTGTTGATTCATTTGCAAATATTTTCTCCCATTCTGAGGGTTGTCTTTTCATCTTGTTTGTAGTTTCCTTTGCTGTGCAAAAGCTTTTAAGTTTCGTTAGGTCCCATTTGTTATTTTTGTTTTTATTTCCATTACTCTAGGAGGTAGATCAAAAAAGATCTTGCTGTGACTTATGGCAGAGTGTTCTTCCTATGTTTTCCTCAGAGTTTTATAGTGTCTGGTCTTACATTTTGGTCTTTAATCCATTTTGAGTTTATATTTGTGTATGGTGTTAGGGAACATTCTAATTTCATTCTTTTACATGTAGCTGTCCAGTTTTCCCAGCACCACTTATTGAAGAGACTGTCTTTTCTCCATTGTATATCCTTGCCTCCTTTGTCATAGATTAGTTGACCATAGGTGTGTGGGTTTATCTCTGGGCTTTCTATCCTGTTCCATTGATCTATATTTCTGTTTTTGTGCCAGTACCATATTCTCTTGATTACTGTAGCTTTGTAGTATAGTCTGAAGAAAGGAAGTCTGATTCCTCCAGCTCAATTTTTTTCCCTCAAGACTGCTTTGGCTATTCGGGGTCTTCTGTGTCTCCTTACAAATTTTAAGATTTTTTGTTCTAGTTCTGTAAAAACTAGTAACTTGATAGGGATTGCATTGAATCTGTAGATTGCTTTGGGTGGTATAGTCATTTTCACAGTATTGATTCTTCCAATCCAAGAACATGGTATATCTCTCATCTGTTGTGTCATCTTTAATTTCTTTCATCAGTATCTTATAGTTTTCTGAGTACAGGTCTTTTACATCCTTAGGTAGGTTTATTCCTAGGTATTTTATTCTTTTTGTTGCAGTGGTGAGTGGAATGCGATTGTTTCCTTAATTTCTCTTTCTGATCTTTCAGTGTTAGTGTATAGGAATGCAAGAGATTTCTGTGCATTAATTTTGTATCCTGCAACTTTACTAAATTCATTGATTAGCTCTAGTAGTTTTCTGGTGGCATCTTATCTATGTATAGTGTCATGTCATCTTCAGACAGTGACAGTTTTACTTCTGCTTTTCCAATTTGTATTCCTTTTATTTCTGTTTCTTCTCTTGTTGCTGTGGCTCGGACTTCCAAACCTATGTTGAATAATAGTGGTGAGAGTGGACATCCTTGTCTTGTTCCTGATCTTAGAGGAAATGCTTTCAGTTTTTCACCATTGAGAATGATGTTTGCTGTGGGTTTGTCGTATATGACCTTTATTATGTTGAGGTCATTTCCCTGTGTGCTCACTTTCTGGAGAGTTTTTACTATAAATGGGTGTTGAATTTTGTCAAAAGCTTTTTCTGCATCTATTGAGATAATCATATGGTTTTTCTCCTTCAATTTGTTAATATGGTGTATCACATTGATTGATTTGCATATATGGAAGAATCCCTGCATACCTGGGATAAACCCCACTTGATCGTGGTATATGATCCTTTTAATGTGTTGTTGGATTCTGTTTGCTAGTATTTTGTTGAGGATTTTGCATCTAAATTCATCAGTGATATTGGTTTGTAATTTTCTTTTTTTTTGTAGTATCTCTCTCTGGTTTTGGTATCAGGGTGATGGTGGCCTCATAGAATGAGTTTGGGAGTGTTCTGAAATTTTTTGGAAGAGTTTGAGAAGGATGGGTGTTAGCTCTTCTCTAAATTTTTGATAGAATTCACCTGTGAAGCCATCTGGCCCTGGAATTTTGTTTGTTGTAAGATTTTTAATCACAGTTTCAATTTCATTACTTGTGATTGGTCTGTTCATATTTTCTGTTTCTTCCTGGTTCAGTCTTGGAAGGTTATACCTTTCTAAGAATTTGTCCATTCTTCCAGGTTGTCCATTTTATTGGTACAGAGTTGCTTGTAGTAGTTTCTTATGATGCTTTGCATTTCTGTGGTGTACGTTGTTACTTCTTCTTTTTCATTTCTCTTTTTCTTGATGAGTCTGGCTAAAGGTTTATCAATTTTGTTTATTTTCTCAAAAAACCAGCTTTTAGTTTTATTGATCTTTGCTATTGTTTTCTTTGTTTCCATTTCAGTTATTTCTGCTCTGATCTTTTATGGTTTCTTTTCTTCTACTACCTTTGGGTTTTGTTTGTTCTTCTTTCTCTAGTTCCTTTAGGTGTAAAGTTAGATTGTTTATTTGAGATTTGTCTTGTTTCTTGAGGTAGGATTGTATTGCTATAATATTCCCTCTTAGAACTGCTTTTGCTGCATGTCATAGGTTTTGGATTGTTGTGTTTTCATTGTCATTTGTCTGTAGGTATTTTTTGATTTCCTCTTTTGAGTTCTTCAGTGATATCTTGGTTATTTAGTAACGTATTGTTTAGCCTCCATGTGTCTGTGCTTTTTACATTTTTTTCCCTGTAATTGGTTTCTAATCTCATAGTGTTGCAGTCAAAAGATGCTTGATATGATTTCAATTTTCGTAAATTTACTGAGGCTTGATTTGTGACCCAAGATGTGATCTGTCCTGGAGAATGCTCTGTGTGCACTTGAGAAGAAAGTGTAATCTGCTGCTTTTGGATGGAATGTCCTATAAATTCCAATTAAATCTATCTGGTCTGTTGTGTCATTTAAAGCTTGTGTTTCCTTATTAACTTCTGTCTAGATGATCTGTCCATTGGTGTAAGTGAGGTGTTAAAGTCCCCCACTATTATTGTGTTACTGTCGATTTCCTCTTTTATAACTGTTAGCAGTTGCCTTATGTATTGAGGTGCTCCTATGTTGGGTGCATATATATTTATAATTGTTATATCTTCTTCTTGGATTGATCCCTTGATCATTATGTAGTGTCCTTCCTTGTCTCTTGTAACATTCTTTATTTTAAAGTCTACTTTATCTGATATGAGTATTGCTACTCCAGCTTTCTTTTGATTTCCATTTGCATGGAATATCTTTTTCCATCTGCTCACTTTCAGCCTCTCTGTGTCCCTAGGTCTGAAGTGGGTCTCTTGTAGACAGCATATATATATGGGTCTTGTTTTTGTATCCATTCAGCGAGCCTGTGTCTTTTTTTGGAGCATTTAACCCATTCACATTTAAGGTAATAATTGATATGTATGTTCCTATGACCATTTTCTTAATTGTTTTGGGTTTGTTTTTGTAGGGCTTTTCTTCTCTTGTGTTTCCCACTTAGCAAAGTTTCTTTAGCATTTGTTGTAGAGCTGGTTTGGAGGTGCTGAATTCTCTTAACTTTTGCTTGTCTGTAAAGCTTTTGATTTCTCTGTTGAATCTGAATGACATATTTGCCAGGTAGAGTAATCTTGGTTGTAGGTTCTTCCCTTTCATCAGTTTAAATATATCCTGCCACTCCCTTCTGGCTTGTAGAGTTTCTGCTGAGAAATCAGCTTTTAACCTTATGGGAGTTCCCTTGTATGTTATTTGTCGTTTTTCCCTTGTTGGTTTCAGGAATTTTTCTTTGTCTTTAGTTTTTGTCAGTTTGATTACTATGTGTCTCAGTGTGTTTGTCCTTGGGTTTATCCTGCCTGGGACTCTCTGTGCTTCCTGGGGTTGGGTGGCTATTTCATTTCCCATGTTAGGGAATTTTTTGGCTATAATCTATTCAAATATTTTCTCTGGTCCTTTCTCTTCTCCTTCTCGGACTTCTATAATGCGAATGTTGTTGTGTTTAATGTTGTCCCATAGGTCTCTTAGGCTGTCTTCATTTCTTTTCTTTCTTTTTTCTTTATTCTGTTCCACAACAGTGAATTCCACTATTCTGTCTTCCAGGTCACTTATCCGTTCTTCTGCCTTAGTTATTCTGCTGTTGATTCCTTCTAGTGTATTTTTCATTTTAGTTACTGTGTTGTTCATCTTTGTTCTTTAATTCTTCTAGGTGGTTGTTCTTTAATTCTTCTAGGTCTTTGTTAAACATTTTTTGCATCATCTTGATCTTTGACTCCATTCTTTTTCCAAGCTCCTGGATCATCTTCACTATCATTATTCTGAATTCTTTTTCTGAAGGTTGACTATCTCCATTTCATTTAGTTGTTTTTCTGGGGTGTTATCTTGTTCCTTCATCTGGTACGTAGTCCTCTGCCTTTTCATTTTGTCTGTGTTTCTGTGAATGTGGTTTTTGTTCTGCAGGCTGCAGGATTGTATTTCTTTTTGCTTCTGCTCTCTGCCCTCTGGTGGATGAGACTATCTGAGAGGCTTTTACCTGCATCCATGTTAAGATTCAGCATTGTCTGCTGCTTCTTTAGTTGTTGAAATAACATCACTGTGTGCTTCTTTTTAAGACTTTTTTTGATGTGGACCATTTTTAAAGTCTGTTGAATTTGTTACACTGTTGCTTCTGTGTTTTGTTTTTTTGGCCACAAGGCATGTGGGGTCTTAGCTCCCCAACCGGGCATCAGACCCTCACCCCCTGCATTGCAAGGTGAAATCTCAACCATTGTACCGCCAGGAAAGTCCACACCACATGTTTCTAACAACAACCCTACTAAATGTGCATTATTAGTCTCCTCGTTGTCTAGGTGAACAACTTGAGGTTAAGTGACCTGTGGAAGACCCTACAAATTGTGGGGGGATCCTGGATACAGACAGTAGTCTTAAACCAGAGCCTGTGCTCTTACTCACTCTTATGCCCTGTTAGTCATATATAACCTTGTTAAATAATGAAATGAGTAAAGATATCTATGATAGGCTGTTTTCTCATCCATTGTAGTGATTTGAGGCACTATTTTAGTATGAGATTAGTGCTGTGAGGTACAATCAAGTTCTTATCCTAAAGTTAGTTTTATTGTAGTGGGGGGACTTAAATAAGCAAATACATGCAGGAATTACACACCTTTTATTGAAAAAAAAAAAGCGTGGCTGTGAGGGAAACAGAATAATATGGAGGTTGGAAAGAATATAGGCTTTAGATCAGGATACTGGTTGAGATTCTGCCCTTGTCACTTCCTAGATGTGACGTTAGGTGAGATGCTTAACTTCCTCATTTGTGAAATGAGGATGAACTTTCTAGACGATTTAGGGAGATTTAATGAGACATGCGTGAAATGTGCTCAGTACAATGCAGCAAGGAAATTCGTAGAATCATGGATTTAACTTCCCTAGTTTGTGTTCAACAGCAGCTCCCCTCCCCCAAGCCAGTCCCCTGTAATGACTTGTAATTTTGCTGAGGCTTGAATTCAACTAGGAGGTCAGTGAGAGTGTGGATAGAAGTCATACTTAGCAGCTGGGCAAGCCTAGCCTGGGACCCATTTGTCCACAACGCAATGGGATTTTTCTTCTCTGTACTCATCATTTAGTATACCTTTTATTATAAAATATGTTACAGCAGTATTTGCGAATCTGGGGCTTTCTAAAATTTCCCCTTTTCAGTACTGTGGGACAGTAGAACTCAGTCTGTCAAACTAACTTTATTTTTAGTCTACCTCAGGCACTTAGAATCTGGTGTTCACTGTTCACTGGGGCAAGTTCACTGGATAAGGAGTTTTTCATATAAGATAACATGTGGAAAGAAGATTTTGTTTTAGAGTAAATTGAGGTAAACCTACTAGCCAGGGATGGTAGTGCTGTGGCATTTTCTCCCTGATGGGGTTTCTCATTGGGATTTCTATCAAGATTTGGTTCAGTCACATATGACCAGTGAACCCAAGCCCCCCCCGCCCCCCCCCCCACAAAGAGTGATCTGTACCTATAGATGTTTCTCTCTCTCTCTCTCACATAAAGGAAGTTGGGAGGTGGCAGTCCAGGGTTGTAATGGCTGCTTCACATTTGGGAGAGTCTCAGGCTCTCATTTTGTTGCTTCACCATCTTCATGGGCCAAGCTGATATTCCCAGCTAGCACATCAAATTCCAGCCAGTGGGAAAAGGGGAAAGAGAAAGAGGCAAAAAGTGCTTGCTTCAGCTACTGTTTATGGTCTCCTGCAAGTCACATATACTTTTGCCTACATCTTGTTGGCTTTAACTTAGTCACTTGACCATGTCCACTGTCAGGTGAGGCTGGTATTTGTAGTCTTAGATGGGCATATTCACTGTCCCAAGTATCTGCAGCTGTAGAAGAGAGTGAGAAATTATTTGGATAGGAAATTGTTAATAGCAGTGACTCCCACAGGGTATTATAACGTGTGAAATGGGCCAGAGGCTCTTTGTTGTTCTCTTCCGACGTGCAGTTTGGGGAGGTCTGTTTCAGAAAGGCTCTGATGATTTTGCCCCAGTGGTTTTATGCAGATCTTTCTGGTAGAGTGTCCATAGGAAGGGAAAAAGAAAACAATACCTATCCTATAGTCTTTTCCTGCTAATGTCTTTTGCTATATCTCATTAACGGGTGTCAAAGCTATGCCTTTGTGCATTTCAGAGACCATCTGTGCCTGGAATAAATCCTTTTACGTCCTTGAGAAGTGCTTGTCTTTCTACTTTCTTTAAAGTATGTGTGCACACCGACACCCACCCTCCCAGAGGAGGTACGTACCCACTGGTCACCTGCCACTGTGCTATAGAGTCTGACCTTGGCCTCCTTCACTTACCAGGAGGTAATGCAGCCCCACCATGAGTGTTCCGACTCATGACGGGGCTGCAGGGCAAGGCAGGCTCTGCACAGCAGTGGTTGCCAGGTTCCTGAGTAGCATAATGGGTGGTCTCCGGCTGCAGTCAAGATCCAGGCATAAGGCTTCAGCTGATCATGACTTAGAATGAAAATATAATTTGAACAGGGACAAAAAACCCCTCCAAAAACAAAAAACACTCTAGATTGCATAAGACATCTCTGAACTCAAGAAATTAAGCATTTTTTCTGAGGCCACTATTATTATGGATAAATTATCACTGCCAGCCAAGATTTATGAAACTTAGCTTTTACTGTCAGTATTTGAAGCGTTCTTTTTATAAGGTAAATCTCTTGGTTGTATTTAGATGTTTGCAAGGATATTTATGTTCTACTTAAGTTTTTGCAATTTGGTTTCATATAAAAAGCTCTTCTTAAAATTCCCATTAGATAATTTCTGGTGGTCCGTTTTTTTACTTTTGAAAAATATTTTATTCAATAGTAAATATACTAGGGTGAAGACAGTATATGGGCAAAACTAAAATATAGGCTGACTAATAAAACCAGCTGCCCTCCAAAATGTTAATTGGTTGTGTCAGACAGGAGGTATGCATATGACAGGTTTCCCTCTTGCTTAATCCTGAATTGATGAATATTTTTATAATGATCTGGATGAAGAATATGGATAGCGCATTATTATGTTAGTGGTATAACAAAACTAGGAGGGTTCTTTGGTCGTAGGGTGAAGGAATCAGAATTCTAAAGAAAAAAATGAATCACCTGGAACAATGGACCAAATAAATCTAGCCAGGATGGAAACATGGCTCAATGAAGCACATGTAAGAATGTTTTAGAATTTTTGTTGATCATAAGCACGATGTGAGTCAGTTGATGTGACTGCCAAGAAGAGTTAATTTGTTTTTAGTTTGAATTAATAGACATAGAGTACTTAGAATGTGAGAAGTGGCCCTCCCACTTGTCTCTGTGTTGGCCACATGATCCTAGGAGAATCATCTTCAGTCTGTTGAGTATATTTTGGAAGGGACATGGCTGTTGTAATGAGTTTCATGATGTTATAGCTTTCAAAGTACTTTCTTATATTTAGTTTTATGTAAATAAGTTTTATTTAACTGTGTAATGCTTTATTTATGGGCAAACTGGAGAGTACTCTTAGGATGCTGGGGGAACTGGTAAAGTTTATTCTAGGAAAGAGAAGACTCAAATAATCTAGTACTTGTCTCCAGCTTCCTGAGTTGCTATGTTGAAGAAGCAAAGTAACGTTTAGTTTGTTTGGTCTTAGGTAGTATAGAACTAGGATTTATGGAAGGCATAAGGAAGCAGGTTTCAATCCTTCGTAGTTGTCTAAAATTAAAGTAGGCTTCATTGCAAGGTATAAGGTAGGGTGTGTATGTCTGTGTGTATTTTAGTTTTAATAGGCTCAAATGGAGACCGAGAGACCACTTGGTATGGATTTTGTAAAGATTAATGCATTGATTAGAATGTTGAATAGCATGATTATTATGGTTCTTTTCTGACTATTTCTGTTTCTTTGAAATCCTCAACCTTGAAATGTTAAAAAAGAAAAAAAAAAAGGGGGGGGGGGAGGCGGTGTGGATATACAGTCAAGTTCAAATCTTATACCTGAAAGGAGAAATAAAAAAAAGTCAATTGGTTTGTTCAGTCTTTCTGCAGGATGATCAGATTTAAACTATCTGCAATGAGTCATAATTGTTCTGAATTTAAAAATGTGTAAAGTGGCTATTAAAGCTTAATTTAAATGTAAATTAAAATTTGAGTATGGAAGAAGGGTCCTGTGATTTAAAACTTAAAATGAATAAAGTGATATAGGTTGAAAGATCTTTTTCATCCTTATTTTCCATCTGTCCAGTGTCCAAGGCCATCCTTCTTCCATAGTTTGTCTGTGTTTGGAAGCAAATACATGTTCTGATTTTTGTCCCTTTTCTGTGGAAGTGGTGGCTTATTTTAAATACTATTCTATACTGTTTCCTTCCCCGAGATATTTTGAGGATATTTTTACATCAGTACATAAGAGAACTTTGTCATACTATTTTGTAAAGCTAATAGTACTACCACTGTTTGGTTGTAGTATTATTTACTCCTTTATTTATGAAAAGTTAGGTGGTCGGCATTTTTTGGTTTTGTTTTGCTTTTTGCTAATGTGGGGCTTGAGGGGTGGGAAGTGCTACTGTGCAGAGCTGAAATTGATTAGAGTTAACTGCAGTTTCCAGTCAAGCCTTCCCTTTCATGTTGCAAGCCTTTAAATATACTCCAGAGTTCCAACATATTTACATCAGACACATACTGCCGATGCAGTTGTTGTCTAGGGTGGGAGACAGATTTCTGGTGTTTCCTGCTCCACCATCTTCCCAGGATCCTTCCACTCTCAGGTAGACTTCATTCGGAAAAGAAAAATGTAAAGTAAGTTAGGCATGCTTTCATAGCTTGAGTCATTTCTCTGAGTGCATCCATGTTGTCTGTCTTTCTGTTGGCTTATAGGTTAGACTCTTTGTCAATTTCTAGGATCTATATGTTTGAAAACTAGCTCTTTAGGGTATGAGTTGCAAGTTTTTTTTTTTTTTTTTCTGGTACGTCTTTTTTTCCAATGATTTTATTTATGGTATGTTTTGCCATGCTAAATTTATTTATTTTTTAAAAAAAGGATATCATTGACATAACATTGTATAAGTTTAAGGAGTATAATGTGATGATTTGATACACATACATTGCAAAATGATTACTACAACACCAAATTTATTTTTAATGTTTAGGCAGCTAAATTTATGACCTGTAGATGTTGATTCATGCTTAAAAAGCTCTTTCTCATGCCCGTGTTTAAAGGAATTCTCCCATGTCTTCTAATACCTTTACGGTTTGGTCTTTTTTACATGAGAAGTTTTAATTCATTTGGGCTGTAACCATGTGTTATGGTCCAATTTAATATTTTTCTCTGTGGCTACCCAGTTATTCTAATATCATTGATTGAAGAAACCATCTTTTACTACTGGTTTGAGGTGCAATAAAGGTATTTTATAGTACACTTCTGGTTGTATTTGGATCTATTTCTTGGGTCTATTACATTGGTCTCTATCTGTTGATGTATAGCATAGTTTATTTTGATAATGCCAATAGCTTTTAGGAAATTCTTTCTGACTGCTTTCCCACTGCTAGATTTTAAATTGCCTTTTTCCCTTCCTATCTCTTTTATGTGGAATTGTAGACCTTTTTCTCTGTACTAATAAGAGTATCCATTTATTGACTGTTTGTATATCGTTATGATATGGCTGTCATTTTATGTCTTAAATGTAACTGCAGTAATTTTTATTCATAAAAAAGTTGAAGCCTGATACTTAGCCAGGTGCCTCTGGCATGTATTGTGAACTACACCGCCATTGTTAGAGTTTCCAAGAAGATGGTTTGTGCACATCTCCTTCTCTTGATTCATATGCATGAATTTTCCACACCATAATCACCAAAACATAACTCACTGCCACAGTGGCTAAACTTAAACACTGGCAAACTTGAAATTGCAAAGATTTAGAGGAGTTCTTAAAGAACAAAATGCCTCTGAAAGAAGAAAATTGAAGGAAGATATCCCTAGGTTCTAGTTTTTGAACAATATTTATTTTATTTATCGAATGAGGGAGTTGGGGCAGATGATCATTAAGGTCCCCTCCAGGTCATTGTCATTCCCCTGTGTACATTTCCATTTACATTATTTTACCTGGACAGTTGGCTTGCAAGTTGAAGCCCTTCTTGGCGGTTCCCAGGGCTTGGCAACTAGAGTGCTCTCAGCCATTTGATTCTTAGCAATTGCTGTCCTACTTCCATCTGGTCCCTTTTGTGAACCAAGTTTAGAGAGCTAAAGGCATGGGCTTAATTTGCCTTGCTAGTACACATACACAAAAGGTTCCTGCTTTCATTCTCTTCATATTATAGAAATGGAGAGTGTAATATAGTGGTGACATTCCTGCTTTTCAGCTTGGTTTAGCTTTCCCTAAAATGAAGAAGATAACCTTACTAAAGAAATGGAATGGTCTTCTCTCTCCACTGCTCAGGTCAAGGGTTTTTTACACTGCAGCACGATAGGACACTTCTTTATCAGTCTGTTATTACCAGCAGCAGTTTCTTTATAGGCTGTCTTGTTTATTAGACTCCTAAATCAAACCCGTGTTTTGAAAGCATATTTGAATGGCATTTTAGTAAGCCTTTTGAACAGTTTTAAACTTACTTCACATCAGCCTTCTTTTGGAAGCCAAATCATACCAGTTTGTTTAGTCTTTCTAATCCTTTAATCATTTTATCCTCCGCATGTTTCCACATGCTTCACATCTCTCTGTAGAATCCAGAACTGGGCTGAGTTCTTTAACAGTCTGATGAGGATGACTGAAATGGAAAGATCACTCCTTCCTGTTCCTTATATATCTCAGGATTTGTTGTTTTATCTGCAAGACTACGCTCTGTCTCCAGTTAAGCATTAAACAAATATGCTTCTGCTTGACCTGATGCACCCTGCCTCTAGTGAAGTGGATGCCTCCGTAGTCGGTGCTGGCTTCGTGCGGGTGAACCTGTGCAGCCACGTGGGGCTCCTGCTTAGAAGGGGCCCGTGCTTGGTTTAATGCTCTTTTGCTGCTGTATTGAAATTAATTTTTTCAGCGAGGAGCTCCTCGTTCTCGTTTTGTAGTGAGCCCTGCAAATGAAGTAGCTGCCTCTTCTTGTAGCTGATAACTAGAGGACATGGTTCGTAAGTCATGGTTCGTGTCTAACCCACCCTGCGTAACTGTGATGGGTAGACCCAGGGTGAACAAACCTGGTTGTGAACTTCCACTCCACTCCCTGAGTCACGGCCTTCCCCTAGCCTGCCTACAGATGCGCTCACTAGCCCCCATCGCCTCTCTCTTCTCCTCCTTAGTCGTTCCTTTGTCTCAGCTCAGGCACTGAGGTGTGTTTGTTCATGGAATCCAAGCTTTTGGCGTACAACAGATGTCTTTTCCAGAGGATTCTTTCTCTGGGTCCCTCTGTCTTTCGTGTCACCTTTTGTCCAGAGCTGATGGTTGTCCACTCACCTCCAAGAGTGATTGTCCCTTTTGTTCTCTCTATTCAGGACAGCTAGCAGTTAGTTTCTCATTCGAATTTTAGCTTTTTTTTTTTTTTTTCCTGTCTCTACAAAAGGATCAGAGTGGAGTAATCACGGGAATTCTGTTTGGGGCAGAAATTTGGATTCCATTGCAATAGCAGGTATCGCAGAGTATGTGGGGCAGTGACTTACATTTTTAAAATGACCCATAAGTTAATTCTAGGTATCAAATCTTAGACACAAGTAGCAAATGTAACTTTTAAAAGTCATTATGTTTCATGGAGTGGCTAGTTTTTGATCTGATTCCCTCTTTTTCTTGCAGCTTAACAAGCAGCAATTGCAGTTACTGAAAGAACGGTTCCAGGCCTTCCTCAATGGGGAAACCCAGATTGTAGCTGATGAAGCATTTTGCAATGCAGTTCGGAGTTACTATGAGGTAAGTTTGAAGAGTCTGATGCCATTTAAAAGACATTTTTAATGGCTTTCCCATTTTAAGAAACTTACTGGTATGATAGGATGGCTGTGAGTTTGCCACCTTCCTTGAAAGCATTGTCAATTCTGTTTTGCAATTTAAAAACTGATTCCACAGCCTGGTTTTGAGAGATAAACAGAATTGGAAATTGTTCACATCTTTTGAGGGAGAAGTAAGCTGTTTAGAAAAATCTTCTGGCAGTGATTGATATAGCTGAGTGTAGCTATCTCTGGGTCCACATGTCTAATTTATCCTTTTTAATCAGGATTTCAATAGTAAATTGCTATCTTGTGCCATTCTGTTCACTAAACTTTATAATAATTAAGGCCAGTAACTAATTTCATGAGGAAAATTGAATTCTTTTCTTCCCGGGGAGATAATACTACAATACCACCTTTCTCTTTCTTCTGATTTGAGTTTGTGAGTCATCAGGAATTCTCTGTGGACTTCCTATGGGCACCAGTTTTCACACAGGGTCATTAACTGCTTCAGTGAGTGGCCGGTAGATGTTAAGAGAGTTCCCTTTTTTCTTGAGGACTTTTAGAGTCATTTGGTGCATGGATTCCTTCCACTGTGAAGATACTCTACGTCTCTCAGCTGAGGAACAACATACAAAGGTGTATTAGACTAGTACAAACTAAAAATGTAGAGATGCAGTGTGTCTGAAGTTTTCTGAGGCAGGGAAATATCTTTGCAAGAGTAACACAGTAACTGGATGTACAGATACTTGGTTGGATTAGTAATTAATTGATGGTGTGTATGCATCAGAAGTGGCTTAATGCAACCCGAGGGAGGTGTGTGTTACCCCGAGCCTAGGCCTGTCAAACAAGATGAAAGTATAGAAGTCTTACTCACCAGATGTGTGTGTGGCAAGAATCTAGTGGCAATAGTGGATGCTGTCTAACTGAACCTTGACTCAGAATATCTTTTTTTTTTTTTTTAATTAATTAATTTATTTTTGGCTGCGTTGGATCTTTGCTGTGCGTGGGCTTTCTCTAGCTGCGGCGAGCGGGGGCTACTCTTCGTTGCGGTGCGCGGGCTTCTCATTGCGGTGGCTTCACTTGTTGCGGAGCACGGGCCCTAGGCGCGTGGGCTTCAGTAGTTGTGGCTTGTGGGCTTACTTGCTCTGCAACATGTGGGATCTTCCAGGATCCGGGCTCGAACCTGTGTCCCCTGCATTGGCAGGCGGATTCTTAACCACTGCGCCACCAGGGAAGCCCGACTCAGACTATCTTAACAAGTATAGGGTATTACGTTCCATCTTGTAAAACTCAAAGCTTGAAATCTTGCCCTGAATCTTAATAGATGAAATATAAGGGCCTATACTTGCATCATGTAATAAAAGAAAAGCCAAACGTCTGTGTTCAGGAGGAAAGAAATGGGTTAAGTAATTTGTGTAAAAAGATGTAATTAAGCAAACTCATTTTTGGTTCAGTACTATGGTATTGTACATGTTAACATTAGGAAAAGAAACCGGGTGAGGGGGGCATGGGGGCTCTTTTGTACTACACGTGCCACTTTTGTGTAAACCTAAAATTACTCCAAAATAAATATATTCCAAAGTAGGTGTTTTTCATAAGGGTATTACAAAGAAGTAAGCATAATATGTTGTTGTCAGTTTAGTAAAAGGCACACTTAAGCTGTGTTAATGAGAATATTTTTCCTGTAATAAAGGAGTATCACCATTGGTTTCTAAATGAGGATGGTGTGCTCTTCTGGGTACAAACTATAAATGAAAAGATGTGGATAAGTTTAGTGATAACAGGTTTGAAACATATCATAATATAGATCGCTTGAAGGGCCTAAAGACACATTAGGCTTGTGTTGTGTGTGGCCCCAAGGGTAAAACTAGAATTAACATGGAAACTGCAGTGGGGAAGATTTCAACCTAATGCTATTGGAGTTTGGTTGCACTGCCCAGAGACAGAGTGGGCTGGAGAGTGCAGCATCCCTGGCGGCCAGATTCCCGCTCGCTTCACAATCACTTGGGAAGCATTTTGCACAGAGGGGTCCCAGAGCTCTGCCCTGGCCTTACTGAATCAGAATTTCAGAATCTATATTTTTAAAAGCTTTCCAGGTGATTCGCTTACAACTGGTAGATCGCCGACCAATGGAATTAGATGATTGCTTGCTGGGATTGTTACAGAAAGAGATGTAAGTACTGAAGAGTGTTCAAAATGGCAGCTGGGAAACGACTGTGGCCTATTAGAAAGTCAGGAAATGTGGCTTCACATTAAACTCAGATGCTTACCAAATACATAACAGACAACTCATTGAACCTCTGTGAGCTTCAGTGTTTCTATTTATGTAATTGGTGGGTAGTAATGTTTAAGTATTGGGCTAGGTGATCCAGGGTTTTCTATTCTTTGGGTAGTATTTCCAGAAATTGTTGGCTTGTGAGACTGTAGCTAACTTGTCTTTGTGAAGTTCTCAAAGGGGTTAAGATTTATATTAATGTCTATGGAGTTTATATTCCTGATTTACCTCTGGGGAGTTACCGTTTCCCAGGTGACACACATTCAGTACTCAAACTCTTGAATGGATAAGTAAATTTTGCTGGAAAAATAAGGTAAAAAAATTGCTTCTCAATTTTTCCTACAAAAGTCTTTACCCTCTTTTTTAAGGATTATATTTTTGTATACTTTGCTATGACTAACAATGCTGGTAGTCTCAAGTAAGTCAGAAAGAAAAAGACAAATACCATATGATAATCACTTATATGTGGAATCTAAACTATGACACAAATGAACATAACTACGAAACAAAAACAGACTTACAGACATAGAGAACAGACTTGTCATTGCTAAGGGGGAGGTGGGTTGGAGGGAAAGACTGGGAGTTTGGGATTAGCAGATGCAAACCATTATATATAGAATGGCTAAACAACAAGGTCCTACAGTATAGCACAGGGAGCTATATTCAATATCCTGTGATGGACCATAATGGGAAAGAATATGAAAAGAATGTGTGTATAACTGAGTTACTTTGCTATACAGCAGGAATTAAACAAAACATTGTAAATCAACTATACTTCAATAAAATTAAAAAAACCTGCTGGTAGCCTCTACTATAATTACCTCTGTGGTATTTCTTACAGCTTACCAAATATATCTTTTTTTTCTTCTTCCAGTATCTTTGTGGTAAACAGTGAAAATATTACTACCCACAAATTACATAAATAGAAACTGAAGCTCACAGAGGTTACAATGACTTGTCCACTGTTGTATATTTGGGAAGCATCTGAGTTCAGTGTGAATCCAGATTTTCTGACTTTCACGGTGCCATTTTGAATACACCTGTGAAACGTACTGTGCAAAACACTTCGAAAATGTTTTTATTCTTCAGAATAAACCTTTTAAACAGAATTACTCCCATCTTAGAGACAAAGTTAAGTGACTAGTGCCCAAAGCTGCATAGCTAATTAATAGCAGAGCCAAAACCTCACTCTTTCCACTAAAGCTTATTAAAAACAGATCTTGGGTTCTACCCAATACCTATTGAATCATAATTCCTTGGGATGGAGCATCTGAATTTTGAACTTGCACCTGGCTGACTTTGGTTCAGTCTATATTTTGAGAAACATGTCGACCTAGATCTTAATGACTTCTTGAATGTATGTTCCATGAAGGAACCATTTCTGACCTGGTTATCATCTTATTCCACAAATGTAGCAAGTATTTTGTGGCACACAAATGCTTTCAACAAAAGCTTGTTGACTAAGTGGATGAGTATTGGAGCACTTATTGTTCTGTGTAAAATTGTATATTTTGGGTTTTTTCTCCATAATTTTTAAATTAAAGTATCACTTCAATAATGCCCTGGAATTTCTTTTGATTATGATCTCCATTTCATGGCTTTGTGCTTCCTCAAAAATGGCAGGTGCTTCAGAAGCATGGTTGGGCTTTATGTTCTTTCTAACCTAGTATTCTATGATTTTATGATCTTTTTTGGCTTATGTATTTCAAGGTCTACCTTTTCAGGGATGTTACATGTTGTTTCCTGTGTACAGCTGTTTTCAACAATTAATCCATCAGTAGTGATTTTCTAATATATTAGATTTTTGGTAGCCTTTAGCTGTGATGGACATTTCTAACCATGGCGATATATGTATGTGTGTGTGAATACATCCATATATGTGAAAAACCCTAGTAAACGTGTATCACCAATTAAATTGAAAATATATCTTTATACTTAGGGCTTACAAGTTCTCCAAAGTCTGTTTGCTATTAATTTTTTTAGCTTCATAAATGGTACTCCTTCAGTGATTTTATGAATAGTCTTTTCCATCTTGGTTGTATGTCTGTTTTATATAGACAATTAAGAATTATCTGTCTTTTTTTTAAGCTAAACTTTATTATTATTATTATTTGTTGGCCATGTGGCATGTGGGATCTTAGTTCCCTGATCAGAGATCGAACCCGCATCCCCTGCATTGAAAGCTTGGAATCTTAACCACTGGACCACCAGGGAAGTCCTTATCTGTCTCTTCTTAAACTGGTTGTACCTTTGGATATTTGGTTTACTTCACCTCTCTTTAATACCTGGGATCTTGGTGTGCTACTCAAGATATTTCTTTTTCTCCACAGTATTTGACCAAAAGCATTTCTTCAAAGTACGTTCATTATTTTAAAAAGTAAATAATTTTTTTCAACTAGATCATGACAGGATTGAATCTTTCTGAGTTTTTAAAATGTGGTGCCTTCTTGGGTGTGTGTTCATATGTCTTTGTATATCTATATCTATGTCAGTATTAAATATTTACTGTGAATATTATTCAATATGTTATATATTGTAGAAGCATATACTGTGAAGATAATTTTTATATGACAATGCTACTTCTATCATCCATTTTTACAAGATAACTTTGGTTTAAATATTGGCCTATAAAATAATAATAATAAACAAGAAATCTGTTTTTGAAATTACATCAGTCTTCTTCCTCATGAAGTTAGCATAATTAGGGGAAAAAGAATGGACCCAAGTGCTAAACCACCGAACTAGGCAGACTTGATGGTACAGAAGAACCAGAACAGGAAAAGAAGAAAGAAATGGTAGATAGCATACACAGCTATTGATACTTAATAAAAGTTAGCAGTTGCAATCTTGATAATTTTATGGTTGCTAATTGCTGTTAGATTTTGCAGTACCTTCATCTTTGTTTTTCTTTCATTGAAGTTTTCTTCTTCCCCTTCACGCTCCCCCTGCCCCCCAAAGTAACTCACTGTCTGGAGGAAGACATAAAATGGACAGTAGTCCTACAAGTATCTGCTATTTCTTTCTAGCCGTATCTTTTTTGCTTGTTCTGTTTTTCAATTTAGGAGACTTCAGCTGATTCTGTGGATGGGTAAACATAGGTTTATTGTAGTATGTTACTTTCCAAGTTGTCCTTCCCATCCGATATTGGCTTCTGTTCACAAAGTTCAGGTGGACTTCATCCAAATACAACCAATGGCAGTGTGGTTTATAACAGATATGTGGAAAAGAAAATGGCCTTTCTTTGGAGATTTCCAAAAGATGGTATATAATTGCTTACTAGCTGCTTTCAGGTAACAAACATTCAGGTTCTGTTATTGTGCAAAAAAATGGATGTTGGAGTCTTTCTTCCCCTTTTTGGTGGGTTGGCTTTGTTCACAACTTTTCAGAAAGGATGTGTATTTTTCTTATTACCTCCATTTGTTTATGTTCTCTTCTGGTTCCTGAGAATGGTTGAGATGAGAGTTAGAAGTTTTTAATCTTTAAAAATTATCAAAGAAGGACTAAAATAAATCTTGTCCCCCACCATCACCACCAAAACCACTTGCTTTTCAGATTTTCTGCTTGTATAATGATACAAATGGGAATTCCTTCAGTAAAGAAAAACTGCCTTCAGTGTGAATTTACAGATTTCATACTAAAGGAAAAATTACTCATTTTCATCTCAAAGTATTGAGCTCCAGTTTTGGCCCTTTTATTGCATACTTTTATTTAAAGTGCATTATTCTGGGATTCAGAAGTTTTCTGCTTTGATATTACTTTAAGAACACTTTAATAGAAGTATAATATAACTGTTAGAGAATTTTTAAAATATTAAAGAGGAAAAGTTTCTGCAATCTGAAAACTGCTCTAAAAATAAAATATTAATTATTAAAGAGGAAGTTAAATATCCCCTATAATTCCAACGCCTATAGACAACTGTAACAGTTTGGTGTTTCTCTTTTGTGTATATGAACTGGAATTATTTTAATTTTTTTACATATGTCATGAGGATTCTTAAATATTTTTCAAGAGTGTGGTTTTAAATAGCTGTGTAATAGACCATTGTCTGCCTGTATCTAAATTTTATTCAGTTTCCTTATTTTCAGACGCTTAAGTTTTCTCCATTCTTAACTGTTAAAGTAAGTGCTGAGATGATCATTTATATTCTTAAATAGGTTCATTTTTAAATTTCTGCAAGTGGTATTAGTGTATGATAGAAGATAAACATCGTTTAAGCTCTTATAATACAGATTACCAAATTGTCCTCAAAAGTACTAAGATTTATGCTACCATAACAGTATATGAGAGTGTTATTTTTTTTTTCCCTTCACACTTGGTATTATCATAAAATAAACGCCAACTGATAGGTTCACTTGTTTTTATTTTACTGTTAGCGAAGTTCAACATTTCCATACTGGCCATTCATATTTCTTTCTTTCTGAATCACCTGTTCATGCCCTTTGTCCATTTTTCCATTTGGATTTTGGATGTTCATCGTTTAAATACTGATTTATAAGTGTTCTTTATACACTAAGATGACTATTAACCCCTTTTTATGCTGCAATTATTTTCAGGGTTTGTTTTGTTTTTTTTCATTTTGCAACTTTAAGTTTCCTTACCTCTGATACTCATTTATTTCCTGTTCTGATAGAATGAAAGACATATTCTCATTCCAAGTAGAGACTGCACCACGTTTTATTTCCTTTGAATTTTCTTTTCTTGTTCATAAGTTATTCGTGCCAGTGGTTTGCATCATACCTTTCCCTCCTCTCCTCATTCCAGCTACGACCCTTTTTGGATTAGTAGCTGTCTGAGTAGAGTATGTTGGTGTAACTCAGGTGTTTGCTGTGGGCCTGTTTCCCCACCCATTGAAGGGGGAAGAGGATTTCTAAAGCTCCCTCCCTTTGTGCAAGCCTCTGAGAGTTAATTTGATTCTTTATATTGCTGTTTCTTCTTTTCCTTGCCCTACATGCTCTCACGTCTCCAAAATGTAAAGAATAAAAAAAAGCATGGCTTGATACTATAGCTCTAGGACTAATCTCCAGGCCATGGTGTTTGAATTTTTATACACATTTATGTTGGAAATAATCTATATATCTTCCTAGTCCAGAGCATCAGGAAACTTGACTTTAGCTGTCAGTTTCTTCCAGGGAAATTGGGAATGTCTGCCTCGGCTTCCCACTGCCAGTAATCAGTTTGGTATACCTACTTTCTTTCCCTGACATTATATCCTGACCTTTAATATTTATTTTAAAAATAAGTGCAGTTGTTTAATGGTAGATTTGTGAAAACTGAGAGACTTTTAAGTCTTTTTTGATTTGTTTTATAAAATTACCTTTTTTAGAATTAAAAGGCACCACCCAAGTGTTTTGTGTGTGTGTGTGTGTGTGTGTGCGCGTGCAAGCTAGAGGGAGAAGGCCTGGCAGATCTGCATTTAAATATTTTGATGTCAGTTTCTTGATAGCACTTTACTTTGGGATGGAAAGATTTACTGTTCGTATTCCAAGGGATGTCTGACCTGTCAAAATCTCTTAAACTTTGAAATAATACCATGGAAAAGGCCTATTTTTTCATAGTGAATTGATGATCGCTAAGTAAACCAGGATTGGCATCCTGTGTCAGGAGGGTATGAAAAATGTCAGCATATTCATAGATGAAATCCAGTAACCAGTAATGAGAAGTGAGGTTTTAAGTTTTCATTGAGCTCTGCAGATCACATTGTATTTGTTATTTTTGATATTAGCCATTTTATTTCACATCACATTTTCTTAAATTCTAAGTATGTCATTTTAAATTAAGTATTCGAAGATAAAAGTGCTACAGATTTCCAATATCAAAAAAACAAGCAACCCAATCCAAAAATGGGCAGATGACCTACATAGACATTTCTTCCAAGAAGATATACAGATTGCCAACAAGCACATGAAAGGATGCTCAACATCACTAATTATTAGAGAAATGCAAATCAAAACTACAATGAGGTATCACCTCACAACAGTCAGAATGACCACCATCAAAAAATCTACAAACAATAAATGCTGGAGAGGGTGTGGAGAAAAGGGAACCCTCTTGCACTGTTGGTGGGAATGTAGATTGATACAGCCACTATGGAGACCAGTATGGAGGTTCCTTAAAAAACTAAAAATGGAACTACTGTTCTTTCCACTTTGACATGGTTTGTACATGCTTCTATTTTTAAAATTACAACAAACAATTGTAGAGAGGAAATTTTTCTTTCTCCAGTGGCCTCTAATCTCTACATGTTTTGATGAAGCAGTAAGTGATGATTTTCTGCTTTTGTGATGTTTTTGTCCCACTGGAATATATTTAATCCTTTATATACTGCTGAGATTGAGATTTTAGCTTGACTGCTAAATTCTGTGATCTAAAAGTTTCTGTCACATAGAGGAATTTAATTTCCTTCTTAGCTTACCTTCATTTCTTACAAAATCATGTGCACATCTATAGTGTAGCATGGACAGAAGGTGTTAAGCTAGTGATTACAAGTGGTTATGAAGGGTCCTTCAAAAGGTAAGATATTAAATATACTTAACTTTTGTTCCATGCGTGTTGTGAGGAAAGGAGACCAGCCTTCCCTCTTTCTTCCTCTGCCGGTAGCCTTTGTTTTTTAAACTGGCTCCGTTTCATGCTGTAGTACACTCACAGATGATAGGCGTGATGTGCACCTGGCCTTCTTCTTTCCTTAGCAGGATAGCCAGAGAAGGTAGATGGTTCTAGCAAGCTAGGGAGCAGAGAGGAGGGCTGTGTTAGGGGACTTGCAGCTTGCTCCCCTCCATGCAGAACTCCACATACGAGTCAGGCTGGCCCCTTCTCGCTCCCAGCCCCTTGTCCCTTCTCTTGCGTCTGCTTCCCTTTCCTCCTTTCCCTTCATCCTTCTCCCTCTCTTTGCAGAGCTCTCTGCACAGTCAGGCTGGCCCCTCAGGGCCCTGTGAAGTGACAGGTGGTTGGAGGTTGTCTCCTCGCACACTTGAATCCTGACTTGCCCATGGCTAGCAAGAATACAAAGGGAGTTGAGTCTATATAACTTTGAGAGATTTATATTTTGCCTTTTCCTTTACATGGCTCTTCCGAATTGTGTACATTTATAATGGCATAAGGTAGCAGTCCCTAAAAGTTTTATTATTGAAATAATAAGTGGCCAGTGAGCATAACGGAAATGCAGCAGCACTGGGGAGAGCAGGATAGAGTCTGCCGTGACCTTAGATAGATTGTTACCCTGTGGTTGAGAAACAGGTTCATTTCATTGTCCCTGTTCCCTGTTACACCAGACCAGCTGACAGAGTTCTTGGCTTCCCACAGTGTCCCTGAGAAGTAGTCCGCGGTCACTGTGTCAGCTTCTCTGCTCTACAGCGTTGTCTCCTTAAGTGTTGTATTGTGTCCGTTCCTTGCCAGCTCTTACACCTTTATGTCTGAGTCCATTCAGGCTGCTTTAACAAACCATCGGACTGGGTGACTTATAAGAAACAGAAATTTCTCAGTTCTGGATTCTGGGAAGTTCAAGATCATGGTTCTGGCAGAGTCAGTGTGGTGACTGGCAAGGACCTACTTCCTGGTTCATAGAAGGTATTGTCCCAGCGTGTCCTGACACGGCAGAAGGGCTCTGGAGCTCCGTGGAGTCTCTTTTTATAAGAGCTCTGACTCCATTCGTGAGGGCTCTACTCTCATGACTTAAGCACCTCCCGAAGACCTCACCTTCTGATCTCTCACATTGGGGGTTAGGATATCAGCCTATGAATTCTGGAAGTACACAAACATATTATAGCACCTGATTTCACTGAACTTCCTCATGCATACTTGACTGGTGAGTGATGGGGAGCAAATGTGATTACCTGAATATAATGTACACATCTTGCTTTTCATTACCCTGTGACCTGTTTAAAAGGTTCCTGCCACCCTTATCTACCCAGAGAACTCTCTCTGTCCTGAAAGACTGAGCTCCCCGGTTACATCTCTAGGTAGCTTTCCCTGGTCCCCCAGCCTCCTCTCTCCTCCTCTCCCTCCCTCTTCCCCCACCCTCCTCTCTCCTTCTACACCCCCCTCCCTCCTCCTTCCTTCTTTTCCCCTCCCTCTCCTCCTTTCCTTCTCCCCTTACTCCCTCCCATGATTTTTCCATGTCAAAAATGTCTAGCTATGTAGGAATATAATGGAGAATGTTGATATAAAATGCTTTGAGTAGTCAGATGAAAAGGTAATGGTTGAACTGCTTAATGACAGTCACATAAACTACATATATAAAGTTTCTACTTAGCAAACTCTAAATATGTATTTTTTTTAAAGTAAAGAAGGCAGGATATACTATGTTGTGCTGAGATAATTAAGTAGTATTTCAGTATTTTCTGCCCAGTAATTTTACTATGTGGGAAAAATGATTATGCCCTCTTCAGGGTACATTCTTAAATTTAAGGCCTATTAAGCCAAAAGATGGAAGGGTTGGAAAGATTGCAGTTGCTAAATGTGGTGTAAGATTTTCTCCAGTAGAGTGTTGTTTCCTCTCCCTAATCTTAAGCCACTTCTTTATTACTATTAACTTTTGGGTGTGAAAGTTATTACCTTTTCACTTCCAAGTGGAAAATCTAAGCAGTATTATCTGTAAGCTGTTTGTAGCCAATATTTATTGGGTGAAAAAAGGTTCTGCTTTTTTAATGTTAATGTACCTTATTTTTGTAAAAAATTTTTACATGGTCTTCTCCATTTAATATATTGTTTATTCAAAATTTAAAAAAATCTTGTCAACAAGAACTATTTATGGTCTGTTTTTTTATGCCTTCATACCTTCAATTTACACATTTTTGAAGTTGCCAGGCTATTCAGGCATTCTGCTACATATCTGTCATTCTTGCTTGTTTGGTGGGACCAAACTGAGAAGAGGAGAAAACTTTGTAATTGGGTTCTGACAAGCCTATTTGGGAAATTAACGTAAAATGGTAAAAAGTGATAGGTAATGCCAAATATGAGAATAAGGTAGGATCAGTCATATCCTGAATTCAAAAGTATGAATATACAGAGTAGATAATATTGGGAAAGATTATTTATACTACAAAGTGAGTCTTTGTTTTGCCTTTTAGTTGGTTATAAAGTTTCCTTAAGCTGCAAATTTTGTTGGCATATTGAAAATCAGATATGATACATGTGTTACAGAGATTGTCAACATTTGAAATGTTATTTTCTGTTGTAGTACAGTGAGAGGTATGTTCATATTCCAAGTAAAGACTAAACTCCATTTTACTTACTTTGAGCACTAAGTGACTATAAATAGACTCACACTACTTCAAGTCAGGTTTTTGCCCCCAAATGAGTTTGCTGCAAACTTATGAAAAAAAAAAAAAATTCTTAGGGGTTTTCATGTTGAATTGTGTGTAAAAGACTATGGCCCTTAGTAAAATCTAGGGGAACACAATCTTATGTTTTTGTCAGTGTTTCTGTTAGGACCAGGGCAGACTTGAAGCTTTGATGGTACCTTACTTAAGAGCAGAACATGTGGGACTTGACTTTAGAGCTTTGCACTGTGGTTCGTTTTTATACTTGTACAACTTGCTTTCTTTCTCTCACAGATTATGTTCATTTTTAAGCCTTATATGCTGGAGAATTTTGACCATGGCAGATGATTATAGCTGGTTTTGTCCATGGGAAAGCAGCCCTTTTTTTAAATGTAGGACCAGTACTACACTCCAGACCTTCCTCAAAGGAGCATGAACTCAGTTTGAACTGCAGGTGGGCCATGCAGTTAGCCTTGGTACACAGGCCTGGAATGACACTTGTATTTTCCTAGGAATAGGTGTATGGAAGAGAATCTTTTCATATCCTTTAGGTGTAGGCGGAACCATATCTGTTGCTTTGAAATTGTAAGGAACAGAAATCCTGTGTGGCTTATAGAGGAGCCAAACTTGGGTTCATGTGCCTTGTCCAGAGGCTCAAATCGCTCCCCACCAGTTTGGCTCAGGAAGGAGAAACCTTCTCCGGGAGGAAGGGTTGTGAGCACTGAGCAATCCTAACTAGAAGCAGTGGGCAGTCCAATAACGTTCACTCACTTAAGAGTAGTGTCCTGTCACTAGAGAGAACTCCCATGCCGTTCAGTACTGCAGAGATGTAAGGTTAAGAGGTTTGGTACATGGTGGAAGAGATCAAGAACCTCACATAAAACCTGAAAACAGGGGCAGTCATCCTTGTAAGGAAGGAAGCGCAGTCTCATGCCATTTCAGAGGAGATTGTGTGTATTGGTGGGTTCTTCCACCACCCAGACTTGGTAAATTCATGGTGCCAAAATTAGCCTCTTGATGGGAGTGTTTAGGTTCATAGGTCATGGATTCAGAACAATCCTGTGGACTGACTAGCATCTTGGCAAAGCTAAAAGCAAGGCTGTTTACCTTTTTAAACTTATACTCTTCAGTCTTTGCTGTAGTGTTTGCTGAATATACTGTTGTCTGAGATAACTGAACTATTGCTGTCTGAGCCTGGGAATTCACAAACTTATGAGAAGTGGAAAGAAATAAACATGCTAAAAACAAAGATAACATAGAAATTTTAAAATAATAAAGATACAGTTACTTAAAGAATTAGTTACATGAGAAGACTTAATGAGACAAATGCTACCAAGATTGATGAAAACATGCAGAAATAAATGCAATTAGGCATATAAAAATGAGATTTAAATACAGATAGAATAATTTAAACATCGTAAAATTACTTTGAACAGTGTTATGCCATTAGATTATGAAACTTAAATGAAGTGATACTTTTGTTGAAAAACAAGATTGACCCAAGAAGAAATAGAAAACCTGAACTGTTGTCCATTAGGACAGTGAAGTGATAATCTAGACTATTCTACCAAAAGAGACTAAGCTCAAATAGTTTTACCAAACCTTTAAGGAAAGATAATTTCTAAGAACTGTCTCAGAAGTTAGAAAGAGAAAGCTTGTTTGAGGCTAGTATATCTTTGCAAATAACCAAATTGGGAAAATGTAAGAATAGAAAACTAAGGACCAGTCTCATTTTACATGGATGCAGAAACCCTTAATAAAATATTAAATTTCAGTGATATACATCAAGATGAAGTATGTCTTATCCTATGAATATGTGAATGATTCAATTTTAGAAAAACTATTAATATCACCTACCACATTAAGAGGTGAAAGAGAAAAATCATGTGATTACATTAATGTAACAGAAATGGCATTTAATAAAATTCAGTATCTTTTCAGGATGAACAAATCTATTCAAGATAAAAGAGCACTTCTAGAAACTTCTTAAACATCAGAAACGTACAGGAAATATCACTTAACGGGGAGTGAAGATTTTGAAGTTTTTGAAAAATCAGGAGTAAGACAAGGATGGCTGTCATCACTTACTATTATACACAGGCATACCTCCTTTTATTGTGCTTCACTTTATTGCTCTTTACAGATATTTACATTTTTATAAACTGAAGGTTTGCGGCAATCCTGTTTGGAGCAAGTCTTTTAGTGCCATTTTTCCAACATCTGTTGCTCACTTCGTGTCTCTGTCACATTTTTGTAATTCTTGTAATATCTCAAACTTTCATTATTACATTTGTTATGGTGGTCTGTGATCAGTGATCTTTGTTACAATTGTAATTGTCTTGGGTGCCACAAGTCATGACTGTATAAGATGGTTTGTGTGTTCTCACCGTTTCACCTACTGGCTGTTCCTGGTCTTTTTTTCCTCTCCTTGGGCCTCCCTGTTCCCTGGGACACACCAATATTGAAATTAGGCCAATTAGTAACCATGCAGTGGTCTCTAAATAGTCAAGTGAAAGGAAGAGTTGCGCATCTCTCACTTTAAATCAAAAGCTAGGTGTGATTAAGCTTAGTGAGGAAGGCAGGTTGAAAGCCACGTGAGGCCAAAAGCTGGGCTTCTTGCACCAAACAGTTAGCTAAGTTGTGAATTCAAAGAAAAAGTTCTTGAAGGAAATAAAAAGTGAATCACTCCTTCTCGTGAATGATAAGAAAGCAAAATAGGCTTGCTGCTGAGAAGGAGAAAAGTTTGAGTGGTATGGATAGAAGATCAAACTACCCACAACATCCCCTTAAGCCAAAACCTAATCCAGAACAAGGCCCTAACTCTCTTCAATTCAATGAAGAGGTGAGGAAGTTGCAGAAGAAAAGTTTGAAGCTAGCAGAGGTTGGTTCGTGAGGTTAAAGGAAAGAAGCCATCTCCGTAACATAACAGTGCAAGCTGAAAGCAGCAAGTGCTGATGTAGCAGCTACAGCAGATTCATTCATTATCCTAGCTAGATACAGAAGATCTCGCTAAGATAATGAAGGTGGCTACAGTAAACAACAGATTTTCAATATAGACAAAACAGCCTTAAATCAGAAGATGATGCTGCCTACGACTTTCATAGCTGCAGAGGGGAGAAGTCAATGCCTGGCTTCAGAGAACAGGCTGGCTGTCTTGTTAGGGGCTAATGCAGCTGGTGACTTTCAGTTGAAGCTAATGTTCATTTACCATTCTGAAAATCCTGGGTCGTTGAGAATGATGCTCAATCTACTCCACCTGTGCTCCACAAATGGAACAACAAAGCCTGGATGACAGCACATCTGTTTACAACATGGTTTCCTGAATATTTCAAGCCCACTGTTGAGAGCTACTGCTCAGAAAATTCCTTTCAGAATATTACTGCTCATTGACAATGTACCTGATCACCCAGGAGCTCTGAAGATGTACTGCAAAATGTTTTCATGCTTGCTAACACAACATCCATTCTTCAGCCCATGGATCAAGGAGTAAGTTTGACTTTCAAGTCTTACTATTTAATAAAAACATTTCATAAGGCTATAGCTGCCATAGATAGTGGTTCTTCTGAGAGGTCGGGGCAAAGCCAATTAGAAATCTTCTGGAAAGGATTCACCATTCTAGATGCCAGTAAGAACATTCGTGATTCATGGGAAGAGGTCAAAATATCAACATTAACTGGAATTGTTCTTTCTGTTTTTGTTTTTTTGGAGTATAGTTGACTTACAGTTATTTCAGGAGTTTGGAAGAAGTTGATTCCAACTCTCATGGATGACTTGGAAAGGTTCAGAATTTCAGAGGAGGAAGTAACTCAGGTGTGGTAGAAGTAGCAAGAGAACTAGAATTAGAAGTAGAGCCTGAAGATGTGATTGAATTGCTGCAGTCTCACGATCAAACTTTAATTGGTGAGGAGTTGCTTCTTATGGACGAGCAAAGAAAGTGTTTCTTGAGATGGAATCTACTCCTGCCGAAGCAGCTGTGAAGATTTTTGAAGTGACAACAAAGAATTTAGAATATTACATAAACTTCATTGAGAAAGCAGTGGGAAGGTTTGAGAGGACTGACTGCAACTTTGAAAGAAGTTCTATTGTGAGTAGAATGCTATCAAACAGCACTGCATGCGCCAGAGAAATCGTTTGAGAGAAAGAGTCAATTGATGTGGCAGACTTCATTTAAGAACTGGCCACAGCGACCTCAGTTGTCAGCGACAAACACCCTGATCAGTCAGCAGCAAAAGAAAACACATTGAGGAGGACCCTCCATCAGCAAAAGGATTGTAACTCGCTGAAGGCTCAGCCGATGGTTAGCATTTTTTAGCAATAAAGTATTTTTAAATGAAGGTACATACATTTTCTGACATAATGCTACTGCACACTTACTAGGCTACAGTATACTGTAACCATAACCTGTATGCATTGGGAAACCCTCCAAAATTTGTATGACTCTCTTTATTGCCATGGTCTGGGACCAAACCCACAGTATCTCCAAGGTATGCCTGTATTGTAATGGAGTAAGAAAAAGAGCATCGTTAAACTTGTAACGGTAAAGTTATACCATCTGCAAATATGGAGAGTTTATTTTCTATGTAGACAATTTTAAGGGGACCTATAGAGAAACTAGAAAAAGTAATGACTTCAGGAAGATTATCTAGTTTTTACCCAGCAGACATACAGAAATCGGTAGCACTTTTATTTTTTTAACAAATAAAATATATGTTTTTAAAACAAAATTACAATACTGAAAATAAAGTTTATCTTGCTTTTTCACTTACCAAGAGAATTTTCTTAGGTCGGTAGATAAACTTTATAAATTTAATTTTATAGAGAGATTATTTTATTTTGAAAATACGTCATAATTTACTTAACTGTTCACATATTTTGGGCTAATTAGATTATTTCCATTTTCATTATTATAAATAACATTGAAATCAGCATCTATAAACAACCCTTTTTAATTCCTTAAGCTAGATCAGAGAGGTAGAATTTCTGGTTCAAAAAAAAACTTTTTGAAGTTTTTTTTTTAAACATCTTTATTGGAGTATAATTGCTTTACAATGGTGTGTTAGTTTCTGCTGTATAACAGGGTGAATCAGCTATACGTATACATATATCCCCATATCCCCTCCCTCTTGCATCTCCCTCCCACCCTCCCTATCCCACCCCTTTAGGTGGACACAAAGCACCGAGCTGATCTCCCTGTGCTATGCAGCTGCTTTCCACTAGCTATTTATTTCACATTTGGTAGTGTATATATGTCCATGCCACTCTCTCACTTCGTCCCAGCTTACCCTTCCCCCTCCTCGTGTCCTCAAGTCCATTCTCTACGTCTGCGTCTTTATTCCTGTCCTGCCCCTAGGTTCTTCAGAACCGTTTTTGTTTTTGTTTTTGTTTTTAGATTCCATACATATGGGTTAGCATATGGTATTTGTTTTTCTCTTTCTGACTTACTTCACTCTGTATGACAGTCTCTATGTCCATCCACCTCACTACAAATAACTCAGTTTCGTTTCTTTTTATGGCTGAGGAATATTCCATTGTATATATGTGCCACATCTTCTTTATCCATTCATCTGTCGATGGACACTTAGGTTGCTTGCATGTCCTGGCTATTGAAATAGAGCTGCAGTGAACATTGTGGTACATGAATCTTTTTGAATTATGGTTTTCTCAGGGTGTATGCCCAGTAGTGGGATTGCTGGGTCGTATGATAGTTCTATTTTTAGTTTTTTAAGGAATCTCCATACTGTTCTCCATAGTGGCTGTATCAATTTACATTCCCACCAACAGTGCAAGAGGGTTGCCTTTTCTCCACACCCTCTCCAGCATTTGTTGTTTGTAAATTTTTTGATGATGGCCCTTCTGACTGGTGTGAGGTGATACCTCATTGTGGTTTTGATTTGCATTTCTCTAATGATTAATGACGTTGAGCATTCTTTCATGTGTTTGTTGGCAATCTGTATATCTTCTTTGGAGAAATGTCTATTTAGGTCTTCTGCCCATTTTTGGATTGGGTTGTTTGTTTTTTTGATATTGGAAATCGGTAGCACTTTTATTAAATAACAATAACTTACTAGAAAATGGCAGTAGGAAAAAATAATTCATTCTCAAAAGCATCAACACATAAAGTACCTCTTAAATACAAATCCCACCCTAATACTGCAAGGCCCCTGGGGAGAAATATTATGAAATATTACTGAAGAACATAAAAGAAATATATCATGTTTTTGAACGGGAAGAGTCAATTTCATAAAGATAGCATTTATCCTCAATTTTGTCAATAAGTCATTACAATTACAACCCCCTAACAGAGTTTTGCTTTACGTCACTTGATAAGATGATACTGAAATTTATATGGGAAAGCAAAGGGTCAGCAATAGCCAAAACTATATAGAAAAGGAGGAGGAGTGACAAGGGGCGATTTGTCCTACCAGCGTTCCAAGTTATTGTAATTGAGATAGACTGGTATTAGTAGAGGGGCAGGTCAGAAATAAACCCACACATGGATATAAACTTGATATGCTTTACAGGTGGCATTATACGTTTTTCGGAAAGTATCAATAGACTGATGAATAAACGTTGCTAGGATAATTGGCTATCCATATGGAATTAAAGATAATACTGGAGTCTCTCTTCGCATTGTGCACAAATATATTCTAAATATATTAAATACAGAAATGGGAAAAGCAAAAATTTAGAAGAAAACATGAGAACATGTACAGAATAGAACAGGATTTTTTTTTAAAGCCAAAGAAAATACAAATGATATGAAAGATGGAAAAATTCTCCTAAACTAAAGCTGAAATATTTCATGATAAGCAAAACAAAGTGAGAATAAGACTGAGATGATATCACAATGCCTATAGTTAACATAGGCTTCATATCTAAAATGTATACAGAGCTCCTATATAACTGTGTGAAAAGGCAAACAATTCTTGAACAAATAAAGGATAAATAATTCAAAGAATAGGAAACCTGAATGACCAACTGTTAGTTTCATGTAGCTGCTGTAACAAATTTCAGCAAACTGGGTGGCTTAAAACAAACCTATTCTCTCACAGTTTGTGAGGCCAAGCATCTGAAATCAAGGTGTAAGCAGGGCTGCACTCCCTCTGAAGGCGCTAGGGGAGGATCCTTTGAAGCCTCTTGCAGGTTTGGCTGTTGGCATTCTTTGACTTCCTTGCCTTAGGACCACATCACTCCAGTGCCTGCCTTTGTCTTTACATTGCCTCCTTCTCTTCTGCCTGCCAGGTCTTCCCTGTGTCTCTTATCAGGACATTTGTCCTTGGATTTGGACCCAGCTGATAATCTAGGATGATCTTTTCATGTCAAGATCCTTAATTTCACCTGCAAAGACTTTTTCCAAATAACATGCACAGGCTCTAGGAATTTGACATGGACATGTATTCTGGGGATTCATCCCTGAACTTGGTACAGTGTAAAGAGATGGTTAACATTCCTTGTGATCAAGGATATTCAGATTCAAATCCTGAAATACCATTTGTCTTCTTTCAGTTTTACAAGTTTGGAAACATTAACCTTGAATAAGGGTATAGAGGGGTAAGTACTTCCGTGCTTCTGGCCAAAGTGTAAATCTTCGCAAACACTTTGGACAGTACTTTGGTGCTGTCTGTTTAGCTTCAAGATGCCTAGCGCCTCCACCTTGTGACCTAGGAAGTGAACTTCCAGGAGTATACTCTAGAGAAATTGTAGCACAAGGAAACCTATTCAGGAATGTCCACTGAAGCATTGTTCAAAATACGAAAAAAGTGAAAACAGCTCAAATATCCATCAACAGATGAGTGAATACAGTGTGACATATTCATAAGATAGAATGCTATAAACGAGTGAATCTCAAAAACAATGAGCAAGAGAGAAAAGTTGCAGAATGGTGTAGTACAGTTCTATTTATATAGAGTTTTATAACATGCAACGTAAATTTTCTATATTGGTTATGAATACATACACATGGAACTTTAATGGAATTAATACCGTATCCTGGATAGGGTTTATCTCTGGGGATTCTGGAAGGATTACTGGTTTGGGGATTGGTGTATAAGGACCTTCAACTATATCTGTAATTTTCCTTAAAAAAAAAAAAAAAATCCTCCCCAGAACCTTAGAATGTGACTTTGTTTGGAAATAAGATTGTTTTAGATGTAATTAGTTAAGCTAAGGTGAGGGTGAGTATCTAATCTAATCGGATGAGTATCCTCATATAGAGGTGACTGAGACACAGGGGAGAACACCCTGTGAAGATGAAGACGGAGGCAGATGTGGAGTGACTCATCTGCAAGCCAAGGGACGCCGAGGATTTCTGGGAACCCCCAGAATGTAGTGGAGAAGCATGGAACAGATTCCCTGAGCCTGTGGTAGGATCCAACGCTGCCCGCATCTTGAATTTTCCATTTCTTGTCTCTGGAACTGTGGGGAGGGGTGGGATGGGGAATCCCTGTCGTTTCAAGTCGTCCGGTTTGTTTGTTACAACAGCCCTAGGAACCGAATACATATCGAGAATATTCAGATTTTAAGTTGGGTGATGAGTACCGGCGTGTTACAGTATTCTCTGTATTTTTCTTATTTATATTGTGTCTTGAAAATATTTAAGAGCAAACAAACCCACACAAATCTGAATTTTTGTAATTAACCTTTCTGATGGAGTTAAAGAGTAAAATAGATGTGTGAGTAATTGGCAAAATGAGGAGTGCTCTGTATATTACAGATGGAATCAGAGATGATACCTGTTACAAAACCCGAACAGTATGTTTCCTAGGGTCAGTTAATGGTCTTAAATTAGAGTGGGGGACTAACTCAGCATTGAAAGAGCTGCTCTTGTCCAGTATCCAGTATGGAAAATAAGTATGTCTGGACCTAGTTATAAAAACAAAAAACAAAAAAAGGTAATTGGGCTATGAGACATCAAACATTGGGGTAATAGCCTGGTTCAGCTACTTAATAGCTTACTTGCTTAGCTTCAGTTTTTAATTTATAAAACAGAGATTCTCATAGTGTCTACTTCATTGCATTATTGTGGTTATCAAATGAGCTAGTACATAAAGTGCTAAACACCAAGCATTCAGTAAAGACTCAGATTGAAGCTTGCGTTGTCAATAGCAATAGCATTGTAAGTTACTATAATTCAAATTATAAAAGTACTACACTTGAAATATCAGCTAGGGTAGTTTGTAAGGACACTGCACTAATCACCTTGGGAGTGGTTTTACTCTTGTGTGTGGCAGTGGGTTTTGTTCTAGTTTGCTCCCAATCTGCGCCCCACACCTAGTAGTCCATTTTGCATATATGTATTTTTGTTGAGACATAAACATAAACCAAATTTTGTGTAGTTCAGTCTCTCCAGTTTACTATGGATTCTTTCTGTAATTGTGTCACCTATGGTCCTATGAATGAATGTTTGATTTGATTAAATTTTTGATGAGAGAAAAGTATTAAAGAAAAAAATTTACCAAAGAAATTAAAGTGACATGTAGAAAATCAAGTTAAGCATTTAAGACATCTAGTCTAGAAACAATTCAAAAGTTATAGAGAGGGTGGGAACAGTAAATTCCATGTCCACTTTATATACTTGTAGGTTGAGACTGTCACATGTATTTTTGGGTTAACTGTATGACTTTTCCTCCTGATTTATGTAGAATATCGGTCATTTAGTTTTCCCACTTGCATAATCTTTGTTAGTGTAATCTCGATCAAATGGACATTAGGACAACAGTAATTGAGTTCTAGGTCTTGCCCAGAACCTAGTGGATATTACAAACACTTTTGCTTTCTCACATGATAACCTTTTTGTCTTAAGTCTCAAATTAAACCTTGAGTCATTGGTGACATGAATGTTCTCCTTGCAGTTTGACATGGATTACTAATGTAACAATTACTTTGTGAAACAAGGCTCTTTTTCAATGTATTGAAAAATATCATGCCAGGAGAGCTAATCAAAAGCTTTACTTTGTTTTGCTCTTGTTTTCATGGGAGGTCAGTGGGTGTGAAGGAACAAAAAGGACTTGTTTTTTGAAGTTGGCATATACATTAAGAGGATAATATTCATAATAAGCAAGCTGTATTATCATGCATCCTTTATGAATCATGAAATACTTTATCTAATGGGCAATCACTTACTGTTTAGCTGCAGATGTTAACAGGCATTTATGCAGTAGATCAGTAGTTATGTATGTTATATATGGAAAAGTGATACTAAATGTTTTCTGTCAATATAGAGACTTCCTTAGGATTAAAGGATTGAGAAAGTCCCTTAAAGACCCTGACATCACTCTTATCTAGTAAAATAAGTGAATAAGATTATAAAGATGATGATAGTGGTGGTAACACATATCAGTCTGTGTATGAGCCAAACAGTGTTCTAAATGCTTTAGATACCATACTTTTTTTGCTTAATCCTCATAAGAGTTCTAAAAGTTTGGTACTGCTAATTTCCCCATTTTACAGGTAAAGAAGCCAGGGCATGTAAGTTCAAGTAAGCTGCCCAAGGTTGCAGAGCTAGTGTGAATACAGGATTCAAACCCAGGCAGAATTAATTAAACCTGTGAAATTTAAGTAATTCCTGTTCCTGTTAAAACTAATGAGACCTACTGTGTGAAACATGATATGAAACAAAGATTTGTTTTTAAATAGAGAAATTTAACAGCTCCTTGAGCTTCATGAACCTGAGTCAAGGAAACTTTGTGATCAGATGTGCTGTTTGGCCTGCTTTATTGTAAACTGCATGAAACACACCAGTGACTGTGGTACCTTAGCTTAGGGTATCCGGACTGTGTGTGAATTAACTGCTCCATCTTAGGGCAGGATTTATCCTTTCCTACTGCTCTGCCATTTACTTTGCATTACTTATTTATCACATCAGAGTTCTTGGGTGAGATACAACATTGACCTCATCTTTGAATCCCCAGGTACACAGAAAGATTGATTCATGAATATAGAAAATTGGTTTTTTGACCACTGCTCTAGCCTCAGCACTGAGAACTGTGCACATAGTAGGTTCTTGATAAATATTTGCATGAATGAGTGAGAGAATAATGTTGTAGGTATTGAGTAGGTGGTTCTTGGATTGTCCTCCTGGAGCGTATGTGAAAAATAGGACATGCCAAGTTCTTTGTGTCAGAGAATCACTTTTATTATGAAAAATCAAATAAGTAATTGATTTTACCCAAATCAGTGTACTAGGCTCTGTAGGAAGACAAAGGAATATAACAAAATCCTACCCCCCAAGAACTTATAATTGAGAATCAAAAAAGCCTTTATTAGAATGAAAAGTAAATTAACGTTGTTTCAACACCTGCGGAAAACTATCACCAGGTAGTATATAATTTCCTAAGAAAGGATGTGGAAAAATGAAGAATAGTGTTTTTTTTCTTAAAAATGTACATAGTACTTGATTTATTTTTATTTTAAAATGTATATATATGATATATACTGTTTTTACTCTAAAGTATAAGGACAAGTTTTTTTAATGATAAAAAATTAGAGACAGTTCATAGTAGAAACAACATGATTTGTACCTGGTTAGTCAGATGGTTTCTAGGGGTTGCAGGATTTGAGTGTGTCTTGGGCTGGGAATAGAAGGCCTCATGGGTTGTTGAGAAAGTTAGTTGCTTTAACTATTACTGCTCATATGATGATAGGGCTTTCTTTGAGGCACTGAAATGAACAAAATTATTCTGACACTTTTCTCTGGATGATGACTATTTGGTTTATGACTTGATACATATCTATATAGGGGTGTGTATATATATATAAATATCTTGATATATAAAAGATAATTAAAGGAGCATTTTAAATTTTGTAGACTCTAGTTGCTTATATATTAGAAATAGTTGTTAGTTTATGGCTGTATGTTACTCAATTTTTATACCATTTTTCAGATACAGAGATGTGGATGGAATTCTTGACTTTTAGAGAGAAAATGCGAGACACATGGCCTCTGATCCTGTGATATTAAATAAGCCTTTTTCTGGACAACTGTTGTCAAAGTAATTCTTAGCTGAGGGAAGACATGTCAAATCATTGCCTGTTCTATTTTTTTTAAATGGATGACTGTATAATGCAGAGGTTGCCAAAAGTTGCTGATATGTTTTGATATTTTGAAGAATAAGTGCTTGAAAAGTCACACATTTGTTGAGGACCCTGAGCAAATTTTATTGTGCTGGAGACAAGGGGGAGGAAACAGGATTTACAGAAATAAGATGACACTGCTCCTTCCAAGACATTCTAAATCAAACAAAAGTATAGCCAGACATGTAAGCGTCTAACTACACTATTTAATATATGGCAAAATTAAATGACTGTCAAATAGATACAAAAAAATAGGAGCACGTTGTTTTGACTGGGATGATTGCAAAAGGGAGATGGGGATCCGCCTTGAAGGATGAGAAAATATTATTAGGTGGAAAACAGGAAAGAGCCTTCATAAAATTGGAAGGGGGAAAGGGCCCCTTTACTGAGCCCCTGCCCTGCTAGCCGTGTGCTTAGTGAATTACAAAGAGATGTGAAATAGGTCATCTGATACTCACCGCGTACCGGAGAGGCAGGCATTAGTTCCCCACCTTACAAATGAGAAAACTGAGGCTCAGTGTGACTTACCGCACACAGCTAGCGCATGGCAGAGACTGGGTTTCATGGCAGGTCTGTCGCGCATAACTTTGTGCTTCAGTACAGTTTCTGCTAGTGTGATGACTCCATATTCCTGTTTTTTTCTTCTCTGCTGCTTCCCAGGAGGGATTAAATTACCTAGTAAATGAGTAAGGTTTTTTGACCTGTGAATCGGAAAAAAAAAAAAAGTAAGGGATCTAAGTGGGAAAATCTTCATCCCCACTGCCCTGCTATTTCTGACTGCTAAGAGCTCACTCAGAGTTAACCGCACTCCAGGGGACTGGTGTTAGGAAGACAAAGCTTATAAAAACCTTCAGTGACCCCGATTGTGGCTTAAGAAGGTCTAGAATCTAAGGGTTTTAGGACAACTTTGATATGACGGAGCTCCAAAAGTAGACTCCGCATCCTCGGTGGTTCTTAACTACAGGAGCAAAATGGTCTGTTCAGAGAACAGGGCAAGTTCTGGTGGTTATTCAAAAGATTCTGCTTTTATTTATTTATTTTTTCCTTTTTTGAGTATATTGCCTTTTCTCCGCCCTTTCGAACAAAAATCCAGTCTAAATGATTGAGTTAATATTAAGATGTATTTTGTCCTGGGCTCAAAGAAAGATAACAATACCACCAATTACCGTCCTGAATCATTAATCTTGTGTTTGCTGAAGAATGTTCAGCTACTTTCTCTGTCTTCTTAATGCACAGGCTGTGGTGTGAGGCTTTTCCCCCATTATCTTCCAGACTACTAGTAATGTGTTTCTACTCTGTTGATTGCCGTTCTGTCTTCTAACTTGGCAGATTGAATGAGAAGAAAAAGTTGTTTTCAATTTAGTGTTAAAGTTTTGTAGACCTTGACTTGAATTCAGAATGTGGAAGAGAGTGTAATTTATGTAGTTTGATTTATACCCATTAAAGTTTAAGAGAATTTGGTCATATTCCAAGTGCTCATTTATCTTAGTATTCAAGTACAGCTGTAAGAAATTCAGTTTTATGAGTATTAAATCTGTGGAAGAATTAAAGGTTAAACTTATTATGTATATTTAACTATTGCTGTAACTAAAATGATCACCTTTATGAAGATAAAATTAAGTAGATGCATTATTGCATGAGTAATATTACAGGTTAGAATTTGAAGGATAAGATGCTATCAATTTAATTAACCTTCATTGAGAACTTACGATGTGCTGGAAACTGAGTATTGAAAGAATGAGAATAAGATTTAGTCCCAGACCTGGAGATTAATAGAGTAGATCATTTTGTAGAGGGAACTATATCAGCTGCTGTATAAAAACTCAACGTATATAAGGGCAGTATTCCTTTATAAACTACTTTTTAAAAGGTCAGTATCTGTCACTGCTCAGGAGTGGCTAAGCAACTGAGGTCTCAGTCGTACTGAGTCATGAATGTTTGGTCACCTCAGGATTATGGAGACATCTCTGCTCATCTTGGGTGCTTGCATATGTTTGCCCATCTGTAGGTTGACCTAGGGTAGCCTCAGCTGGGGCACCTGTGTCCTTCTCTGTCAGGCTGGCCTTATTTGTTGGAGGATGGTGGGGGCCCAAGAGTGAGGGGAGGAGTGCAAGGCCTCCTGAGGCTTAGGCTCGGAACTCGCACATCATCACCTCCGTGCCAGTCTGTTCACCAGCTTGAGTTATCAGGCCGTCCGAAATCAAGGGGTATAGAGGTAAATCCCACCTCCTGATGGAAGGACCTGCTAAGTCACATTGCAAAGGGCATCACTGGGAGAGAAGTAATTGGGCCATTTTGTAATTAGTGTTCCTACCGTAGGGACAGAATTTTGTAAAAGGAACAAAGCCTGTCTAAGGTCTTATATAGTGACTGCTGCAATAGGAGCACAGGAAACTATAAGCCCTTTGAATTGAAGAAGCATACATTTCAGGACTGATAACAGTAGAAAATGGGACTGGATTGAAGGAAAGAGGATCAGGTTGGAGAGGCTTATATTTGCATTTCTAGAAGCTTGGGTGTTACCCTTTGGATAGAGGGAGGCATCTAAAGTTTTAGGCAAACAGGAATGCCATTGTAAATTTCATTTTTTTTCTGTAGGTTGCTCTGGCAACAGTGAATTCAAGGTGAGCAAAACATTGATGGAAGATTAGATGCTGTTGCAAAACTCTAGATTGTGGAAAGATCATGAAGGCCAGACTAACAGTGGAAAGTATTCAAGTGTGGTAAACCTGACCATGTTAATCATTCATTCAGACAGACTCCTTTGAGCCAGGTGCTGTGTTAGGTGTTTGAGAACCGTCAGTGAGAATTCCCCTTCTTTAACGTTGCAAAGGCTTCTTGGAGCTTTGGACTTCTGGAGCTCTTACACAAGTTACCCTTTCCTCATGCATCCCACTGTTAGGCGTGCTGATAAATAGAGACGAATAGTAATCCTGGCTTACCTAGCGAAGAAATCGTGGCTAGTGATATGGTGATTTAAAATGTCTGTCTTGGTTATTTTTTCTTTCTAGTATACTTAGTTACCAGAGATTTTAGTGATATTGAAAGTTATTTTATTGGTTAATATAAAGAATAATGAATAGGAGCCTGAGTAAATTTTGTGACTTTTACACATCTGTACCTGCCTCTAGTATAGTATGTGACTGTGAAAGTAATTCAAAGATTCATATATTAGTTTTTTAATTTCCTGTATTTCATTTTAGCATATTCAGAACACTTTCCTGGGTGTTAAGTGGAAAAAAGTATATTTGTATGTGGAGAATAATTTTTTATTGCATATGTCTGGGAGAATATGTGGTCGTAGAGACTAATTTACGGGAGAAATTGAGAAGAAATTTTTATAAGGATTCACCAATTTGCAATCGAAGATAATAACGTTTTAAAGTAAGTTTTGCCTTTAAAAATCTTTAGAAATAAAGGTATCTCTTTCAGAGAATATTTATCATTAGCATTACTTGCTATTTTATTGTTCTCAGTAAACTACTTAGAGTCAGTATTCTTTTCCTGTCAAATCCCATTATGATGCATTTAATTACTCACAGAAACCCTATACAGTTGTTTTCTCAAGATTAAATGCAAATCCAGTGTGTTTTGTGGATTTCTAGAGATCTCTAATAATATTATAGCCCTGGATACGGTGACTTGCGAGGTAATTTATTGAAGTCTCTTCAGTATTCCCTGCATTTAGAGATACAATTACAAAGCATTGCCCAGATAGTTTTTGGCTATTTTTCTTCTCAAAGTAGAGATTTCTGGACGGTTGAGCATTCTTAACAGAGGTTGATGAACAGCGGAGGGATAGAGAGCAGCTGATTCCTCCCGCCACCCGCCAAGTTAATGAAAATGATAACCTTCTTGAATTTTAATTAGAACCTAGAAGTTAAGATATATATATATGCATGTACCTAATTGGTGTATAACTCTCTTCTTCTACCTAGATGATGACCCCTGAGAGCAGGGCCGTGCTGTGTCCCTGGTAACACAGGCTCCGGCTCATATCAGTACCTTGTGTGTAGTGAATATTATGTGTTTGGTGTGGCTGATGGTTATTTAAGTATCATTCCTTTGGGTAAACCTCAGGAACTTTGTTTACCCACTCACTGTCCAGGTCATACCTTTTCCCTTTGGGGGCAGGGCACTGATTACCTTCATGTTCCCTCCGGCCATGTGCTCACTCAGGGAAGCGGTTTTCCATAGCAGGATAAATCGTGGTTAACCTTAGCTGATCATGATAATTCTACTCTGATTTCCAGGGGTTCCGTTAAGCATGGGTCTCTAAAGCACTGCTAGCTAGAGAGACATTGAAGGAAGTCTAGTAGGTTTCTGGAAAAGAAAATTGCCTTGCTCTTATATAGAGAGATGGGAGAAGAAAAGTCTCTTTGTGCTTCTGAATGGGGTCTGCCTGGAACAGCAGTAGCCACCTTGTGGGATAATGAAATGAGCCTATATAAGAGAAAAATCAACATACTGTCCTTAAAGAGGCAGAGTGGCAAGGTGGAACAGGCAGGGGTTTTTGAATGTGATCAGCCAACCTTAGTATATTTCAGTCTCCTTTGGTTGAACCTGGCAGGTAGGCTAATGAAAACCTCTTTAATACTTGGCTGTTAAAAAGATAGAAAGTCTATATATTGAATAAATGGTCTAAAAGTCACAGATTAGAGTAACATCAGTTACCCATTTTCCACTCCTCCTCCCACCCCCACTGCCCACTTCCCTCCTTTCCTGTTCAGACATCCTGGCCCCAGCACAGAAGACTCTTGGATCTGGTCCTGATCAAGTGGATGCAATTTTTAATCAGGCTTCATGGACTAATAGGCACTTGTGCTGGTGTCCACTGTTTCTATTTCAAAGAAAACAGGAAGCGGAGACTGGTTGAGGAATCCTTCTTGATGGATGTTTTGCCAGTTCTAAACTTTGTGATAGGAGCTCAGGCCTCATTTCTCAGGGACAAGTGAGTTTTGGGATGATTCCTCCCTCCCAAAGCTATTATCGACATTTTGGGTCAGAAAATTACTTATTGCACAGGGCTGTTTCGTGCATTATAGAATATTTATCAGTATCCCTTACCTCTACCCACTAGATGCCAGTAGTACTCCCCCATTGTGACAATAAAAAATGTCTCCAGAAATAGCCAACTATTTCTTGGGAGGCAAAAGTATCCCCCACTTGAGAACCACTACGTTAGAGATACAGGATTGTTTTTTATAGGTGCGTTTGTCCTAAGACTCAGGCAAAAGAGAGGGGGGAAGTTCTAACTGCCATTGCCTTAACCGCGTCCTCGTATGGTGAGAAAATACAATGAATTACTAAGTTTTTCAAACTGGTCTTTTCAACCATATGAAGAACCTTTAGATTTGGGATGTTTTGAGCTAACATATAGTTACTGCTTAAACTCCTTCAACCTTGAAAATCAGCAAACTAAAAGAGCAAAGTTAGGATTTAAAAACGAATGTAATTCTATCTTCAAGTGTTAAATAATCGTATATTTAACAAACAGCCTCTGATATGATGATAACTGTCTTTGTGGTAAGGCTTCACTTTGTTAATAAATAAGCCAGGATTTCACATTCTGTTTGAACTTGGGAAAAGTCTACACGTAAAGACAGTTCAGATGTGAGCTGAAATGTTGCCTGCATAAAATTCTGTGCATGGGGCAAGTTGATTGGTTCCAATTTTATTTTTAACAGCAAATGTTAACTAAAATATTACAGACCAGGGAGTACAGTAATTCCTTTTGTGAAAATGACAGCATTCTTAACATGCCTCTGATTTAAATGTTGCTGTCTGTTTCACACACAAGCAAACGGAGGCTGTCTTTTCTTTCTGCATCCCCAGGGCTTTATAGTATGCCTGGTACATGCATAGCATGTGCCCTGTGTATAGTAAATAATGTTTGAATGAGTGTTGCCAATCTGTTGACTCCTTGAGTGAAGTCAGGTGAAGATATAAAATAAACGCAAACAAGCATTAAAGCAACTTTAAAGCAGTAAAGATTCTACAGTTTGCATCAACTAAGTAATGTAGTGACTTGTGATAGCTGCTGTGGTCATCCTTTGCTCTGCCCACTACTACCCTTCCGGTTACCACGTATGTTAATTCAACCTTTACAGTAACTTGATTTGTCTGTCTCTACATCCTTACTGCTATTTCAGGAGTCCCAGCCACTGTCTTCTTTTGCCTAAAAGAAGACACTCATCAATTTATTCTCCTCTTCTTCCAATCCATTTTCCACTTCAGGAAGCCAAAGTGCACTTTTAAAAAAGTGAACATTTTGAAACACTTCAGTCACCTCCCCAGGTTGAAACCCTTCAGTGTGTTTCTCTGGTCCTTGGGACATAATCCAAAGTCCTTAGTCTGTGGTTCATGATCCTGAACCTCTGACTGCTGTTGGCCTTGCCTTCCCTCATCACCTTAACTTCTGCCTCTCTTGCTTTGCCAAACTCATGTTCCTTCAGATCCTGTAACTTGCCATGTTCCTTACTATCTTAGGGTCTTGAAACTGCTGATTCCTCTGCCCGGAATCTTCTCAGCTCATACTTTGCTTGGATAATGCTGATGTATCTTTCCAGCCTCAGACTGACTGTCACTTTCTTAGAGAGCGATGCTCTGGGCCTCTGGCCTCGAATCAAAGTTTGGGTCCCCTTTACATTTGTTCTTTCTTTTGATACTCTGTTTTCCTTTCAGAGCTCTTATCACAACTTGCAGTTACACATTTGTGTTTTTGTTTAAAATCTGCCCTCACCAGATAATCTCCACAAAGTAGGTGTATGTGTCTTCTCCAATATATGACCCATACTTAGTACTTGCCCAGCACATAGTATAGGTTCTTGGTAGTGATTTTAGTGAACAAAGTTGAATTCGCCTTGCAAGATGGCAATATATCAGACTAACAGTGTAAGTTTATATTACAGTACCCGCATGTTGAATCTTTAGGCCTGGGGTAAGCATTTAATGTTGGAAGAGAGAGGGAATGATTTGTTCCTGCTTCGCATAGAATGGCATATTGGGTAGCACAGAACCATAACTGAGAACTGGTGACCGGACAGGGACATACACTCATACATGAATGATTTCTCCTTTGCCTTATAGATAGGAAAACAAGGAGCAAAAAGTGTTTAGGCAGCTTTTCAGCCTATCCAGAAGTAGAAAAGAAACTCAAAGTATTTTTAAAAATTATTTATTTTTTGCTTTAGAGTTTATTCAGATTAGTACATATCATGAGTCATTGCTGCCTAGCTTTTTGGCCAATAGCATTTCAGTATGCACTGCACTAGTATAAACTCTTGGATTGGCTTAACTACCTCTGATGTCACAATTTCCCCATTAGGAAGTCACAATTTTCTTGAAATAACACTGTACTAATAACAAATCTTGTTATTCTGTTTCATTATGAGAAAGATAATCTACCAAAAATAAAAATGCTGGAAGGAGCAAGATATCTTTGATCCACGCAGACCTTTTCCATTTACGTGCTTTAATTATCTACTGCCAACACTTGAAGATAGCTTCTTTATTTTACAACGGTTGTTTTTTTTTTCTTCATGTTTGTCAGTTAATAGGCAAATGGAGGAATGAGCCTACTTAGAATTACTCCTTCAATTCACAGTTCTGTTTCATCTCAACTGTTGAGGCTTAGCATCTTTCTACTACTTAGCCTTCCTGACTCAAAAGGAAAAGCCATTTGGACAGCCCACCTGAATATAACGTTTCAGGTGGGAAATCAGATTATATCAGAATTAGGAGAGAGTGGAGTGTTCGGGAATCATTCTCCTCTGGAAAGAGTGTCTGGTGTGGTGGTACTTCCTGAAGGATGGAATCAGAACGCTTGTAATCCTATGACCAATTTCAGCAGGCCTGAGCGAGCAGACTCTTGGCTGGCCCTCATTGAACGGGGAGGCTGTACTTTCACACACAAAATCAACGTGGCAGCAGAGAAGGGAGCAAATGGGGTGATCATCTATAACTATCCAGGTACGGGCAACAAAGTATTTCCCATGTCTCACCAGGGAACGGAAAATATGGTCGCAGTGATGATAGGCAACCTGAAAGGCATGGAACTTTTGCACTTGATTCAGAAAGGATTCTATGTGACGATCATCATTGAAGTGGGGAGAATGCACATGCCCTGGCTGAGCCATTATGTCATGTCTCTGTTTACCTTTCTGGCTGCCACAGTGGCCTACCTGTTCCTGTACTGTGCCTGGAGACCTCGAGTGCCCAATTCTTCCACCAGGAGGCGAAGACAGATAAAGGCAGATGTGAAGAAAGCTATTGGGCAGCTTCAACTGCAAGTGCTCAAAGAAGGGGATAAGGAACTAGATCCAGATGAAAACAATTGTGTTGTTTGCTTTGACATATACAAGCCTCAAGATGTAGTACGTATTTTAACTTGCAAACATTTTTTCCATAAGGCATGCATCGACCCCTGGCTTTTAGCCCATAGGACATGCCCCATGTGCAAGTGTGACATTCTGAAAACTTAAGAAACCCGGAGAATCTCCTGAAGATGTAACTGCGTCTTACCAAAGATTACAGTTAAGATGAATTCTCTTTTAGCACTTTATGTAGAGAGAAAATTCAACTGCAGCTTGTCTATGCAAGTACTAAAGAGGGTGAAATTTGTGTGCTTTAAAAATAAAACTCCATATCATGTGCATCTATTTGAACTTGCTGTTTTTCTAGTGTTTTGTTATACATTTTTGCCTTTATCTAAATAAGGACGTTAGTATACATTAAAAGCAAATTAGTCTTGATTTTCAAATTACAATGATTGTGACATTGATGCCACAGAATTAGTCATAATATTTTAAAGTTTCTTTATACTAATTTTTATACTTTGCTTCCATATGTTTAATTTTTGATATCTAATAATACTTCTGTTCAGTAAACTTCATTATAGGTTTAGATCTTGATTTAATTTTCCGTGGTTAATTTTATTAATACCCAGAAAATCTGGTTGCCAAAGCTATTGACCGGGTAGGTAATGTGTTCCAAATAATTATTTTAGATGGTAGCACTTCTGGTTATGTATCTAAAAATATTTTAAATTACTATAGGTCTAATTTAGGGCAGCATTATAAAAAGAAAAAACAAATCACCTTTGTTTGCCAGAGCCCTTTAAATCCTAGCATAGTGAATCAGCTATGATTGCAAATTTTCCTTCTAGAATTGACTCTAGTAAATGCTCCTCTTAAGATGGTGGTATGTCTCTATTTGGGGCATTTTGATAATATAGACCTAGAGCAGAACTGCAATTTTGTTCATTTGCCTTTCCAAATTGTATCTCTTGCCTTATTTTGCCTCTTCCTTTTTTCTGGTAGATAAACACCTGTATAACAATGAGAGGCCTGAAGATGTGGGTTTTGCTGTTTTGATGGAAATCTCTCTGGATAATATGCTAAAGCATTGATGTCCAACTCAAATGGCAATTTGTGAGTCAACACACTGTGTGCCTCACTGTCTTTTTTAAAGAGTGGGTGTGTGGAAATCAGATTAATGGTCTTTGGGAAAGAAAATCGACCACTGTGAGCCCCGAAGGTGTCACATCAATGTTCTTTTCTTTTAATGCCACTTTTTGTTGGGCCTTTAGGGACCATTTCTCCTTCCTCTTTTCTACTTTGAGCTGTCACGTTGTTGACTGATATTTCATAAGAATACACTAGCTCCCGTAGTCCTGGTGAGACCCAACCTAAAGTGTCTCTTCATACCCTATGCATAGAGGTCAGAGACATTTATGTCCAAGGTCAAAATCCTTGGCTTTGGTTTCCTAGCTGGTGAATAAGAACCACTGAGAGATACCCCTGAGAAAGTGTATGGCAGTGCCAGTGACTGCCCGTATTTGTTAGTTCACATGTCATTCTTTGGCTTTGAAGTCATATTGTGCCATTGGCCGAAGTGTGTAGCAAGCATATAGGCAGAACTGACAGTGTATGCGGGGTCTTCCACCAACGATGTTTGTTGATTTTGGCAAGCATTTTGTTAAAAGCATCTAATGACCTTTAACCATCACTGCTGTCAGTGGTTAAATTTAAGTGAGGACCTTGAAGTTTTTCTTTTGAAAATCTATAGCTACATTTTTGTTCAAAGTAAACTGTGCTAAACTAATATTGCTATGTATAATCTTTTCCCCTACACCCGTCCTCTTCCCTCAGAATATTGCGAGATTACTAACAGATGTCAAGGTCTGCAGAGAAATGAGATTAGTCTTTTCTGCCTTTACTGCTGTCATCCCTACATATAATCAATGTAAGAGAGAGGGTAGGGGGCTTCCCTGGTGGCGCAGTGGTTGAGAGTCTGCCTGCCAATGCAGGGGACATGGGTTCGAGCCCTGGTCTGGGAAGATCCCACATGCCACGGAGCAACTGGGCCCGTGAGCCACAATTACTGAGCCTGCGCTCCGCAACAAGAGAGGCCGCGACAGTGAGAGGCCCGCGCACCGCGATCAAGAGTGGCCCCCGCTTGCCGCAACTAGAGAAAGCCCTCGCACAGAAACGAAGACCCAACACAGCCATAAATAAATAAATAATTAATTAATTTAAAAAAAAAAAGTGAGGGTAGTGAGGCTGAAGTAGTTTAACGGGATGCCCTACTTTTTTTTTTAATAGCTACTTTATTTATTTATTTATTTATTTATAGCTGTGTTGGGTCTTCGTTTCGTGCAAGGGCTTTCTCTAGTTGCGGCGAGCGGGGGCCACTCTTCATCGCGGTGCGCGGGCCTCTCACTATCGCGGCCTCTCCCGTTGCGGGGCACAGGCTCCAGACGCGCAGGCTCAGCAGTTGTGGCTCACGGGCCTAGTTGCTCCGCGGCATGTGGGATCTTCCCAGACCAGGGCTCGAACCCGTGTCCCCTGCATTGGCAGGCAGAGTCTCAACCACTGCGCCACCAGGAAAGCCCCCTACTTTTAAAAGTTAAATCAAAACCAAACCTGTCCAACAAATTTCTGAGCAAGCTTTATTAAATAAATTCAGTTCAAATATTTACGTGATAGATAAAAAATTTGCACTGTGACCAAATGTGAGTTAAAAACAGTGTTACTTACCACTTTTATCCCATATCTGGTCATAGTGCTAATTTTTAATTATCATTCATGGTTTTAAAACTTGCCATTTTGATACAGATATTTACTTCACTGATTGTGAAGGAAAGTGTTAATCGTATGGCCTTTCTTGCATATGGTTTCAGGTTTTAAAATGCCTGCATTATATAATTTTTAATATTCTTCAGCTTAACATGATACCAGGTAACATTACATGTAGTAGCTCAAGGATTGAATCCATCCTGTAACAACACTGAGATTACCCATAACAACATTTGAAACAGTCAAGCCAATAAATGTACAGCATGCTCTAAGCTCTTACCTAATTGGCCGTGTTGTCTTTTATGTCATAATCATGCCACCTAACAGTAAGCAATATGTAGAGTTACAGTAGTGAGACTGGGATTTTTTTTTTTTTTCAATCTAAAGTTTTTCTCTTTCTCTCAAAAAAACATCTGAAACTCATAAGACATCTTTAAGAATTTCTTACTGAAACATGCTGGAAGACAGTGGAACTTGTTTTCACCCAGAAGATTTTTTTCATTTTAATATTTTCTGTTGACTGTCAGCAGATGTGGAAGCCACATCTTTTTGTTGGGTTAGTCCTTCAGTCACTAAGAGAGAGATGCGTCTACTCAAGATTGGCACTCGGAGAAACCACACTGCCTCTTCCTGGCTCATGAAATTCAGTTTCCTTTGGCTGCTTAGCCAGCACTGTTGCAGAGCCAGCGCCGTTTGGACTGCTTACGTGAACATATCATTTCACGTTGGGAATCGCATGTTGTCAGAGTTGGGGGAGACTGGAGTGTTTGGAAGAAGCTCTGCTCTGAAGAGAGTGGCGGGAGTTATCGTGCCTCCAGAGGGAAAAATGCAAAATGCATGTAAACCCAGTACCAGTTTCAGCAGATCGAAGAACTCGGAGACATGGCTCGCACTTGTTGAACGGGGAGGCTGTACCTTCGCGCAGAAGATCAAGGTGGCCGTGGAGAAGGGAGCCAGCGGAGTGATCGTCTATAACTTTCCAGGAACTGGCAACCAGGTTTTCCCCATGTCTCATCAGGCGTTTGAAGACATCGTTGTGGTGATGATTGGTAACTTGAAAGGCATGGAGGTTTTGCATTTAATTCAGAAGGGAGTTCACGTTACAGTCATGATTGAGGTGGGAAGAAAACACATCATCTGGATGAATCACTATTTTGTCTCTTTTGTGATCGTCACAACCGCTACACTAGCGTATTTCATCTTTTATCATATTAGAAGACTTTGGGTAGCAAGGATTCGGAACAGGAGATGGCAGCGGTTAACAACTGATCTCAGGAAAGCATGTGGCCAGCTTCAACTTCGGGTACTTAAAGAGGGGGACACGGAAGTATGTCCAAATGGAGATAGCTGTGTAGTTTGCTTTGAACTCTATAAGCCTAATGATACGGTTCGTATTCTGACTTGTAAACATTTTTTCCACCAGAACTGCATTGACCCCTGGATTCTAGCCCATGGGACATGCCCCATGTGCAAATGTGACATTCTTAAAGCTTTGGGGATTCAGGTGGATGTTGAAGATGGACCAGAATCTTTGCAAGTTCTAATGTTGAATGAATTGCCTGGTACCCTCTCACCTCGTGAAGAGGGCACAAATAATGAACTTCCTCCTGCAGGAAGGTCAAATAAAGTGACCCACGTGGAGGAGGAGAAGCACCCTACTTCTCAGAACGAAGGCCCGTCTAATTCAGTAGCAGCAGACGTTCATCCTCTACCTTGACAGCATGACCTTTGAGGAAGTGGATTAAACCTGTCTGTGAAATCAAGTCCTAAGTACTAACAAGCAGTTTGTCTGAAGTGTGGTTTTTGTGTCTTTTTTTTTTGTTACGTCGGTAGTTTTCTACATTCTTTGTCAAGTCTCGGAGACAGAAAAAAAGTACTAGCAGGATTATTTTTGCCCATTTTTCACCTTTGCTAAATGTAACTTCTTGTCAGTGTGTGTTACTCCTGTGAGTATATATGTTTATTTCTGTATGCACATGAATGTTAAACCAAGGGCGAACTTTGCTTTTTATTTTTTTGGCCACAGCGTGCAGCTTATGGGATCTTAGTTTCCCGACCAGGGATCGAACCCAGGCCCCCACAGTGAAAGTGCCAGGTCGTAACCTCTGGACCGTCAGGGAATTCCCAACCGAGGACAAACTTTATTCCCTAAATTTTTTTGTATATATATATATATATATATATATATATATATATATATATATATATATATATATATATATATATATATATATGGCTTTATTTTGGTAAGAAAATTGTTAACATATTTACACATTCCTTATATTACAGAAACTATCAATGAAGTTTGAAAAACAAATTACCTTTTATATACTAGGAAGAATAAAATTTATCTTCTGATATTTATAGTACAGTATACTAATTTTGAACTCATTGTGCTGTGTTTTCTTCATTCTTGGCATGAAAATTTTGCTGTATAGAATTTTAGTGTTTTGACAAATAGTTCTGTTCAGCCATTAGTACATCTTATGTGATCTGCGTATATATAATGATAGAAATTTTAAAGGTAAAATACTAGCACTCCTTAAGTGAATAGGAGATATTTCAGTGCCCAGTATTGCTTATCATAATTGTTACATGTTCATAATGTATAGAAAGACTTAAATGAAGAATTCCTATATTTAGTAATAGTGTATTTATTTCCCATGTGTCCCAGCCTACTCCCTAGTTTATTTTTTGCAATTAGATAAGACACTTTAACTATGTCATATTATTTTGTAGATAAGTACCACAATGTAGAAGTTATTATGACATATTGGGATTGTTTGTTTTGTTCACTGTATTCCCAGGATGTAGCACAGTGCCAGACCCTCAAATATTTGAGTAAATGAATAATTATTATCTTTTAAATAATGTAACTATTATGTGTTAATCTGAAAAACTGGACAGTTTTATCCCAGTCATACAAAATAATGGGAACATAATCCTGAAAATTTTCATCCCAGATCGCTTTGAAAAAATAGAAAATTACAATTTTTAGCCCAGAATTCAGTATTACAATTTAGCATGTGTAATTTTAACAAAGGGCTTTGAACTCTCCAGGGCTGACACAGGGATTTGATTTCTTGTGCAACCCTAGAGAGAGCTTTATTAAGAGGAATTTCGTGAGTTGCTCAGTGCTAACAATACTGGAATCCAGAGACCAGCAGGAGGGCAGTAGTTGATTCTAACTGCAATGCCTAAGAAGACTATTTAAAGGAGGAAGGACATTCCTCGAAGGCCAGGGAGAACTGAGACACAGCACAAACTAGGCAGATGGCCAGATGGGGGTGATGCCTTGCTTGGTAAATACAGGCTTTTTTTTTTAATACCCAACCATGGAGAGGTGTTTTGATGAAATGAATCCCAAGAGCTGCTCTTTGAAGGACTTGCATAGCACCAAGGCTGCTGAAGGATCTAGCAGGAACACTGTTTCACGTGTCTTTCTGAGTTTATCTTCAGAGTAGAGTCCTTTCCTGAAGGTCCACAGATCACACTGAAGAGACAGGACACTGAGGACCCCGTGGGAGCCACATCTGGTAGGATTCCGAAGCCAGAATAAGCTGTCATTCTCAGACTGGCCACTGTTGGCATCTCTGCCACGAGGGGCTGGCAGCTTATAGGGGTGGCTAGACTGACTTTCTCTGGTTACCTGCTGGAATCATTGGAGCACTGGAAATGAATGCATCTGGTAATGCTGGCAGTCCCCAAGCCCAGGGTTCTCAGGTTATTATAGTTCTGTGTACTTTCAGCAAATTCATGTGGGGTACGTGTTCCGAGATAGACCTAACACTTGAGGAATTTGTTATTTGCTCTTCACACTGATGCCAACATTGTTCTTTCCATCCTTCCTCTGCACTCTCGTTGCTTTCTCCTTTCTTTTCTTTCCCTCCTTTTCCTCCACTTTGTTCATCATTGTCAATCTTAGACCTGACTTACCCTCATGTGTAAAAAATTCGCATGTAAAGTCTCTCGTTAATGTGAACATCAAACATTTAACACAGTGTGCTTGTGGTCTTGATTTGAGAATTTTCAACAGATGTTCTTTAAAGGATAGTTAGAATCTGTGTTTGAAATGGGGAAGGAAAGGTCACATCAGTGAACTTGGGAACTGTCATTGCTGAGTGCCTACCATGTAGCAGGCAGTGGACTAAATTCTTTCCATAGCTGTTTTCTTATGTCAGAACAAAACAGCAGTTTTAATCCTTGTCTTTAGAATGCGGTAAACAGATCAGTAAACCACTCTCACTCTGGGTTTAATAACTAGAACCTGGAAATAGCACTGCTATGTCAAATGTTAGGTATTATTCATTGTAATAGATTTTTACCTATTTTGTGGTCTGCACCATTTTCTCTTGTACCTAGTGATGCAAATGTATTTTGCCATAATGGCGTGGGGCTATAATATGAATTATTTTGCCCCCAATACCAGTGTCATAATGGATTTCCCTTGCGTTTCTCCTTTGTATATATTTTTGCATTTCTCTGATAATTGATTCCCCCTGCTCACCTCGCTAGGTAGGGGTTTGATACTCCTTATAAGAATTAAACTTTTTTCCTTATAACTGGGATAAATTGGATTTATTATCTACTGAAGTGAAAATGATTCTAAAGCACTTGACCACTGATTGGGCGATGCCGTAGGTGAATTTACCTATATAGTTCCTCGTATTATGTGACACTACACTGATCGTATCCCTGTCTCTTGCTATAGAATTGTTATAACGCAGTTGTCCTGTAGAGATGTTGGTCAGCCATAATATTTACAATAATGTATTTCAAAGGATTTAGTGAGCCAGGACCTGGCATTTCTGATGGTATTTAAGCTTAGTATATACAGTTAAAGTGTTTTCTCCTTCTGCAAAACTCACTGGTTTTTGGAGCAGCATGCAGGAATCAAGTGGGAGAAAGGATCAGAATTTGAAGATGCATTGAAGTACAGAGGAAGCCTTCACACGTTGATACTGCGAAGGAGTCCATTTAATGGCAACTCCATGTTCCCGCTCCATCATTTACTGGGAGCCCTGGGTTTGTTTTTTTAGAATTTATTTGGTTTTGTACTTCATTTAAAAAAATGTTTAGTGCTTAGTAATGAAAAATAAGGATTATGGGTTATGACAATTACTGATACAGAAATATCTTAAGATACATACCTGGTTTCCTAAACTGTAAGAACTGTTTTTGGGGGGGTTGGGTAATGTACTTTAAGTTAGAGAGATGAGCTGGTCCCTGGGCACAGGTGTTAGTTATTCCACCACAATTTCTCCAAAAAACGTCCCTTTTTAAAATAGCTACACCACAGTTTATAACACCTCCCTCTGCAACTATGCTGTCATCTTTGTCAGACCTCCAAGATATGTGTTCTTTGATTTCAGCTGCTGATAGGAATTTTCCTCATCACTGTTGATAAGCAGGGTAACCCTGATTTGGAAACTTCCCTACATCTGTAACATTCGTTGCTGCCACAGAAGTTCTGTCATCTTTGAAAACCTCCCAACTTACAGCTCCTCTTTCAGAATTCCTCCTCTGAATTCACTTGACCTCATTTCCACCACTTGCTCTTGGTTCTCATTCCAAGCCTAGTTTCCCTTAACCATCCTTTCCAAGCCCATCTCATCTTCTCCAACTTCAGCCTACAGCCAGTTGTAAGCCGTTTTAGTACTACTCTATCTACGAAGTGCTACTGAATTCCTTGACTTTAAGACATCTTTTCTGCAGTACCATTTGCCTACCCTGAGTCATCTCTACTGATTTCCACCAGATCTTTACTTCTATTTAAGAATCCTTTATAAATCTCAACTCTTTTTTATATTCCCCATAGAGCAGTACTTCTCAGCGTTGGCTGCATGTCAGAATCTACCTGAAGGGCTTTGAAAATGCTCAATGCCCTTGCTGCACCCAAGACTTCTGGGGTGGGGCCCAGGTACCTGGTACCCAGGTGTTTCCAATGTGCAGACCAGATTGAGAACCACTGCCATAGGGCTCTTCCAAAGAGTCTTTACATTAGTCAAGTTCTAGTTTTATCCTCTGATTCCTTCAGATTTACTTGTTTTCACTTTCCTGAAAAATATAGGTAAAAATCTAAATATCAAGTTATAAAGGGTTACATTTCATGGAGAGGAATTGTTAAAGGCTTCTGGGAGTATGAAGGAGTGGATTTCAACTGGAAAAGCAAGGAACACTTAAATAAGAAAATAACATTTGAAATGGAACTACTGGGTTGGGACGGAGGGCATTCTCATGGAGGGAACAGTGAATAACAGTGTTTTTTTAAAGAAGTTTTGAGTGTCATGTAGAATTTCGGTTTAGGAAAATGAAGACCGGGAATTTTGCGGGTAGTTGCAATAATCCAGGAGTTGATAAGATGAAAATATGAATGAAAACAGTGGCAGGTGAATTGGGTGAGATGAATAGAAGGTGGGTCATGTCCAGGATAATGTTCTTTGATCTCATTTTCTGATGGGAATTTTCTACTTCATTTCTTACTGACCACAGTCACAGTGGTTTCAAAACTTGCCTATACCTGTAGCTTTCATCTTCAGTTTAGCAACACATAGTGGATACAGAAGAGAAGGGTATGGGTCAGAAGGAGTTGAGAAAAAGAGTCAAGGATGACTCCTTGGTTTCTGACCTGGGCCAGTAGGAGGTGATGATGTCATTCATTGAGGTAGAAAATACAGTTAGATGAAGTAAGTTTAGGGTGGAAGGGGAGTTCAAATTTTTAGTGTGCCGAATTTGAGGAACCCAAAGAACTTATAGGTGCTGTTCATTACACAGCTGAAAGTATAGGTCTGTGCTAATTAAATGAGGTACTTGGAACAATATAGCAAAAGGCAGTACTTAGTTGTTGTAATTTATTAACAAGACAATTCACATTAATTGTAATTTACTATTATGTGAAATTTAATGTTACTATTTTGGACCTGTATTTCCAATTACAAAGTTGTATGGCTTTTTCTCTCAAATGTGTAGCAGCCTGAGTGAGGCTGATGGCTGTGAAAGTGGCGATGAGGTAGTTGTGAAAATAGCAGCTACAGTATACCAGGGTACCGTTACACGCACTTAACAGGTAGAAAGCCACTTAATCCTAACAGTAACTCTGAGGTAGATGTTATTAGTACCCCCTTCTTCAGATGAGGAAACTGAGACCCAGCCAGGGTAAGTAACTTGCCCAAAGTTAAACAGCCAGTATGTGGCAAAGCCTGTATCTGAACTTGGTCTGGTTCCACAGCTCCTGGTCTTAACCACTAGACTACAGGTAGCTTGAAAAGCTACTTTTTAAGTAAAGGAGAAAGTGTTTAGGTAAGTCTAGTGTTGAGGACTTCAAGGATGGGGCCTTGGAAGAAAAATCCCAGCTAGAGGCGTTGAGAGTGCTAGCAGCAGGGTGGTTAAAGTGATAACTCGTGAGATCTCAAAATAAATAATTAGGAAAGAGGAGTGTGGGCAGGTGAGGGTGTGGGTAGGGTATGTCTGACTGAGTGAAGAAGGACACTTAGGCTCTAGGAAAGGATGCTTCCATTTAGGAGGTACTGATTCTGGAATTAGTAGTTCTGTTGTGTAAAAACTTTAGTCAGAGGGGTTTTATAGAGCCTTCCTTTCCTCTGAAGTTGGAAAGGGGCAAAAAGGAATTTTTATAATTCTCTTAATAATGTCAGTTTGTTTTAAAAGTTCAGGCCTAGGAAGCACAGTTGCCTATTGAAAAGAACACCAAGCCTTTACATCAGGTGGCCTGCACATTCATATCCTTGCCCCGGGGCAGAGCATCTCGGAACAGTGGTCCCCAGACCGGCAGCGTCAGCATCACCTGGACTTGCTGGAACTGCACATTCTTAGACCCCACCGCAAACCTGTGGAGTCAGGAACTCTGGAGGACCCAAAAGTCTGTTTTAACAAGTCTTCTAGCTGATTCTGCTGGACCTTCCAGTTTAAGAACCTCTTCTGTCGCAGAGGGTCAGTTCACTTTCACAGAAGGATGCATCATACAGTTGTAATCAGAAATAGCGTAAATGAAAATAATTGTGAATTTTAAAGCATGACACGAATAATAGTTGCTGTTAAGTTTTCTAGAGACACATTAGGCATATTTCAGGTATCCAGCTGCTCTGATTTATGCATGGCTTGTGCATTAATGCTTGCTCCTTTTCTCTCCCAGTTCTGGTTTCTCTGCCACCGCTATCACATTGCCAAGGGAGTTGTGAGGAAATGAATAGATTTTAGACGGTTTATGAATTTCAAAGTAGAAAGATAGAAAAAAAAACCTGAGAAGCAGAAACAGCTTAGGGCAATCCATGCACTGGACTCAGTAGTCCGCACTAGAAAAGGATAGTGTTTAATACCACCTGTTCACTAAAGGTCTGAAAATTGAACATACTAAAACAGTGGGCTGTAGATGAAATTCAAAAAGGAATCATGTAAATTCCTCGGTTTGGATCCATAAAACCAGCTTCACAAACACTGGAGGGAGACTCAGTTTAGTATCTTTAACATTGTAGCTGAAAGTAAGTGCAAGAGGAGCACCATTGAGCATCTAAGCAGGCCATCTTAAGGTGTGTGGCCTTTCCTACTGCATTAATAGCAGCGTTGCTTCTGTAACTGGAATTGCTGTCCTTTTCTTCACATTAATGGTGAGATTTTACTTATGTGGCAAATTCACTGATGAATCATTTCATGCATTCATTCATTAAATATTGGTTTGCCCTGGAAATACAGGGGTGGATAAACCCAGTGCCCTCATGGAGCTTACTTTCTACTTTCTAGTGGAAAGAAATTATAAAAAAAAAAATTTAATTTATTGAATAGTTATAAGTGCTGTGTAGAAAAACAAAACAGGATGGGAATTTGTCAGAGTTGCAGTTTTTTTGTTTGTTTGTTTTTTTAATTTATTTATTTATGGCTGTGTTGGGTCTTCGTTTCTGTGCGAGGGCTTTCTCTAGTTGTGGCAAGTGGGGGCCACTCTTCATCATGGTGCGCGGGCCTCTCACTATTGCGGCCTCTCTTGTTGCGGAGCACAGGCTCCAGACGCGCAAGCTCGGTAATTGTGGCTCACGGGCCCAGTTGCTCCGCGGCATGTGGGATCTTCCCAGACCAGGGCTCGAACCCGTGTCACCTGCATTGGCAGGCAGACTCTCAACCACTGCGCCACCAGGGAAGCCCGGAGTTGCAGTTTTAAATAGAGAAGGCTTTGTCAAGAAGATGAACAACTGGACAAAGGCCTGAAAGGAGCAAGGGCCCTGTGCTAGAACACAGAGAAAAACTGGGGCATGTGCCAGGAGAGCCCTCACTCTTCTGGTTGGTGAGGGGGCCCTGTCATCTGAGGAGTGTTTAACCTGGAAGGTTGAAGACAGTGTTAGCTGACTTGGACACCTGAAGAATGGCCTGGGGAGAATTTAGATGGTCTCTTCTCTTACAGGGGTTACAAGTAGGTAAGAGAGTGACAGCTAAAAGGAGAGTGTTGCCCCCTGTAAACAAAGAACTTTCAGGTAGTGGGTCCTGCCCATAGACAGGCCATTGCCTCTGAGAGCCGAGAGTTTCTCTTCCCTAGAGGAGTTTGGTGGTTTGGATGTCGTTTTGATGGTGGTGGCAGCGGCGGTGGTGAGGGAATTCAAGCTCTGGAAGCGTGACTGGATTTATACCTTTGAAGTCTTGCACAATCCTGAAAATCACATGTTGAGATTAAAATCATTGTTATTCCACCCATAGTTGCCATCTGGTGGAAAAACAAATAACTGCAAGGTATCGTTCAACAGATATTTAGCGAGAGTCATTATATGCCAGGGAAATGTAGTTCAAAAGGTTTGGGGTTCATTTTTCTTTGACTTAACAGAATGTTTGCTTTTAAGATTGATTTACTTTCCAAAAATTCTTTTTTCATTTTGGAACTTTGTCTGCTTGTAGGCTCTTGGCTTATCAGGAGCAAATCACTCGCAATCCTCAAGATTCATGTTTTATAAACCTTCCATCTCTGAAAGGACAGTAGCTCATTCTCTGGTATGCTGATAGTGTTGTGGAAAGTATAATTTGGTTTTTAGAAATATCTTCTCCCAATTTCTGTGTCAACGTGAGGACATCATCCATCTTCTCAAAAAAAAAAAAAAAAGTTTGAGATAATGTATCGGCAGCAAAGGACCTGTATTATTTTCAATCCGTTGTGGATTATTTTGTAAAAACACAAGATCATGCATTTCACTCATTCTGAAGTGTATAATGAAAATAATTTGGACTGAGGGAGGGGACGGATAGTTATGTGAAAGAAAAACTTGAGTAAAATATTATTTGTGGAATCTAGGTGGAAGGTGAATGTCGGAACAAAAGAGATCGTTTGCTGTGGGTTTTAGCTTAATGATTTCTTCACATTTGATAAAGGAATAAGATCAGTTAAGTCAGTGATTTTCAAACCACTACAGACTTTTTTCAGCTTTTCTGTATGTTTGGACATTTTCATAACAAAATGTTGGTACAAAATCATGTATTGGGATGTCATGGCAATGCCACGTCACTGCAAGTTTCTACAGACATACTCTCTGTACTTGTCGGGGGACAGGTAACAATCCGTGGCATTGGTCCACGGATCACACTTCGCATAACTGATTAAAAGCTTATTTTACTGTATTATTTCATATAATACTCAAAACACTGTTTGAAAAAAGGGATATAATTCCTATTCCATCAGTGGCGAAACTGACCGAGAACAGTTGAGTCTCTCAGCTTGTGTCACACCTTGAACACTCAGGTCTGATTTCCTTCCAGGTTTTGGTACATTCTTTCCTCGCTGAGAGGAGAGCAGTGCAGCAGACGTGAGGGTGAGGTGAACTGCATTACGCAACCGGGGTTGGAATATTGTAAAGATGGCAACAGCCCATTTTCTTCTATACAATAAAGATAAATGATTTTAGGGGTTTACTGAACATTAGGTAGTATAAGACTGTAAATGTAATATACATTTAAAAAATTTACTTTCTATATCATTATGATGAGGGCAAACCGCCCCCCCCCCCCAAAACAGACAAACAAAAAACCTCTTCATAGAATAGGCAGAACAAGGCAGCCCAACCCAGGAGCTTTCAGAGTTTTCTAAAATTTTCTAAAAAATTTTCTAAATTTTTGTATGCATATAGAAATTGACTTCACAAATTTACATTTATCATGCTCCCTTTTCCACTGTGAACATGATCTTTTTTTCCTGTTAAGACTTTCAGTCTGTGCAGATTGGAAGCCCAGCTAGTGCTCAGTGATCGTGCTTCTCTGTTTATATTTGTGCTCGGAGTGAGTGGTTTGGTAAATTCTTCACTTTCTGGCTCTGTAGTTACAGGGTTAAGGAGAATTTGCCATCGGCTTAGGGAGATTTAAGCTAATCATTGAGTTGGAAGATATCTATAAAGGAAGACTGAAGGATCTGCTATTAGCTAATATTAGAAGAAAAAAGTTTTATAAAAACCTTGTAATATTGATGATGGGAAGAGCATGTGTATTTTTTTTTCCAAAAAAAATAGTTTTATACTTCTCAAATCACATTTATGTTCATTTGGATATAAACTCACCTCAATTCCTACTAGCAGACAATGCAAGAAGCCTTTGGTAGTTTAGGGGGTTTAGATTTGCTTTAAGGGCTTTAGAGTTGATATAAGGGATTTAGATAAGTTATAAGGCAGGGTCTTTTGTGAGCACCTGCTTCCTAGTTTACAGATAAAGGTCTAGACATATCACTTACCTATATGTTTTTTTAAAAGATTGATGTAAGTTTTAAGGTATGATTTCTTAACATTTGAAAAGGCAATGGGATTGGTTAAATCAGTGGTTTCTAAACCTTGGGAATTCATGGATTAAAAAAAAAAAAACACCAATGTCAAATATAGCCTCTTATTTTTTTGCCAAGAAAGATCATTAACCACTACAACAAAAAAACTAACCCACAATCTATTGTTAATAACATTGTATTGCATAGAAGTGACTTGTACATACGATTTCTACTGTTAAAATATGGAGGAAATTTAGCTTTATTAGAATTACTTTGTAATCTTTATATTCATTTCTTTACATTGAATCAGTGAAAACCTCATTCCACACTGGTCAAAACTCCCCCCCTTTCAGATTTAATAACTTTACAAAATCCATTACGACTATAAGGACCTCATTATTTTCTGTAAAATTTGAATATCGAATGATACCAGACCCTGCAGAGGCTTTAAAGGTGCAGTTCTAATGCAGTTCATGGTCTAAGCAGGGGAGAGATACAGTGATGCCATACAGAATTTGCTTGCTTGAGGACAGGTATATTTCATACCTTCAGAGAGGACGGGAAGTGCTAAGAAGGCACAGGATGAAGACCTGGCATAAGCTGGGGAAAGCGTCACAAAGGAGGAGAGGATACCAGGAGTACATTCTACCTCCTCCTCGTTCTCTTCATTCTATCGGCTCCTTGCTCTATCCCTCTCAGTTTAATGAGCCATAAGTTGATCAGTCACCACACTTGATTGCATGGTCTGGGCTTAGATTTTCACTCCTCTACAATCTGTCTGTGCGACCTCGGACAAGTGTCTTTACCTCTCTATGCTTTTGTTTCTTACCTTTAAAACAGATACTAGCACCTACCTTATGTGTTTGAGGGTTAATATATATGAAGCCCCTAGAGTAAATTTTAGCTGTTTTCAAAATGCAGTCTTGATCATGTGACTCCCTGACAAATATTTGGATGGCATTCCCTGCTCTGGGGATAAAGACCAGATACCTTTCCAAGGCTTATAAAGCCTGTCCCTTCTCTCCAATCTCTTCTCATACCTCTACAGCCTCATTCCCTTCACTGAAGCCCGCTGAGACCAGCTGTCTCCCACCCCACCACATGGTCCCTTGGTCTCCCCTCATTTCCCAACTGATTCCTCTTGGTCTTCATACCTCCATTCACCTCCTCAGGGAAGCCTCTGTGACCTCCTCAAATAGATTCAAAGTCTTGCTACAACCGCATAGCACAGGGAGATCAGCTCTGTGCTTTGTGACCACCTAGAGGGGTGGGATAGGGAGGGTGGGAGGGAGGGAGATGCAAGAGGGAAGAGATATGGGAACATATGTATCACTGATTCACTTTGTTATAAAGCAGAAACTAACACACCATTGTAAAGCAATTATACTCCAATAAAGATGTTAAAAAAAAAAAAAAAAGTCTTGCTACAGACTCTTATGGTGCCAGAAATGCTCAGTAGTATACATCAAGCTGCAGTCATTTTAGTTCGTGTAGTTTGTTTCTTCCACTATAAGTTCTGTGAAGGCAGCAAACCCATGTCATTTTGCTCACCAGTAAACCCCCAGCACTGAGCACATTGCCCAGCAGGGAGTACGTTTTGATAAATATTTATGGAACAAGTGGATGAGGTACGGTAAGGGGGAGGAAGCTTGTAGAGAATGTCAGAGGCTAAACAAGCGGTTCCCTTTATTGGAAGAGAAAATATGTTCTCAGGAACAGTGGAAGAGAAGGCTGGAAATGTAGGTTGAGGGAGACCTGGATGGGTGAAGAGACTGGCACAACAGGGTGCCAGCAGGGAATAATCCATTGACTGGCTTTAGGCGTAAGAAGTGACCAATAGGAAATACTGGTATTTATGCCGGAAAACTGGGAATTATTTGATATCTAGTAAAATCAAATTCATCATTGTTACAAAAAAATTGATCATGAATTGATAACACCTGAAAAAATAGTTTAAGAAACTTTCTCCATGGGCCGCATAGATTATTAGAATTATTAGATAATATTTTATTTGTCATTATTAAGGAGAAAATGGCACCTCTTTGAAGTGGGACTCTTGTACTTTCTCCGCGTTTTCCTGGCTGAACACACGTTGGCAGCCTTCCCAGGAACCATCTCATAGATGACCACAATGATTTGGCAAGCAGATAATGTTTTTCTCATCGTTATACAATCCTTTTGAGTCAAAGAAGCAATGCATGTTTCAGATCAAAAGCAATACGTGAACAATAAGTACTTTTTTAGAAAAGTGTATTTGAGGTTTTATTTGGACAGCTGAGCAGACTTACCCTTTGCAGACACAGCTGCTTGTTGTGGTATCACCACATTTCAATTTTGTTATTAGTTCACCATGACTTTAAGATATTCAGTAACTTCTTTGGCCTCTAAGCTGAGCAGGTGAATGGGAAGGGTGGCAGTTGGTGGTTCTCAGAGGGCCCACGTACAAGTTAAAACCCAGTAAAATGTGGAGAAAGGTAGCATATGTGGTATATTATTTTTCTGATGTCCGGATCGTAACACCCCACCCTCACCCTGCCACGCCAGTTGTGCATTCAATTGGTTGTGTATTCAGTGGCCTTTTCACAGGGAGGTCACTGATTGGTAATTCCACATGTGTTGGCCAGCAGCCAGCAAAATATATGGTGTGCAGGGGTGAACCCTTGGTAGGAGTGGGGTATAGTGGGGTGGAAGAGTGGGTAAGAAGAATAAAGAAATGTTGCTTTTGGATTCTAAAGGCAGGGATTCAGTCTCTGTTCTCCCAATAACTTTGTGATCTTGGGCTGGTCACTTCTCAGCCTGACCACTTCATCTGTAAAAGAGAATGATAATGGAGAAAGGGACAGGGTGATGATGAGGATGAAAGGAGATAATATATGAAGAACTCTAGGGAGACAGAATATCTGCTCATTGGCGGGTGTGTGGATACACTAAGTTCCCGTGGCCGCTTCTGCACCAGGATGGCCCCCTGTTATGTGTTCCGCGGACAGAAGTTCATTGAGGATCCTGGGGCCTAGAGCAGAAAGCTGGCGTATGTGCACGCTCGGCTTGGAGAGCAGCATCTAGGACTAGCCTTCACACGTGGTCACACTTCACCTGCCTTTAACTTGATAACTGTTCTTATGAAAGGACACAGGATTAAGACAGTTGATATCTAATGAGACTAAATCCATCATTGTTACAGTTTCATAACTGATAACATCTGAAAAATTTAAAACTGTCATTTCTGCAAGAACAGCACAGATGGAGAATTAGACAATATTATGTTTTTGGACAATAAACATGTTATTTTTCTCACAAAACTAGTTCTCTGTGGCATCACTCATTGTGCCTCCTTCCCTCTGAGATATCTTTCCCTCTCCCATTCATATGGACAAGGTTCGTGTCCTATACTTTCTTCTGTAAGCATGTAGCTGAAACTCAGTAAACCATACTGGTTAATTGTTTAAAGTATGCAGTTGCATGGAGGCGGAGATACAGTGGTGAATGAAACAGTCTTTGGCTTCATGGAGCTTACTGTCTAGTGAATAAAAAGTAAGACGGTTGGGGCTTCCCTGGTGGCGCAGTGGTTGAGAATCTGCCTGCCAATGCAGGGGACACGGGTTCGAGCCCTGGTCTGGGAAGATCCCACATGCCGCGGAGCAACTGGGCCCGTGAGCCACAATTACTGAGCCTGCGCATCTGGAGCCTGTGCTCCACAGCAAGAGAGGCTGCAACAGTGAGAGGCCCGCGCACCGCGATGAAGAGTGGCCCCCGCTCGCCGCAACTAGAGAAAGCCCTCGCACAGAAACGAAGACCCAACACAGCCAAAAATAAATATAAATAAATAAATTAATTAAAAAAAAGAAAAGTAAGACGGTAATAGAATTTGCAGTTAAGTATTACAGTTACAAAGTGACTTTAAAGGAAAAAGAAAGGGTGCTAGGATTGCATACAAACAACATAGGATATGGCTGATTCAAGGTGATTCGGGGAATCACGGAGGGTCAACTGAGCAGGGATCTGAATAGTTGCTAGGAGGTAAGTTGGTGGTGGTGAGATGGACAGTGTGAAATTTTTGAAGGAAGGATGGTGGAGGTCGGGACATGGACATTGAGTGAGAGAGAGATTTGTGATGAAGCCAGAGTGATAGGTAGTTAGGAGCCAGTTGAAGTGTAGGGCCTCAGAGGCCTTGCTGATGACTTTTGGTGGAAAGTCAGCAAAGAATTTTTAAGCTGGAGAAGAATTTAAACGGCCAGATTTAAAAAAAAAAAAAAAAAAAAAAAGATTAACTTGATACCAGTGAAGAGGATAAGTTGGGGAAAATGAGAGTAGAGTGGCTATCAGGAAAATTTCTAAGGCAGGAAGACCACTTGAGAGGCTGTTGTTCTTAGCCAGTTGAGTCACAGTGAGGGGCAGGAACAGCTTCCGTGGGGTGTGAAGAAGTGAGGAAGGATTTCAGAGGAATTCCAGGGTGAGCAGGATCAGCTTAGTGACAAGGTTTAGTGACAAGTTGTATGTTGGGAAATAAACATGGAGGAGATGGTGGAGGTGAGAATGGTTTCCAGGTCTCTCCAGGAGGGAAATAGGTATTGATACTCATTGAAGCAGGTAAGCAGGAGGTCGAGCAAATAATGGGAGAAGTCATGAATCCCATTTGAAATTTGTTAAGTTTAGGGTGTCAGTGGGACGTGTCAGGAGAGCCGATGGGTGGTATTGGAGATGCAAGTCTGAAGCTGAAGTGAGATGAGGAGGGGTTGGTGGATCACCCTTTGTGATGGTGTTGGGATTGGGAACATGTGCAAAGTGGAGCACCTCAGACCTAACGATGGATGGGATGGAACCTTAGCAAGGACACAGGGAGGAACAGGCTACTGATGATGGTGGACCTTCCTTTCTCCTCCACATCTAGGGCCAGGAGGGCTGTTCCTCATTCCTGCTTTCAGATCATTGCTCTTCCTCCCTCAGGCGAAATCTCTTTTGCCTTCTGGAGGGCATTCCTGTTCACTATTACCACTTACTACACTTCCAGTTTTTCGGTGTTTATCCATCTCCTGGTTCCTCTCCCATGGGCATCCGTATCTTAGGAAGCCTGTGATCCAGGTGCCTATCTAAATTCTCTTCTTTAGCCTTAGAGGATTCAGTGTCTGTAGATAGTCATCACTTTTTTCAACAAACCTTTATTGATCCCTTACTCTAGGCAGGCACTGTGTTAGGCACTGGGTTCACTAGAAAACAAGACAAAGTCACTGCTCTGGTGGCTCTTATATTTTGGGGAGACATACAGTAAATACATATCTGGTAGTGCTGTGTGCTAACAAGAAAAACAACAAGATAAAAGGGTGTGATGATGAATGGGGGAAGGAGTGGGGCTTCCTCTGAGGAAATGATGGTACTGACACCCACGTGAAGTAAGGGCGTAAACCATGTGGATATATGACGTGAATAGGATAGAATACAGTGTAAACCATGTATTATCTATTGCTGTGTAACAATTTATCCCGAAACATAGCAGTTTAAAACAGTAAATGCATGTTATCTCACATGCACTTCTCAGGATTAGGAATCTGCGAGAGGCTTAGCTGGATGTTTCTGCTCCGGGTCTCTCGTGAAGTTGCAATCAGGCTGTCTGCTGAGATCACACTCGTGGCTCAATTAGTCATGAATTTGCATTCCAGTCCATTCCCGTGGTTCTGGGCTGACCTCAGTTCATTGAGGGCTGTTAGACCGAGGGCTTCAGTACCTTGCGTCACAGCGACTTGCAGCCCCCGGGCATGTGATGGGAGAGCGCACTGCAGGCTTCCATAAACTAATCTCAGAAGTGATGTACCATCACTATTTTCTGTTATCCATACCTTAAGCTGCCTCTCTTTCCTGACTTGTCTCCCTCATTGCCTACATGTCGTTTCCCAGTTCAGCTTTTTGCCTTCCTCTCATTTCCCTTTTCATCCAAGCTTTCTAGAAGGACAGTTTATATTGAGTTGGCCGTTCATTTGGGTTTTTCCATGAGACATTACGGAACATCTTATGTAACGTCTTATGGGAAACCCTGAACGAACTTTTTGGCCAACCCAATGTTTGCCGTCTTAACTTTATTACAACTTGTCCTTTTCTCCTTCTGCAGATCAGTTCCTACTCTTTACCACTCTACTATCTTCTCTGCCAAAGGTGACCAGATGGTGGTAGAGGCAATCAAATTTCTGCTGATTTGAGCTGATTTCCCTTGTGGTACTTGATTCTCTTTCTCTCAGGACTCTCTCCCCTCTTGATTGCTAATGTGTCGTATTTCTCCTTCTGCTTCTGACATTACCAGCCTCCCCTGGATCCAGTTTTTCTGCCAGCTTTGTAAATATAGGTATTTCATGAAGTTCTGTTCCTCACTCTGTTTTTACTATACTTGGTCTTCAAAGCTGACCTCTACCAAAACTAAACTAGTAATCCAGGACCATGACCCCCATATACCCACCACCATTTACAAACAACACACACACACACACACACACACACACACACACACACACACACACACACACACACACACGTTGTTCCACCTGTATTCTTTAATTATTTTTAGCTAGTGGAATCCAGACACCCCAGTAAAAACTGTGAATCATATTTTCCCTGCCTTTACACATTCTGTAACTCACCAGGATATGTTGATTGTCTCCCAGCTGTCTCTCCTCTGCCTCTCTCTCTTTAGCCCATGAATTGCCCTAGATCAGGCCCTTACTGCTTTTCACCTGGTCTCCAGATAACTGATCCCAATCTCTTTTCTGGTCAGTTGTCATCTACCCTTGATGCTGCCACCAGTTACTTGTCTAAATTGTGCTTCTCAGTATGTCAACACTGAGGTTACCTAGCCATCATCGACTCCTGACCCACCGGCAGAGCTCAGATTTCCTTGCTTGGCACATGCTGCATTTGGCCATCTGGTCTCTGTTGGTCTGAATGGCACAACTTGTGTTCCATTCACCCTTATATTTGATGCTCCTGAAGTATAAAAATTCTTACGTTTCCTTCAAAAGGTCATGCGATTTTATGCTTCTTGCTTTTTCCCTCTTTTATTTTCCTGAAACGTATATTCTTCTCCCTTTTCCCCTTACTCAACCCACAGGTCATTCAAATCACAGGTCCTTTGTCCTGTTCCCCTCTCCTCCCCAACCGTGCCCCCCAGATAACAGAGTTAATAACTTCCTTTTCTTTCCCCCCACCTTTGCATAGGTCTCTGTGATTGCTCCCGCCCTCTGTTTTACTGTGTATCCTGTCTCTCTCAGGCGGTGTGAGCTGTTTGAGGGCAGGGTCTTTGGCTCATTTGTCTTTATGTCCCCAACACCTAGCAGAATGCCTGCCATGTTGTTACCACTTTGTAAATGTTGATTAAATAGCATGCAATCGGACTGAGTTAGTATGGCTTTAGGTATGGTTTTACAGAGGAAATTAAGACTCCAAAAACCTAAGTTCACCAGCGCCCTTGCTTCAAAAACACTGTTTGGTTACTTGGTAGAATTTAGCACTGACAGACAGAAGAGGTTGAAAAAAAATGAAATGCCTCCTAACTTAGAGTATTAGATATCAAGCAATGAAAAGGTTTTCTGAAGCCAATTGTAAGGCATTTATGTTGTGCTTTAAAAATATCTTGCCGTTCCAGCTTTATACAATTACCAAGTTTTTAAAAGTTGTTTCAATTTCAAATATTTTCTCTTAGATATGATGTCCCATGCAGCACTTCAATATTTCTGTATCACGGTGCAATCTGGAGACAGAAACCACACGATAATTGATCAGGGAAAATTTGTCATAAACAATGAGGGGTTGGCTACAATGGGCAAGGGAAACTAAAGAATATAGGAGTAGCAGGTACAGGGAGCAGATCACCGAAGGAAGGAGCAAACCTGGAAAAGGCTGGGGTCCAGACCTCATTGGAGAAGATGTGGCGTATCCTACCGGATGGCAGGCCAGTTCACTGCAGTGCCGCACCGGTAGGACTCACGGGAGCCTGCCTTCTGCAGTGCTGCACTGCACAACTGCCCGGGAATCTGCCAGTGTGGGCGCGCCCTGCGAAGCCATCCTTGGGGTCTGCAGAGAAGCTGCCCCGGGGATTGGTGCCACGTGCCTCCAGGTATAAGAAGAGAACTGGGAACCAGGGCCCTTCCTCCTCCAATGTCCCTCCAGCACCCTCTAAAACTGTACCAGTGGCAAGGCCACAGGAAGACAGCCCTGGAAAGCAGTGGATTGACGACTGGCGCAGCCCGCCCCCTCTGACTACGGGGCCTCCGTACGTTCCCATTTAACAAGATACAGCTGTAACGGAAATTAGAAAAATTATGTCCGTATAACATTTATCTTGAAGTCTAGTGCCCACCGAGAGTAGTGCAGTTAGATGAGGATGAGAAAGAAGATGGAGAGACCCCTGTGTGTTTAGAGGTAGTTAAATGGCACTTTTAGATAAAATATTAAATATCTAAATTTTATTTTCCTTCATCTAAATAAATTAAAGACACTATTCTTATACTTGGGGCTTAAGAATTAGTTTTGGCTTAGAAACGTGAAAAATAAGAGTCTTTTTGACTGTAATTGAGCCACAGCTAGTAAAAAGAGAGGAAGCACTGTGTGTATATGTCATGCATCTTTGCCTAGTGTAAAATTCACCACTCCTAATTCAGTACGTTAGTTAACCAAAATATTCAAGAGTCAGGAATCCCCTCTGGCCATTGAGCAAAGATAGGAAACAATATTTTGTACGAATGGTCTGAAAAGAGGAGAAATTAAGTGGGGAAAAGGTTTGGGACCTGGTAGCTGAGATGCCAGTCACTGGGACAAATGAGGCTGCTTTGCACAGACCACACATGCTGTTTGCCCACACGCAGACAGACATGGTAGTAGCATTAGAGCAAATAGTGGGGTCATAATTTGGGAGTACCTCAGTATCATGAGTCAGTTCTTAGGGAAAAGATTGACATGAATTTCTGTTCCATAAGCCTTAACAACAGATATAACTCATGGGGGCTGCATTAAATAGTCCTACAGGTTCTTTGGAAGAAGTTTTTGTTATTACAGGAAGAAAACAGGAATAAAATCAGTCTCATATGACCCATAGAGGATTCTTAGGAATATTGATGACAGAATAGATGTTTCATGAATCTTGGCTGATACTTGTTGATATTTGGGTCTGTGACTTAGAAGAAAGGAGAGATTCGAGGCCAAGTCTGATGTCCCTTGCACAGTATGACCTTATTACTTATTACCCATCTCTTCCTACCCATTTCAAAACTGTCTCTCTCCCTGGTTGTCATTGTTTGTGTTTTATTTCTTACTTGATATTAGTGGACAGCTAAAAGTTTTAGAGTTTGCTTTTTCATCATCGATTTTTCCCAGCTACGAGAAGTGTGTGAGGAGTTGGGGAGCTAGTGAAGTCAGGGGTAGGGACAGGTGTGTACCCCGAGCTGTGGAGTAGTTTTGATTAACAGTTATACCCGGAGGGTATTGACTTGGATACTAGACTTACCACACTATTGGCCTTCAGATTTTCAAACAATAAGGGACCTTCTCCTTGCTGAAAAACTAACCAGAACTCCCAAGTACACATTGGGAAGTTGGGTTCATATCTCCAATTACCTTTTCAATCAACTCTTAAGGGTTTCAGTTGTAGAGATCCCCATGACCTTCAGGTGGGGAGCGCGTAGGTCAAGGTTGGATCATATTACAAGTTCCTCAAGACTCATTATTTTCTCTCCTAAACATTTCAACATTTTAAGAGAGATGATTTGGAGCCTCCAGTTTGTCATTAGTTAGTGCATATTATAAAACGTTTGAACCGTTGTGGAATGTTTGGTGTCATAACTCTTGGATGGCTAAAAGCAGTTGGTGTTAGTGTCCATGCCTAATTGTAAGTGGGTTTTCGTTCTCTTTTGTTTTTTGTTTTGTTTTCAGGTTTTTCTGAAGAGTGATCGAGTGGCCAGAATGGTTCAGAGTGGAGGGTGTTCTGCTAATGACTTCAGAGAGGTGTTTAAGAAAAACATAGAAAAACGTGTGCGGAGTTTGCCAGAAATTGATGGCTTGAGCAAAGAGACAGTGCTGAGCTCCTGGATAGCCAAATATGATGCCATTTGCAGGGGTGAAGAGGAGTTGTGTAAACAGCCAAGCAGAATGGCCCTCAGCGCTGTTTCTGAACTTATTCTGAGCAAGGAACAACTCTATGAAATGTTTCAGCAGATTTTGGGGATTAAAAAACTAGAACACCAACTTCTTTATAATGCGTGTCAGGTAAGTGATCACGATATTTCCTATTCCCCTGACTCACAGAATGAACACCAAGTCTTTACAAGCCTATGAAGATGTACTTTACTTCCTCTAGTCACTTTGTTTGAAAAGGTGAGTGAAATCGAATTTTAATATGTCAAATAATGACATTTGGAAGAAGCTTTGAAAGAATTATTTGATAGGAGAAGAATATCTGTGCATTTTATTCGGTAAGTAATTGTTCCATGTGCCCTATTTTAGGACATCAGATTTGTACCTATTGGGTATATGTGTATGGGGCATGCCCTGAATAGTAAAGTGAAAATTGTCTGTTATCTGAAGAAGCTTGGCCATTTATAATAAACAGATATTCCTCACTGCAGAATAATTTTTCATAAAGGTATGATACTCATCTTCAGAGTTTTATGGAAGTGACTGAAATTTCAAAAATTTTTTCTTTAACTCAGCCAGATAGAAATGAATTGAAGAAGATTGCTAAACTAGGTAATTTAGAGGTGACAGAGTAAATAATCTATTTTCTCTTCAGTTGTTATTTTAATCATACACATGAAAAACTGAATAAAATATCATGTTTGCTCCATGTCTTTCATCTTTAGAGCCTATGATTTGTCTAAATGTATTCCTTCCTTAGTTGTATTTTGTTTGCTTATTCTAGAGCTATAAATTATTTAACTATACCCTAATATACAATTTAAATTGACAAAATTCTGGCATTTTAAAATTCCTGTGTTCATTAAGAGTCCACATGTCTATAATGTACATATGTTTACATTTATTTTAAATCTTTTTGCAAATCTACTTCTCAATTTCTGTATTCTATGTGTATCATTTACTTTGCATTACTAATTTGTGAATCATTTCCAATGAATAAGTTAGCAGAGTTAATTAATGGAAAAGCAATGTGGAACCTTAACCCTGTGAACAATTCATGCTTTCACTATAATTGATTTTACTGTATTATTAAACCAGGTGGTGGTTTTGATAATATTGGAGGATGACTGTACAGCCAAAATCTTCCATTGTAAAAGAAACACAACTGGGACTTTGTATTTTTAATGGAGCAGTAGCTCACTTGTATAGTTAAATATTGATGAACATAATTTATTAGTAAAATTCAGATTCAGACATTGAGTAGATGTTTACTGAGTATTCAAGCCAAAAACTTTGCTAGGTGTTGGGGAAACCAACCTTAACTAAATAAAATATTTGTTCTCTATGTGCTGAAGTCTTAATAGAGCAGGTAGACCTCTAAAATAAGTTATTACAAATGCAGTAGAATTTATCCTGAATGCTACAGGGTCATAACATAAATTCCTGTGGACCTACGAGTTTATGTTTATTTACTCAAAATGTACTAAAATTAATCTTTTGTTTACTTTTAAAGATCACTTCTGCAGCAAGGGTTTTGACCTCCTGGTTTCTGTCCTCTGTAATTTGGAACATACTGGGTTGGCCAAAAGGTTCATTCGATGTTTTCTGTCAGATAGCTCTAGTAGTGCTTAGTTGTCTTTAACTTCATTCAAAACAGTTTTGTTAGATTGTATTGTGACAGCTGTCATAGCAGCATGCATTTAAAAAAAAACATCAAAATTGGTGAATTTTTGTGTAGCCATTTTAACATTGAAGACGGAAGAAAAAAAGCACTTTTTCGGCATATTATGCTTTATTAATAATTTCAAGAAAGGTAAAAAAGCAACTAAAACACAAGATTTGTGGAGTGTATGGAGAAGGTGCTGTGACTGACTGAATGTGTCAAAAGTGGTTTGCAAAGTTTCGTGCTGGAGATTTCTCGCTGGACGTTGCTCCACGGTCGGGTAGATCAGTTGAAGTTGATAGCGATCAAATCAAGACATTAACTGAGAACAGTCAATGTTATACCACGTGGGAGATAGCTGACATACTCAAAATATCCAAATCAAACGTTAAAAATCATGTACACCTGCTTGGTTATATTCATCGCTTTGATGTTTGGGTTCCACATAAGCGAAAAAAACCTTCTTGACCATATTCCCGCATGCGAGTCTCTACTTAAACGTAACAAAAACATTTTGTTTTTAAAACAAATTGTGACGGGTGATGAGAAGTGGATACTGTACAATAACGTGGAACGGAAGAGATCATGGGGCAAGCGAAATGAACCACCACCAACCACACCAAAGGCTGGTCTTCATCCAAAGAAGGCGATTTTGTATATATGGTGGGATTGGAAGGGAGTCCTCTATTATGAGCTCCTTCCGGAAAACCAAACGATTAATTCCAACAAGTACTGCTCCCAATTAGACCAACTGAAAGCGGCACTCGACAAAAAGTGTCCAGAATTAGTCAATAGAAAACACGTAATCTTCCATCAGGATAACGCAAGACCACATGTTTCTTTGATGACCAGGCAAAAACTGTTACAGCTTGGCTGGAAAATTTTTTTTTTTTTTTTTTTTTAGATTTTTTTTGATGTGGACCATTTTTAAAGTCTTTTTTGAATTTGTTATAATATTACTTCTGTTTTATGTTTTGGTGTTTTGGCTTCAAGGCATGTGGGATCTTAGCTCCCCGACCAGGGATCCAACCCACACCCTCTGCATTGGAAGGCGGAATCTTTAACCACTGGACCACCAGGGAAGTCCCTTGGCTGGGATGTTCTGATTCATCCGCCGTATTCACCAGACATTGCACCTTTGAATTTCCATTTATTTCGGTCTTCCCTGGAAGACCGTAAAATGCATCTGGTACAGTTCTTTGCTCAAAAAGATAAAAGGTTTTGGGAAGATAGAATTATGAAGTTGCCTGAAAAATGGCAGAAGGTAGTGGAACAAAAACAGTGAATATGTTGTTCAATAAAGTTCTTAAAAACCCAAAGAACCTTTTGGCCAACCCAATACTTCTAGTTCAAATCTCTATCTGTAATAATGGATTTATTTTTACCTTCAGTTCTATCAGTATTTGCCTCATGTATCTTGATGCTTTGTTAGGTTCATACACATTTAGCATTTAGCATTATTAGGTCTTTTTGTGGAATTAACCCCTTTATATAAAGTCCCTCTTTGTCCCTGATAATCTTTTTTTTTTTTGAAGTCTACTTTGTCTCAAACTAATATGGCTACTTCAGCTTTCTTTTGATTAGGGTTAGCATGGTGTATCTTTCTCCATCTGTTTATTTTTAACCTGTCTGAGTCTTTGTTTAAAGTGGGTTTCTTGTAGACAGCACATATTACCTCTGGTTTTTGTTTTTGTTTTTAATCCAGTCTGACAATTTCTGTCTTTTAATGGGTGTGTTTAGACCATTTGTATATAAAGTGATGTAGTTGGATCACATTCTGCAGTCTTTTTAAGTGTTGACCCTTTTTTGCATTTGTTCTTTGTCTCCCCCTCCTTTTTCTGCCTTCTTTAATTTTAATTGAACATTTATATGATTCCATTTTATATACTCTTTTGATGTACTACTTATCTTTTTAAAAAGTGTGTTTAGTAATTGCCCTAGGGCTTACAATATGTATTTTAAAATAATCTAAGCTTACCTTCAAATAACACTATAAGGCTTCAAGTGTAGTACAGCTCTCCCATAATAGAGAATTCTCAATTCCTCCCTCCCATCCCTTGTGAAATTTCTGTCATTCATTTCACTTATAATATGCTCTATTCACCAAACATATTGTTACTACTCTTGCTTTAAACAGATAATTTTTAGATCAATTAATAAGAAAAATAAAAGATATATATGTGTGTGTGTGTGTGTGTATATATATATATATATATATATATATATATATATATATATAATTTCACCTTCATTTATTCCTTCTCTGACACTTTCTTCATGTAGATCCAAGTTTCTGACCTACATCATTTTCCTTATCTGAAAAACTTCTTTGAACATTTTTTGAAAGGCAGGACTACTGATAATGAACTCCCCCAGTTATTGTATATCTGATAAAGTCTCTGTTTCTTCTTTATCTTTAAAGGATAATTTCATTAGATATAGAATTAGCTTTTTTTCTCTTTTAACATTCTGAAGATTTCACTCCATTTTCTTGCTTGTGTGGTTTCTGATGAGTAGTCTGATCAAGCTCTTATCCTCGATTCTCTGTAAGGTGTTTTGTTTGTTTTTTTGTCCTCTGGCTTCCTTTAATAATTTCTCCTTGGCTTAGTTTTCTGCAGTTCAAATATGATATGCCTGGGTATGAGTTTTTTGATATTTCTCCTGCTCGGTATTTTCTGAGCTTCCTGAATTTAGGGGTTGGTGTGTGTCATTACATTTGGAAAATTCTCAGCCATTATTAATTCAGACGTTCCTTATATCCTATTCTCCCCTTCTCCTGCCAGTATTTTAGTTATATTTGTTATGTCTAGTTATGTTACTCACCACAGTTCTGGGATGTTCTTTTTGGTTTTTTGTTTGCTTTTTAGTTCTCTTTCTCTTTGCATTTCAGAGAGGGAAGTTTCGGCTGACCTTCAAGTGTCCTGATTCTTTCCTCAGAATCAGCAAGTCTACTGATAAGCCCATCGAAGGCATTGTTCCTGTCTGTTAGTGTTTTTGATTTCTAGCATTTCCTTTGATTCTTTCTTAGAGTTTCCACCTCCCTGCTTATATTATCCATCTGTTCTTGCCTGTTTTCAACTTTTTCCATCATAGCCCTTAATATATTATTAACGGTTACTTAAATTCCTTGTTAGTTAGCTACGTCTGTGTGACATCTTAATCTGCTTTGCATGCATGATTTGTCTCCGCAGACTGTGTTCCTTTTTCTTTTTTTGCCTTTTGGCATGCTTTGTAACTTTTTGTTGAGAGCCAGGCATGTTGTATCAGGTAAGAGAAACTGCGGTATATTTGCCTTTAGTGTGAGGATTTACGTTAATCTGACTGGGAGGTTGGCTGTGTTTAATGTTTGTTGTAGCCACAGGCACAAGAAGCTTCACATTCTTCTAGTGTCCTTGTCTTTTTCCCCTGTCTTGACTTTGGGCTTCCCTAAGTATTCCTCTTCAGAGAGTCTGTATCTGCGGCTCTTTAACCGCGATCAGCTGTTCTTCTGGAGCGATGCTGGTGTTGTGGTAGGGTGCCGGGGAGAAGGGAGTGTTCATTCTACCATTTGGTAAAGTCTCAGTCTTTCCGTGGGCCTGTGTCTCAGGGCTGTAACTTGCACAAGTGTTTCTAACCTTTGTCCCCGAGTATTGTTTTCCTCCTCACCCACATCCCTTATTTCCTTCCCTGGCTAAAGCATCCCCCATTTGTTTCCTTGAAGCCTTGTCTCCTGTTCATGCTGGGTTTTTTGTTATTATTATTATTTTTCAAATAGACAAGACAGGAAGGCTGCAAAGGACTGCAGAGGGCAGCCTTCTCCTCCTCCAGCTGGAATAAGTTTTCAGCGTTTTCTTCTAACAAAGTCTTTTCCCCTTTGTTAGGGAAAACACTGGGAGGTATAACAGTGGCTCTTCTTCCCCTCTTCCTGCCGGGTTCACGTGGGCAACCTTCTTGGATCCTTACCATGAGAACTTGGTGGGGTTACTGGAAGAAAGCCCAGGAAAGTGTGGAAGCCCCTTTATGATTACAACCCCAGGAGTTTCCAACTCTCTGCCCTCAGCTTCCAGTAGTTTGTCCAAATTACTAGTCAAATAAGTGGTTCTATATTTCTGGCACCCACTGATTTCTGCTTTAAATGTAGTAACTCTCTGTTTTTCCTGTGTCTCCAGATATTGGGTTAGTGGTTTGCCCTGAAAGCTCAGTTCTCTGATAAGTGAAGAAAAGTCATTGATTTTCAGCTTGTCCAGCTGTTTATTGTGAAGACAGGAGGCATGACTTCTCCTAAGCTCTTTACGTGTCTGAGCTGAAACTAGAGTTCTCTTCAGCTCTGAGATTTGAAAGAAAAGCTTAAAGATTTTTTGATTAACTTAAAGAAATTACAAAAATACTCGTAAGTAAGGGAAGAGCTTTCCTTTGAAATAAGAATCATTTTACAGAAATTAAGAAAATGGATTGTTGAGAAAAATAGCTGAGGTTCTTTTTTTCCCCTCGAGGACCTGTCTATCTTGTTTGTTCTTTTGTTGTCTTTCAACAGAGTTTAAAAAAGAAAAGGCTATAGAAATCACAGAAGATAGCCTGCCCTTTATAGGGAAGGAATGGTGTGAGGAGAGGAATTAGTAGAGCAGGGCTCGGGGACGCAGCTTGGTCTAAAGCTAGCCAAGCTGCAGGCACTTGGCTCCAGGTACATGTTGGTGGAATTTACTCCACTTTCCCTGTGTCTCAGGAAAGGCTTTGAGGCTCTTGCTCACTGTAAAATTCTTGCTTCTGTATTTATTTACCCTGTCTGGTCCCTTGTTTTTGCCAACAGTGTTCTCCTAGGAAATCTCAAAAGATGTTTTGTTGCTTCAGGGTCAGAAGCTCAGGATAGGAAGCTGCTCTGCTGAGATGTGCAGGTTGGCAACGGACAGACAGCCCTTGGGGACTCGGAAAGGAAAGGACGTGAATGAGGAGGGAGCAGTGCCAGGGCTGCCACCTGAAGCTGGCAGGAGCCTCACGTGGTTTTGTAGCCCTTGTCCCAGAGCTCTAGGTTTAGCATCCAGAATGGAAAAACAGGAAGCTGTCTTCTGAAGAAGCATAGGTGTTTGTATTACTTCCAGTCAGAGCCAAGAACTTATTAATTTCAAAATTAAGGCATTTAAGAGTTTCCTTTAGGAAACTCTTAAAAGCACTAGTTTAGAAGGTAGCATGTATAACAATTAAGTTATGAGACCAGGGATAATTGAAAGAAAAATTATTTACATGTTATCAGAAAAACATAAGAACAACCCACATATGTCATGGATTAGTTCTTGTGCTATTGAAACTGCCTGTCAGATTTTGGATTCTTTGCTTTGAGAATATTGTGTTTGCATTGGTGCACATTCACAGAACAAAATACTAAGAAAAAAAGATGAAAAAAAGAGCGCAAACTGTACATTCTACAATGAGTAACATAACAATACCAGAATCTGAAATTGTTAGCCATCATTTACTTGAATCAGGATATTAAATTAACAGGGGTGAAAGAAGCCCAGTCTGTCAGAAGAGAGTTTAATTTCAGAACAACTTGAAGGAAATGCAGTGAATTTCAAATAAATACAATCATACTTTTAGAGAAATGAAGTTAGTTGATATTAAAGCTATGTGTTTTATAGTCTTAAGAATAATTTTTATTTCACATATTTTTGAATTAAAATATTGTTACTTAAGTGGTACCAGTAATGAATCAGCTTTCCTTGAACTGAAATGTTTTTTAAAGATTATTTAAAAATATGACAAAGCGTGGTACACTATGTTTAAATCAGTTCGTTAACCCATTCTCTGTAATCATGTAGAGAATACAGATGGTAACATAGAAAGGAGATCTAGTTAATTTGCTAGCTTTAATTTTTTTCAAAGGAAGCACTCTTGTAAATGCCACAGTGGCCTGGTAAGTCCCTGGCTCTACCTTCTTGAGGTTGAGGCGAATGCAGTATTGGGGAGAATTGTGTAATCTTCAGGTGTGTCATGAAGAGGGTTACCAGGATGAGAAGATGCTAAGTATTCTGTGGGGGGAAGGGGTGAGCATGTGCTGATGCGGAGATGTGAAGCAGCCCCTGGCGTCTGGGGGGAGCTGCTAGTATAAGGAGGGCTGGGTTGGGGCTGTGGTTTGAGGTGACATTAGCACATGTAGGTGTGGCTCTTGTAGATTGCAGAGACACACAATCCTAAATGACCAGAGTCTGAGTAGTGGAATACATAGTACCATATACACTGTCATTCTCCTCCTTCTACCTTTTAAGAGGACTGATTAACTGAATTTTACAGCCATCTAGATCCTGATCTTTTCTGCCAAAAGCAATCTTCATTAATCTTTCATAATCTCCTTCCATTAACTGAAGAAAGTTTCACCCATGTTTACCCAAGAGTCAAAGCAAAGTTACCTGGAACCTTCCTCTCTAAATACCGCTCCCCCTGCCCTCACCAAATTCCTTATATTCTGAAGACTGTAAGAACTGTGTTAAGTAATATTACAGAACTGGTTGTGTGTTTGTAAGGAATAAGCAGGAATATTTATGAATGGTTAAAAAGTATAGTGTTCAGGTTTATGATTCCCTTCCCCTAGAAATCTCAAGCTTTGGAGATTAAGCACTTGAGGTCTAGGAATTTTAAAAAAATCAACAGAGGCAGTTGCTGTGCTTCTTGCCCCTCTCACTGTGAAAGTCTTCCCCCAGAAGTGCAGGAACCATGAGGCATTCTGTTCTGAAGACCCTCTTTCACGGTGTGTAAAGGGAAAATAGGGAGAGACGTGAATCGCTCAGAGGAAATTGGTATCTGCCTTTCACTGCTGTCATCTTTTTTCTCAACTAGTATCATGTGATTGATAATACATTTTAACATAATTTGTCTACTTTGGCAGAAATATAAAAGCCCATTCTACAGAGACAGTTACATTTGATAACAAAAATCACTTGCAAATCAGGAAAATAAAGCTGAGGAAATGATTGTTAGCAAGGTATATCTTTCCTGTGAGTGTAATTTTAAATCTCAAAATGTTTGAGGAAAGTATTCAAGTGAATGTCATTAAATGGCAATTGTAATGTTTTAGGAAACAGCAAGGAGAAACTGAAGACCTTAAGACTGATTGGATCGTATAATACCTGACTTTTGAAATTCTGGGGTTAATAATTAGCTATAGTATTTATATACATATTCACTTCTATTTTTAAAAATAAATGTATCATGATATATAATTGATGAATCTGATTTCAGTTAAATAAATTTGAATCTGATTAGTAATATTGAATCAGTTTCCTCTCTAAAAATTGTTTTTATTTTTTAAAAATATCTTTATTGGAGTATAATTACTGTACATTGGTGTATTAGTTTCTGCTGTATAACAAAGTGAATCAGCTATATGTATACATATCTCCCCATATCCCCTCCCTCTCACCCTCCCTATCCCACCCCTCTAGGTGGTCACAAAGCTGATCTTCCTGTGCTATGTGGCTGCTTCCCACTGGCTATCTATTTTACATTTGCTAGTGTATATATGTCCATGCCACTGTCTCACTTCGTCCCAGCGTACCCTTCCCCCTCCCCGTGTCCTCAAGTCCATTCTCTATGTCTGTGTCTTTATTCCTGTCCCGCCCCTAGGTTCTTCAGAACCTTTTTTTTTTTTTTTTTAGATTCCATATATAAGTGTTAGCGTACCGTATTTGTTTTTCTCTTTCTGACTTACTTCACTCTGTATGACAGACTCTAGGTCCATCCACCTCACTACAAATAACTCAATTTTGTTTTTTTTATGGCTGAGTAATATTCCATTGTATATATGTGCCACATCTTCTTTATCCATTCATCTGTCGATGGACACTTAGGTTGCTTCCATGTCCTGGCTATTGTAAATAGAGCTGCAATGAACATTGTGGTACATGACTCTTTTTGAATTATGGTTTTCTCAGGGTATATGCCCAGTAGTGGGATTGCTGGGTCATATGGTAGTTCTATTTTTAGTTTTTTGAGGAACCTCCATACTGTTCTCCATAGTGGCTGTATCAATTTACATTCCCACCAACAGTGCATGAGGGTTCCCTTTTCTCCACACCCTCTCCAGCATTTATTGTTTGTAGACTTTTTGATGATGGCCATTCTGACTGGTGTGAAGTGATACCTCATTGTAGTTTTGATTTGCATTTCTCTAGTGATTAGTGATGTTGAGCATTCTTTCATGTGTTTGTTGGCCATCTGTATGTCTTCTTTGGAGAAATGTCTATTTAAGTCTTCTGCCCATTTTTGGATTGGGTGTTTGTTTTTCTGATATTGATCTGCATGAGCTGCTTGTATATTTTGGAGATTAATCCTTTGTCAGTTGCTTCGTTTGCAAATATTTTCTCCCATTCTGAGGGTTGTCTTTTCGTGTTGTTTATGGTTTCCTTTGCTGTGCAAAAACTTTTAAGTTTCATCAGGTCCCATGTGTTTATTTTTGTTTTTATTTCCATTTCTCTAGGAGGTGGGTCAAAAAGAATCTTGCTGTGATTTATGTCATAGAGTGTTCTCCCTGTTTTTTCCTCTAAGAATTTTATAGTGTCTAGCCTTACATTTAGGTCTTTAATCCATAAAAATTGTTTGTATAATTGTGAATATACCTGTATTATATTCTTAAATCAAGTTATAACTTTTATCAGTGTTGCTTCATTTGACTATGCGTTATTTTTTTTTTTTTTTACCTTTGGCCTACGTGTAGAGGAACTACATAAAAATATTTCTAAATAAGGTTTCTTCTAAAGATGTTTTAACTTATTTCTGCTTTCTCCCAAATCTCATCAGATAAAAATATAGTCTACAGTCAGATATTCCATGCATTTATATTTAGACTTCTTTACTTAGATCTAGCCTATAGAAATTAGGGTTTTATCCCGGCATGTCCACATTTTTTTTTTTTTTTTTAGTGATAAGAGAACACAAATCTTCAGAGATCAGGCATTTTTGTAATAGTAATGGAAGGGAAAAGTGTATTTGCCAATGCCCTTTATGACCTGTTTTCGTCTATTAATGAATAAAAGATTATATGAATCTACTGTTCCAACTATAATAATATGACTATTGTTCTTAGTTTTTCATGGTTGTTAATGAAAATATTCTGTCAAAATTAAAATGAAATATACATGGTGAATATATTTTATACATTGAAAAATGCTTATTGAATACCTTCTAAAAATATCAGTTACTGGGTGAAGCAATGAAAATACAAAAATGACAAGATTTTATTCTTTCCCTCAAGGTGTTTGCATGTGGTCAGGAGACAGGTATGTAAGTAAAATGTGATGAATGGTATAATTAATCAGTGTGTCTCTGAGGGTGTGTATAGGGCATAACGTAAGCACGTGGATGACAGTCTCTTAATTTGATACTGGATAGTTTGCGTGGATTTCTTTAATGCTCCACCCTGGCTCCACATTAGAATGACCTGAGGAGCTTTAAAAACCACTGGCTACCTGGGCCCCACGTCAGACTAAGTGAAACAGTCTGTGGATGTGGGGCCTAAGTGTCTATTTTTTAAAAGCTTCCTACGTGATGCTGAGGCTTAAGGACCCCTGGCCTGACAGTTCATCTGAGGTCTTCATGCCATGGTCATATCTAAGTATAGAGGAGGCTGGCTCTGTGCCCAGAAGAAAAAATGATTTGGAAGTCTGGAGACTCAATCCTCTGTTGGAACTTTAACGAAGGTTCTAACAAGGACAATTCCTGAATTTTGGAAGATGCGTAGAAGTTCAGCGGACTGGAGGAAAACAACACTTACAAAGGCACGAGGAGAATGAAATGGCTTGGAATCTACGGGAGATTCATTGTGTGTTTTGGTGGAGTAGCAGATGAGGCTACAGAGTTAGGAAAGGACTTGAATGTTAAGGGCCTCACATGCTAGCTGGAAGAGCTTGGAACTCTCACGAGAGAGGGAACACTGTTGGTCTGTGAGACAAGGAATGACAGGAACAAGTTGGGGTTCTGGAAAGATCTCTCTCTGTGGTCTAAAGAATGGATTGCATGTGGCCCATCCCCTGCCTCAGCCCACCTGTGGGCATGGCCCAGCATTATTAAAAAAGAAGTGGAACAGGACCTGCATGTTAATGTTTTGAGTAGTCATGAGGCTCTGCTCCTTGCCCTACTGTGGTCCTGTTTTCCTGTGTTGCCTGTGAAGTTCCTAGACTACTGGATTTCACCTGGGTGTCTCTTCACATCCTCTTGGATCCGTGCCCTGTACTGTGCTTCGGAATTCCTCTGTGCTCCCACGCTTGGGAGCTTTGGCCTGAGTCAGAACACTAGACCACCTACTTGCCTTAAAAGGGACATGATGAAAGCCCAGGAATTCAAGCAGAAAAAGGGATCAGCTGGAGTCTGTAGTTTAAGACATAGCATTCTCTAGAACTATGAGTAACATCCACCCATTCCTCTCACTCACGTTTTATAGAAAAGATAGTATCCTTTGATGGCTATCTCCCATTTACATTTACAGCATTTATCTAATGCAGCATTTCTGTTAATTGTGGTCTGATGGGGCATCTCTGCTGAGGGTGTTCTTTCAATATAGCACCTACTCTGGTCAGCCACTGATCAAGGCTCTCCATATATTGTGGTCCCTCTTCTCATGGAGCAGTATTTTGGGGCAGGGGCATATGTGGCAGGGGGCGGGGGGAATCAAAAGGTCTGTTGTATACCTGATGAAATAAGAATGTTAGATGTCCATGTGATGGCAGGTGGTAGCTGAATATACAAGTCTGAAATTCCAGTGAGAGGTCAGAGTTGGAGATAAAGATTTGGAAATCATATTGATAAAGTTAGTATTTTAATTTAAGTCATGAGACATAATGAAATGATACTGGGAGAGTCTGGGGCTCAAGAAGAAAAAGGGCCCATGACAGAGAGGCCTGGGAATGCCAGGATTTAGAAGCTGCACAAAGGCAAAAGAGCCAGCGAGGAGGGAGGAAACCAGAAAGTGTGGTGTCAGGAAAGCCATGGGAAGACATTGCAAGGAGAGAGTTTACCTGTGCCACACAACAACGAAGTGACCCTTGAATCTGTTAAGTGGAAGCAACTGTTGGCTTTGGCAAGGGAGGACTTTATGGAGTGGTTGGGAGTGAACCTGATTGGAGTGGGTTAAGAGAAGAACCAAGAAAGTAAGAAAGTGGTGTTAATAGGAAAACTTCAGGGAATCAGCTAATATGAAGAATATTATATAGTCAAGAAATTCCTTCTATTTAGTATATCGAATCATTTTATTTAAAAAAAAATTATTGAGCCCTTACCTTACTATGTGTCAGGCTCACAGTATCAGACTTGGTTCTTAATTGTTTATTGCTTTTGGACTTTTAGAAATGTATGGCCCACAAATCCCAATTTCTTCTGGTAGGTGGTCAGAACAACTTTTTACAAAGCACTTTTTTAAAAAAGCAATTTGAAAGGGCTGAATAAAAAGGACTGTATGCTTACGAAGCGTATCCTGTGAATTTGACACTTTAAGATGATTATTGGGGTCATAATATCCTGAACCCTATTTGTTTAAGACCAGAAAAAAGTATTTCTTTTTTCCATTTTCCCTAATTACCTTAGATAGAGCAGGTCCAATTGATCATTGTCTTAGTAAGATTTTACTTGTGTAATGGGTGGCAGTGATGATTCTAGTTATTTGTTACAAACTGGTAGAAAGGCCTCTCTTGTTAAATGTTTTTAAATGATGTCATTTCCTGTTTGCAAAGTGTTTTCCCTTATTTGTTACAAACTGGTAGAAAGGCCTCTCTTGTTAAATGTTTTTAAATGATGTCATTTCCTGTTTGCAAAGTGTTTTCCTGATTCTTATGTGAAGGTCTCCAGGTGAACGAGGCTGACATCTTGTTTTACGAAGCCTCATCAGAAGTTTGTGCACTCGCTATGTACATGGTATGGTACCAAGAGGAATAGCATCTGAAAAATATAGATAGGTTTGCTGCCCTGGTTTGTTTGAAAAATCAGATGCTATTAGGATTGTTGCACTGAAAAATACTGCAGTGATAAAGACACAGATTCACTATGCTTATTTTGAGTTTCCCTGTCTTTCAGCCTTCTCACGTAGGTCGGCTCTTCTTTCCACTCTACATCCATGGCAAACTGCTGAATCTGAAACTTCTCAAACTCAACAGGTTCAAAGTGCTATTTTTTCTCATCTCAAACCTGCTTCTATTTATGTATGTTCAGCTTTCTGACTCATCACCAGGAGCCATTCGTGTTTATTGCCTTCCCAGTCCAAACAGTAATCTGGTACTGCTACTTTCTCCATTATATTGCAGTGTCTGCCCTTGTCTTCCACAACCATCCGCGTAGCTGGAAACTTCAGTACCTCTCATATGGAGCATGAGAGTAGCCTCTCACCTGCTTCCTCCCTTCTAATCCTACATGTTTTTATTGCCAGATTAATATTATTGAAGCACCATCCTGTTCTCATCATGACCCAACTTTGAACAGGGAAAAAAAAATATGGCTCCTCTGTCAACAGAATGAAGTTCATAGCCCTTGGCTAGGCTTTCAACACCTGTGGCATTCAGCTTGGCCCCCACCTGCCTTTCTATGTTCTTTCCCATATTCTTCCCCATGTGACGATTCTTTACACACCCCTCTGTGCCAGGTGAGCCGAAGCACTCCCTGTTCCTCATCTACACCCTGTATTTTCTTGAATTTTAATTTTGTCTCACTTTATTCTCTTCACTTGAAATCCCCCTTCTCTATTCTTAAAGAATCAAGAGAAATTCCTCCTCCACAAAGCCTGCTCTGCTCCGCTCCTGCCTTCACTCATTTTTCTTAAATATTGTGGGAGAGGGGGAAATCCCTGAGGAATGTATAATTCCCTAGCATACCCAAAAGCTTGTGATATTCTACTTTGTAGTATAGATAGTCATACATGCCTCTCTTATTGCATTGTAACAACTTGAACATAGGATAAATATTTAAATCCTTTTACCGTAAATTGTCCAGTAATATTTAACGTGTTTCCTGTTGTGGGCACTCATGGCAAGTGACTGACAGGATGAAAACTGAGGGTGAGGTGTCGTGAAGGAGTGGGAGGTGTGATTACGTTGAACCCTGGGGTCAAACTATAGGATTCAGACCCTGGCCCTGCCGAGTATGAACTGTGTGACCTTGACCCTGGAAAAATGTTTAAACCTGTCTGTGCTTTAGATTTTTCATTACTAACCTGGGATGATGGTAAGAACTCTTCCATATGGTTGCTCTGAGGTTTAAATGTAATAATGTTTACGAACACTTAGAACGGTTCATGACATACAGTGCTGTATAAGTTTACCTCTTACTAGTCCTGATGAGGCTAAAGTTCTAATCTGCTCTGACAGAGTCCTCTAAAGTCGCTGATAGTGTCTGTGTTATTTTACTTAGTGCTAAAATCTCTCCGTTTCATCGTTATTAATGTGAATGTATATTCAATTATTTTATTGAGGGAAGTATAGTTAGTAAATAATTGCTTGAAAATGTTAGCTCATGACTTCTGTCTAGAAGATAAAATGTTAATACCAAATGGAATCCTAAGGAAAATTTCATGATGTGCAAAAATTTGCAAAGTTATGCCTACCACTTTAGGCAATATGTATGCATAGTCTCCAAGCTATCGAAGTCCCCTGGTTTTTATATTTGAGGTTAAAGTTCTTACGTTCTTACTTTTGAACATTTTGATCCATTACTTAATACAGTTTAGTTCAGTTCACATAGGCTAATTTTTTTTTAAATTAATTAATTAATTTATTTTTGGCTGTGTTGGTTCTTCGTTTCTGCACGAGGGCTTCCTCCAGTTGTGGCGAGCGGGGGCCACTCTTCATCGCGGTGCGCGGGCCTCTCACTGTCGCGGCCTCTCTTGCTGCGGAGCACAGGCTCCAGACGCGCAGGCTCAGTAGTTGTGGCTCACGGGCCTAGTTGCTCCGCGGCATGTGGGATCCTCCCAGACCAGGGCTCGAACCCGTGTTCCCTGCATCGGCAGGCAGACTCTCAACCACTGCGCCACCAGGGAAGCCCCCACATAGGCTAATTTTATATCTCATTAACTCGTTCATCTTTTTCCTACTTTTAAGTAGTATTCAACGGGAAGTGTGGTTTGGGAAATGCAATTTTAAGACTCTCAGAACTGTTCTCCGAGAAGCTGCGGCAGAACTGCTCTTTCCGAGCCAGGTTTCTTATGCACAGTTTAGCAAGTAGACGTGAGAGTGATCTTTACACGCTCTGCCTTTAGCAGCCAAGCGCTCCCTGACTCAGACGTAATGGCATCCAAGCAATGCGTCGCCCTTGAGAATACGGGAATCACTTCACTCCCTTGTGCTCTTTGTGTTGACGAAATTGCAAAAAGAGTTTTAGTTACCTTGGAGTTGCTGGCTAATTGTCAATGATCAGATAGCGGGGAGGAAGGACTTTTTTGTTTCTGTTTTTGAGGGAGGTTGCCTCATGGAAGATGGGTCAGTCTGGAGGGATGTTAGGGTCCAAAAACCTTTCAAATACAGGTGGAATTATTCCTTGCATTTACATTAAAACTGGGACTGGTTATGGGAATCCCACCATTGGAGATGGATTGGTTTAGGCCTCTTGTTAGGGTGGTAGGGTGAGCTAACAAGGGTCATATGTTGCGGTGTGAGGTAGGGGTCATAAATATCTGAGAAGTTGAATAATGAGAAGACTACTATGAAAGATATGTCATCAGATAGTACCTGCTTTGTTACCCAATAGATAGGCAGGTAGTCTTCTCAGAAGATTTGGAGATTGATCTGGACAATGAAGGTAGGTAAGAAGAGCATCCCAGGCAGGAGAAACACAAACAAGATATATGATGGGGGAAATGTAATATGTTTTGTATATAATGAGCAAACTAATTTGTATAAATAATGAAAGTATCCAAGAGGTTAAAAAGTGAGATTGGTACGAAATAGGGTGGACCTGAAAACTAAGCTGAGATGTTTGGGTATCATTCTTTCTCATTCATATCCACTTATTTTCATTCACTTCCACCCATCCTTCCATCCCCCTGCCCTTTACTCCTCCTCCTTTTCTAAGATGTTAGCCTGATCAAGGGTAGTGAGAATCATGTGTAGAAACAGGGCAGCCATGAAGAAGAGTGGATTGTAAAAAAGGACACTTCAGTCTTAGCTGAGGCCATTGTTGGATGCCTGAAAGGAAAGACCTTGCCTTCAACTGGAGATAGAGAACTGGGACTCAGGAGAGAGGCCAGAGCTATGTGCTGAGTTATGATATTGTATGTTATGACATCATATACAACAGCAGACATTGTCTAGAACAGCCAAGGACCAACTGTGTGTGCTTATGGGCTGAGAGAATGAAGGGGATCAGCACAGAAAACAGAGCAGGAACAATCAGTAGGGTAGAGTTGCACTCTATCTTCACGATAAATAATTTGATTCAAGTGATGGTAGAAAATTAACAAATTTATTGATGAAGTAAATGAATTTGCTAATAATACAGCTTTTGATCAGGGTTTTTAGGCTATGTTGCAAAATCCATTCATATTTGGCACTGTCAAGGCGAACACTGGGCTATGAGAAAATTATAATGTTGGGTGGAGTGTTCTTTTGGAATTGGGGTTAGGTTTGTGCAAATTCCTTCTCATGATGTATTATCTCTAGATCACCAGATTTATAGATGATATAAACAGAATAACCAGCAAATGAATTAGTCTCAGGGAAAACACTATTTATGTAACAGTGCAAATCCTAGTCTACTTGTATATTTCATACTAAAAGATAAAGGTGAATGTTATAAGAAAGTAACAGAATATAATTTGTTTGAAAAGAGATAATTGGACTGGGGACTCAGAAAAGAACTAATTTTTTTTCAGTGGAAGAAGGGCACAATTGACTAGGGTTAGCGCAAACAAAGGCATCATTATGGGAAAACACAGCTATTAATTCCCATTTTTAGTGATTGATAATATTAATGTGAAGACAATTATCCTGGTTCTAGAAAATAGATTAATCATAGAGGGCAATGATGCTAAACAGTGCTATGAAAAGTGCTTTTTAGAAGACTTTTTTTTTTCTTGAAGATATGAGCAAATTTAATGAATTTGAGTATTTGATGTTTGTAGTTTTTAAAGCATTAGAAGAATGATATCAGATGCTATAAAATGAAGCTGTTGGGTAAAACTTGGTAAGGTTGTTCTTATGCTGTTTACAATTTTCTTACCTGTAGGATAGTTGGCCATCAGTGAAGTCTTTGGGTCTTCCCAAGGACTTCTGCAAAGGGAGATTTCTGAGACCTTCTCTTCTCAGAACTGTTTCCACAGAACTTGAGAGGACTGGGGCCCAGAGAGCCCAGGGTTTGAGATTTGCAAGTCAAGACTAATAGATGCGGCATCAGATCAGTATTTTCTCTATTTCTCAAAGTCCATTTTTTAATATTTCCATTTTAGCAAATTCATCCTGATATTATCAACCAGGAAAAACATCTCTTCCATCACTGACTTCCCACACTCCTTGATCAGTAGCTTTCTGGTGGCAATTCTGTTCTAAATACTGTTTTTACTGTTTTCTGTATGAAATGTGAACTCCTGGAAGGCCACTACTTCTGCAGCTACCAAAGAGCTTTCAGTAGTGCTTGCTGTACAGTAGGTGTAGAAAAAACATAGAGTTAGTAAAGTAATTGTGGGCCATTCAGTCAACATTGTTCAGAGCCTATGTCTTAGTGTCCTTTTATGAAGAATTTAACAAATCTTCGAAAGGGTAAGGTTGATGATATGTAGGCCTGAGGTGGCCATTTGCCATTGCTTATGTTTGAAAAGCCAGACAGCCTCTTCTAGAAGAAATGAATAGAGACTTCTATAAAGAAGATTCTCCTAGAGCCATGGTTCTTTACCTGTTTTGAGTTAACCACCCCTTTGGGTAAGCTATGAAATTCAAACAATTCCTCAAGGAGAAAAGTGCATCTCTCTCCAAATTTTGCTCCCAACTTGAATGGTTCAGACTCCTGAAAGTCCAGGTTAAGAACTTCATAGCCAAGAGAATTCTGAATTTGGAAACAGCAATCCCTGTGTAATGAACAGGAGGAAAATAAAAGTACTGAATATTTGTCAAGACATTGAAATATTTTGATAATTAAAGTGATAAAATGTTCTGTATAATAGATACTCAAGGCATTGCAGAGAATAAAGATACGTTTGGGCATCTGTTATGGTCAGGGTTGAATGACCCTCTTTAAAAGACCTGGAAAATATTCTGGGCCAGGAAAGGATATCTGTGAGGTATAAGTAATCTATTGTCATATAAAGTGTTGTAATCAGGAATTTAAACTAAAAGAAAATGAAATTAAAAGATGTCCTTGTGGAGTGAGGACTTGTCTCTGGCCTCTACCACCAACTCCACTGTCCCCAAATTATCCCCATTGTCTTTATCTCACAGCCCAAATCAGGCACTAGAAATGGATACATCACCAACATTTTAGCCTGATGTCCCACATCTATTAAACCATCCATTTGGGCTTTTTTCTACTTTTTTTTTTTTTTTTTTTGAGGGGAAGGAGGAGAGGAGGTAGTGTGCAAAACCAAGTTTTCAGAAAAGAAAAAATTGTTTTCACCATAATGATGTATACAACTGTATTGGCAAAGTGAAATGCACTTCAAGTGGCTAGAGATACACTACACCACGCAAAAAAAGAGTCTTGGCCAAGGACTCAGAGTACCTGGATTTGGTCTGCCTTCAACTATGTGATTCTGGGTTTCACTGCATAACTCTAATTGGATTGGTTGTGGGCTGTGAAAGAAAGAGAGAGGTCAAAGATGAGACCTAGGCTTTGGGCTTGAACAAATGGTAAATAGGTGTGCCATTTATATGACATGGCATTACTCACGGAAGGAGTGATTGAGGTGGGGAGATGGAAATCAAAATTGCATTTGGTGCATGTTAAATGCAGTGTGCCTTGTCTTCATGCAGGTTGAAATGGTAGGTAGGCAGTTGAAAATAACAGACTGGCCCTCTGGTGAGAGGTTGGAGCTATAAATACATACTTGGGCGTTATCAGTGAATAGATGCTGTTTATGGCCATGGGCTTCGAGGAAAGCACCTAGGCAGTGAATGTGTAGTTTAAGGAGGTCTGTGGCCCCAATCCAGTGTTTATAAATGTTAATCTCTCGTGCATGGGAGCACATCTCCAATTTAATAATGGAAATTAAAAGAAAATCTATTTGCCTTATTAAATTTATTTTTAAACATTCTGAAAATGAGGTACATTGTATAAAACTAACCAGCTGGGGATTGGGTGGAGGAAGTGGGTGTGGTGATAAAAGGGCAACATATGGTGTTAAAACTGTTCAGTGTCTTGACTGTGGTGACTGAATGAACCTAGACAGATAATAAATTGTGTAGAAATCCATACAAATGAGTGTGCATAAAACTAAGGAAATTGGAATAAGATGGATGACTGTATCAATCAGTATTCTGGTTGTACATGATGGTCTAGTTTTGTAAGATGTTACCATTGAGGGAAACTGGGCAGTGTACAATGGATATCTCTCAATTATTTCTTACAACTGCATGTGAAACTGCAATTATCTCAATTGAGAAGTCAACCTTTAAGAAAGCGTTCATAATCCTAAAGATGCTACCAGAAAACTACTAGAGCTAATCAATGAATTTGGTAAAGTAGCAGGATACAAAATTAATGCACAGAAATCTCTTGCATTCCTATACACTAATGATGAAAAATCTGAAAGTGAAATTAAGAAAACACTCCCATTTCCCATTGCAACAAAAAGAATAAAATATCTAGGAATAAACCTAACTAAGGAGACAAAAGACCTGTATGCAGAAAACTATAAGACACTGATGAAAGAAATTAAAGATGATACAAACAGATGGAGAGATATGCCATGTTCTTGGATTGGAATAATCAACATTGTGAAAATGACTATACTACCCAAAGCAATCTACAGATTCAATGCAATCCCTATCAAACTACCACTGGCATTTTTCACAGAACTAGAACAAAAAATTTCACAATTTGTATGGAAACACAAAAGACCCCGAATAGCCAAAGCAGTCTTGAGAAAGAAAAACAGAGCTGGAGGAATCAGGCTCCCTGACTTCAGACTATACTACAAAGCTACAGTCATTAAGACAATATGGTACTGGCACAAAAACAGAAATACAGATCAATGGAACAGGATAGAAAGCCCAGAGATAAACCCACGCACATATGGTCACCTTATCTTTGATAAAGGAGGCAAGAATATACAGTGGAGAAAAGACAGCCTCTTCAATAAGTGGTGCTGGGAAAACTGGACAGCTACATGTAAAAGAATGAAATTAGAACACTCCCTAACACCATACACAAAAATAAACTCAGAATGGATTAAAGACCTAAACGTAAGGCCAGACACTATCAAACTCTTAGAGGAAAACATAGGCAGAACACTCTATGACATAAATCACAGCAAGATCCTTTTTGACCCACCTCCTACAGAAATGGAAATAAAAACAAAAATAAACACATGGGACCTGATGAAACTTAAAAGCTTTTGCACAGCAAAGGAAACCATAAACAAGACAAAAAGACAACCCTCAGAATGGGGGAAAATATTTGCAAATGAAGCAACTGACAAAGGATTAATCTCTAAAATTTACAAGCAGCTCATACAGCTCAATATCAGAAAAACAAACAACACAATCCAAAAATGGGCAGAAGACCTAAATAGACATTTCTCCAGAGAAGATATACAGATTGCCAACAAACACATGACAGAATGCTGAACATCATTAATCATTAGAGAAATGCAAATCAAAACTACAATGAGATATCATCTCACAGCAGTGAGAATGGCCATCATCAAAAAATCTACAAACAGTAAATGCTGGAGAGGGTGTGGACAAAAGGGAACCCTCTTGCACTGTTGGTGGGAATGTAAATTGATACAGCCACTATGGAGAACAGTATGGAGGTTCCTTAAAAAACTAAAAATGGAACTACCATATGACCCAGCAATCCCACTACTGGGCATATACCCTGAGAAAACCATAATTCAAAAAGAGTCATGTACCAAAATGTTCATTGCAGCTCTATTTACAATAGCCAGGACATGGAAGCAACCTAAGTGTCCATCAACAGATGAATGGATAAAGAAGATGTGGCACATATATACAATGGACTATTACTCAGCCATAAAAAGAAACGAAATTGAGTTATTTGTAGTGAGGTAGATGGACCTAGAATCTGTCATACAAAGTGAAGTAAGTCAGAAAGAGAAAAACAAATACTGTATCCTAACACATATATATGGACTCTAAAAAAAAAAAAAAAAAGGTTATGAAGAACCTAGGGGCAAGACGGAATAAAGACACAGACCTACTAGAGAATGGACTTGAGGACACGGGGTGGGGGAAGGGTAAGCTGGGATAAAGTGGGAGAGTGGCATGGACATATATACACTACCAAATGTAAAATAGATAGCTAGTGGGAAGCAGCCGCATAGCACAGGGAGATCAGCTCGGTGCTTTGTGACCACCTAGAGGGGTGGGATAGGGAGGGTGGGAGGGAGTGAGACCCAAGAGGGAGGAGATATGGGGCTGTATGTATATGTATAGCTGATTCACTTTGTTATAAAGCAGAAACTAACACACCATTGTAAAGCAATTATACTCCAGTAAAGATGTTAAAAAAAAAAAAGCATTCATAAAAATTATATAAACTTTCAACTGTGTTTGAGTTTGGTAATACTCAAAAGAAAACAAAACATATGGCACATGGAATGGTAAACTAAAATTCTTACTTATAGTTAACCAGCTGATTTACCTCCTTGAATTCTGTCTAGCATTACATAAAACAAAGACAACCAAGAAATGTTTTATTGTTTGTCTTTATTATATTAACTTTTCCTCTTTTTTTTGTAAACATGTTTGGAAGTATGCTTTTCTAGTTTCACAAAAATGACACTGTAGTCATCAGTAACATTCCAGTCTCTGATTGCTATTAACAGACAGTTTAGTACAGTAATGCTCTGCTTTTCTTTGTCTGTATTTTTTCAAATGCAGTTAAGGCATTAATATTTTTTAAAAGTAGTAGAAAACTCCGAGAAAGAAAACACTTGCAGACCGCAGAAGTGACTCAAACAATTCCATTTAAAACTAAATAAGAACTTTTAATATGAAGATACAAATAGTTAAAGATGTTAAATAATATTTTGTGGTGAAATATGAAGGAGAATTTTTAAGGTTTTAAGATGTTAAATGCTATTTCTTGGTGGAACTGTAACTCTTCACTGCAGGTAACCATTTTATTTTTATTTTTGTGGAAAAATATTTATCAACATTTAAGCAAAATGAGAAGATATCCCATATTACGTTTACTGTATTTGAGGTATTGTAGTTAGTGTTCTTACACATCATTTTTGTTTTTAGGACCTTGATTTCAGTTACCTGGAATAGGCATTTATCACCTATTTTTTTTCTTAATAATTTTGTTAGTTTTTAATATAAGTCATTTTGACTTCAGACGCAGTGAAGAGAGACTTGTTTCTGTTTGATTTTGAATATGAATCAATTAAAATGTAATTTTTTTTGAGATGACATAGCAGCTCCTTTACAACAAGGATTTAGTTTAAGAAAATCTTGCCTATTTAAAAACTTGTTTTTAAATAAACTTGATGTTTTAAAATAAATTTGGAAACATATTTTTTGGAAAGGTGACCTTAGATCTGTCAAACAAACAGATAGATGGATTGATATAGATGGACAGGTAGACTTCCTTATGTCCCTCTTAACCTGTTTGTGATGGAGACAGACACAGTGACCTTTCCAAAGTCCTGCTTAAAACCTCTTGGTGAAATCCCAGTGCTATAGGAAGCAATTCCAAGCTCCCTAATTCGCCTGTGAAGAGTAGGCTTATAAGGTAGCCCCACCTCTCTCTCCAGCCTCATCTCTCATGAACCTTCCCTTCTCCCCCCTCTCCCCCCATTCCATTCCCCAAACCACTTTCTGCTCTCACCTCCAGACGTTTGGTGACCTCTTACTGGAGCATCTACCTTTCTTCTTGACCCTTCGTATACATTCTGACACCACCATCCTACTGACCTGCTTTGCCCCTACTCATCTTTTTCAGAATTTTTCTTATTAAGGCTATTTTTTTTTTAATGTAACATGATAAATTTGTAGTTCTTCAGCAAATGGACAAGTTAATCTGTATTCTCCTAGGTGTTTAATGTTGTACTCAGTACTAATCCAATTTTTAGATGGACTTTTACTAAAGTATGGTTGTATTGTGTGGTCTAGGCTTCTTAATGAGGGAAGTGGGAGAGGGGAAGGAATTAAAGAGAAACATTGGCCTTGTTCACATCTGTAACCCACCCAGTACAGCCCACACTGTGCCTGGCTCATAGAACTGCCTCGATTTAAGAGGTCTTAATGAACTAATACAGGGAGATAGAAGGACTCATGAGGAAAAGTTAAAAGAAGTTATAGAAAAAGTTAAGGATTATGTCAGTGGAGAAGTTAAAGTAATATTCCATGTAGATGGAAATATCTTTAAAAATGAGTATAGCATGCTAAGCTTTCAATCAAATTTAAAACAAGAGAATGGAATTCTAACGTGGTGCTGGTCTGTGAAAGGATTTCTTGGCAGTATGAGCCTGTTGGTACTAGAATGAGGGGCATATGAAGACTTAAATGGTAGAAAGTTATAGCAATCAATCAAATAGTGCTTTGATAGTTTAGCACGTGTAACAACTTCTTATATAAATGAAGGAAACATTTTTTGAAAGAGCAAGGAAAAAAATGAAGCATTATTCAGTATCTCACTATCCAGAAATGCATTTTGGGAATTTGAAAGAACAAAACAAGAGATTTATCTATTTTGAACTATTTAGGACTGACCTTAATGAAGGCGGAAGGGTGGCCTGAATAAACTTAATGACAGCTTAATGCATCCTCAAGGAAACAAGGACTTCTTGGTTTAGCTTTGTTGTGGACAGTTTGGGCAAAGAATTATTATAATTAGATTTTTTGGTAAGCTGAGCTATTAACCTTAGAGACTTATTGCCTTTTTTGTGAGCAAACCACAATGAAAAGTGCCCAAGAAATTTAATTAGACTATCAATCTAATTAAACAACTTTCTGTGTTCTCAGTAGGTAGTTGAGAGAATTTATGAAGTTTTTTCGGAGTCATTTTGTCTTTGCTTTAATCTGTAGGTCACTGCCGTTAAGTAATCATGTATGTGTGATTTCTGTTTTATTTTTAAGTTGGATAATGCAGATGAACAAGCAGCCCAGATCAGAAGGGAACTTGATGGTCGTTTGCAATTGGCAGAGAAAATGGCAAAGGTAAATTGTTAACTTTGATATACTGTACCGCATTTCTTTCTGTACTTAGATTTCTGTGAGCTGAAAGAGTTTTGTATAGTTAAAGCCAGAATAATTTTACTTTCTCATCTCCATGCATACCTCTTAAGCCCAGGTACCTGAATGCATATTATCTAAAATGGAGCATATTATTTTTTTACATATCCATCCTTATATAAGATGTTTAAATTCAGTGATAACTTTTGTAGATTATTCTTAAAGCAATGCCTGAATTTCTCAAACTGCCAGACTTAGAAGAATTTTAATATTGCACTAAGTATAATATAATCAGAGAGAAAACCATCGTGCCTGCAAAATCATACAGTATATTCCGAAGTATCTAGCACAGTGCTTGGCACACAGTGGTGTCAACTAATATTTGAATGGATGAAAAATATAATTTGAAGTTTCTAGTACAGAGTCTTGTAGGGCATATTGAATACAATATTTTATTTACTTTTATTTATACAATCATTGTGTGAACAGAAATAGATTTCAAACAAAAGCCATGAGTTTCTTTTTAATTCTGAGGCCTCTTTGTCTAAATCATTCTCTAGTAAATTGATGCATTAATTTACTTCAGTGGTAAAAATAAAATTTTAGTCTCTTAAAATAGACTTGAGGTTATAATGCTGTTGATCTGAGAATAAGATTTTGTTCCTTTTGCTAAATGAAAAATTTGAGTATTTGATAGACTCTCCCTCTCCTTTTCTCCCTCCCTCCCTCTGTGTCTGTCTCTGTCTCTGTCTCTCTGAAGAATCCTCTCTATTGGGGATTTTTCTTCATTTTAAAAACTTTAGGCATAACATGTATATAGCAAAGTGCACAGATCTTAAGTTTACAGCTTGATGAACGTGTATACACCCTGTATTAACCACCACCCAAATCAAGACAGTGAACTTTTCCAGCACTTTAAGGAGATATATCCCATACTGCATTTGACTATTGAAGTTATGTGTTTTTCAAAGAAAAATGTATTTATGAATATGTAAGTTTAAAGACTAGTACTGTGTTTATCTAAATGTGTATTAAATTTAAAAGTAGCAAAGTTGTTGAGAAATGGAGATAAATAGAAATACATAGAAAATTGAGAGAAATTGGGTAACAGAGATGACCGTAAGTTGTGAGAACCAAGCCAAGGGCAGAGGGTGAAAAGACAACACACCTTGTTACCACCCTCTCGAGAGGTACTACATCATTCTAGAGGTTCAGATGTGGAATTCGCAGGCTAGGAATCGAGTATTAGCTTGAGGCTTTTGGAAGCTTTAGAGAGAGAAATGCATTCCCCAAAATCCTAACCTGAGTTGGAAGCTGTCTGTGTCTGGAAAGGCACTGCTTTTCTTGAAGCCCTGAGGCTAAGAGAGAATCCAGAGAGATGTGCCCGGCACTGTGGGCAGGACTCTGGACCTGTGATCAGCATTTCTCAGTTGCCTGCTTGTATTTAGATTGTACCTGAGCTGTACACAGTGTCATAAGTTGAACTTCTTCAAGGGCCTGGCTGAATATGTGATAGTTGAGATGAATTTCTAGAGGGTTGCAGAATAGGATGGAAAGCCTTGGGTGTGTTCCCGAGTTCATGTCTGTGGAGGAGAATGTGTGGTGTGTGTGTAACCTCTGGACTGAGTGAGAGGAGCAGGGTCAGTGCTGCACAAACAGCAGCTTCTCTTTGACGGGACCTTGATGATTTCATCAGAAGTGTTGATAAAGTAGAAGAAGCGTGGATACAGGTTTCTGGTAACTGACTGTACTGCTGAACTGAATGAATAAGCATTTTCAGAACTCTAATGGAAAACTGATGAACTCATAAAAGTGCTAACAAAAGATCAAGATGAAAAAAAAATTAATTACATGGGACTGAGTGACTGATGAGGATGATTATAATTTTTGTGACTTTCTGTTTGAATTTAAAAAAGAAAACAAAATCCCACAAGGACTCTCAGAGGCAAAAAATATACAAATCAATTTTCACTGCAAAGTAAAGGAGCTGTTAACAGTGGAGGATTACTGGACTGAATGTCAATATTATGACATAGTATGAGTGTGTTTCGTGTTTGGTAATTGCAATCATTGTTGCTTTTGTTGTGGTCATCCATTTACAATGCTTGGTGTCAGTTTATTTATCTCTTGTAAAAATAAAATACAGTGTGTGTGTGTGTGTGTGTGAAAAAAAAAAAAGAAAAAGCGTGGAGAAGGAAGGAATTGAAGTTGATGGAATTGGAACAACAGCAGCAAAAAACCACCCCAAAATATAATGCCTTTCGGCAAATATATTGACATAGCAGATAGAGCATGTTTAATTGCCGTCTACTTCAGTTTCACCAAATTTAAGCCACCTTCATAAAATATAAGGCTAATTATAACTTACTGACCTTGTTGTCTTAGAGCTCTACAAAAATCCTATGAACCCACAAGGGCAGATGATATAATGAATTTATTTTATAGACAAGGAGACTGAGGTTTAGGGAAGATTACTTTAACAAATCAAAAGACCTCAAACGCTGGTCTTTGGACTCCAGAGCTTAGGTTTGCTCTCTTAGGCCCTGATACCTCTTCAGTCTCATAAATCCAGAAGTGTGGTTTATTTATAGTTTATAGTTTGGCAGTCAACTATTAGTAACACCTGTCATGCTTCACAACACAGTATAATAACGCTGAAACCACAGGGCAGAAGTCTGTTTCAAGGGATGTAAACATTGACTTTAATATTTTAGCCAAGGCATAATTAGGAAGTAGTAGTAGAAAAAAATGTGAGTGGACTGGGCCAGAAAGACCTGTGGGCCAGATCCATGATTGCTATTTCCTCGATGTAGGCAACTTATTTAACCTTTTGGAGCCTGAATTTTTCTATTCATAAATTCAATGAATAAATATTTCTTGAACACCTATTAAGATAACCAGGCCCTATTTTAGGCACTTGGGATACATCCAGACAAATGTAGTTCTCTTAGGATAAAACCAGACAAAAATATTCCTGCCATGCCCTCAGGGAGCTTACATTTTATTTGGGAGAGACTTACAATAAGGAATAAACTTGCTATGTAACTGAATTATGGAAGGTGATCATTTGCTACTTAGAAAATAAAGCAGAGAAGGTGGAATCAGGAATGTGGGAGGGAAGGAGAGTGTTGACAATTTCCAGTCAAGTGGTCAGGGTAGGCCAGTTCTTGGCAATACTATCTTTCTAGTACATCAGGCTCAGAAACTTGGAATCATCTTTGACTCCTTTTTTCCTCATGCCACATTTATCAGGAAATCCATTTCTATCTATCTTCAAAGTATTTCCACGATCTGACAGTTGTCACCACGTTCATCCTACCACTCTGGTCCATGCTTCATCTACTGGAAAGTTAAGAACTCTTACAGTGACTAAATTTGAATAATGGAAATTTTATGGAGCACATTTTTTTCAATGTATATAGTGTGTTAGGGCTGCTAATGGGCTAAGCTGTACAGAGGACTAAATTAGAACGTTGAAACTGTGGCTTATAGGAACATCTCACAGGTAAACTACAGAATAACCCTATTTCTGATGCTCTTCTAATTTAAAAGATCAAATTTAATATGTACATTCGTTGTACAGTTGGTTTTGTTTCCAAGAAAGAGGCAACATAAGCAGGCTAAATAAAATTTATGAAATACTATCGACAAACCTCAGAGCTTTAAGAGAGAGTTGTTGGGGGTTTTTTTACCCAGAGAGAAAAAGAAAATCTAGTGTAGTCTATTTCCTGAAAAGTTTGAAAATGCTGATGAAACAGTCAATTTGGGTGATTCCTGCCAATCTCCTCCTTGAAAAATGATAATGGCTGAAGTGTTTTTAATGAAAGCTAAGTAAGAATAGATTTTTTTTTTCATGTGCTAATGCTAAGTTTTCCATTAAAAAACACCTTAAAAATTTGGAGAAAATAACTGGTACATCCAGACTTTCAAACATGTGATATACTTGCCTTTTGCTTTGCTAAAATATTTCTAAAAGGCAAAACTGTGACTGTTACACGAATATAAAATGAACAAACAATAATGATTGTACTCAGTGTATAATTAATGAGCAAACTAGTTAGATGTTAAAACTAGTCTAAGGGGCATTTGTAAAGTAGGTGTTTTTAGGCAAAGTTAAAATAAGATTCAAGTATTAGATATAAAAGTGGTTAAAAAAAAAAACAGTGGTTAATTTCCAACAGGGATTTAAACTATAACCATTGGATTATCTTAGTCACCAGACACACATTATTTATATCTTTACCAGACAAAATTCTACAAAGTAACGTGTGACTTCCCTTGTAAACAGGATCTTTAATCAATGTAAACAGTAAATTGAACTAGGTACATTTCCCCCACATGATCCTTGGATGGCCTTTGCTCACATATGACGTTGGAGGGACCTATTCCCTCACCTTTTTGCCTTATATCTGAGTTTTGGATGCTTTTTATGACAGCTTTTAAAATTAGTCCACAAATGTAAAAATGTTTTTATGCTTTATTTTATATTTTTCCTTTTTTGCATGTATTGAAAAACTATCCAAAACATTATTCCCTCCATCCCCAAAGGAAACCAAGTTATTATATAAATGAGTACTTATGTGTTTTTTTCTGAGGATGCAAACTTACTGTGTGGGAATGTTGCTTCAAGCTATAGGGGAATATTAAAAGGATACTTAAGAACCTTCCTTGGGAAAGTTAATTATGGATATAGATATTTAATCACTCTGTGATATAAATATGCAATTTTAATATTGATTATATGTAAATTATTTTAAAAGAAATATGTCAAGATTATATTGAGGGAAAAGAAAAACAGGTGGTCCAAGACTCTGGGACTGATTCATAAGGTGGTGCCAGATGTTCCTTTCCAGCCCATGAACAAACTGGTGCAAGTGAGTCAGACCAGGTGCAGGTTGATGAACGCACTGTGGATGTATTCCATTCACCCTGGAGATGGGGATTTCTTAGGTTACAGTTTGAATGATGCCAAAGGAAACAGTAGTAAAGGCATTGATTTTTCTGGAGCCTTAGGCAGGCATTCATTTGAATGATGGCAGCTTTAGGCTGTCATCCCCCAGCCAGTTTTATACAGCTGTCATTACATTACATCGCATTTCCCATCATAAAGCTGTATGCCCTCTACCTTTCAGAGAGAAGACCTAAGTGCCAGGCTGTCAGAGGTTAAAGAAAGAGCCAAGGGTGTGAGGAAACCTCACTTGCTATTTGTGGGAATGTAAATGGGTATAACCTTCTCTAAGGGCAGTTTGGCAATAGCTGATAATATCTATCTAAGTATCAGTATTTGGAATGTCCTTTTAACTGAGTGAAAGAAACAGAAGTCTGATTGCAGAGATCTGAGGACTGAATGGCAACACTCATGTAATTTGGGAAGAAAATTGAATCTCCTAAATTGATATTATTACTTTTTCATGTACAGCTTTTATCATAAATTTACCTTAGTCTTTAAACTTAAGTTTTTCTAAACCTTTACTGAAAAACTGAATTTATGGCAATAAGGGATCTTGATACATTTGTATGACATGAAAGTTAACTAATTTTAGAAGTATGGCCATACTGCTATGTAATAGTAAAGGTTTTCCAATTTGAATGCCTAACACATCTGTGGTATGAAAGAGAGATACTGTTAAAATGTTTGTTTCTTAACAGTCAGAGCAGTATATACTGAACATTCTTCTTATAGACCAGTTATTCCAAGTATTTCAAAGATATCAGTGGCTAATTAAGATTCATCTATACACTAAAACTTTTTACATGTATGTTTTTTAGAGTTGGTTTTTCCCTTAAATAAATACCATCTCAAAAATAAAGTTAATCTGAAAATGTATATCATGTTATTCATTTTTTATGATAATGATCCTCCGTAAGGTAGATAAGGTACAGTTAAATATAATCAAAATTGCCAAAGCCTGAGGCTTTCAAAGCGTAGAGACTGAAGTATCAGGTAAATGCATTATACTGAGCACCACAATTCCTAAGACAGTCAAGTATATATACATCATGTAATCTTTTACGATAAAATTGAAATATGACTTGTGTAACATTATTATTTTAAAAATTATTTTCAAGGAAAGAAAATTCCCCAGATTTATAGCAAAAGAGATGGAGAATATGTATATAGAAGAGTTGCGGTCTTCAGTGAATTTGCTAATGGCCAATTTGGAAAGTCTTCCAGTTTCGAAAGGTGGTCCAGAATTTAAATTACAAAAATTAAAACGTTCACAGAATTCTGCCTTTTTGGACATAGGAGATGAGAATGAGATTCAGCTGTCAAAGTCCGACGTGGTGCTGTCATTCACCTTAGAGGTAAGTGGCTTTATCCCGTGTTTGCTTCTGGCAGCGTAAATGAGGCTACAGGGTCATTTCCGCTGACCTTGGTGGTAACAGTTCAAATTTAAAGCAGTGTAATATATTTTGAAGAAGTTAAATTATTCTTGATTTGCTAGACAATCAGAGTGTGAACGCAAATTAACGCAAATTGTCCTTTAAACATAACAGTGGGGTTAGGGTTAAATAATAAAATAATACAAGTTTTGAGGCAAGTGTTCTTGGCGCCACCTAGGCTGGTGGAAATTTATTGGTAGAGTAAGCACTGAAACACGCTTGAGTGGAAATAGGATTTAAACACATAACTGAATTCTCTGTAATTTGGAAACTCCTTTCAAGCTTTTGGTTATTCTTGTTTTTCATCTGCTTTAACTACGAGATCATCTTTGTAGAATCAAATCGCATAAACCAGCTGTAATGTACAGTATTGGGTACTATAGATGATGAGAAGTAAAGACTTCTTCCTTTCTAGGACTTGCCGTTTCATTACAGGTACAGTAAATATCATTAAAAAGAAACGAGAATAAATGTTGTGCATTTAAAATTATGTTCCCCAAGACTTCAGAGTTTCATCCCTTTTATACAAATCGCTGGAAACCGAAGACATTGATCACTGACCCCTACTACTGCTCCCTGTGGATATTTTTCATGATGGCATTTCCTCACTGCTAAACTCTGTATATGGGCTGATCCATGTATATGTATATGGGTTTATACCCAACACCCACACATATGCTCGCAATATCCAGCTTAAATTTTTAGCCTCTCAAAAATTAAAGCTTGTAACTCCTTTCTTGCATTGTTATGTACTCTCTCTGCTAGGTCCCAGTACTGCTGTTTGAGTTTGCTCGTTGACAAAGCAAAATATGTGGAGTCTTAGGAGGTACAGTTTTAGATTTTTTTGTTGATACCTCTTACACTTGGCTTGCTTCGTTTATGGCAGAAAAAGCAAATGTCTGCTTCTGTTCTTTCCTCCACTTGTTCAACTCTAAGAGAAATTCAAGCTTGAGGATAAGACAACTGCCTCTCTTTCTTCCCTTCCAGGCTAACATTTTCTTTGTAGGTTAATAGATTCAATTCAGTGTCAGGGTAGAAATAGGAGATTTTCTTCTGACTCCATACCCAGTTCAGGGATTAGCTAATAACTTTGCCAAGTGGCTTTGTTCCTGGGTTTCTTCTCAATCTCTTTAACCTCATAACCTCAGGATGTTTAATTTGAAACTACATAGTATCTCAGGTGTAGAATTTCCCAATCATTCCTGCGTCAGGTTTCCTGCCAACTAAAATGAAAAGTGCCAACTCTTTTTTTCTTAAGGTTTTGTACAAAACAAAATCAGTTATTTAATTACAGTCTAAATTTTTCTAACAAGAGTTTGGCATTTAAATTCATTAATAATAAATAATTTGGGAAGCAAATGATTTGTGTAATGTTTAAACTTACCATTATCTCTATAAGCATGAAGAACTGAAAACAGTTCAAAACACTTTCTCTTTTCTCTATTGTTTAAAAATCTTACACCATTGTTAAGTAATTAGCTTTTATGAATTCTCTTTCCCTTTTGAAAACAAAATTATGCTCATGAGTTAGTTTTTCGGTGAAACTATGAATTGTTATTCTGTGCTTCATTGCCAGTATGTTTAAACAGGGTTGTTCAGTTAGCTATAAAAGGGTGTTAGGAGGAGCGAAATGAGTTAAAACTTCATTTTGCCATGGTCTGAGAAGCTTCCATATTTTTACAGTTGTTTTGACATCCTCTGTTACTAGGTCTATATAAGGCAGATATTTTCCTATCATGGCATAGTACAGATGTGTTCCATGTTGCCTACAGTATTTTAAAGAGGAGTTGTGTCTCACAACAAAATGAAGTCTCTTTCAGGGCAGACTACACAGTGCTTGTCTATGGGACACCTGAGGGAATGGACCAGGTACCTCCTCCAGCCCCAAGGCCTCTGACCTCAGTCTAGCTAAACTGAATAATTATCTCTAGCCAATTATCCAGGCCTCGCTCATCAGACACCAGATTTCAGCCTAAGAAAACTCTGAAGGGCAAGCAGTTAAGCCATTTTAAGGGTTTCACATTTCATCGTCAGGCTTAGAGCTGGTCCAGCGGAGAAGGAGTTTTTCTAGGAACTGAAGTCTGAGTCAAATGAATAAGTGCAGATTTGAAACACTGCTAAAATTTTATCATTTCTTTAAAATTTCTACCCACTCCTCCCTTCTTGCACCACACCACCTAACATATAAATCAGTTATTTATTATATTTATTATTCATTATCTGGCTTTCTTTACTAGAATGTAAGCTTTAGGAAGTTAAAGTCTTTTTTTTTTTCTCTTTTGTTTACTGAGGTATCCCAGGAGCCTAAAACAGTGCCAACAGCCTAAAACAGTTGACTCGATAATTGTTTATTGAATTAGGAACTTTGATGGTATCAAAATGCAGCAGTTAGCCTCACAAGATTACTCTTATGTCTCTTCATTTATGAAGCCTTCAGAGAGAATTATAAAGCAAGAGACAAGCTAACTCACAAAACACTAAGCCAAACAATGGTATGTTAAAATTTAATATTCAAGTAAGGTTAGGAAAACGTTCATCCATGAAGTTATGAGTCTGTTGTAAGGGGAATGGTGTCAGTGGCATGAATGTAGTTGATGTTCACACTGAGTGTTTTAGGCTGGCAGACCCTGTGACCTCCTCTGTGTTTGGAGGTATGTGTGTGATCCCCCTATTCACCATACTGCTCAGCTGCCTTTTCCCACAACCCGCACAAGCCTGAGTGCCATGTAACTCTGTGGGCGGACAATGCATTATTCAGAAGCGTGTTATCTAGTTTCATATTTTGTACATGCCTCCCTTCTTTATGCTTCTAGAATAACTTTGTCATTTTATCCTGATTACATCAGTTATCCAGAGATCTGGGAAGAAAAGACAGAACACAGATCAGTTTTATTTTCTGTAGTTTCATTATCAAGTTTTGCTGGCAATTAGTTGAAACAGTTACCTAAGATAACTTAGGTTAGTTGATGGTCCATGGAATTCTTAGCCGCCTTTATCATTAATGATTGAGACTAGTTGCGCTTTTCAAATTCTTTTTGGAAGTCAGATCTGTAGAACTGTGTTTTATTTACTTATATGTGTGGATTCATAACAGAAGTTACATCTTTTGAAAGTGGCAATTCTGCAGGATAGAACATTCCCGGCACAGATGGGAGCATTGTTTTGAGGGACAAAAAACTGTTTCACAACTCGTATGTTTTAGGAGGTCCTGTTTATAGAAGCTTGTAGTAGAGGTGACAGAAATAGTGTTAAGCAGATGCTTCCTTTCTTCTCTCTTGCACTTTGGCTATTAAACACTCTACAGAAAGAGATGCAGGACAAACAGTCATATTCCCATATAGGAACCAGTGCCGTCAAGATTTCTAGATTTATCTTGTGTACTCTTGTGTACTCAATTCTGTTTCATGTTTAGTACTTCACCTAAACTTCCTTGAGTATTAGAGCAACTGTGAAAACTATTATCTATTACTATTATCTATTAATTCTCATAGTCTGTTGTCAGTTGTCTTCATTTTTATTCATATGTTGGTATGCATTTCAGTGTGACAAAATGACAAAAGCCTTGATTGAGGGAGGAAAATGGTTCTGAATTTGACCCGTATTTTTTGGTGATCAGTTTCCCATATGTTTTTATGAAAAAATGCAATAAAAATAGTAGGCATTTGTATTTACAAAAAAAGCTGTTGTACCAGAACTGAAAGGAAGAAAAGTTCTTTTAAGATGGTTTGTTCCTTTGAGACTTTTTGCCTTAACTTTCATATCAGAACTCTATGAAGAGTGTAATGATTTTCATAATGTATTAAAAGATCAATAAATGACACATATCTTTTTAGTGGATATTTTGGTAGCTACATGGCATGAATGATGCTATTAATCTTGTTAATACATATACAACAGGAGATCAATACATGTGCATGTATAAAAAGGTCATTGAATATATTTTATTAATTTTGAGAATTTAGGAAACTTCATGATGCAAGTTTTGATTTAAAAAAACTATTATAAATGATATTTAGTAGTAGTCATATTTTATGTGTACATCCAGTAAGAATGTTAGTTTACCATATTTTAAGATTGGCAGTCTTTTATACAGACATAAAAAGCACACTTGAAAACTATGTTTCCCTTTCCCCCAGGAGTTACAAATATATAAGGTAATATCAGTCTTTCTACCCTTTTCCAGTAGACTGCATCAAATTGGTATATACCTTTAATGGATGGGGAAAATTGTTTTCCTTGTCAAGTTAATAGTAAGATATTCATTGCCAAGTTATATTTTCCATATTTTCATAAGGTAAACAGTGGCTGTGAAGAAAATTCTTTTATAAATGCTAGTAGTCATGTAAAATAAGTGAATATAGAAATTTTCTGATGTCATGTATTGATGTCAGTGAATTGGTGTGATGGTGACAGTGTCTACCAGTCGCCTTATGTGGAATTCAACCTGTATCCTTTTAACACATTCACTGAATTTTCATTAATAATTCTGCTTTGCCTCATGCAGACCTGCCATAATTTTTTTTAAGGCTCTGAGTTTATATCTGACTTACTTCATTATGGCTCCTATTTGGAGACTTTAATCTTTCATAGCTGGCAGGAGATGCGTCTTCAGATACCAGACTTTCTCAGAATGTTATTTACCTTCCATAAATAAAGGTGGATTATAAAGAAGATAAAATACCATGATATTGCCAGATAATTTTATCAATTGGTCTTCCTAATTGTATGTAGTTCATACCGCTGTCTCTATTGCTAAGTGTTGTCAGCTTGACGAATCAGTGAAACGTTTTTCTTATCTTTAGATTGTCATAATGGAAGTGCAAGGTTTGAAGTCAGTCGCTCCCAATCGAATTGTTTACTGTACAATGGAAGTGGAAGGAGGAGAAAAACTGCAGACAGATCAGGCCGAAGCCTCAAGGCCACAGTAAGCCAGTTGAACATAAATGTGTTTTTCTTCCCTCTTGAAGACATGTGTTTTATCTCTTTGAAGAATCGTATGGTTTTACACTCTGAAACTGTTATTTGGCTAGCTTTGTCTCAACTGTGTGTTAGAATCAGTGTGTGCCTTTCTGGGTAATGAGGCTATAATTAGAGCTATGCAGAATCCCTGTGTAGCACGAACAGAAAATCCAACATGCAAATGTGAAGCTAATTATTGGGCAATTAAATGTTTGTAAGTCATTTGTAAGGAATGCATGTGTTGTTATCATGTGTTATTTAAAAGGCAGTGCTTGATCCTATTTCAGTTACTAGAAATGTAATCTGCAGCTTTTCCATTTCTGTGTATTATAGCTCTGCGGTGGTGCTGAGGTAGATATGTTAGACAATGTCTTGGGATACTTTAGTGAGTAGGCTTGAGTTAGAGAACCAGTTAATGACTACCGTGCAGTAACTGGAGGTGCTAAAACTGTTCTTTGCTGGCAGTTTTATGTTTCATGTTCTGAGAGTGAGTTTAATTAAGTGTGGAAGATGTTCTTTTTAATGGATTCAAACTTGGGAAACATCACAGTCTCTGGTAGAAATAACCAGGTGGGCCAGGGGAATTTAAATGAAAATTGCCTGGCCTTCATTTGCACACTGCCTTTCGATAACATTTTTTCTTCCATTTAAACTTTATTTCGAATTTCTTACAGGCCTTAGGATTTTTGCCTTGTAATGGTGTCAATATGTGGATTCTTCATTCAGGAAACCTCCATCTCTGAGATTCTGGCTGAGCACTGGCTAGATAGAGATGAACGAGAAACTTTGATTTTCTTTAGGGCAGACAAAGTCTAAGGAGGTATACAGAGAATTAAGTGTAACGGGACAGATGTGCACAGAGTATTATGGGATTGAGAAGAAGCAAACTGAAACTTCTCACCGTGCCTTACAAAGCCCTACAGGTCTGCCCCTGACCAGCCTCTCATTACCTCTGGGACCTCACCTTGTCTCTCTGTTCCCCTGGTCAGTTACTATTCCGCCTCCCTGGACCTCATGAAGTTCCTATCAGCCTTCTCTCATCATTGCACTTGCTTTTCCCTCTGCCTGCAGTTGCTCTGCCTCTTACCTTTTTATAGCTGGATCCTTAGTATTGAGAAACTTAAACATAACTTGCTGAGAACAACCCCTTCCTTTAGACAACCCAGTGCTAAACGGATATTTTCTGGCTCATCACTTTATAACTTTTAGATGAATGGGTTCCTCATCTGTGTATCTTGTACTGTTTCCCTTCCTCTGTCCTTCTGGATAGAGCTCTTGTCCTGTTGATCTTATATCTTTGCACTTAGTAGGTACTCAGTCAGAATTTACTAATTCACGGTGACGTGAAAATAATGAGGATAAACAGCTCTTTCAGAGGTTAAAACCTCTCAAGAGGAGGCTTGAGAGGAGACAGAGAAACTGGGACCATTTCTAGCAAGGCACGTGGAGTCAAGGGAGGGGTTTGGTGTCTGTTTTAAACATTAGCTGTTTTAGTATATTCACGGTGTTATGCAACCGTCATCGATTTTAGAACATACCTGTCACGTCAGAGAGAAACTCTTTACCTTTTACGTATCAGCCTCAAATCACCTCAGCCCTAAGCAACTACTCATTGACTTTCTGTCTCTGTGGATTTGCCTGTTTGGGACATTTCATATAAAAGGAATCATATATATCAATAGTATGTGCTCTTTTGTGACTGGCTTCTTTCACTTAGCATATTTTCAAGGTTCATCCATCTTGTGGCATGTGTCAGGACTTCATTCCTTTTTATGACTGAATGATATTCCATTGTATGTATATACCACGTTTTGTTTATTCATCTAGGCTAATGAGACTTGGGTTGTTTCTACCTTTTGACTGCTGTGAATGATGCTGCAGTTAAGGCTGGTATACAAATACCCATCTGAGTACCTGTTTTCAGTTGTTTTGGGTATATAGCTAGGAGTGAAATTGCTGAATGATACGGTCATTCTATGTTCAGCTTTTTGATAATCCATCAAAATGCTTTTTCACAATGCACCATTTTACTTTCCCACCAGCAATGTATGAGAGTTAAATTTCTTCATATTCTCATCAATGCTTGTTGTTTGACTTTTAAAAATATATATAAATATATAGCCATCCTAGTAAGAGTAAAGTGATATCTTGTGGTTTTGATTTGTTCTTCTCTAATGACTAATGATGTTGATCATCTTTTCATATGCTGTAGAAGCCATTCATATATCTTCTTTAGAGAAAGAAATGTCTATTCAAGTTTTTTGCCTATTTTTTATTTGAGTTGTTTGCCTTTTGGTTGTTAAGTTGAAAGAACTATTTATATATTCTAGATACTAGACCCTTATCATATATATGATTTGCAAATGTTTTCTTCCATTCTGTGTATTATCTTTTCACTTTATTGATACTGTCTTTTGAAGCACAAAAGTTTTACAACTTTAAGTCCAGTTTACCTAGTTTTTGTTTGTTGCTGTGCTTTTGGTGTCATATCTAAGAATCCAGTGCCAAATCTAAGGTCACAAAGATTTACCCCCGTGTTTTCTCCTAACACTGTCATAATTTCAGCTCTTACGTTTAGGTGATTGACCCATTTTAATTTTTGTACATGGTATGATGTAGGGTGCAACTTCCTTCTTTGTGTATGACAGTCCAGTTGTCCCAACACCATTTATTGAAGAAACTACTCCTTGTCCATTAAATGTTCCTGGTACTCTTTTGAAAATCATTTGACGATAGATACATGGGTTTATTTATGGACTGTCAATTTCATTTCATTGATATATCTATATGTCTATCCTTATGCTAGTACCACATTATCTTAACTACCATTGCTTTGTATTGAGTTTTAAGATCAGGTGTGTGAGTCTTCCAAATATGTTCTTTTTCAAGATTATTTTGGCTATTCTGGTTTTCCGTATGAATTTTAGGATCAATTTGCCTTATAATGGTGTCAATTTCTGCAAAAATTTTGTAAATATCACCAGCTTGGATTCTGATAGGAATTGTATTGAATCTGGGGTCAGTTTGGAGAGTATTGCCAACTTAACAATATTAAGTCTTCCTACCCAGGAACGTGGGATATCTTTCCATGTATCTAAATCTTTAATTTCTTTCAACAGTGTTTTGTAGTTCTCAAAGTATGTTTTTTACTTCTTTGGTTAAGTTTATTTCTAGTATTCTTTTTGATGCTATTATTAATGGAATTGTTCTTTTAAATTCACGTTTGGATCGTTCATTGCCAGTGTATAGAAATACAGTTGATTTTTTGTATATTAATTCCACATGCTGCACCCTTGCTGAACTTGTTTATTCTAATAGTACTTTTTTTTACTGGATTTCTTAGACTTCTTTCTATATAATATGTCATTTGCAAATAGTGATCGTTTTATTTCTTACTGTCCAATCTGAATGCTTTTTATTTCATTTTTTGCCTAATTGCCCTGACTAGCTCCTCCAGTACAATGTGAAATAGAAGTGGCAAGAAAAGACATCCTTGTATTCCTGATTTTAGAGGAAAAGTATAGGCTTTCATCGTTAAGCATGATGTTAGCTGTGCCTTTTTCATAGATGCCCCTTATCAGTTTGAGGAAATTCCTCTCTATTCCTAGTTTGAGTGGGTTTTTTTTTTCATGAAAGGGTGTTGGATTTTGTCAAATGTTTTCTCTGCATCAATTGAGATGACCGTATGGTATTTGCCTTTTGTTCTATCAATATATGGTACATTACATTATATGCTTTTTGGGGGAGGGGTGTTAAATCAACCTTGCATTCCTGGCATAATTGCCACTTGACCGTGATGTATATAATTATTTTTGTTACTGGATTACTTTCTCTAGTATTTCGTTGAGGATTTTTAAAATCTATATTCATAAGAGATTGGTCTGTAATATCCTTTTTTTGTTGGCATCTGTCTGATTTTTATATTGGCCTCATAAAATTCTTCTACTTTTTGGAAGGGTATGAAGAATTGGTATTAATTACTTTTTATGTGTTTGGTAGACTTACCAGTGGAACCATCTGGGGATGGATTTTTCTTTGTGGGTATTTTCTGGTTACTAACCCTAATTACATAGTGAACCATAATAGCCCTGCTAGGCTGGGCTCTTGGTGAGAGCCCTCTTCCTGCCCTACAGATATCTGCCTTCTTGCTGTGTCCTCACATGGTAAAGAGACAGATCTCATTTCTCTTCATCCCATAACAAGGACACCAATATTCTCATGGGTCTCCAGTCCCATGACCTCATCTGAGCCCACTTACCTCCCAAAGGCCCCGCCTCCAAATACCATCACATTGGGGATTAGGGCCTCAACATATTAATTTGGGGGGGGGTGGTGATCACAAACATTACCCTACTCTAGTACTCCGTGAGTTCTCGAGGGAGTGCATATGCCCTTAGAATCTCAATGCCATGATGTTTTCACAGAATCTTTTCTTAAAGTTTTACTGTGGTATAGTTTATATAGCATAAAATTCTTTTATTGAAATTTAGATGATTTTTAATAAATTTATACACTTGTGCACTATCATCACAGTTCAGTTTCAAAACACATTATTTCACAAAGTTGCCTCATTCCCATTTGCAATCTTACTCAGTTCCAGGAAAACACTCGTATGCCTTCTAGCTCTGTAATTTTTTTTCTGAACATTTCATATAAATGATATGCAAAATGTAGTCTTTTGTATCCGGCTTTTTTTTCGTTTAGCATAATCTCTACAAAGTCTTTTACTTAATTGATACTTAAATATTTGGTCAATCAAATGAGTTAATTTTTATATAAATAGTTATTTTAACAATAATTTTTTCCAAAAATAGCAAAAGTTTTCACAGAATATGTCTCATTTTATTTCTAATAAACTCAGAATGTATTCATAAAGAGATGCTATAATAGGGAACATATACATGGATAAATTAAATGAATTAAAATACTTATGAGTTAGAGAGAAAATATTACAGTTAAGCCTCCAATACACTTTTGATTACTCTTTTCACAAGGAAATTTGGCTAAAATATCTTACCTGTTTCTTCATGAAGATTGAGTTAACTTTTAAAAAGAATTAAAAGATTTGTGTTTATCATTGTATCCCAGGGGCAGATTTCCTTAAAAATGTATCTCCTGAATGCTGACCAACTGCAGCTTTTCAGCAGTGTGGTCACTTTTATCTTGAACTCATCTTGCACAACAGGAAAGAGATTCATCTCCTCCGTCATCATAGTGAATTATGCCTCGGACACGTTTTCTAAATCTTATTGCTTCAACAGTTTGTGCTTTATTGGAGATCAATTCATTCTTCTGTCTGATACTAATTAAAGTGCCTTATTTAGTCCATATTTCCAATAAATGTAATCAAGATTTCTAGCCATTGCCTATTTCATTCTTGTAATTCAGATTTCCTGCCGGCAATTAGGTGGAAAACAGCATGTGAGGTTGGTACATGACTTAGAATATGGAACCTGGGATCTAATAAAAGTGGTGTTTAGAGACAAGTTTGATTTGTGAAGAGTGGTAGTGAGGTCATCTATTAAAGTTTTGTTTTTAATTTTGATTTTTTAATATAGGGAAGGGAATGTAGACAAGTGGTATTTTCAGTGGAGAAAATTCTATTACTTACGAATTTTTAAGTCATCGTTTCATAGTCTCTCAGTCAACCAGGGAAAGTTTTGTTCTCTACGAATGAGGTACAGAAGCATTGTTGCTCCACTTTTATAGCTTTCTACCATTTCCAGACGTTTCGTTATTTCAGTTTTAGCCCATACCCTTAACGACACCAGCTGAAAGGAAGTGGAGGGGTCGTCAGAGAGACGACAGCTGAAGCTGAAAGGGGTAGGGAGTGATTTGTCCTGGTCATGTAGTGGTCACCAATCTCCTGATACGTAGTGATCTTAAAGCACTTTCCCTGCAGATGATGAGCATCCTTTGAGTGCCTAAAAGCATAAAAGCTAATAATACCCTATGGAGGACCAAGATAGACCTTGCTTCTGGGGAAGCAGAAAGAAGGAAATTCGTTGTTAAAAACAAATCAGGAACTTGGGGGAGCGGGGAATGGGGAGTTGCTATTTGAGGAGCTTAAAGTTTCAGTCAGGCAAGATGACTAAATTCTAGAGAGCTGCTGTGCAACATCACACCTATAGTTAACAATGCTGCATCATACTCTTAAAAATTCTTGAAGAGGGTAGATCGCATGTTAAACGTTCTTGCCACACACAAAAAAAGATCCTGGGAAGCAGCACTGTGTTTTGCTATACCCTCTATCTTGTTCATCCCATAATGCTGTCTTATTAAAGACCTTTGAAGGTTAATTGGTCTCTGTCCCCACCCCCCCTTCAAAGTCATAAAACAGAAAGGCAAGGAGCAGTAAGAAAAACTGATGAGTTGCATCATTAGAGAAATATATTTATGGTTTTTAGGATAGAACATTCTTCTACCTCATGAAAATGACGGGAAACACAGGCTTCAGTACCCGTTTCTGGAAACTTTAAATTCTGAACCATAATTGTAATAATCTGTCAAACTATTGAAAGAATATTGCCGCTATAAATGGAAAGCTTATCAGAATGACAAGCTACTAGGACAAGTGTTTAAGAGAGATTAAATACAGATTGCAAATAAACCAATAGAAAGGTAACCGTGCTTTTTAAAAACATAGTAGTTTTCATTTTAATTTACTAAGGCCAGAATTAGTTTTGAAGTGTAATTCATTAGCCAGCTACTCTTGCCGATGAGAGAATACACTACATTTTTAAATGATCTATCAAAAAGTATGCCTGTTTTTCATGAATCAAAAGGAAAACACTCAAACAGCACACAAGTTTCATCTTTTATCATTTCCATCTTTAAAAATATGAGATTCCTTCCTCTTCCATAAATTCACCAGAAATAAGATTTCTCTAAAACTCATACTACTGGTGCAGAAGAAAATGAGGCCTAAAGAGACAAACACTGGCCAAATACAGAAACTACATTCATTGAGAGTTTGTTTGCAAGTAAAGGAAGCTAATGTGTGGATCCGCATAATTCGCGGCATCTGAATTAGAGGGAAAATATGATCGATTAAGATTCCAGATGCTTGCTGAAGAGCACTAATGGAAAACAGCAGTGAGAGAGCTTGGGAGAAAGTGTATATAACTATGATTATCAACATCTCGAGGATGGATTTACAGCTTGTAAATAACTTCCCCTTATAATCCGTGACTTTTTTCCAGAGCAGTGTTTTGGAGTTGCTTTCATCATTATTTTATTTGAGCTGTGTAGCCAATTTACTGCACGGGATAAATTTGGCCAAGTGTAAGTAGCAAAAGACTTAACTTCTCTTCTGGTATTGCTCTCAGACGTGCTCCAGGATCACCCTCTCCTGCCCTTGGGAGAGATCTTGGCAGAAACCATAGCTTTGCTGCCCATTTTCAGGTATTAAATAACATGTTCAGGTATTAAAATTTCAGACCACTTTAAGTCAGAACCTACCCATTTCAAAAGGGTAGGTTTTCCTTTCCTTCCTCCCAGCTTTCCCAGAAACCTGCCCAGGGGAAAGGGTACTGCTGTCTGTTCCTCACGTGCTTCTTGTTTTGCCTGCTCGTATGCTCTTTCTATCACTTTTGGGTAGGGTGGAGGTGGGGATGAGGGGAAGAGGTGAAGGGGCAAAATGTCTTTGTATGTAGGTACTCTTTGTAGGCCTCTCTTGGTTAGCAAATGCCTTCTGTCATGGGGAACGTACACATTTAACTTTTCTCTGGTGCACTTCCTTGGAGACACACCTCGTGCTGCCCGGAACTTCTGACATCACACCCTTCCGTCCTAGAACGATGCATCCTGTAGCTGCCTTCCTTCTGCTTCCCCTGAGCTACTGCTTTAATAATATCACCCACATATCCTCTTCCTGCTTGAATTTAACTTTCTTAGCAGATGGCTCAAGTAAATTGGAAGCTCCTTAAAGACAAAGGCTCTATATTATACCTCCTGGTTCCTGTCTAGCACCAGCCACAAGTAATATGGCTCACTGGTGGTCTATAATTAAAATTCTTTTCTCTACTATTTAGAGTATTAAAAAATACAGTCTCTCAGTAGGTGTCAGGCTGTGACACTTGAGCCAGTACCTACCCTGACTAACAGGATGTTTAGTTCTCATTCTCACACCCCAAGCTCCCATTTTTCTAGAAATTTCTTGGAAAGCATATTCACTTTAAAGGGCCATTTCTTCTGCTTCTGTGTGGTGACTTGAGGCTGGGATTCAGGATCTCTTCCAGATCCTTGCTATGCTGACTGCCCTGAGATGGGGGACCACCTGCATAAACAAGACAACTTGCCAAGGGCTAGACAGGCACAAGTTCAGTTTTAATAGAATTGATATATGATTCCTCCAGTTCATAAGTACTCTCCCCTAAAGCCCGTCTTTCTAGGAAAGAACCTGCTAAATGCAAGTGCTCTCTCAAGCCACTTTCAGTCTCCCTTCCTTGACTTTACAAAAAAAGGTACACCTTTAACCCAGCTTGAGTCTTAACCACGCTGTGTTCGTTCTGGAGTGGAAAAAACCTCCACATCACCTTTCAAAAGGAAAAATTTTAATGTTCCTGTTAGTTTTGAGAAAGCAATTTACCAATGATGTAATAAATCCTCCTGTAAATTAGATGGCTTCTATTTCTCTGCTTTCAACAAAGTTGGTGAAGGATTTATTCAAGTTTTCAACTGCTGAATGATGGAAAAATAGATTTTGCTTATCAATCACTGTATTATTTTGGGACAATCAAATAGGAAGGAAACAAACAAATTGATAGACATTGCTATAATAATGTCCCATCTACTTATTTTCTTAGAGCTTAACAACAGAAAGAATGAAATTCTGGGTTAAAATTGATGCTGAACTGTCTCAATGTTATCGATAGAATTAAGCTATGGTCACCCGTGGATATGTGTAGGCTTAAGCCTTTTTTAACTTTTAACTTTTTTAGCCTTTTTGTACCCTTTGATCAATATCTTTCCTTTTCCTCCACCCCCAAGGCTCTGGTAGCCACCATTCTACTCTGTTATTATGAATTTGACTTTTTTGTTTTAGATTCCACATATAAGTGAGATCATGCAATATTTGTCTTTCTGTGTCTGGCTTATTTCACTTAATGTAATGTCTTCCAAGTACTTCCATGCTGTTGCAAATGACAGGGCTTCCTTCTTTTGTAAGGCTGTGTAATATTATATTGTATGCATATACATTTCCTTTCTACAGATGGATATTTAATTTGTTTCCCTATGCTGACTACTGCAAATAATACTGCAATGAACATAGGAGTACAGATGTCTCTTCCAGATGAGGATTTTATGTCCCTGAGTGTATACCCAGAACGGGGATTGCTGGATGGTTTGGTAGATCTACTTTTAATTTTTTGACAAACCTGAGTACTGTTCTCCATGGCAACTGCACCATTTTATATTCCTACCAACAGTGTTACCAGGGTTCCAATTTTTCCAAATCCTTACCAGCACTTGTTATCTTTTATTATTTAGATAATAGCCATCCTTATGTGTGTGATGTGACATCTCATTGTGGTTTTGATTTACATTTCCCTGATAATTACTGATGTTGAGTATCTTTTCATATATCTGTTGGCCATTTGTATATCTTCTTTGGAGAAATCTCTATGTCCTTTGCCTATTTTCTAATTGGGTTTTTTGTTTGTTTGTTTGTTTGCTATTGAGTTGTATGAGTTCCTTATGTATTTTGGATATAAACTCATTATCAGAGATACAGCTTGCAAATATTTTCTCCCATTGCATAGGTTGCCTTTTCACTCTGTTGATTGTTTCCTTTGCCATGCGGACACTTTCTAGTTTGATGTAGTCCTGCTTGGATATTTTTGCTTTCGTAGGTTGTGCTTTTAGTGTCATATCCAAGAAATCATTGCCTACACAAATGTCAAGGAGATTTTCCACTATATTTTCTTTTAGGAGTTTTATGGTTTTATGTCTTATGTTTAAGTGTTTAATCCATTTTAGTTGATTTTTGTGTGTGGTGTAAGATACACCATCTGCATATGGATATCCAGTTTTCCCAGCACCATTTATTGACGAGATCATGTCATGTGCCAACAGACAATTTTACTTTTTCCTTTGGGTTTGGATGCTTTTTATTCTTCTTGCCTAGTTGTTTTGGCCAGGACTTCCATTATTATGTTGGATAAAAGTGGTAAGTTTGGCACCCTTGTCTAATTCCTGAACTTAGAGGAAATCTTTCAGTTTTTTGCTGCTGAGTATGATACCTGTGGGCTTGTCATATACGACTATTATAATGTTGAGGTATATTCCAGAAGGAAATATATGTATTCCCTCCCTCTCTCTTTCTTACTCTCCACCCCCCATGTTGAGCCTTATGATCAGATTTTAAAAATATATAAAAAAACATGGTCAGGCATTAAAATATAGTAGGCTAAAATTCTAAATTTGTGAGGGGTAAGTAGAATCAAAGTATAAGTTCAGGGCAAAAAATAGTGTCAAATTTCTGTTAAAGAGGAGTTGTACAGGTTTTTTTTTTTTTTAAATGGTTGATGGTGGAATCATTTTGCTATGATAAATTCCCTTGGATCCACTTAAGAATGATATCACTGTTTCAAATTAAATGTCAATGTTTCCAGCACACCAGAAATTATACCCTTTGCAACTCTTTAAATTTATATTTAAAATTTCTAGATGTCAATTTAAAAAATGTGTGAAGAGGGTACATAATTTTTCAAAATTATTTTAGGAAGTTTATGAGAAAAAGGTTGAAGGCCGCTTTTCTAGGACATGTAGTGTTTTGGTGCCAGACCAAGTCCTGTGGTCAAAAGACTTTACTGTTGCTGTGTTTCAGATGCAGACTGCTTAGCCCAGACAGTCAGAAGAAATGCCTTTATTCTTAGCTGCTCCTGTCCTTAAACCTAGAGTACCGACCAGCAGCCAAAGAGATATCTTTGGGGCTCACCCCCACTAGTGCACATCTTCACCCAGACCAGGTCAGCACCTGGTGGGGGGCAACGAAGGACCTATGTTCTCTTGAGACACGTGCACAGTAATCACTACTTAGAGCATTGCTGTGAAGAGAGAGTGGGAGTCGTACATGTAAAGGATTTTCCAGGATCCTCAGAACAGTCAAGGAATGAGAAGAATGATAATATTAATAAGTAGGAAAGACATTTTATGAAATCTGTATAGCATTTGGTGTGAGTTGGTAAAATAAGTTCATATTTTCAGAATATAAGCAGAATTTATAATATTTAAAAATAGAAAGAAATACATTAGAAATGAAATAAGTTGGAAAGGAAGTAAGATATTTTAAAATTCAGATTTCAAGATTTTAAAATGTTAATTTCAGGGTGATGATAGTGGATATGTAACATGGCTCGAAGCCAAAGAATGAGACAAATCAGAGGGTAAATCTCAACTTCACCCCAGATTACCCATGTTGTCATGTGTGTGTTTCCTCATTGGTAAAATGGGGACAGTAGTGCCTATATCAAGGATTTTATTGTGAATTAATTGACATAATGTATGCAGGAACACTCGACCATGTTCTTCTGCTTTTACCTCTCCCCATATACTCACTAATTTTTGTTTTAGCCTTTGCTTTGTGTGCTGTGCTTGTTTTCAGTTTTTTTAATCTTGTGTTCATTTTCTACTTTCTTTAAACCTTTTCTCATAGCACCCTGCTTTAAAGTTGAGAATTTTCAGGAGGGGGCTCATAGTTGAAGAAAGATTCAATGCTGCTGACAACATGAAAGAACATTTTATGGAGCGAAATTTGCTTTTGTCTCCTGAGTCCCGTCTGAGATTTTTGGCTTGAGTGTTTTTGTTGTCATGCAATATTTATGCGGTAAGAACCCCATGACCATTTTTTTTAAGATTTGAGAGTTAGTTTCAATCAAAAGGAGGTCGTTTTCAACATGAATAGTGCTCCAGTGTCAGTTTGAAGGGACAGCATTCTTCGGTTGTCATCTATTTACTATCAACATTGGTTTTGTTTCTCAGTTGATGTCATTGAAGATTTATATCTGCTCTGGTAAAATGCAGCTGTCAAAGGATCACTAGCTCTGAGCAGCAGAGTGTTTTGCCATTGTTGACAGTAACTTTGCAGCCGCGTCTCCCATGTTGGCACCGTGTTAATACATTATGTGCAGGGCACTCAACCGTGACCCGTACTAGAGCTGTGGAATAGAAACGCAGCTGGGGACTCCCATGACAACTGACGTGTGCATCAGTAAAAGAAAGGATAATCCTAAATTCAATGCAACTTATATAACTGGGATTGTTTCAGATATAGGGAAATCTAGAACAGTTGGTAAAAATATCCTGCAACCCTTTGCAGGCCCTCCCTGGAATGAAGGGAATACAGAAGGTAGTTTCTGCAAATCAGAGTATTCAAATGGCCTTGGTGACTGGGAGATGCACGCAGAGTCAGGGTCAAAAATGCGGTATGGTCATGCCTCTGTACGTGAGAGCAGGGTGCTTCCCCTCGCCTTTCTCTGCCCAAGAAATGTGAATAATGTTCTAAGACCAGTTCAACTTGGTGCAGGTTTTGCACCCAGGTTGATCTCAGCACACTCTCTTTTTACGAGCACTTTTTACTTAAACATAGTATAATATAATACATAAACATAGTATAAATTTATAAACATAATAGCACATATAGTAATGTATTTTATTTTTTATGTTCATCCTAATGGCTGGTTATATATTCCTTCATAGGAAAACTCATTTTGGGGTAATATCCATAATATGTATGTTTATGTATGTATACATTATTATATAGAGTTTTTTTAAGTTAGGTAACTGTATGAAATATAATTGCAGTAGTTGTAATGAGATCAATCAAGACTGACATTCTTTGCAAGTAAAAATTATTTCTTATTTTAAGAATACACACACAAAAAAACATGAGATCTCTCCCCTTAATAAATTTTTGAGGGCCCAATACAGTACTGTTGACTATAGGCAAAATGTCATACAGCTGATCTGTAGAATTTATACTGAACTGAAAATGTATACCTGTTGAACAGCAACTCCTTTTTCCCTTCCCTCCAGTCCCTGGCAGCTACCATTCTACTCCCCGTTTCTATGTATTTGACCATGTTAGATAACTCGTATAAGTGGAATCATGCACTATTTGTCCTTCTGTGACTTAGCTAATTTTACTTATAATGCCTTCAAGATTCATCCATATTGCCACATATGGCAGGATTTCATTCTTTTTTAAGGTGGAATAATATTCCATTGTACATACATAAAACATCTTTATCCATTCATCCATTGATATACATTTAGGTTGTTCCATATCTTAACTATTGTGAATAATGCTGCAGTGAACATGGGAGTATATCTCTTTGAAATCCTGATTTCAGTTCTATACACACACACACACACACACACACACACACACACACACACACACACACACACACACACACACACACACACACACACACACACACACACACACACACACACACACACACACACACACACCCAGAAGTGGGATTGTGTTGGGTCATATAGTAATTCTGTTTTTAATTTTTTGAGGAACCTCCATACTGTTTTCCATAGCAACTGCACCATTTTTTATTCCCACCAGCAGTGTTCCAAGGGCTCCAATTTCTCCACATCCTCGCCAGCACTTGTTATCTTTTGTTTTTTTTTAGATGATAGCCATCCTAACAGGTGTGAGGTGATGTCTCATTGTGGTTTTGATTTGTATTTCCCTGATGATTACTGATGTTGAGCAAATTTTTATATACCTGTTGGCCACTTGTATACATTCCTTCAAGAAATGGCTCTTTATGTCCTTTGCCCATTTTATAATCAAGTTACTTCATTTCTTTCCTACTGAGTTGTATGAGTTCCTTATATGTTTTGGGTATTAACGCATTATCGGATATACTGTCTGCAAATATTTTCTTCCATTCCATAGGTTGCCTTTTCACTCTGTTGATTGTTTCCTTTGCTTTATAGGAGCTTTTTCAGTTTGATGTAGTCCTAGTTGGCTCTTTTTGCTTTGTTGCTTATACTTTTAGTCTCATATCCAATAAATCATTACCTAGACTAATGTCATGAAACTTCTTCCTATGTTTTCTTCTGGGAGCTGTTTAAATTCAGACCTTACATTTAAGTCCTTAATCCATTTTCACTTGATTTTTGTGTGTAGTGTAAGGTAAGGGTCCAGTTTTATTCTTTTGCATGTGATCCAGTTTCCCCAGCACTATTTGTTGAAGAGACTACCTTTTCTGCATTACGTATTCTTGACCCCCTTGTGGAAGATCAGTTGATCATACAGTATATGTATGGGTTTATTGTTGTTCTTGCCATTCTGTTCCAGTGGTCTATATTTCTGTTTTTATGCCAGTACCATACTGTTTTAATTACTGTAGCTTTGTTATGTGTTTTGAAATCAAGATGTGATGCCTCCAGCTTTTTTCCTCTTTCTCAAGATTGCTTTGGCTATTCAAGGTCTTTTGTGGTTCCATTTGAATTTTAGGATTTTTTTCTATTTCTGTTCAGAAAAATGCCACTGGAATTTTGATAGGGATTGCATTGAATTTGTAGATTGCTTTGGGTAGTATGAACATTTTAACAATATTGATTCCTCCAACCCGTGACCATGGGATATCTTCCCATTTATTTGTGCTGTCTTTAAATTCTTTCATCAGTTTTATATCATTATCATTCTGTAAGTCTTTCACATCCTTGGTTAAGTTTATTCCTAAATATTTTGTTCTTCTTGACACTATTGTGAATGGGATTGTTTTCTTAATTTCTTCTGTGGGTAGTTGTTAGTGTACAGAAATGCAATTGGTTTTTGTGTATGTTGATAATGTATTCTGCAGATTTATTTAATTTATTAGTTATAACAGTTTTTTGTGTACTCTTTAGTGTTTTCTACATATAAGATAATGTCACCTGGATCATTTTACTTCTTCCTTTCCAATTTGTATGCTCTAAAAATTTTTTTTTTCCTAATTGCTCTGGCTAGAATTTTCATTACTATGTTGTATAAAAGTGGTAAGAGTGGACAGCCTTGCCTTGTTTCTGATCTTAAAGGAAAAGTTTTCTATTTTTCACCATTAAGTATGGTATTAGCTGTCTGCTTGATGGTCTTTATTATATTGAGTAAATTCCTTTTGTACTTAGTTGATCTTTTATCATAAAAGGATGTTGAATTTTGTCAAACGTTTTTTCTTCCTCTGTTGCAATGATTATGTGATTTTTATCCTTCGTTCTATTAATATGCTGTGTCACATTGATTTGTATATGTCAAACCATTATTGCATCCTAGGGATAAATCACACTTGGTCATGGTGCATGATCCTTCTAACATCCTGTTGAATTTGTTTTGCTGGTATGTTGTGAGGACTTTTGTATCTGTGTACATCAGGGATATTTACCTGTAGTTTCTTTTCTTGTAGTGTCTTTGTCTGGCTTTGGTATCTGGATAATGCTGGGCTTGTAAAATGAGCTTCAAAGTGTTCTCTTTAATTTTTTGGAAGAGTTTGAGAAGTGATTAGCATTAGTTCTTCTTTAAAATTGTGGTATAATTCACCAGTGGATCCATCTGATTCTGGGCTTTTCTTTGTTGGGAGGTTTTTGATTACTAATTCAATCTCCTTGCCAGTTATAAGTCTGATCAGATTTTCTTTTTCTTTATGTATTGGTCTTGGTAAGTTGTGTGTTTCTAGGAATTTATCTGTTTCTTCTGGTTATCCAATTAGTTGCTGTATAATTGTTCATGGTAGTCTCATATGATTCTTTTTATTCCTGTGACATCAGTTGTAATGTCCCCTCTTTCATTTCTAATTTTGAGTCTCTCTTTATCCTACATAGTCTAACTAAGGATTCGTCAACTTAAGAAATCTCTGCTTAAACCACCTACGTGACATTTTTTTCCCCTGCTAAGGCACTTTTATTCATGACAGAGACTCTCCTTATTAAATTTTACTTATGAGATATTTTGTCACTAATTTATTTAGTAAGATTAATTACAAGCTGATTATTTTAAAATTAGTGTATTTTTAAAAATCATAATTTCTAAGCCCTTCTGTTTAGAAGGAAGTGGACACTTAAATAAATCTAAAGTATTGACAATTATCAGGTAACTTTTGCTGAATGAGACCCATTGTTCACAGTATTTTTTCTTCTTTCTGAAATTTGAAGAGAACTCTTTATGCATGGGAACCCTATGATCTAGAAGATGTGAGAGTGTTTTTCTTTTGTTTTAAAGAAAGAATAAGTCTTATGTAAATTTCAGGGCATTTTTGTTTGTTTGTTTTGCACTTTCCATCTTCCCAATTAAAACTATCAGCTCTGGAAATATGGCATCAAAGATATTGACATCACATCATTTAAAGAGAATTTTGAAAGATGGGAAAAGAAGCCTATTCTAGAATTTCTCTTATTCTCAGAAAAGACTTCATTGACTTAAGATGACCAAAGAAACCACAGTGACAGTAAGTTTGGCAAAAGAAATGTAAGTGAAGAATCAGTCAATTTTTAGACAAGTAACACTTTTGTTATCTTGGCACAAATTTCCTTATTACATAAAATGCAAGATGAATTTGGTTGGCAAAGATTTTATATCTTTGGCTTATAAAATAGCAAAATTTTACCTGAAGCAACTTTGTGAAATTCTCACTGTGTTCTAATGTTTAATTTTCCTCTTCTTGCCATAATATAGCTTTGCTGGCAGATGGCAACATTTGGATCATACTGAAATTGGCAAATTCTCATAAGAATCTTTAAAAATTTTAATATTTGCATGTGGAAAAAAAATCACAATTTTTACATAGCTCTGCCAGAGTGGCAAAGACAAATTCTTAGGCATTTTTCTTCTTTTCGTACCCTGTATTACAGTTAAATAGGATTGACGTCTAGGAAAAAAAAGTTAAACTATTTACTATGAATATAATCTTAGAGTTGTAAAAACTTAACCTTTTATCTTCCATATTTAAAAACTGTGTTCCTAAAGTAACAACTTGTGTTTTTATTAAAATAATACCAGTAGCTGAAAGTCAACATTTCTATCAGGGTCAAACACCTTTTCCTGTAGCTTCCCTCTAAAAATTCAAAATGTTCTCATCCAATTACTTATTTTACAAAGGGGCAGTGTTTCAGGTTACCTCCTTCTCATGTTATTTCTCCGCAAATACTCCATTCTAGGTGAAAGCTCCAGAATGAACTTCTAGGGGAGAGACTCGTTAGTTCTTCAGAAAATAAGACCCTTGGCAAGTTAGGACCAAAACAGACATGTTTTTCTAAGTTTGGCTTCAAGCAAATTCAGGTCATAGCAGGAACTTGGTGGACCTCAGTATTTATTTGAGCCCCTTGCTTAAGTGTACATCCTACTTATAGTGGGACTAGAATGGTAAATGGCTTAGAGTAAGGGTCTTGATTTCTGCTGCAAACCCATTAAAATTGCAGAAGTAACTATTTCTGGAAGGCTCAGAGCAGGTTTATGAACTTAATATGATTAGTCACTTTTGTGATGAGACCTACTGACAGCTGGACCTGTTTCCCTCATCATCAGACAGATTAGTGATTACATTAAATTTTCATGATTAATATTTTCTTGGGCATATCTGTGAATGTTTCACGGCTTAGTTTTTCAGAGAAGGTCCCCAACCTAGCCAGTGACCTTTGCTATTTTCCCTCAGTTGGTGGCATCTTTAGAAAGAGAAAGCTTGTTTACACCAAGCTGAGCTTGGGTTTGTTGCTTTGACTCCACAGGGCTGCTCTTTCTGCACACAAAGAGGCTAATTCCTTTATTTAGCTACTGCATGTGTTGTTTTGCTTTGTTTTCTTTCCATCATGTAGCTTGTGATGGCCTGGACAAAAAGTGTACGTCCGTTTTATAATGCTCCTTTTCTTAAAAGCAATCCAAAGATGTAATACTCCAACAGCACATTCTTATAAAGTGATCAAAATTGTTCACAGTTTTATAGCACCACTTATGTAAAGTAAGATATATTACAAGGAGGATAATTAATTTGATGTGGGAATATTTATCCATATGGCATGGATGAGCAAGAATTTCACAGTAGAATATAATCACTCTCTTTTGTTAGATAGGCAACAGATACAGTTTATTCTCTCTTACTTTAATAGGTGAGTAATTCATATTGTGGGTAGTATTGTTCATTCTGAAAGAAACTTTTATAATGGGCCAACCCCTGTGGTAGAATACAAAGAAAAAAACTTCCAAGTTGAGAAAGCTGTTACTAAAAGTAATTCTACAATCTAGAGTCTTCTTTTTAGTTATCCAGATTAACACTGGACAGCATATCCTTCTCTTGTCTGGATATCTTCAGTTGGGTATCTTGCAGACTCTGAAATTCAACATGTTCAGAATAGAAACAATTCTTTTTCACCTTTAACAGACTCCTGCTTTCTGTTTACCGTCTCAGTTTGTGGTACCTTTATATTATAGCGGTGGCCAAAGCAGAAATGTGGGCATTAATCATTTCTTTCTCTTTCTGATCCCCACATCTAAATCCTATTGATTCTGCTTCTGTAATGTCCAGCAAATCTCACTCTCTTCCCACATCTTCATTGCCAACACCTCTGTTTGGGCCGTTGCTAACATTATTTCAGAAGCCTCTATTTGGTCTCCCTACCTGTGTTCTTTCTTTTACTTTCAGTCCAGTTTCTAAAACGCAAATCAGATTATGTCCTTTCCCTCAGCATTTTTTAGTAACTTTCCTTTGCCCTCAGGATGAAGTCCGGCCTGAAAGACTCTACATTTACCTGACTGCCACTTACCACTCCACCCCACCTCTTACATCTTGCCAGCCACAGTGTTTCCAAGCAGGAGCGCTGTTGCATTTTTACGGGAGCAGTTTTCATCAGTGGAACTATCCCTTCTATCACGGATTAGTTAGCTTCCATAGCTTCTGCGCATATGCATTTGAAAGTGCCCCTAACGGGGGGAGGTACCATCCCTGGGGAGAGCCACTGTCTGTCCTCACCCATGGCCTGCCTACCTTTCATTCTGCACCTAGCTGCCTATCTCCTACTTTTCTTCCTTGAAGGCTCAGCTTAGGGCGCTCTGCGCTGTGAAGCTGTCCTGAACCCCTGTCCCCCATTCGCCTAAGGCAGCGTCCTTAACACCTATGCATCGTCTGGAGCTCTGTGTTGTAATTGCCTCTGTAAGCTGCTCCCCCAAAACTGTGAGCCCCCTAAAGGCAGAGGCCAGGTCTTGTTCAGCCTTGTGTTCCCAGTATCCGGCTCAGTGACTGACCTCTATCTGATGAGGCATTTGACCTCAAATAATTGACAACAAAATTCTCTTGACTCTATTAAGCATCAGTGAGAGTAATTCATCCATAAGAAGGATACTTTTAACAAAAATAAGACATGCAAATAAAACTGACAGCCTTCTAGTATTCATGCATGAGAAAGTTAAACCTGAGTCTGAATGGACTTAAGAGCAACTGGGAGCCAGTTGTCACCTTAATTTCCACCCACTACACAGTGAAATACAACCTCCTGAGTGACAGTGTACAAATCACTTTCTGTGGCCCAGATCTTCACAAATTACAACTAACACAACACTGCCGTCCCATCTTGCATATCCAGAACGTTGGTGCAGTGACAAAAATGTTATATATAAATAAAATCTCCTCTGTAAATCAAATGGAATTTCTCGGAGAATATGCTCCTTAAATTTAAGCTGGAATGGTAAAGTTCTTTAAAGCTATTATAATATTCTAATTTTTTAAAGCATATATGGGTACTTTTCAAAAAGACATCTTTGTACCAAAGGTAGAATATTTTTATTTAACCAGATACACAACTGTGCTTGTTTTCACTTAAAAATTTTCCACCCACATTGTTTACTTCTAACTTTTGCATATGTAAATAAGGATTAACAAAGCAGCAGCTAAAACTATATGCATATAGGTAATTAAGAAAAAGGAAGTTGCAGTTCCAAAATAATTAAATATCTAACCAGGCAACTAAATTCCACCTGGTTTGTAAATACATATGATTTTGGTGATCAGAGGACCCAGATATTTCATCTTCTAAAATCATACTATTCCCTTTAAAAGTGTTAAGAATGAGCCAAACCTGGCTTTACACACAAGTTCTGTGTGCTTCCACTGAAACCGTGACAGATGTATTTTACTTGGTTAAATTGGAATATGAGCCACCGTTTTGTGATTCTTCTTAAGTTATAAACATATCAGACGTAGGATGTGATTGGTTAAGTTAGTGTTTTTGAGGTATTCAAAGGGAAATTGGAGACAAAGTCTTTTCTAATCTTTAGTGTTTGGTTTTGTTTTTTTTTAATTTATTTTTTATTTTTTATTTTTAGAAATTCACGTTCTTATTTATTGATTGATTGATTGATTACTGTGTTGGGTCTTCGTTTCTGTGTGAGGGCTTTCACTAGTTGTGGCAAGTGGGGACCACTCTTCATCGCGGTGCGTGGGCCTCTCACTATCGTGGCCTCTCTTGTTGCAGAGCACAGGCTCCAGACGCGCAGGCTCAGCAATTTGTGGCTCACGGGCCCAGCTGCTCTGCGGCACGCGGGATCCTCCCAGACCAGGGCTCCAGCCTGTGTCCCCTGCATTGGCAGGCAGATTCTCAACCACTACGCCACCAGGGAAGCCCCTAGTGTTTGGTTTTATAATATGTACAAATAGACTCTGCCTCAGTATTTCATTTTTATTTCAGGGGAAGACTTTAGTGAATAAATGCTCTATCAGATTCACCTCATAGAGAAAATTATGATTACTACTTAAGCAGTCAGGTAGCATTTAATTCTTGTGACATATTCTATACTAATTCTCTACTTAAGCAGGGCATAGGTGCAGTGATGATAGGATAAGAAATGTGTACCCAAAAAAACAAGTGGAAAAATACCACAAAATCATTTCGTTCAAGCACCAAAAAGAGCTTAAATAAATTTAAGCTCTTAAAAACTAAATGAAATGTTTATTGAATAAATTACTAAAACACACATGTTACTCATTAGCAAATTTTGCCTAAAGAAAGTTCCACATCTTCACAGTTGGCTAAGACAGAGATTGGGTAAGAAACGGACAGTAGTCTCAGGTAAACACTTAAAAAACGTACGTGTGTTGTTTATCAGCCGTGACAGTTCTGATACGTAGAAATTCACTTATTTGAGCATCTTTCTGAACCACTATAAATATATTAAAATTACTGGCAATATTATTTTAGTTAAACGTAATGTTATATTTTAAAATACGAAAGTGGCTTTCAGATTCAGAGGATTGCTCTTATTTAACAGCATCCCCCCACCTTGAGTTGGTTGCGTTATCCATACAACTGTGTGTCCGTAAACATGAAATGTTTTCTGTATTTTTTGTATATATTAATGGAAGTCTGATCTAAAGCTCTGGTGCATGCAACTTGAGCAGTTGTCCGATGTGGCAGTAATTAAAGAAACTCAGCTCCTGATCTCAGTTCTCCTTCCATGTAAGTTGGCCCTGCACATCTGAGGGTTCCACATCTGCAGCTTCAACCAGCGGCACTCGGTTCTCATTTGGTAGAATCAGCGGATGTGGAACCCGCCAGATACCCAGGGCGACTGTACCTATGACATTTTATATGAGAGGCTTGAGCATGCATGGATTTTGGTATCTGAGGGGGATACTGGAACCAATCTCCTGCAGATACCAAGAGACAACTATATAGCTCAGTAAAATATACTATCAACCAAACTTGGTCATTCAACTGCTGTGAATCACTTCATAGTCCTTTGAGGACTGGTTAGAATAAAATATATGGTGTCATTCATTCATTCAACAAATAGTTAGTTATTGAGTTGCTCTGTGCTAAGTGACACACAGGTACTGGGTTTGAAGTGATGACTAAAATCAGAAATGGCTAGTAAATAAAAATAAAATAAAAATTAAAAAAAAAAGAAATGGCTATTGCCAATGGTGATTGAAGTCTAAAGCAGGGAGACACCCTGTTATGTGTACAGGAACACATAATTACAAACTGAGTTAACTGCTTTGAAGAAAAGGAATCTGATCCTAGCAAATATATGTGACACAGTAATGTTACTTACTTGGGGGATTGTCCAGTGCTGCAAATGGAGTTGGTTAGGGAAGTCTTTTTGAGAATGTAACCCTTGAGCTCTCAACAGAAGGACAAGTAGTAGTTAATCGGATGGTGGCAGAGGATCATGGGACAACTAGGAGTCTATACTAATGAAGGAACAGGCAAGTTCAGCTGCCCTATGGCGGGAACCTTCTGGATGGGCATAGACTGGGGTTACAATGGTTGACATGAGGCCTGAGGCATAGCTAAGGGCCGGGTATGCCCAACCTTGAGAGCCATGGTAAGGATATTAATCTTCATTCTGGTGTCTTTGTTTCCTTACCTTAAATTTTTTATTTTACCCTTTCCCATCTTCTACGATAGAAACCTCAGTGTACTTCAGAGTTTTTGCTTCTGTTCTTAAACATAGACTTGCTTACTTAGTACTTCTCAGAGTGGTAGGATTTTTCTAGGGAAAATAAAAAGGAACTGCTTTCATATTCTGGAGTTTGGTGGGAAAGAACCATTTGTAAGGATAGCTCACATGTAAAACAGCAGTATCTTCTTCTCTCATTATTGCCGGAAGCTAGTTAATCGTTCACGAGTAGTTACTCCAGCTCTGTAGCTGGATAAAGACCACCACAGATTTTCTAATCATGCTTCTCAGGTTACCTTAGCCCTGTTCTCCTGTACTCTTTTTCCTGGTTTATTGTTTTCTGATTTTCCCATCTGTAGTTGACTCTTCTGGGTTGCACCAGATCTGCATCATCTGCCCATTCCTTCCAGTGCCATGTGGTGCTCTGTGTGTACCACCACATCCCTACTACTTGATTTGGCCTGTTTTTTGACTCTGTCATTCTGGCCAGCTCATCTCTGTAGCCATTCTTTACATTTTACCATTATCTCCACCATTTGAAGGTAAGACTCTGTTGGTAACCATAGTAGCTCAAGGACAGAATGAATGAAGGAAAAAACACAATCACCCAAAGAGATTGTGAGTACAATTGGGAGTACAGTCACCCAAAAAATGAAGACAAAAAAATCCCAAGCCTCCCTCTGCACGTGCCAACCAAAACGGGGGAGAGACCTGCCAGCTGGTTTTGAATCTTAAGAAATTCTTCTCTAGGCTAGATTTCCCACTGATATGTTGATGACAAAAGCTCCACCTAGACTATCAGGTTCTTAGCCTGACCAAGATAAGCACCAGCTTTGTACTGTTACAAAGTACTATAAGGACTGGAATTTTCATTTTATTTTGTTTCAGAATTTCCTCCAAGTGGAATCTGTAAAGATTTAATAAGGATTCTAGGAATTCCAAATATCTGTATCTTAGACTTGGATACAACATTCCCCAAAGTGCTTCCTACCTCGAAATTGGGTACCATGACTGTGTGAAAATAACTGTGCCTTACTCTCACAGACTAAGGGGCACAGAAAGCCAAAACATGCATCAACCGTATTTTCTGGAGCTAATTCAGCACTGATGGACTTCCCAGAAGTCAAAGAGCTATCAGCAAACACTGCATCCCCACCTAATATGGATAAAACCTGTGGTGTTTCAGGACCTGTCTTCTGTCCTACTTGATGTATTTGCTGCTGCTTTCCTCTGAAAACAATGTACGATCACTCTCAGGGCTGCTTTCCCTTCAGGGAAACGGGTATGAGGAAGCAGTCAGGAATTGGTCACTTGGACCTCTATCCTGACATCAGGAGAACAGGGTGCGCCGGTGAATTGAGAACAGTCATTTATTTAGCATGCCCTTCTAATTTTCGAGACATTACGATAGGTGTTTTCTTATTGATTTCATTTATTCTTCTGAATCCTTGTCAGGGAGGACTTACTACTATTCCTATTTTCTAGGTAGGAGAATGTATCCTCAAAAAGTTTGACATACATGATTTAACTCAGCTTTTCAAGCACAGTCCTCTTAGGCTACGAATTTTTTATTTTTTTTACACATCATCATTTTCTCTCTTGAATATGTAATGTATGCTTGTTATGTACAGAGCACAGTGGTGGTTGCAGTGAGGGGTCTAGCTGTTGTTGCTGAGACAAATCATAAACGTAGAAGGATAATGCAGTAGGTGGGAGACTTCGGTCTTAATGTGGAGGCCACTATGTACCTTTAATCTGTACTATATAGTATTTATTTGTTTCATGCTTCTCCCTTTCCCATAAGCTAAGTCCCTGGATGCCGTAGTCTGTTTTCTTTCATCTTTGTATTTTAAACATTCATCCCTACAATGGTCACATACTAGGTGCTTATTAGATATCATTCTAGAGGTTGCACAAATGAGGCAAGAATTAAACTGTCGTTATTAAAATGTTTCCTCAAGTGCCAACTGGGTAAGTTATGGAGAAACATAAATCACTTTCACTCCTTTAAAACCTTAACAGAGTTCCCATTGTCTCATAAGTATTAAACATTTTTTCAAAAAAATCAATTTAAATGTCCTTAATTTTTAAAAGCATGTCTGTGTTGTATTTACGTTCTAAAGTGTCACAAAATTAAGTAGTCACCGGCCATCAGAAATCCCCAGCAAATGGGGATTTCTTTTCCTGAGTAACACAGGGTAGCCCTCATAGGATCTAGAAGCACCAAGTGCCAGCAGTGACTGTGTACTGTGAAAATTACCAGATCCGGCTCCTTGACCAGATTCCTCCTGAGTCTTGCTGTGATGTCCTCCGGGCCGTGGACTGGCGTACAAGTACTCTACTGATGCTCTTGGGGCTGGTTTGGGCCCTGCTATGTTTTGCGTGCTTCAGATCTGCTTGTTTCAGCTCCATACATCATGCTCTTGTTGAGTGCTTGCTGCTTTTGGCTGTCTTCTTAACCCCCTCAGGATGGTCCCAGGTGACTCCTACCCTCTCTGGAATCTGAGGTGTTGATATAATTCAGAGGCTTCTCCTATTGTTCCCAAACTACTCTGCACTTGGAAAATCTTTTTATTTCACATAAATAGTCATTTAGGAATGAATAAAAAGTAGTTTTATCTGCAGGGAGACCCCAGGAGGGATTTTTCTAGGAGAAAACAGCCTGTGTAGATGATTCAGTCTGCTGTTTCCCTTTCAACCCCCCTGCCCCCCACCTGATGTTGCTGCTTGAAGACACAACCAAGAGTCTTTTACCTTTGGAGGAGCTAGAAACAGCTGAGGAGCATTTGCTTTCAAATGTAAGTCATTAAGAATGGGATGCACTAACATTGTATTACTTTAGCAATTCCAAGGCCTTCACATTAAAAAATATATAAAGCAAAATATTTTCTTGCCCATATTGTCTAGCCCCAAAGAACATTAACCCCTGCTTGAAATTCTTTCAAATTAAAGAGTAATCATTGGAAGATCTGGTAAAGCAAGCACCAGCTAACCCTTGAACAACATGGGTTTTGAACTGCATGGGTCCACTTATACGTGAATTTTTTTCACTGGTAAATACTACAGTACTATGCCATCTGAGTTGGTTGAATCCACAGATGCGTGTATAGGGAGGGCTGACTATAAGTTATACTTGGATTTTCGACTATGCAGAGGGTCAGCACCCCAACCCCTGTGTTCAAGGGTCAACTGTACTAGTAACTGATGGACACTCCAACTTACTAATAACAATATGCTGTACTGATTAGTGATAATTATAACCTAGTATTTGGAAACAGTATAGTTTAAATTTCTTTTTATCTTTAAAGGATAATACATTAATTCTATGACGTTTGAAAGTTTGTTTCTTTTTTAAATTCCAGTTCATATAACACATCCACCTTTTATTTTCATGTCAAGAAAAACAGGAAAAAATCAGACTGATGCTCTCACATAAGCCTCAATGTTACGGGTATGAGAACAGTATGAACATACATTGGTAAATTTCTGTAGTGGTTTATGCAGTATGTTCTCATTTTTACACCATTGCATTTTATTATTTGAACCCTTTTCTAGGGATTTATATGTGTATAGTGGACTTTATGCTTTAAAGTTAAATTAATTTATCTTCTATATCAGTTATTGAGCCTGTTTTTCTAAATGTAAGTTCTTAAAAATCTTGATTTCCAGCTTATAAAAAGTTACTTTTTGGTGCTTTCTTGACCAAGTAAAATTGTAATGCAAGACGTGACAAATGGTTCTCTTTAAAATTAGATACTTCAAGCTAATGTCTCTGAACTACCTTGCTCTGAGGGAGAAAAAGAAAAATGCGTATGAGAGATTATATCTTCTGCCTTTTCTGAAACCCGATTTTGTGCTAACATGCTTCTTAGACTGGTTCAGAAGAAAATGGTTCAAATATAATGATTTCTGTACTCTGGATATGGAAGTTTAATGGCATTGAATAACTTCATAAATGAAATGCAGACTTTAGAGGAGAATTTTGTCCTATTATTCTTGAGGCTTTACCAATCTTGAGAGCAACAAAATGGAGCTGTCTCTTTGAAGGCAAAGGGAAACATCCAGTAGAGGGTAAGAGCCAGAATGAAGGTGAAGCCCATAGCGTTTTTCTTTAATTATGAAAGTGATCATTACCCACCCCGAGCCACCCCCGAATATCATTCTACCTTAAATTGCAAGATACCATCCCAGGATTTCTTCATTGTCATGTTGAAGAAACAGATAACTTTGTATTGTCTTTTCATCATAATAAAAATGTTTTAGTGTGGTGGTTTTGAAAGCTCCTCCCAAAGCTTAGAGTGATAAAACTTAGTTACTTTAAAGGATATTTTTTATTTCTTCTATTAAGATTTGCATCATGTCAGCATTTAGACTGTAAATTGTCTTTAAAAGAAAGATTAAAGATAATGTGCAAAAATGGGTTAAGATCCAGACTACTGTCTCTCCTTTCCAGATTGGTCTTTTATTAATCCTCCTTTCTTTTCTCCCCCCTCTACCCTCTTTCTCCATTGTTCTTCTCTTTTTCACCCCTAACTTTCTTTCTCCCCCATCTCTTTCTCTTCCTGTTTCTTTTTCTCTGCTTTGTCGTGTTTTGCTATTAGTTGATGTCTCTCTCTAGTTTCTGATATTGTCTGGATTTTAATGTTGCCTTTTTATGAAACTGATTAAAATCTTAATGTTCAAATCTATCAGTTTTTTCCAGGTAGGTATCATTTTGCTTAGTAAAACTAAAGGAATACTACTGTGGATCATAATAGTAATAGTTAGCGTTCTATATGCACTTTCTGTGAGACAGGTGCTGTGCCACTATGAGTATTAATACGAATTGTCTTCATTTATACCGCAACAGTTTTATGCGGGAAATGTTACTTAGTTATGACAAAGTTGCTTGCCTGGAGTCCCTTTGCACATTGGAATTGGTGTTTGAGCCCACAAACTGTCTCTGGGACCTGCGCTCTTTAGCCCTGTCTCACTACCACTGTTACTCCATTGAGGCAAGGGCTCAGATACTGGTTCGGATTTTTTTTTTTTTAGTCAGTCTGTTTTTCCCCACCCCCCCATCTTTATATGAAACTCTTTAGAACAATGTTGTGATACTTGTCATTAATTTCATTAAGGTTGTTGTATTTCACAGATAGCTATGCAGAATAATTCCTCTGGTTTTGTTGAAAGGATAGAGTAGTATACTACGATGTCTTAAATGGAAATGTGATTTGTTGAATAAATGTTATCCTCATGGCCTAGGAAGTTATATCATAATTTTATTCATTACCACAGTATTGCCTTGGGCATGTTATTAACCTCTGCATTTCAATTTAGATATCTCAAATTGAAATTTCAAATACTTTTAAAGTATGTCAACTGTTATGACAATAAGTAAGGCAACTTTTATAAACATTATTGATCACCTAACTTAAACTAATTCCACTAAATATATAGAAAATTGTTTTAAAATATACTCAGTATATTTTTAAGGGAAGAAATTTAAATCTCTACAGATTAACTATTAAAATTGAAGGGAAGGGGTGTTTGTCTGTAATAAAAGTTTGAAATTCTATCCAGTAATCCTGGGTTTTGTATTACAATGCATTATTTTCAAATCTGGAGTTTTAATTACAATAGCTATTTGTGACAAATTTTATGTAATACATAGATAAATTTCTTAAGAATCAACCTTTTTAATTACGTAGGAAACCTTTAATATTTAAGAACATAAAAGATGTCTTGGAATTCTGTCCTTGATCTTTTGTTTTTAATATTGTTGTAAAAACAATTGAATTATATAGAAAGACTTTTTTGTAGTATTTCTTGTAATAGTTAAAATTGGAAGCAACCTTAGGATCCATTCACAGAAGAGTGGTTGAATAAATGATGACATAGCCATACAAGGGGAATGCTTTACAAGTCTTAAAAATTGTGTAAATCCATGTACTGATGCATAAAGAATACGTAGTATTATATGAAAGTACAAGTTATGGAACAATTTAAATTGTTAGAAATAAGTATGCACTTAGGTATACACACAAGCATATGGATACATATATGGACCTAGACTTGTAAGATACAGGTCCCCATTATCATGGAGTTTTAATGGGCACCTTTCACAAGCTCATTCATTGTCATAGCTTCTACCATCTCTATGTTAATAATTCTCAAATCCATATCTTCATTTGCAGCTTTTTAGCAAAAGTCCAGACCTGAGTTTCCAGCAGCCTATTGCAATCAGTTAAAATTTTCAAATAAGTCCCTCTCATAGTTTTGACCACGGTAAATGACATCACCAGTCATCCAAATTCCCATGAAAATGTAGTTATCGTCACCATTCTTCCATTAATCTTTGGCTTAAGTCCATCAGTTTTGGATAAAACTCTGAAACACTTGGGCCCTGGGAAATGACTTAGAAATGTTGAACTTTTTAAATTTGAAGGTCTGTTCTTCCAAAAATGTCTTCTGTTTAAAAAGAGCTTTCCATGAAACTGTCTTATTACTTGCTCATATTAATCAAGTGCTATATTTTAAAGCATTTATACAGTGCTTAACAATTTTTAAAACGCTTTCAGTGTTTTCTTATTTAATTTATATTCATGTAATTAATAATCAGGCTATTTGTAATGCTTTTTAAATTAATCCCCATTTTAAATAATTCAATTAAAAATATAGTCCTGTGTATTTGTAACAGTGAGGTCTTGTATCTGCTTTGTATATTTTATACATCCTATTAATGTACCTATTTTATACACACATCTATTTCAGAGTGATTTTAGAATACTCATGGCCATGATGAGTAGGACAATGGCTGATAGAAATATACCAACAGATTCAGGCAAGGGGTATAGGTTTCTTTATGTAAGTAAAGCATGCTAGAGCTCACCTGCATAAAGATAGCTGCACAAGCAGAGACACAGCTGTTTGCCCTCAGTCAACCAGGCAAATTTCCCTGGCATCCAGTCCCCAAGAAGGCACATGTCTGTAGATGATAACTGTTTGAAACTCTTGTGGATACATACCATCAGGCCTTCCTCATGAACTCATTGCATCCCATTCTCAAGCATCTTCCTTCTTGGTCCTTGGAGCTTGTGAAGAAGGCCCAACTACCTTGTCACCAAATATGAGTAATTGAAAATAACTCAAAACAATCCTGACTGTTCATCATGAATTGGGTGAATCCAAATCTAGTTTCTTGGGCAAATTCCCTATAGGACAGCAGAAAGAGACCTCAGACCTGTTTGAAATCAATTGCAGAAAACTTGGAAATGTTTTCTACCTTCCAAGAGAGTATCTAAGTCAGTGCTACCAAATATCTGTTGTTTGGATGTTTATCAACCGAAACTTTTATTTAGGCAAAGATTGTTGGATGAATGTTGCATCATTTTAATCTTAAAATGCCTAAATTATGAAAATGATAACTTATCTATAGTTGGATTGTTTGGTTAAGTAATTGCAGCATGGAAGATCTTAAGAATTATATGTGATTCTTTAAAGACTGATCTCTACTTCTGTAGTTAGATCCTTATTTAATGTTTTTATTATAAAATTAGTGATGTATTTGAATTATGTCATTGATTTTTGATCATTTTAATAACTCAACTTTTGTAATAGAATTAAAGGTAATTTGGTGAAGACTTTATTTTAAAAAGCAGTCACTAGATTGGAAATAAGACAAAACTATCATTTGAAAAAAAGGGTTTGTAAATTTCCTATATAACAGCAATAGTCAGACAGTAAGTATAAAGGAAATAGATTCCTTAGAATTGCAAAATAAGAAATACAATTGACCCTTGAACAACATGGGTTTGAACTGCATAGGTCCACTTACATGTGGATATTTTTCAACAGTAAATCCTACAGTACTGCACAGTAAGTGGTTGGTTGAATCTGCAGATGGAGAGGAGTTGCGGATACAGACGTCAACTATAATTTATATGGGGATTAAACCCCCATATTGTTCAAGGGTCAACTGTACTATGAAATGAGTTCAACAAGGAATGCGTGAGACCTACATAGAAGAAGAAAAAAAAGTCTTCACCAAGAAATATCAGAACAGATTTTAGTTAATGGAAACCTCCCTTTTTCTTGAATAGAAATATAATTTGAAAATGTCTATTTTTTTTTGTCCTAACAGATATCTTATGAAGCTGTAATAATTAAAACAGAATAGCACAGCTCAGGAGATAGATATTTAGGACAGAAAATTCAAAACCAAACTCAAGTTTATATAATAGTAAATATATTTGACTTCTAAACCAAATGAGATTGGGATAAAAGGAAAAGTGAAACTGAAATTTAATATCACTACTAAATTTCAGACAACTTGAAGATTTAAACAGTGGAAATGTGTGAAAGAAATATAGGTTAATATTCATATAATCTTTGGTTAAGAAGAAACTTTTAAAGTCGGATGTCAACATCAGAGACTATAAATCAAATTGATAGAATTAGCTACCTAATACTTTTAAACTATACATTTTTTAAATTTATTTTTTATTTTTAAAAAATTTTTATTGGAGTATAGTTGATTTACAATGTTGTGTTAGTTTCAGGTGTACAGCAAAGTGAATAAGTTACACATATATATCTATAGCCACTCTTTTTTAGATTCTTTTCCCATATAGGCCATTACAGAGTATTGAGTAGCATTCCCTGTGCTATACAGTAGGTCCTTATTATGTGTTTTATATATAGTAGTGTATATATGTGAATCCCAATTTCAAAAAGTCATATATGAGTTAAATAGAAAATAACCAAGTGTGACAATATTTGCCATATGTATGGAAACAGTTAATGTCTATCTTACAAAGAGTTTTTAAAAATCACCAATTGATAGAAAGCCTACTAAGAGAGAAATGGACAATGGTAATAAAAGGACAAGTCAGAAATGCAGATGACTAATAAAGAGAAAGTGCTAGACCTCAAAAGTAATTTAAAAGTACAATTTAGAGCCCTGTTCAGTTCTGTATGATTTGCTTTATTGTTTATATTTGAGTTTATATGTCTGTCTCCCCTACTACTCTGAGTTCACTTAGTACAGGATCTGTTGTCTTGATTGTTCTTGAATGCCCACTACCTTTCCCAATATCAGTCACATAGTTGGTTAGATAAAACAATGAAGAGAGAGATGATGGATGAAATAATTCTTTGAGTTACATATATCTTTAATTCGTTACTGCTGGTTGTAATGAGGAATATAGATTGAGACTGCTTTTAAGTTCTTAGCTTCTGTAATCATGGTGCATTATGTGGTCACAATGAATAAGAATTTTGAGTTAAGGGATTTGAATGGTTTTTATTTATTTATTTATTTATGGCTGTGTTGGGTCTTCGTTTCTGTGTGAGGGCTTTCTCTAGTTGTGGCAAGTGGGGGCCACTCTTCATCGCGGTGCGCGGGCCTCTCACTATTGCGGCCTCTCTTGTTGCGGAGCGCAGGCTCCAGACGCGCAGGCTCAGTAATTGTGGCTCACGGGCTTAGTCGCTCCGCGGCATGTGGGATCTTCCCAGACCAGGGCTCGAACCCGTGTCCCCTGCATTGGCAGGCGGACTCTTAATCACTGCGCCACCAGGGAAGCCCTTGAATGGTTTTTGACATAACTGTTTTACTGCTTATGGTTTTCAACATACTTTAAAACAAATATGCTATTAACTTCTGAGAATTCTTTCCGATCACAATATAAATCTAGTTCTCTAACTTCTCTGAGGCCATGAGAGGTATCTAGCTGTTAAGAATACAGGGCAAGGGTGGAGAGAGATATGTTACAGAATATAATAATAAAAATGTTTATTGTCTATAATCTTCTGTTAGAATATGTTTCAAGAGGCTAGACTTTGGTTGCTGACACTAGAATATGTCTGGCACACACAAGGTACTCATCAATTTTTTTTGAATGAATAAAAAGGCCCTGATTCAGTTTTGTGTCCCCTCTTTTTTTTTCTTTTTTTAATACATCATGCATGGTTGTACATCACCTTCATAACTATCATAGGTAGCAGCAAAATATTCCATTGTGTGCCATATAATTTATATAATCCTTCCCCTAATATTAGATATTTAAGTTGCTTGCTTTTGCTATTATACCTAATGCTATAGGGAATATGTTCCTGCTTATACTTTTTTATTGCACATGATTATTTTGTTAGGATAAATTCCTAGAAATAGCCTTACTGGATGAATAAATTGAACATATATTTTGGCTCCTGATACAAATTTCCAGCATACTTTATTTATTAGCAAATACATAATTAATGTCAGTTATTTCAGTTGTATATGAACTACCCTGTTTTCATAGCCACGAAGTCCTGCAGGTGCTTTGTAGATATTTTATTCATTGGAAGATTTGCATTGGAAGTCTTAATCCTCATAAATAATACATTCATAGATGTAGAAAAAGACAATGCATTTTGAGTCAAAGCAAATTGACAGCAAGGGTAGTGTATTCTTTCATCACATAATGCAGACAAAATAGTATGATAACTGGTATTAATTTCTTAAAGTGTTTAAACATGCCAATTAAGTAGAAAACAAGGAAATATCATGGTGAATATTGAAGATAGGCCTATTATCTTTTTCCTTTCTTCCCTGACTTTTTTGGTGGAGGGGGAGGGAGACTTTGGTTTTTTTTTTTTTTTTTTTTAAAGAAGTTTGAACACTAAGACCTTGAGCTCTTAGTGGTCTTCTCTCTCCTAGGGGCATTTGCTTTATTTTATTTTATTTTATTTTATTTTATTTATTTATTTATTTTGGCTGTGTTGGGTCTTCATTTCTGTGCAAGGGCTTTCTCTAGTTGCGGCGAGCGGGGGCCACTCTTCATCGCGGTGCGCGGGCCTCTCACTGTCGTGGCCTCTCTTGTTGCGGAACACAGGCTCCAGACACGCCGGCTCAGTAGTTGTGGCTCACGGGCCTAGTTGCTCCGCGGCATGTGGGATCTTCCCAGACCAGGGCTCGAACCCGTGTCCCCTGCATTTGCAGGCAGATTCTCAACCACTGCGCCACCAGGGAAGCCCAGACTTTGGTTTTTAATTCATTCGTTACAGAATTCATAAACATTTTTTAACTGTACATATCTCTTTAACTTATTTTTCAGAGGAGAAATTATCAAGGTGATGCCAGTTTGCTTGTATCCTAGAATGTTGGAATATATAAGGACTGTTAAGTGTCACCATATTTATATTCATGCACCCTTTAAAATTGCACATTTTTGTCAAATGTCCGTAAAAGTTTAGACCTCTAGCTGTTAGTTAGGATCTGCCAGTATCCCTGTGCCTCAGCTTCTCCCTGCCTGAAAGCATGTTGTTTAAGCTTTCCTTATTTCACAGGAGTTGGCCATTAGCAATCCATACTCTACAAAGTTCCTGGACCTTGTTTGTAGGGAAATGTACTCTTGTGGATTGCCTATCAGGCCTATGATATTCATCTATTTCCTGCCTTCATTGGCATACTGGTTTTGAGAAAGGGTATCCTGGATTCCCTTCCAAGTTATAGATTACTAATGATTTCCCATAAATTTTAACTCTTTGTTTTCTAGTAAATTACTGTCTCTACTTGGAATATATTGATTAGATTCCTTGTCTGACTTCTCTAAGCTTGTCTGTACCTTATCACCATTCCTAGCATAGTTTTAGTTCTCTAATTTTACAAAAGTCTGATGGTTGAAAAGTAATCATGACCTTGGGATTGTGAAAAAATAATAAACTGTTCATACTTAAAGGGCATGGTTACTACTGAACACTTTACATCACCAAAAAGGACACCAAAAGTTGACAAAAACACAAAGGGAAATTGACAAAAATTTCGATTTTTGGTTGGAGACCTCGATACTTATACCTTGCTATATAAGGGATACCAAAAATCATCAAGGATAAAATAGATTTAAATAGCACAGTAGAGGAGGGACCTTCAAGATGGCAGAGGAGTAAGACGTGGAGATCACATTTATCCCCACAAATACATCAAAAATACATCTATATGTGGAACAACTCCCACAGAACACCTACTGAATGCTGGCAGAAGACCTCAGATTTCCCAAAAAGCAAGAAACTCCCCATGTATCTGGGTAGGGCAAAAGAAAAAAGAAAAAACAGAGACAAAAGAATAGGGACAGGACCTGTACCTCTGGGAGGAGCTGTGAAGGAGGAAAAGTTTCCACACACTAGGAAGCCCCTTTGCCGGCGGAGACTGCGGGTGGCGGAGGGGGGGAGCTTCGGAGCCATGGAGGAGAGCTCAGCAACAGGGGTGCAGAGGGCAAAGTGGAGAAATTCCTACACAGAGGATCGGTGCCGACCAGCACTCACCAGCCCGAGAGGCTTGTCTGCTCACCTGCCGGGGCTGGCGGGGGCTGGGAGCTGAGGCTCCGGCTTCCGAGGTCGGATCCCAGGGAGAGGACCGGGGTTGGCTGCGTGAACACAGCCTGAAGGGGGCTAATGCGCCACAGCTAGCTGGGAGGGAGTCCGGGAAAATCTCTGGACCTGCCTAAGAGGCAAGAGACCATTGTTTCAGGGGTACGTGAGGAGAGGGGATTCCTTCCCTGTCTGCCCACAGAAGGCAGAACACCGCCTAAACGAGTTCCAGAGATGGGCACGAGCCACGGCTATCAACTTGGACCCCAGAGATGGGCATGGAACGCTGACGCTGCTGATGAAGCCACCAAGAAGCCTGTGTGCAAGCACAGGTCACTATCCACACCCACCTGGGAGCCTGTGCAGCCCGCCACTGCCAGGGTCCCCTGATCCAGGGACAACTTCCCCGGGAGAACACACGGCGTGCCTCAGGCTGTTGGAACGTCATGCCAGCCTCTGCTGCTGCAGGCTCTCCCCGCATTCCAATTATAACTACTGTACCCCTCCCTCCCCTGGCCTGAGTGAGCCAGAGGCCCCTAATCAGCCGCTGCTTTAACCCTGTCCTGTCTGGGCAGGAACAGAAGCCTGAGGGCGACCTACACGCAGAGGAGGGGCCAAAACCAAAGCTGAACCCCAGGAGCTGTGCAAACACAGAAGAGAAAGGGAAATCTCTCCCAGCAGCCTCAGGAGCAGCGGATTAAATCTCCACAGTCAACTTGTTTACCCTGCATATGTGGAATACCTGAATAGACAACGAATCATCTCAAATTGAGGAGGTGGACTTTGGGAGCAACTGTAGACCTGGGGATTGCTGCCTGCGACTGACTTGTTTCTGATTTTTATGTTCATCTTAGTATAGTTTTTAGTGCTTGTTATCATTGGTGGATTTGTTTGTTGGTTTGCTTGCTCTCTTTTTCTTTTATTATTTTTTATTTTTTAATACTTTCATTCTATTTCATTCTTTTATTATTATTATTATTTTCTTTCGTTTTTCTCCCTTTTGTTCTGAGCCGTGTGGCTAACAGGGTCTCGGTGCTCCAGCCTTGTGTCAGGCCTGAGCCTCTGAGGTGGAAGAGCTGAGTTCAGGACACTGGTCCACCAGAGACCTCCCGGCCCCACATAATATCAGTCAGCGAGAGCTCTCTCAGAGATCTCCATCTCAACGCTGAGACGCAGCTCCATCCAATGGCCAGCAAGCTCCATTGCTGGACACCCCATGCCAAACAACTAGCAGGACAGGAACACAACCCCACCCATTAGCAGAGAGGCTGCCTAAAATCATACTAAGATCACAGACACCCCAAAACATACCACTAGACGCAACCCTGCACACCAGAACACAGGCACCAGTCCCATCCACCAGGAAGCCTACACAAGCCACTGAACCAACCTTACCCACTGGGGGCAGACACCAAAAACAACGGGAACTATGAACCTGCAGCCTGCGAAAAGGAGACCCCAAACACAGTAAGTTAAGCAAAATGAGAAGACAGAGAAATATGCAGCAGGTGAAGGAGAAAGGTAAAAACCCACCAGACAAACCAAATGAAGAGGAAATAGGCAGTCTACCTGAAAAAGAATTCAAAGTAATGATAGTAAAGATGATCCAAAATCTTGGAAATAAAATGGAGAAAGTACAAGAAATGTTTAACAGGGACCTAGCAGAACTAAAGAGTAAACAAACAGTGATGAACAGCACAATAAATGAAATTAAAAATTCTCTAGAAGGAATCAATAGCAGAATAACTGAGGCAGAAGAAAGGGTAAGTGACCTGGAAGATAAAATAGTGGAAATAACTACCGCAGAGCAGGATAAACAAAAAAGAATGAAAAGAATTGAGGACAGTCTCAGAGACCTCTGGGACAACATAAAAATGCATCAACGTTCGAATTATAGGGGTCCCAGAAGAAGAAGAGAAAAAGAAAGGGACTGAGAAAATATTTGAAGAGATTATAGTTAAAAACTTCCCTAATATGGGAAAGGAAATAGTCAAGTCCAAGAAGTGCAGAGAGTCCCATATAGGAAAAATACAAGGGGAAACATGCCAAGACACATATTAACCAAACTATCAAAAATTAAACACACAGAAAAAATATTAAAAGCAGCAAGGGAAAAGCAACAAATAACATACAGGGGAATCCCCATAAGGTTAACAGCTGATCTTTCAGCAGAAACTCTGCAAGCCAGAAGGGAGTGGCAGGCATATTTAAAGTGATGAAAGGGAAAAACCTGCAGCCAAGATTACTCTACCCAGCAAGGATCTCATTCAGATTTGACAGAGAAATTAAAACCTTTACAGACAAGCAAAGGTTAAGAGAATTCAGCACCACCAAACCAGCTTTACAACAAATGCTAAAGGAATTTCTCTAGGCAGGAAACACAAGAGAAGGAAAAGACCTCCAAAAACAAACCCAAAACAATTCAGAAAATGGTAATAGGAACATACATATCAAGAATTACCTTAAATGTAAATGGATTAAATGCTCCAACCAAAAGACCTAGACTGGCTGAATGGATACGAAGATAAGAACTGTATATATGCTGTCTACAAGAGACCCATTTCAGACCTAGGGACACATACAGACTGAAAATGAGGGGATGGAAAAGATATTCCATGCAAATGGAAATCAAAAGAAAGCTGGAGTAGCAATTCTCACATCAGACAAAATAGACTTTAAAATAAAGACTATTACAAGAGACAAAGAAGGATACTACATAATGATCAAGGGATCAATCCAAGAAGAAGATGTAATAATTGTAAATAATTATGCACCCAACATAGGAGCACTTCAATACATAAGGCAAATGCTAACAGCCATAAAAGGGGAAATCAACAGTAACACAATCATAGTAGGGGACTTTAACACCACACTTTCACATGGACAGAAACACAATCATAGTAGGGGACTTTAACACCACACTTTCACATGGACAGATCATCCAAAATGAGAATAAATAAGGAAATACAAGCTTTAAATGACACATTAGACAAGATGGACTTAATTGATATTTATAGCACATTCCATCCAAAAACAACAGAATACACTTTCTTCTCAAGTGCTCATGGAATATTCTCCAGGATAGATCATATCTTGGGTCACAAATCAAGCCTTGGTAAATTTAAGAAAATTGAAATCGTATCAAGTATCTTTTCCAACCACAATGCTGTGAGACTAGATATCAATTACAGGAAGAAAACTGTAAAAAATACAAACACATGGAGGCTACACAATATGCTACTATATAACCAAGAGATCACTGAAGAAATCAAAGAGGAAATCAAAAAAACCTAGAAGCAAATGACAGTGAAAACACGATGACCCAAAACCTATGGAATGCAGCAACAGCAGTTCTAAGAGGGAAGTTTATAGCAATACAATCCTACCTCAAGAAAAAAGAAACATCTCAAACAACCTAACCTTACACCTAAAGCAATTATAGAAAGAAGAACAAAAAACCCCAAAGTTAGCAGAAAGAAAGAATTCATAAAGATCAGATCAGAAATAAATGAAAAAGAAATGAAGGAAACAATAGCAAAGGTCAATAAAACTAAAAGCTGGTTCTTGAGAAGGTAAACAAAATTGATAAACCACTAGCCAGACTCATCAAGAAAAGAAGGGAGAAGACTCAAATCAACAGAATTAGAAATGGAAAAGGAGAAGTAACAACTGACACTGCAGAAATACAAAGGATCATGAGGGATTATTACAAGCAAGTATATGCCAATAAAATGGACAACCTGGAAGAAATGGACAAATTCTTAGAAAAGCACAACCTTCCAAGACTGAGCCAGGAATAGAAAATATGAACAGATCAGTCACAAGCACTGAAATTGAAACTGTGATTAAAAGTCTTCCAACATACAAAAGGCCAGGACCAGATGGCTTCACAGGCAAATTCTATCAAACATTTAGTGAAGAGCTAACACCTATCCTTCTCAAACTCTTCCAAAATATAGTAGAGGGAGCAACACTCCCAAACTCATTCTATGAGGCCACCATCACCCTGATACCAAAACCAGACAAAGATTTCACAAGAAAAGAAAGCTACAGACCAGTATCACTGATGAACATAGTTGCAAAAATCCTCAACAAAATACTAGCAAACAAAATCCAACGGCACATTTAAAGGATCATACACTATGATCAAGTGGGGTTTATCCCAGGAATGCAAGGATTCTTCAATATACGCAAATCAATCAGTGTGATACACCATATTAACAAACTGAAGGATAAAAACCATATGATCATTTCAGTAAATGCAGAAAAAGCTTTTGACAAAATTCAACACCCATTTATGATAAAAACCCTCCAGAAAGTAGGCACAGAGGGAACTTACCTCAATATAATAAAGGCCATATATAACAAACCTAAGGCCAACATTGTCCTCAGTGGCAAAAAACTGAAACCATTTCCTCTAAAATCAGGAACAAGACAAGGATGCCCACTCTCACCACTATTATTCACCATAGTTTTGGAAGCTTTAGCCACAGCAATCAGAGAAGAAAAACAAAAGAAATCCAAATCTGAAAAGAAGTAAAACTGTCACTGTTTGCAGGTGACATGATACTGTACATAGAGAATCCTAAAGATGCTACCAGAAAACTTCTAGAGCTAATCAATGAATTTGGTAAAGTAACAGGGTAAAAAATTAATGCACAGAAATCTCTTGCATTCCTATACACTAATGATGAAAAATTTTAAAGCACAATTAAGGAAACACTCCTATTTACCATTGCAACAAAAGGAATAAAATACCTAGGAATAAACCTAACTAGGGAGACAAAAGAGCTGTATGCAGAAAACTATAAGACACTGATGAAAGAAATTAAAAATCATAGAAACAGATGGAGAGATATACCATGTTCCTGGATTGGAAGAATCAATATTGTGAAAATGACTGTACTACCCAAAGCAATCTACAGATTCAAGGCAATCGCTATGAAACTACCAATGGCATTTTTCACAGAACTAGAATAAAAAATTTCGCCATTTGTATGGAAACACAAAAGTCCTCGAATAGCCAAAACAATCTTGAGAAAGAAAAATGGAGCTGTAGGAATCAGCCTACCAGACTTTAGACTATACTAAAATACTACAGTAATCAAGACAGTATGGTACTGGCACAAAAACAGAAATATAGATCAATGGAACAGGATAGAAAGCCCAGAGATATACCCACACACATATGGCCACCTTATCTTTGATAAAGGAGACAAGAACATACAATGGAGAAAAGACAGCCTCTTCAATAAGTGGTGCTGGGAAAACTGGACAGCTGCATTTAAAAGAATGAAATTAGAACACTTCCTAACACCATACACAAAAATAAGCTCACAGTGGATTAAAAACCTAAATGTAAGGCCAGACACTATCAAACTCTTAGAGGAAAACATAGGCAGAACACTCTATGACATAAGTCACAGCAAGATCCGTTTTGACCCACCTCCTAGAAAAATGGAAATAAAAATAAACAAATGGTTCCTAATGAAACTTAAAAGCTTTTGCACAGCAAAGGAAACCATAAACAAGACGAAAAGACAACCCTCAGAATGGGAGAAAATATTTGCAAACGAAGCAACTGACAAAAGATTAATCTCAAAAATGTACAAGCAGCTCATGCAGCTCAATATCAAAAAAACAAACAACCCAATCCAAAAATGGGCAGAAGACCTAAATAGACATTTCTCCAAAGAAGATATACAGATTGCCAACAAACACATGAAAGGATTCTCAACATCACTAATCATTAGAGAAATGAAAATCAAAACTACAGTGAGGTATCACCGCACACTGGTCAGAATGGCCATCATCAAAAAATCTAGAAACAATAAATGCTGGAGAGGGTGTGGAGAAAAGGGAACCCTCTTGCACTGTTGGTGGGAATGTAAATTGATACAGTCACTATGGAGAATAGTATGGGGGTTCCTTAAAAAACTAAAAATAGAACTACCATATGACCCAGCAGTCCCACTACTGGGCATATACCCTGAGAAAACCATAATTCAAAAAGTCATGTACCACAGTGTTCATTGCAGCAGTATTTACAATAGCCAGGCCATGGAAGCAACCTAAGTGTCCATCGACAGATGAATGGATAAAGAAGATGTGGCACATATATAGAATGGAATATTGCTCTGCCATATAAAGAAACGAAATTGAGTTATTTGTAATGAGGTGGATGGACCTAGAGTCTGTCATACAGAGTGAAGTAAGTCAGAAACAGAAAAATACTGTATGCTATCACATGTATATGGAATCTAAAAAAAACAAAACAAAAAAGGTTCTGATGAACCTAGGGGCAGGACAGGAATAAAGACGCAGATGTAGAGAATGGACTTGAGGACCCAGGGAGGCGGAAGGGTAAGTTGGGATGAAGTGAGAGAGTAGCATTGACATGTATACACTACCAAATGTAATATAGCTAGTGGGAAGCAGCTGCATTGCATGGGGAGATCAGCTTGGTGCTTTGTGACCACCTAGAGGGGTGGGATAGGGAGGGTGGGAGGGAGATGCAAGAGGGAGGGGATATGAGGATGTATGTATACATATACCTGATTCACTCTGTTATACAGTGGAAACTAACACAACATTGCAAAGCAATTATACTCCAATAAAGATGTTAAAAAATAAAAAAATAACACAGTAACAACCTTGAGCTTATAGCCATATATACAGCACTGTGCCCACAGTGGAGAATACTTTTCAAGTACTCATGGAAAAGTTAAACTCACACATAGACATGCATACATACATATTTTAGAATATAAAGCTAGTTTTAATTATTTCAAAAGATTACTGTCATGCAAGTTTTATTCTCTAATATGATGCACTAAAAGTAGAGCTTAAGAAAAAGAACTTCATTTAAAAATTTAAAAACACACCTATAAACAGCTGATTAATAAAAATATTGTTAATTTATAGGATGTTGTACTTAAAGTGGTTAAGGGAAATTTATAGCCTTATATGCTTAACTAGAACAAAAGAAAGGCTTAAAATTAATGCCATGCATTCAAGTTAAAATTTTAAAAGAACAGCAGAATTAACACAAGATAAATTAGAATGGAATGACAGAGCAGGGTTTAATGAAATAGAAAACCAACATGCAATAGAGAGGGTCATCGATCGAAGTCAAACAATGGTAAGTTGAAAAGAATAATAAAAGAGACAAACCTCTCTCAAGGTTAAAAATGAAAGAAAAATATTAGGAATGAAAAGGAGACATAACTACAGATGCTGTAGATTCAAAAGATAAGGGAATTTTTACAACTCTGTACAAATACTTTTGAAAAACTTAGATGAAATCAATATATTCCAGAAAAATAGTAGTTATCAAAATTGGCTCGAAGAGAAAACCCTGAGTAGTTTTGTAACTATGACCAGTGAAGAAATAGAATCATTAGTAAATATCTTTCCACAAAGAAATACTGGGCCCAAACAGCTTAATAGGTGAGTTCCAAGAATAGATAATTCCCATTTTTTACAAACTCTTTCAGAGAACTGTAGCACTTTTCAACTCATTCAAATAAAGTTAGCATAACAAAAACAGACAAGGGAAATACAAGAATGTAAATCTACAAGCCAGTCTCAATCGTGAATTTTGATACATAATATTAGCGTACTAAATCTAATTTTTTTTTCTTTTTTCTTTTTTTGGACATGCCGCTCAGCTTGCGGGGTCTTAGTTCCCCAACCAGGGATTGAATCCACACCCTGGGCAGTGAGAGCGCAGAGTCCTAACCATTGAACTGCCAGGGAATTCCCTGTGCTTTTAAATTTTTTTTTAAAGAGAAGAAATTAGGATTATCTCTGAAAAGAAAATGGATTAATATAATCTGCAATGACTAATCATCTCAATAGATGGAGGAAAACATTTAATAAAATGTTAGAGTATCCATTTCTGAATGATAGAATCTATCTAGGATTTATCTATGTCCTTGATATATAGCGTTATCTGTGATATATCTATGACCCTCCATGTAACATATTTATGATGTAGCAATGATAAAGTCCAAAAGTGGATTATATACATGATATATAGGAGCAGGGGATGTTTTTTATTTATATATATATATATATATATATATATATATATATATATATATATGACATGTCTATGGTCTACCGGTGATGTCATATATAATAATATATATGTATGTTACACCCATAAGTTCTGATGTATTTACACGTGTGTATATAATGAACTAGGAAAACAGAATTTTCTTTACCCATTAAAAACCAGTTACAAGAAACCTAGAGCAGTGGTCACAGTCAGAGGTAAAATGCTGAAAATATTCCCTTTAAGAAGAAATTCTAGGGAATTATTAACATAAAATCCAAAATTCTAGCTACTTTGGTGGTAGTGTGGAGTAGGGGCGAGAGGAAGATGTGACCACTGCAGACCTGAACAGAGCTCTTCTAATGTCCTGGTACATTTTTCATCTTAACCTGAGCTGTGGGAATGTCGATTTTCTTTTTATTATTATTTACATTGTATCTCACTTTTAGACAACTTATGTAGGATGTTCACAATAAAATGGTTTTAATGAGTAAATGAGAGACGTACCACAGTGAATAAAGACTGAAGAACAGTTGTTGAAGATGCTTGTTTGTCAAGGATCTGAGTGAGTAGGCAGTTTTCTGGAAGTTCATGCAATCATGGGTGAGCACATCTCTTTACATGTATGATGTTATTCGTCTTATTGTATCCAACAAAGTGGAATTGGTAACTCATTTCCCTTCCTTCAGGTACAATGACAGGAGGATGAGGGTAAAAGACAAAACTCACCAAGTCCCTCAGTGATGGTTAATAGGGTCAGTCAATATTTTTCTCTTTGGAGAACTGCATATTGGAGTAGATTAGGAATTTCAGATAATCATATAAAACTGTAATAGTTTCAAAGGATTTTTGACAGAGGAGACAAAATATCATTGATTTAATACACAAAAGAATTTTTATGAAGAGAATTTAGTTTAAAAGATCAGCAAATTCTGTGGAAAACTATTAGGCTGTGTCTACATGACTACTAAAAATCATTGATTTCAGTTATAAGAAAATGTCTCCAAAAGTTACTTTTCCAAATTTAACCACATGTTACTAAATAAAGAGAAGGGTATGTCATGGGCGTCAACTCCGGAGTTGTTATCCAGATCGCCTGACTGTATTCAAGGCTTAAGATTCCACACTCTAAATTAAGAATTGTTCTCTCCTTCCTTATTTTGGTTCTGAATCTATTTTTATTTTTATTCCTATTTTAGCTCTACTTTATCTCAGACCATCTTAATTCTATGAAATGGCAAAGAGATTCTTTGCTAATCAGTTTCTAGAAATCTAAAATAGAAATTAAGTTGCTTTCCATCCTGAATGAATCTTTCCCTTCCCTCTGAAGTATGACTTTAATTTCAAAAGAACAAACTGCATCTTGATGCAGGTTTCTTCAGTCATTGAAATGGCCTGTGCTTTTACTGTACATGTATCACAATGTTAAAAATTAAAACTGCTGTGATAGGAGAAGACATCATGATTATTTAGTTTTTGGTATACTTACCTCAGTTTTCTGTATTTCAGCTTTCTGAATAAGTTTATAAATTAAAGTTTAGACAGTGCCATGAATGTGGTAAACTGTTTTTTTAAAATAAGAAATTGGTATTTTTATTTGGTTATTGATTTTTAACAGGAATCTTATCTCATTAAATCTCTCTTTTTCTTCCTGTTATGTCTGTTTTTCTCAGTGGTATTTTCTTTACGCTGTGCTGAATATCAAGTCTGATCTCAGAATTATGAGAAACATTGATAAGATTTTTTAGTATCAGGTGTGTGCCATCTAAGTTTGTAAATAGACAAGAATGAGTTGGTATGTGGTAAAGATGAGATGCTATTAATTAAAAGATAAGCCAAGGAAACATGTTATTTTGTTATGATTTGAAAAGCCAGATATCGACAGACTTCATTCTTAGGAGAGTGTACTGGGAAATTAATGGCAAAACACTCCTATTTTTATGGTGCTTATTTCTTTCCTTTTGACAGGAGCTTTAAAAAATCATATAAAGTAAGGGATGAGATGATTACCTCCACTTTTAAAAATATAAATAAAATATCTAGTGAAGACTTTGTAAGAAGAGATGGTATAAAATCTTCAGCACGCAAAAATAATTTCTGAGAAACTACCTCTCACACACTCAAACCGTTAACAGTTTTCCCTAGCCATCCATAAAAATCATGTTGTAATTTGTGTTTGAATTAATAAAATAGGTTCTAATAGCTATATCTATAATGCTTTACCTTTCTTTTTAAATTGAAGTATAGTTGATTTACAGTGTTGTGTTAGTTTCAGGTGTACAGCATAGTGATTCAGTTATATATATATATTCTTTAATGCTTTACCTTAACCTAAATTCTTATGGCACACTGTGTTTTGTACTCTAATGTGCTAATTTTTAGAACAGCTGAATAATTATTACAAGCTGTAAAGCTTATTGTTATTTTCTTTCTTGACTGTGCCATCTGTCAGAAACAAAAGCAAAGATAAAAATCTCAGTGAGCCATGAAAGATTCTCCATTGCTTCATGTGCCTTCTAAGGAAACACATCTACATGGAAAACAAAATTAATGCTGCATTTCAAAGAGAATCTTTGTTACTTCATTGCAGGTGGGGAACCCAAGGAGATTTTACCACTACTCATCCACGGCCTGTGGTCAAAGTAAAACTCTTCACGGAAAGCACTGGGGTCCTGGCCCTTGAAGATAAAGAACTGGGAAGGGTGAGTTATGGTCAGCCCCGTGTTTCCCAGGGAGCACAATTTTAACTTCTCTTGATTTAGAGTTAGGGTGGACCAGTATGCAGTGTGTAAACCATCTGTTCGTACGTTAATAATTTATTTGTAATTTCCCATGAGCCCAGCTTACAGCTCTGATTTACTAAACATAATTGCTGTAATGGAGAAAGTATTGTGATAGGCCTTGGGTGTTTAAGGGGAACACATAAGGTCATAGTCACTGACTGAGTCATTCTTGTCACACGTACTCCAGTGGCCAGTGAGTGAATGGTATAGGCCAACTTGTCTTTCTTGGTGAAAGGTAACCCTGATTCAAACATTTCTGTCCATGGGTTACAAGCATCCGCTTTATATTTGAAGTCATCTGCTCTTTCTGTTCGTTGTGATTAGATTGATTACAGAATATCTCTTAAGTGTATTTATCTCTTGTACCTCTCTCATTTTCCCTGTGAGAAGGTCTTCGCCACACACCTTTTAACCTAGAATTGTTTTTTTCCTATAGTCACCTCCTCATCCCTATAATATATTTATCCTCTAATCCAGGATCTCTCACCTATACTCAGCTTCTTCTGACATTACGGTAGATTCGTGATCTTAACACCTCTCTGTGTGAAAGATTATCTGCGGTTTTGTTCACAAGGTAGATGTGTTCCAGTGAGTAGACTATAAAGTTATCTTCTGTAATGTGGATCTATTTTACCCAGACCTGAGCACTGCTTTCATATATATTTTCCAGAAAATAAAGGCTTAAGAAGTCTTACTTGAAAATTTCTGGTAATGGTGGCTAGCTGGTGTGATACTGGGTGTCAAAGGATGCTAGGATTCGTGTGTATGTTGGATTTTTTTCCCCCTAAAGTTGGGATTTCTATTCATTTCAAATCTTCCTCCTTTTCTGTATCCTTTACACCTTTGAAGTTCTTTCATTTCTAGGGATTTCGTGAATCGATACCCACACTCCAGAAATTGTGAGTCTGCATTCATATGCTAGATTTCCTCTTCTGCTTCCCTGTTATGTGTATTTCTTAATACCTAAGAGAGCTAAACCATAATGTTCATTCATTCATGTGCTTACATATTTGTGCATTTATTCATTCAACAAAGGTATACAGGTGGCATAATCTAAGAGAAGAACCCTGGAGACTGCATATGGTCTGATGGATTTGTGAATCAGGGTTTCTCACTTAAATTATTATTACATTCATTTACCGTGTTTCCTTATTGTAACTATTTTTTACTGTGTAATAGCAGCCATTTTAAGTCTAATGCTATAACGTAATTTAAGGTATTTTTAATTTATTTTTCGGCTCTCTAGATAGATACAGATATCTATATATATATAAAAGCAATTTTTAAATTATGTACATGAGTGGTGTATTTTCCAATCAGTTGTATATCTGAGAAAGACCTCATGCTCCCTTGTTCCTGTGATACACGAAAGACAATTTTTCTATCTGTATAAGAGTTTCTCAACCTCAGCACTGTTGATGTTCTGAGTAGGATAATTCTTCGTTGTTAGGAGCACTCCTGTGCATTTTATGATATTTGGTAGCATTCCTGACCAGTCAATATGTGCCAGTAGTCTCGTCCCCTCTTAAGTAAAGATGATAAGAAATGTCTCCAGACATTGCCAAGTGTCCCCTGGGAGCACCTCTGCTTGAGATCCATTGATCTATGCTAATGACCTCAGTAGGTTTCATGATTATAAATGTTTTTTTGGGTTAATGACTTCCAATTTTTAAATTAGTTTCCTTCCTTGGAGCTTCAGATTTGTATATCCAACTTGCCTACTTGGTATTTCTAATTGTGTATTAACAGATATCTCACACTAAATATTTTTGAAATAAGAACTTTTGATTAGCAACCCCATCAAGTCTTCCATAGGGGCCATTGTCAAGCCAGTGACCTCAGCATGCCCTTTTCTTCTTCTTCTTTGACTCTAATACCCAATCTATTTGCAAGTTCTGTCAGCTTTTTCCTAAATTTATACTGAGTATGTTCACACTTTAACATTTCCTCGACCATAATTCAAGACATCATTATTTCTCACTAGTAATAGTCAGCTTACGGCTTTCTCATTTGTCATCTCGTCCCTTCTGATCCAGCTTTCACACCTCAGCCACTATGATCTATTTAAAATTCAAAACAGAATCACATCATTCTGTCCTTAAGATCATCCATTGTCTTCTCAGTTATTTGGAACAAAGAATCAGACTCCTCATCATAGTGTCGTACGCCCAAGAAGGGTTGTCAGGGTGGGACCCTGGACAAGCAACACCTGGAAAATTGTTAGGAATGCAGGTTCTCAGGCCCAACTCTCCATCTGTTGGAACAGAAACTTGGGGGTGGGGTGCTGCCATCTGTTCTAACAAGGCCACCTCATAATTTGGACACACACCAACAGGGAAGAACTCTGCTCTGCATGAACTGATCTCTCTCCAAATTCATCTCCTATTACACCCTCCTTGCTTACTATCATTCTTCCTTCATGTTTGGCTTTCTTTCTGTTCCTCAAACATATCAGACTCATTCTTGGTTTACACTTTGGGTCTTTAGATGTGTTATAATCTGACCACATGTGCGCAATTAGAAGAAAATTAGAAGAGAATGGTGGTCATTGCTGGAGGGTAGAGCTACTGGTAATGTTTTCTGTATATTTACCTACTTTTATACTTAGAAACAGTAACAACATTTTAATTTGAAGAAAAAGGCCTTACATCATGTGAGCTCTGTAGTCTAAAATGATATAACTCTTGTATCTGGGGATCTTAGTTTAGTGAAGTTTTTTAATTAAAATTTTGTGTGATTTTTGAAAGATAAGTCACACAGCCTTTAAAATAGATGTATAGCACAAGAAGATACACTAAATGGATATAACACAAGAAAACTGACAATAACAAAAGCTGACAAGGATTCAAATCAACAAACTGAATCTTTGCTGGCGGAAATGAAAAGTTGTACAGCCACTGTGGAATACAACTTGCCAGTTTCTTATAAAGTTAAACTTAGACTTACCATATAGCCCAGCAGCTGCCCTTCTAGGTATTTACCCAAGGGTATATACAGTTCATGTCCACACAAAACCTGCATGTGAATGTTTGTAACAGCTTTATTCATAATCGCAGAAAACTGGAAGCAGTAACATGTCCTTAAACAGAGTAAAGGATAAATTGTGGTACATCTATAGAGTGGAATACTATTCAGCAATAAAAAGAAATGAACTACTAATTCATGCAACAACATAGATGAAACTTAAATGCAAGTGAAAGAAGTCAGACCCAAAAGACTACATAATGTATGATTTGTTCTAAAAAAGGCAACATTATAGAAACAGAAAACAGATGAGTGTTTGCCATGGATTGACCCAGGGGGGAAGTGGTTGGCTGAAAAGGGGTGTACAGGGATCTTTCAAGGTGAAGGAATTTTTCTGTGTGATACTGGGTACTGGATGTATGAATATATGTATTTGCCTAAACACATAGAACTGTTCATCGCAGGAGGAGGTCAATCAAGTTGGAGGAGTAAGAGAATGTGGAACTCACATGTGTTTGATAATCAAACACATCAAAAATACACCTACATGTGGAACAGTTCTCACTGAAAACTAACTGGAAACTGGCAGAAGGACTCCTATACAACCAAGACTCTAAGAAAGATACATATATAATCAGGTAGGAAGGGAAGAAAAACGATCAGGTTGGGACTTGTGCCCCTGGAAGGGAACTTAGAGGAAAAGGGAGAATACGCGGCTGGACACCTGCCCTGGGGAATGAGCAGTGAGAGCCACAGATTGGACACCCCAGTCCTGGGGTCCTGAACAGGGGAGATGAACCCCCTTGGCTGGTTGGAGGCTCTGGGAACAGGAGGGCTAACAGGAGGGCTCTGGGAACACTGGACTCGGCTTGTGGGCAGCACGAGTACACACTGGCTTGCCCCCCAAGGCAGGGTGAAGAGAGGTCTGCTCTAGCAGCTGCCAGGTTTCCCAAGACACCGGATCTTGGGCAGCCGTGACTGGGGAGAGGACTCAACTGTGGGACACGGAGGCTACCAGGTACTGGGGCAGAGCCTGGGTGAGGCGGTGGCAGCCATTGTTGGCACTTACTTAAGCAGCCCATCAAAAGCAGCCTAGATCTCTATGGCAGCCACTCCACCGCAGCTCACCACCCCCATACGTGCCCAGAGTCCATGTGGGTTCCCCCTGCCCTGCAGTATTGCTCCACCACTGGGCAAGGGTGGCAGAGGCTGGGGAGAGTGATCAGCTGTGAGGGACAGAGGGATTTGCACCTGAGGCTGTGTCTGAGCAGAGCGAGGGAAACTATTGTGGGTGCCTGCACAGGCAGCATGACAGAGAAAGCTTGGACTTCTGTCTGAGGCAGACAGAAGCAGAGAGCCCCCAAGGGCCCCGTTTGCTTCAGCACTACCCCCTCTGGGGCAAGGGTCCCCAGTGCAGGGAGAGGGATAAACACATACTTAAAGAGAATAGAGCCAGCTCAGGCCTGACCCTCAGGGAGTCTGCTCCAGCAACTTGGGATCAGACCACTCCCCCCAATAGTGTGTTGCTGGCCACTGAGCAGAGGGGAGGTCCTGCCTCACACCTGGCTCTAGCCCCTCCATCTCCAGCCCCACCCACTACCAAGGTCATAGCTGCCAGAACACCCTGAGGAAAGATATGACTTGCATCCTCATCAAATCCAGCTCTCCTACCAAAGGCATTGGACACAGTCCATATGCGGACTCTCCCACATAAGAATACTCCTTCAAGACCACAATAGGTAACTGTTTCACCTAAATTCATAGAGGCAGAGAAAGTTCACCAAAACAGGAAGGTAGAGGGATTGCTCTCAATTGAAAGAGCAAGAGAAAACCTCAACAATTTGCAATTGAAACAAACAATTTGCCAAATAAAGAATTCAACATATTGGTAATAAAAATGTTAACTAAATTAGGGAAAAGAATAGATATACCCAGTGAAAATTTTAACAAGTTAAAAAATAGAAAGACCCAATCAGAAATGAATTCAATACCTGAAATTAAAAAAAAAAAAAAAAAAAAAAAAAAACAAGAAGGTATGAATAGCACACTGAGTGATACAGAAGAATGAGTAAGTGATCTGGAAGATAGAATAATGGAAATCACCCAATCAGAGCAGCAAAAAGAAAAACAAATTTTAAAAAATAAAAATAAGAGATCTCTGGGATAATATTAAGCCCACCAATACTTGCATTATAGGGGTCCCAGAATGGAGAAGAGAGAAGGGGATTGAAAATGTATTTGAGGAAACTATGGCTGAAAACTTTCCAAACCTGAGCAAGGAAATAAATATCCAGGTGTTAGAAACACAGAGGATTCCAAACATGATGACCTCAAACAGACCCACACCAAGATATATCATAATTAGAATGGCAAAAGATAAAGAATTATAAATGCAGCAAGAGAAAAAGAGTCAAATACAAGGGAATCCCCATAAGCCTATCAGATGACTTCTCTGCAGAAACTTTGCAGGCCAAAAGGGAGTGACATGATATATTCAGTATGCTGAAAGGGAAAAACTTGTAACCTAGGATACTCTACCCAGCAAGATTATCATTTAGAATAGAAAAGGAACTTCTCAGGCAAGCAGAAACTAAGAGTTCATCAGTACTAAACCTATCCTAAAAAATGTTAAAGTGTCTTTAAGTGGAAAGGTAGGAATCTATAGGAGAAGGAAAATCCCACTAGGAAAGGCAAATATATAGTAAGGACTGAGGATCAACCACTTACATAAGCCAGTACAAAGATTAAAAGACAAAAATTGTAAAAGCAACTATAACTACAATAAACTGTAAAGGAATACGTGTGAAAATGTAAAATATGACATTAAAAATGGTGCAGAGGAGGGGAGTAAAAAATGTGGCTCTTTTAGAGTGTGTTTGAACTTAAAATGACTACTAGTTTAAAACAAGTAGATATATGAACCTCATAGTAACCACAAATTAAAAACCTACCAACTAAGAAAAAGGAACACAACCATACTACTAAGGAAAATCAAACCACAATGGAAGAAACAGGAAGAAATGAACAGGGAAGAGCTATAAAAACAACAGAAAAACAAATAATAAAAGGCAATAAGTAGGTACCTATCAGTAGCTATTTTAAATGTCAATGGACTAAGTACTCCAATCAAAAGACATAGGGTGGCTCTTTGGATAATACAAGAGACTCACTTCAGAGCTGAAGACACGCAGACAGAAAGGGAACAGAAAGAGATATTTCATGCAAATGGAAACAAAATGGGGGTAGCAATAGTCATATCAGACAAAATAGACGTTAAAACAAAGTCTTTAACAAACCACAAAGAAGGGCATTATATAATGATAAAGTGATCGATACAAGGGGAGAATATTACTCTCATTAACATATATGCACCCAATACAAGAGCACCTAAACATACAAAGCAAATACTAACACATAAAGGGAGACATTGACAGTAATACAATGATGATAAGGGACTTTAACACCCCACTGACATCAATGGACAGATCATCCAGACAGAAAATAAGGCAACAGTGGTTTTAAATGACACAATAAACCAGTTGGACATAGTAGATATTTACAGGACATTACATCCAAAAACAGAGTACACATTCTTTTCAAATGCACATGGAACATTCTCCAGGATAGATCATATGCTAGGCCACAAAACAAGTCTAAACAAATTTGAGAGGATGGAAATTATATCAAGCATTTTTTTGGACCACAATGGTATGAAACTAGAAGTCAATTATAGAAAACAAATGAGAAAAGAACAAAGACGTGCAGACTTAAACAACATGTTATTAAAAAACAATGGATTGGACTTACCCGGTGGTGCAGTGGTTAAGAATCCACCTGCCAGTGCAGGGGACATGGGTTTGATCCCTGGTCCAGGAAGATCCCACATGCTGTGGAGCAACTAAGCCCGTGTGCCAAACTACTGAGCCTGCGCTCTAGAGCCTGCGTGCTGCAACTACTAAGCCTGCGTGCTGCAACTGTTGAAGCCCACGCGCCTAGAGCCTGTGCTCAGCAACAAGAGAAGCCACTGCAATGAGAAGCCTGCGCGCCACAACAAACAGTAGCCCCTGCTCACCGCAACTAGAGAAAGCCTGTGCACATCAACAAAGACCCGATGCAGCCAAAAAAAAAAAAAAAAAAGGTCAATGAAGAACTCAAAGAAGAAATTATGTGTGAAATCTAAAAAATAAAACAAACGGGTATAGCAAAACAGAAACAAACTCATAGGAAACAAACCAGTGGTTACCAGCAAGGAGAGGGAAGTGGTGAGGGGCAAGATAGGGGTATGGGATTAAGAGATACAAATTACTATGTATTGATATAAAATAGATAAGAAGGATATATTGTATAGCACAGGGAATTTTAGCCATTTTCTTGTAATAACTTAATGGAGTATAACCTGTAAAAATACTGAACCACTATGCTGTACACCTGAAACTAATTTAATATTGTAAATCAACCATACTTCAATAAACAAAAAGAACTGTACATCATAAAGCATGTACTTTAATGTATGCAGATTAACACAGATGAACTTAGTTGTATTACAAGGTACAACATAACTGCACTGAAAGGAGTGGTGAGAAATGTACACCTAAGCAATATAAGAGAAAAACAGTAACCTGCAAACACTACCTTAACCAAGTAATGAAGATTAACACTGCCTTTGATGCCACATAGCTATCACGTACTCCTGATACGATGTTATGAGAACGGCACATTTCACCTCTGTGATACTCTTTCTGAAAACCCCAACTTAAAGCCAGTTTAATTATAATGAAAATATCAGACAAAACCAGACTGGGGGACACTGTACAGGATAATTGGCTAGTATTTTTCTAGTCTGTCTAGGTATAAAAACAAGACTGAGAAACTGTCACACACAGATCAGAAGAGACTAAGGAGACGTGACAACTAAATGCGATGTGGTGTCTTGGATTGGGTCTTGGAATAGAAAAAGGACATTGATGGAAAAACCCATGGAATCCAAATAGAGTCTGAGGTTTAGTTAAGAGTAATGTAACAATGTATGTTTCATGGTTTTCGCAGAAGTACCATGGTATCATATGTTAATTATGGGGGAAACTCTGAGAGGTATACAGGAACTTTCAATAATATTTTTGTAACTTTTCTGTAAATTTTTAAAATTATTCCAGAATGTAAAGCTTAGTTTTAAAAAGATTTGTAATAAAGAAGGCTTTTCAGCATTTTTTTTTCAAAATGCTTCAGCTTATATTTTCTAAGAGACAAACATTTTCTTACCTGAATTCCATTATTGCACCTAGGAAATTTAATATTGATGAATATTAGTATGTGATATATAGTCAACATTCAGAGTCCCATAGTTATCCTAGCATGTCTGTAAAAGCTGGACTTCCCCATCCCCCAATCCAGAATACAATTCAGGATCATATATTGGGTGGGCGGGGTTGGGGGGGGGTTGTCTATGATGATGACATCTTTAACGAGTTTAATTTTGTAGAATGTTTTCCCTTCTGGGTTTGTCTTACTGTTTTTTCATGATTGGATTCAGCTAAACATTTTTGGGAAGAACCCTACATAGGTGATGTTTTGTGATTCCCGTAGCATCGTATTGGGAGTCATATAGTAGTAGATTTTCCTGGTATTAGTGAAGTTAATTAAGCTTGATACCATCAGTCTTTGTTTTCTGGAGCTGGAGATGTTGATCGACTCAGCTTGTACTCTCCCTATCCCAGGCCTGTAATCAGCACTGGTTCTTTTTAGTGATAATGGAATTTAGAAATCAACATTCTGTGTATCATCACTTACGGTTAAGGAATATATACTTTTTAAAAATCATGAGTTTACAGGTTCCCTGCAGCATCAATATGTTTACTTATTTTCTGTCTTGTAATACATACAAAATTGTTCCAGAAATACTGTACCAGTACCATAACCAACAAAGAACTTACCAAGTAATGGTCAGTATTTCTTTGTAGTTCTTTTTGTCCTTAGAATGTATCTCAGTAAGGATGTATGTGTGACTACTTCATTTAAAAGTAACCTAGTACAATAGAAGATAAAGCTTCTTATTTATATTCTAAATGGTAAAAATCACTGAAGATACTACAGGTTCAGTCATTATGGAGATTTCCTTCAACAGGTCTATCATAATAATTCTCATCCAAGCAGCTCACTGAAGGATTTATTAGATCAGTTTTGCCATACTAAGTAAGGTTAACTCCACTGACTTTTTATTAAGCGTGATCTGGAGGCATTTACTCTCTGGATCTCTGACCCCTTGTCTGAAATACAAACTGTGTTGTCATTTCTAGTTCTCCTTTTCTATCATCATATTGATTTACTGGTTGCTTTACTGCTTACTATTCACATATCCCATTTAATCCTCTTTGAAGGTGACAGTAACAGTCCGTATTTCATTAAAGAGTGAGAAGCAGAGGTTAAGACCACTCAGTTAGCAACTGCGAGAGTCCTGATCTGAACTTCAGTTTTCTGACCCCAAAGTCTATGCCCTAAAACAATCATTAAATACTACGTTTCATAGGATGAGGTAATGTGACTGTTTTACAAATCATGGTGTTGGTGTGGACCAATTTAATTTCATGACTTAAAGCAGGAGCTGAATATTATTTAAGCTAAAGCCAATTCATGCATAGTCATTTTATATAATTTTTATACAGTGATTTGAATCTTATTAGGGTACTGTCTGGCTGCTTTTATTACTTTCATTTGTGATGGTGCGTCTCAACTGGATGTTCACATAAGAACTGCTTCGGGGAGTGTTTGAAAAGACTCAAGGTCTGGGCTCACACTTTTAGTTGGCTTAGGGTGAGCCCAGAAAAGAGAATTTTAAACACTTCTCAGGAGCTGATAACGTGCATACAGGGCTGAGATGCACTGGCACAAATAGTATCGCTGATACTAAGGTGCAGCCAGGGTTGAGAACTAGTAACACATAAAAAAAAAAATCTATTGTAGCACATAGTTTTGTGAAATGATAGCTCAAATTTAAATAGGCATTAGGCAGTTAAAGGTTATGTTCTTTGGCAAATGCTTGGCATGCAGATTTTGTTTGTAGATGGCAGATGCAAATACCTATTTAGGGAAACGGGGGTGGCATATGGAGATTTTTCATCCAAGTTGGTGGCCAGCCCTCCACCGGGTGCTAAGGGAATACCTCGAGACAGAACAGGGAATTTTTCTTATTATGGGTATGTCCTAGCAGGTAAATAGTAGACCAGTTAAGCAACCAAACTTATACAGTTCATCATAATCAACTGTCCCCGCAAAAATTTAAAAGCAGGGCTTTTGTAACATAGCCATATAAAAATCTAAATGATCCCACAAGACATCTATTTGTGAGCAATGCAGTTTCCATTGAGTCTTTCAGAATGAATTAATGTACTCCTGGGTACTATTTAACCTGCCAAATGGTGTTCTTGAGTCCAAAATGGATTTTTTTTTTTTTTTCTCTGCATTGGGTCTTCATTGCTGCGTGCAGGATTTCTCTAGTTGCGGGGAGCGGGGGCTACTCTTCGTTGCGATGCGCCGGCTCCTCATTGCGGTGGCTTCTCTTGTTGCAGAGCACGGGCTCTAGGAGCACAGGCTTCAGTAGTTGTGGCACGCGGGCTCAGTAGTTGTGGCTTGCGGGCTCTAGAGCGCAGGTTCAGTAGTTGTGGTGCATGGGCTTAGTTGCTTCGCGGTGTGTGGGATCTTCCTGGACCAGGGCTCGAACCCATGTCCCCTACGTTGGCAGGCGGAGTCTTAACCACTGTGCCACCAGGGAAGTCCCCAAAATGGATTTTTGAAGTTTCTACCCAAATAACTTTTTAGTTTTAGAGTGTTGCTGTAAAGACATTCTTTCTGACAGTTGTTAGAAAAAGAACCTATTGTCTATTCATACACTCTAAGTTTGTGGCCTTGGTACCACACCATCAGTCTACATAGGAGGGTGCTGGTTCTTCGGCTTCCCTGAGGTTGGAGAAGTGTATAAATCAGAATCTATTTTCCTTTATGGTGCAGTGGAGCTAGAACGTTATCCTTTTTTCTCATTTGATTAAATAATATTTCAATATCTGTACTTCTAGTAAACATTTCTTAATATGGAGATGTTCATAGCTAATAATTCAGAGTGACAATCATTATGCATGTTTTACAAATGTAAATATTGATATTATATGGAAATTTCAGGTACATTTTAAATACTAAGATAAATTAACCTTGCTCAATAGATTATTCCATTAAAATGTACTATTATCTTTCAAGCATCTTGGTTAGGACCTATAGAGTTTAAAACATGTCTCTAATTGCCTGGTTTATAGGCATTCATCACAGAACTTATTTCAACATACAGAGTAATAGATCAGGAATAGACTACAGATGTTTTATTGACTAACAATTCTGACTTTTCACAAATAATTATATAGTTAAATGCATACAAATCACTTTAGGCCTTCCCTTCACTCAGACAAAATTTATATTTGAGGATTAAACTTTCCAGCATTATATAAATTTGATTCATCTACATATGAATCAAAAAAGCATTAGAGAAGCTGCTAGTGAAATCATAATCATAGGCATTTTACTTCAATTTGAAAGCAAAATTTAATGTCCAATTTCATTGAAAGAGCCGGTACTCAATGACTGCTATTTTAGCCAGCAAATTAATATCATTTGCTGCAAAATGGAATGGAAATTCATTTGCATTTCATATATGTCTAATTCACCTCCTCAAACAGAGTAGACTTTTATTTTTGTAGTTCTCACAAGTGGTATACCTTTTCTGAAACTAAAAATCACAGAAAAGCTCTCCTTCCTCCTTTAGTCCTGTCATGTAGCCATTTGTCACAAGCCTTTGTTGTCATATCTCAGAAGCCATTCCAGTGACAAGAAAGGGACCGCAGACAGGTGAAGGGCCAGAGATCATTCCTATATGGTGCAAAGTCCTTCTAGATATATTTTCTAGCAGCAGTTGATTACGTCTGGGTCATTAATTACATGGTGTGAAGTGTTAGAAGAGAGGACTTACCATCCTGAGTCTGACTTGGAAAGGAGACTTTGATAACGTGCATTACTTGTTCCTCAGTGAGTCTCCCTCAGACCTTCTTGGAGGAGTTGGCTGGCATCCTCACTGTAGAGGTAGAGGAAAGCATTTTCTTACATTCTCACCACTAAAAGAGCAAGTTATAAATAGGCATCCTCCATGATGGGTCCATGTGGGTGATTATAGTAGCAGAAGTTGACATTTCAGTTTCCTCAGAAAAACAGAGGGCTGCCTCGGTCCCAGATAGAACGATTATTCAATGTACACACTGTACCAATTCCTTATTTGTAATAGGTGTGTAGTGTTACTTCATTATGGTTTTAATTTATACTTCCGTAACAGCTAGTACTAATCATGTTAACATCTTTTTGCATGCTTACTTTTCATTTGTACCTCTTCCCTGATGAAGAATCTGTTCAGAAATTTTTCCAGTTTTTAATTGGGTTACTTGTTTTCTTATTCTTAAGTTTGGAAAGACCATAATATATTGTTTACACATCTTTTATCAGGTTTATGATTTGTAAATATTTTTCTCCCAGAATTTGGCTTGTCTTTCCATTCTGTTAACAGTGTGTTTCAAAGAGCAGAAGTTTTTAATTTTGATGAAGTCCAATTTTTTTTCTTTTATGGCTTGTACTTTTCGTGCCATATGTAAGAAATCTGCATTGAATATGTAGATCAGTTTGGGAGCTGATCAACAAAGTTGAGTTTTCCAATCCATGAGCACAGTATATCCCTCCATTTATTTAGGTCTTATTTCATTCCCCATAGTGATGTCTTAATAGTTTTCAATGATCACGTCTTGCATTTCTTTTGCCAGATCTATCACTGAGTATTTCGTATTTTTGTTGCTATTTTAAATAACATCATTTTGTTAGTTTTAATTTTCTTTGTTTAGATATTGTTAGTATATTGAAATGTAATTGACTTTTCTATATTGATCTTACATCCTGCAACCTTGATAAACTCACTTACTAGTTCTACTGGTATCTTGGTAGATTGATTGTTTTTCCATAGACAATATTGTTGTCTACAAATAAAGACAATTTTACTTCTTCTTTCCAATCTAGATGTTTTTATTTATTTATTTTGGTTGTCTTATTTTGCTTATTAGAATGTCCAGTACAGTGTTGAATAGAAGTGGTGAAAGTGGACATCCTAGTCTTACTCTTGATCTTAAGGAAAAAACATTGTCTTTGAACATTAAGTATAAAATTAGTTGTAGGTTTCTGGTAGATCCCCTTCATCAAATTGATAAAGTTCCTTCTGCTAATTTTTATTTAATCTATTTTGGCTCTAATCTTTATTGTTTCTTCTATTTACTTTGAGTTTAATTCATGATACTTTTTCTATTAAAGCTGAAGCCAATGATTTGAGAAAAATCTGTTTTTTCTAATATAGACATTTAGTGCTCTAAGTGCCACCCTCCCTAAATATTGCCTTAGTGGCATCCCACAGATTTTTTATATTTTTTTCTCATTTTCATCCTGTTCAAAATACTCTCTAAGTTTTATTTTGATTTCTTTGACCCATGGGTTATTAAAACTGTGTTAGTTTCCACATATGTGAGAGCTTTTTTGGAGTTCTCTATGTTATTAATTTCTAATTGCAGTCTATTGGGCTTAGAGAATATACTTTATATGACTTGGATCCTTTTTAAATTTATTGAGGCTTAGTTTATAGCCTATAATAGGGTCTATCCTGTGAATGTTCCACATTCACAGTTTAAAAGACTGCATATTCTTTCGTTCAGTAGAGTTTTATACATGTCAAATAGTTCAAGTTACTGTTATTTCCATATCCTTACTGATTTTGTATCTACTTTCTAAAAAGCAATTTTTGAGAGACTGGTATTAACCTGAGTATAATTATGGATCTATTCTATCATTTTTTGCTGCTTGTATTTTGAAGATATGTTATTAGGTGCACAAATATTTAGGATTCCTATTTCCTCTTCATCAATTGACCACTTTGTCACTATGAAATAACTTCCTTACCCCTGGTAATATACTTTGGTTTAAAATCTTCTTTGTCTTAGCTATCCCAGCTTTCTTTTAACTAGTGTTAGCGTATTATATCTTTTTACATCCTTTAATCTATTTGTTTCATTACATTTAAAATATGTTGATTGAAGCAGCATATGATTGGGTCTTTATTTTTTATTCAAACTGACAATCTCTGCCTTTCAACCAGTATTTAAACTGTATTTTAATATGATTATTGATATGATTAAATCTGTCATTTAGCTGTTTTTTCTGTCTTATATGTTCTTTATTTCCTTTTTCCTCCATTTTTTTCCCCTTTTAGACTAATTGAATATTTTTTATGGTTCCATTTTTTCTTCTTTGTTTGCTTATTATTGGTAACTGTTATTTTAAGTGTTGCTTATGTTTAGTCTAACTTCAAATGATATTATAACACTTCATGTGTAGTTTATGAGCCTTACAATATTATATCTCCATTTCCCATTGAAGGTAAAACATAGGACATATTATTTCAGCAATAGCACCTGTCTAAGAGTTTCTGACATGCAATACATGTCCAATTATTGTTGGAAGGATGAATAAACAATCTCCTGAAGTTTCAGTTTCATTTCTCCTTTGCAGAGTTATAGTAGACAGTAGAATGAGTCACTTTTGTTTGAACACCTGAGCTCCCTAACCAAGTGATAAGCTGAAATAGCAATTGTGGAATGATACATGGTTTGGATCCTATAGCAAGAGTGAGGTTCTAGAATGTTCAGCCCATCTCCTAGTTATAATATATAGAAGAAGCAGGTTGGAACATCCTGACATCCATTACTAACTTCTTCTTTTAGTTACTGCATTAAGAAGTCCCTGTGCATCTGGGAGCTATACAAAGCCTCTTAGGAATATCCACCTTTATTGTCTCTAGCACTGATACTGAAAAGCTAAGTACCTTTATTCCCTGCTAGTTTTTATTATATGTGTTGTATGAGTCAAAAATAAAGTCTTTAGGTCAAAGGTCCAACATTCAGATTAGTTGGTTGTTGAGCATCACAAACTGAAAAGTTTGAAACCTGCTTCCATAAGACGTTGATTCTGGTCTTGGCTCTGCCGTAATAGCCAAGAGGGCATGAACAAGTCACTGAACCTCTCTCCCTTGACCTTTACTCCCCACTACTTCCATCTTATCATATTTCTCTAAATTCATTCAGTTCTTTGGAGCATGTGAAAATGTAACACCAGGAATTCTTAACCTCCTACTCTCCTATCTTCCTTTTCTATTCTTTAAAGGACTTCTGACTAGTTTGTATACATATAGAATGACAAATTGGGAAGGTTTTCATGAATCTTATCATTTTGGCAAATGGTTAGGTTGTAATTATTAGACCTTGCTTTGATTTCTTATTCAAATGAAGAATAATAATTCACGTTCACTCTTCAGGGTGGCAGTTGGTTTTTAATAAAAATACCAACACTTATCTGTAAATTAGTCAATTCCCAAACACTTTGCTATAATTGTCTTCAGTTTAAGGATTGCAGCTGAAGTAATCCAAGTTTAGGCATTAACATAACTTCCTCCTTTCCATCCTACCATCCTATGTATGGATTGACAGAAATAAAATTGATTTGGCTCTAAGAGTTCTTATAGTACTTAATAACCAAGAGTGAGAACAAAGCTAAATTAGTTATTATAATGTATGTGAAATTATGAAGGGAATGTGTTGTGGAGGGTATGTAAAATTGAAAGTGTCTATTGTTATCTTGAAGTAATTTCCCTTAGGTATTCATTTAACTTCAGTGTCAAGTTATTTACACAACAAGAGCAGTGCCTATCTATTAAGGGTGATGTGAGAATTAGTTTAAATTTCACAAAGCACTTTGAGGCACTGAGTTGAAAAGTTCTTTATAAATGCCAGGCATTATTATAACCAGACTAGTAAAAAGAAACACGATAAAGCTACTCATGCAGTGTCCTCTAATAGAAACTTTATTGGTAAGGAAATATAAAGGTTACTGCTATTCATAATTTATGGCTGAGGGGAATAGATCAAGAATAATAATGCTTTCCTGTCTAGATAAGTTTTAAAGACACAGATGTAGCTGTGATGGAATATATTGCTCCACTCAAGGAGAAGTATGAAATCGAGAACTTACAAGCAATAAAAGTGATATATGAAGATTAGTAAAGGCCAGTATCTTTAATTGAGCCATGAAAAATATCTTGACAAATTTGACTATGTCTTTCAAAGTCTTTCTTGAAGACTGAAATAGAAGATGTAATCCTTGATCATTTGGGTATGTGGAACTTGAAATTTGTTAGAAATATATGCATGATGGTCTTCATTCTAGTAACCAAAATAATCTGTCTCATTATGAATCCTTTTCAATTTTTTCTTTTGTTTTATGGTAAGGAAAATAAAAACTTTAAGTTAACTAACACTAAGTGAGAGAGTTTTTTCAAAAGATTTCATATAAGCAGAATACCTCAGGAAAGTGAGAGAAATAATCACACCCAAAAACATCTTAAAGTAATCAGAGATAATGATAGAAATCTGCCTGTAAAAATCTTTGAATCACACAGGTAGCAGAAGAAATTTTTTAAAAGGTAAATTTAGTGTTTTTGTAATCAAATCGCAGCTTTTATTGGCTGTGTATTGGTTTCCTATTGCAACTTTAACAAATTACCGAAAACTTAGTGGCTCAAAACAACACAAAGTTATTATCTTAACAGTTGTGCCGGTCAGAAGTCCACAGTGAATCTTGGTGGGCTCAAATTAAGGTGTTGGCAGGGTTGTGTTCCTTTCCAGAAGACCTAAAAGGGAGAATGCAGGTTTTTTTTTTTTTACCTTTGCCAGCTTCTGGAGGCTGCCTGTGTTTGGCTCATGCATGGTCCTCTTCCATTTCCAAAGCCAGCAATGGCTGGTCCAGTGTTTCTCACATCACTTTGCTTCGTCACTCCTCTGCCTTCCTCTTCCACCTCCGAGAACCCTTGTGATTGCACTGGGCCCACCTGGATAATCTCCCTTTCTTAAGGCCCACTAATTAGTGACCTTAATTCCATCAGCTACCTCAGTTCCCCTTTGCCAGGTAAGTAACATAGTCACAGGTTCTGGGGATTCGGACTCGGCATTTTTGGGGAGACTAATTATTCTACCCGTTACAGTCCAGAAGTGGAAAGATGAGAGTTTCAGAAATTTTTAGAGACTGGCAAGTAAATGGCGTACCAATTCTGGCCTTTGCTACTGTCATTTTCTGTTAGCAAGTTTTGGCGGTACTTTAGTTGGCAAGCCTTTTTCTCTTTTCACCTCAATGAAGTTATCAATTTTCGGTTTGCATTTTTATTTCTAATTTCTCTAAGCATCCACCCATCTATCCAACAAACACTTGGTAAGTGTCTAGTTTAGGATGTGAAGCAACATGTATGGACCTAGACCATATTATCCTTAGTGAAATAAGTCAGACAGAAAAAGACAAATACTATATGATATCACTTGTATGTGGAATCTAAAAGAATAATGCAGATTAATGTATATGCAAAACAGAAACAGGCTTACAGATGTAGAAAACAAACCAGTGTTTGCCAAAGGGGAGAGGGGAGGAGGGAGGGACAAATTACGGGTATGGGATTAAGATACAACTATTATATATAAAATAGATAAGCAACAAGGATATACTGTATAGCACAGGGAATTATAGCCATTATCTTATAATAACCTATAATAGAATATAATCTGCAAAAATACTGAATCACTATGCTGTACATCTGAACCTAACACAATATTGTAAATCAACTATACTTCAATTTCAAAAACAAAAGAATGGCTTAATTAGATACTGGCTTAAATTACAGTAGCAGCCACAGGTGAATTACTCTAGGTATCACTATGAGCCCTTGCCCTCAAGGAGCATACTCTGCTAAATGCATTCCATGAGCCCCTTCATACCGTGGTTCATTATTAAGTAGTGATGCCAGAAAAGATTTAGGAAGAATTTACACACCTTGATGTTTGTTTTTCATGCTCTCTCCATCCCCCATCATGCAAATAACAAAGCTTATTACCTCTATTTTTTTAACAAGCTAATGCCAAGAAAAAATATATAGATATCAGATAATACTTTCCTTTTTCTTCTTTTACTCATTTTTTTAAAGGCTTTTCTTATTTAAAAAAAACAAAAAAAAGTACTATACAGAAGGAAGGAAATGTGTAATTTTCTGTCAGGCCATCGGCACATTTTTAAGAGGTTGGGAGTTTGATCAGTTCTGTATTGTAAATTCTAGGATTCTTTCCAGCTTTGAAAATAAAGGGAACTGGATTTAGCCTACAGACAATAAGGTTCACAGAAGACTTAATGCTAATCTTTCAGTATACAGGAGAGCCTTGTGTTGGTGAAAGTGAGCAGGTGTTCTTTGTTTCAACCAAGTAGGACAGGAAGCAATGACATTAAAGGAGAAATAATTTAGGCTAGGCAACCTCAGGTGTATTAAAACACTGGAAAATGTTACTAAGAAGGATGTATTGTAGATTTCTCTCAGAAAAGTCATCCAGTTCGTCTTCTCCATACAGTGAAAATACAGGGCTCTGACATTGGAGAAAATACATGCTAGTTATTAACATGTGCTAAATAAAAATTTATTGAAATGAAGTAAATTCAGTTGCTCCTTTCACTGTACATACTTTCTCAAGGTTCTAAGCTCTCAAGAAGGTACTTAAAAGGTTCACAAGCCATAGTTGTCATGAATCTTTGCTAAACTGTAAAATTTGTCAGTTGAAAGAGAAAGATTGAAAAATGTCAACTGAACCCCAAAAGTCAAGGTTTCTCATAGAGATAGCTCTAGTTATCTGGAGTGATGATCCCTTGGACATTTCCTTAAAATACCCTATGCCTCAAGGACATCTGATTGTTAACCAAAAAAAAAAAAAATTTTTTTTTAAATCACAAATTGAAACATTCCAGCTAAAAGCATTTTCAGTCCCTTCTTACTCTGTTTTAAAGATGTATTTCTAAGGCCATTTCATTTCTTAATTGGATGTTAAGACACTTGACTACACATGACTCCTCTCCAGAATGTATAGAGCTGGATAGACAGGGATTATCCTTTACACAAGAGTATGACGTTTTGATTATGTCATTCTCTGGTTTAGAAGCATCTTTCGATTACACGTTATGGGATAACATACAAACTCCTTAGCAAAACCTATGCTTTTACAGTCTATCCCCATTCTTCCTTTCTGATCTCACCTATCAGCACAACCTTCCCATTTCCTTACCCTCTTCAGTCTACGTGGCCATATCCTCACCACCCACCCCACCCCCGCCTTTGTACACAATCTCCCTTCCAGCCAAAACGATCTTGCTTATCTCGCCCCATCTTGTTCACTTAAGAAGTAAGTGATGTCTTCCCCCATTCCTCTCATAGACTTTATCCCTCAAGCCATTATAGTCTGGCCTCACCTAAACTTTCTTTTGCTGAGATCTCTAGTGACCTCTCTGTTGTTAAACCAAACAGTAGCCTTTCCTTCCTTACCGTGCTTGACCTCTTGAGTGTCATTTGGCACTGACGGCCACTTCCTATTCCCCGAAATACTCTCTGCCTTGAATGTAGTGCATCCCACCCTTCTCGTTTTTCTTCTGTCTCCTTGGCCTCTGGTCTTGATTATAGAGTTCTCTTCCTTTTCTTAACCCTTAAAAGTTACTGTTCCACAGGGCTCTCCCCTTACCTTTTGATAAGGTAGAGAATTGACATGGCAGAAAATGTCATGAACATTTGTATTGGTTGAAGTTCCTTTGGTGGCAAGCAGTGGAAACTGACTGAGGATAGGTCCCTGGGAACGAAGAGCTGACCAGTCACGCTTGGGGAAGGGCTTGAGAAGCAAAGGTAGTGGTAAGAATGTCAGCATCGGGATTGTGTGCCTACTTTCTAAGGGTGGGTCAGTTCCAATGGCCTCATGTCTTTATCAGTCCCTTCCCTGTGTCTTTTATTGTGTCTTGTATATTGTATCTTATAATATCTTATAAATCTTATGTGTTCTTTTAGACTCCAAAATGAAGCAGTGATTCCTCTATGAAGTCTGTCCTGATTCCTTTAAGAATTGTTGATTGCACCTATGTTTGAGCTAGATTCATACCAAAAATGTAGCTCTATTATTTTACTCAAAGACCATAGTGCAATTGCTGCAGTCATGTGGTCTTTTTTTTTCTTCCTCTGGACTAAGAGAGATTTATGGGACAAGGCAGTGAATTCTTTACCTCCCCCCAGAGCCTACCTAGCTCCCTCTCAGGTCTTCTAGATTGTTCCTCCCAGTTTTTAGGTTTTTAGTTTTGAAACAGTTTAGAAATTTAGAAAGTCGTGAATTCATAGGCCACAAAGTTCAAATAATGTAGTATATGTACAGATGCACATGGCTTGGCTTTAATTAATGTATATTAATAGAAGAAAAATAATGTAAGGGTGTCAGTTTGTACAAGTATATTTTAAGAGAACGATCCTTCTGAACCCCATATTACTCTAGATATTATGTACATATGTATTTTTACACTTCATTTTAAGTTTTTTCTTCCTCTGTATTAAATCTGACAGAATTTTAAACAAAGCCTGAAAAAAACATTTTGTGTTTTCCATTACACTTTAGCAAAGATGGAAAGTAATGTTGACATTTTATTATGAAGAAGATACATTGGCTTTATATTTAAGATAAATCATAAAATGTGTTGTGTTATGCTAAATGACAAGGCATTTAAAGTGTTGGTGACCAAAATAAACTAAAAGACTAGAAGAAGCAGAAATACGTGTAGAAAAGTTAAGAAATGAATAGCAAAGAACAAGCTACTTTGCTAAATTCTGTAAGAAGCTAACTATTTTGTACAGAGCTATGATTTAACTTATGTGTGAACCTAAAACACAAGAAGACTCCTTAGTAAATTATGTCTCTTAAGTATTCTAATTATTGTACCATCAACATCAGACATCCCTCTCTGAACGTGAACTAAGTCCTGTTGAAGTAGAACTGTTTTATCTGCTTATCGTGAAAGAAAAGTCTTCAAGCACTTACTACCTGTGCAAGTCTTATGCAGCAAAACCCTGTGTTCATGTACTAGTTGGTATACTACTAAACGCTGTAACAAATGACAACATTTCAGTAATTTAAAACGATAGTGCCTGTGTAACAGTTTATCATGGGTGTTCCTGATAGATGGGTAGATTTCCTCCGTGTGGTGATTCAGGGCTCTGGTTTCTTCCCTCTTATGGCTCTCTCGTTTTCTAGATCATTGGAGTCGTCTGCATTTGGCTAGCAGATGAGTAAGAAGGCATACCTTCTTCACTTCTGTATCTTGATCATCATTCCCCAAAACGATTTACCACTTTTCTTCATATTCCATTAGCTACAACTTTCATACGCCCCTACTGAGATGCCAGGGGAGCTAGAAAATATGGCTGGCTAGCTGCTTCTTGGCACCAGTTCTGTACTAGGGAAAGCGTGACTCCTGGTGAACAGTTAGATGATCTGCCATAGCTCATCCCTATAGCCAAGGTAACAACAATTCTCTTACCCTTCCAACTACCCATAGAATGCGTTTACTTCAAGGGAAACAACCCAAAGCTTCATCCTGTCCTTACTTCCAGTTCAAAGTCCAGCATCTCAATCAGGTCCAGCTGTGGCTCTTTGCATCCTGGTGCCCAATGAACTAGGGTTCGTGTTAACCGCCTGCTGTTCCATCTCCCCTCCCCACCCTGCTCAAGCACAAGTCCAACATATAGCAGTGGAGCAGGGGGCAGGGAAGCTACCATTAAGCTTCCCATTCGAAAAAAGGTGAAGTGGGAAATACAGAGCAATACGTGTCCGGTGAGAACAGTGAGATGCTGGCATGGCAGGCACTGCGAAGGCACCCTGCCTGACAGTGTTCAGGGTCTCTTGATTAGACCCTTACTATGCATCTGAAAAGAATTGTTTTGTCCTTTATTCTCCCTGGCCCTTTGGGCTCTACACATTTGGGTGCTTCTTCCTTGTCTGTTACCATCCATGGCTGAATCATGGAAAGGGGTGTGATCACTTTCTGCTTGTACAATTTGGGAACCTGGTAACAATTTAACAGAGTTTCTTCACCAGTACCATTTTTAGAAGTAATAGATTTCATATCTCTGGGCCTTCATTTGTTACATATGGTAGTGTTTACGCCTTTATTAGAGTCTGTCCAGAAAAACAGAAAATTCCAGGTCATTCAAATGGAGGAAATTTAACACAGGGAGTTAGCTACATGTGTGATAGAGCAGAGAAGCCAAACAAACGATGGTGAATAAACCCAGAGACTAACAATATCGGAAAACTGCTGCACACCCTAGGGATAGAAGGGCAAGAGAAAGAAGTGATATTACCAGATATTATCTGAGTTTTTAGCTTTGATAAGAAGAAACTATCAGCTCCTTATGGAGTCATCCATATTCTTTCATCTTTCTGTGTCCCCACATAGTAAGCACTCAAATGTTTAATTGAACAGAGATAAGCAGTAAATCCTTCCACCGACTTCAGTTAGAGGTACCCATCAGAAAATTAAAATGTGGCAGAAATGATGGTGTTCAGTACTGAGATGATCCTTAATTGGAGATAAACTGCAATTAGTTATTTTGGGACCTTTTTTAGTAACCCATTATTAGCATTTAGAGAATGAGAAATTGTCGAAAGTTTTAATTTAAATATTCTCTTACTGTATATGACATTTAGAGTCTGGAACAATACCAATTTTCATATAAACATAGAAAGAAGAATTAAAAAGGAATAAAGTCTGTAGGTGGTTCGTGCCAAATTTTTTTTAAAAGGATGGGGTAGGGAGAAATAGAAAAAGCTTTTCAGACTTGCTGGGGAATAGCAGTAAGAGCTACAGAGGATGTATAGCTCCGTCTTAGTCTTTGACTCTTCTTGTGGAATCACCTTCTGAGTTGAAAATGATATACCTTTGTCTGCTGGTTTGAGCCAGAAATTACTAACTTATTTTCCTTTACTATTGTTTAAGAAAGAATCTGTAAAATATTCCATTGGCTATTTCAGCAGTCAAAAAGAACTCTTTCTAGAATCTGATCATAATTTTTGAAAATATCACAAATGCCGTTTAATCTGCTCTTGGCTGAGCCTTTATATGCTTAAGTGTGTAGATATGCTGGACTGAACCTGACTATGGATAGGTTTGAGAAAAGTCTCTAAATAGTAGATATATTTAACAACTTGGAAGTTGAGCCTATGACTATGTTGTTTTTCCTAGAGAGAGAAAGAGCCTTGCCTGAAGATTTCTTCGTGCATATTTTCACTTATACATGGAAATGAAGTTTTTTTTTTTTTGACAGAGCATGTCAAATTCAGTTGCCATGATGTGCTTTGAAAACGTTTAATCATACCTGAGCATGTTTATAGTTCTTTCATTTTCTTAGAAACTTAAAGCTTTTTTACTTTTCACGTTGCTTTAAAATAAGAAATGGCTTAAAATATGATGTACTGCATTTCATATCTTCATTTTATCCTTCAGAATATAGTGCTCCCATTTAAAAATATTCATTAAGGCTTGAATATAGGCTGTGTCTAAGTAGTGTCATGACTGACTAAAAGGGGAAAATACTTTTTTTTTTTTATCTACATGGTACGTAACATCTGAAGAGTAAGCTTTTCTTTCCTATGTTGGCTCTGTGGAATGTGGGATTGTGAAATAACGACTTGATAATTTAGCAGTTTTATTAAAAATAATTACTTTATTTCAGTCATCATAATATCATCTTTATAGTTTTGGAAACATGTAGTCAGGAAAAAAATCTTTCTCTGATACTGATCTAGAGCAGAAAATGTGCGACGATCAGTCTTTTCCATCTCTAATTGAGTTGATTTCCTTTAACACTGCTTTGCAATGAAAATATTAAAACATGAGGTATAATTTTGCTGCTTCAAATAATTGGTTTTGCTTTCTGAGCATGCTATTTGTAATTTCAAAGAATATTTCTTTCTGAACTTCTTTGCTCTGAGGAGTTTAGAGTGATCTTGAAATTATAGGTGTCTATTAAGTATTTTTCAACTGTCAATTCAACTGTAGCCACTGTGCTATTAATTCATTATGAAGTGACACAGGAAGAAAACTCGTTATGTGATACTATGAAAACACATATTTGTCAAAAAATAAATAAATAAACCAGTCTGTATTGAAAACCCATCTGCTGTGGTGGGAGTGAAATGGTTTATTAGACACATTTGGGCATGACACCACCTTTTCAAACAGGAAAATGTATAGAAAAGATTTCAGTTCTACTCCTTAGACATCCTGTATTATGCACCTAAATGTGTTATTTTTGTCCCTTACAGGTGATATTATACCCAACTTCTAATAGCTCCAAGTCAGCTGAGTTGCACCGAATGATCGTTCCGAAAAATAGCCAGGACTCTGACTTAAAAATCAAATTGGCAGCGCGAATGGACAAACCACCACATATGAAACATAGTGGGTGAGTGTACTTGAAGATGTTTTGCTCCTGAATTATTGGATTTCATTGTATCACTTTTGTCATTTTACTGAGAGCCAATATATCAGACATTCACATGGAGTTTTTCCCGCCAAATTACATTAATAGGTTAACTTAATTTTTTTAAATCTGTAGACATCTTTATAGCTGAATACATGGGTATTTAGTTAATATAACTGATTGCATGCTAACACACTATTGGTACTTGATTGTGTTGGTATTGCACATCACTTATATTGATAAAGAACAGTGATGTATGGCGATAACGTGTAAGATATATTTCAAAATACAGTAATAGTTGAAACAAGCCTGGAATTCAGATCCCCAGAAATAGTTAAACCTACATAGACAACATTAAAGTTTAATGGTGGTCCAGATATAACCCAGGAGGCTGTACAAGTTTTGACGGGAGGGGCGTGAGTGTTCATTCCAATATGTGAGTGAGAAACTAGATCAGTACCGGAGGAAACTGATGTTGGTGGATAACCAGAAGTGCAGGGACTGGCCCCTGGGGATTGCTGTGGGTCGGAGTCAACTTCCATCTCCGAGATTCTTTTTCCCTTGTAGCTGATGAGGAAACAGGTCTGAACTCTTGAATCCAATTCAATGGGTTTTTTTAAAACCCAGGTCTTTCTCAGATTAATACCTTAGGACTTGCTACAGCCAAATTCTACCATAGGGGTGTTAGCCACTAGGAAAGAATGTGAACACTTTTCTTACTAAGGAGAGAAGCAGTTGCTAAAGTGTCTCATCCCAAGTTTAGCAGCAAATCTAACAGTCTGTGCGCATTCCTGTACAGAGGGCCGTCTCTGCTGGCTTTGGAGCTGAGTCACTAGCACTGTGGCAGAGTTAACCGGTAAGTCCACAAGATAAGGATTCTTTAGATGACTGTTAGGGAAAACAAAGTTAGGCTCTGAGCAGAGGCAGCCCAGATGTATCTACTACAGCTGGGATGTGACTCTGAGGACCATATTGCTTCCTTGGTTTGGGTGGGCAGTGTGTATGCAGTGTCAGAACTAGTCTCACTCGGGGGAAGAAGACCTCAGCGGGTGGGCTCTTAGAAAGGGAACAATAATGTAGGTATCCCACAGTATGGAATCTTTAATGTAGTAATGCAGCGTCTAACTGTGACTCATGATGCAGATGGAATTCCCGGGATTTAATACTTAGAGTTCTTTCTTCCGCCCTCCATCTACCTCCTCACTGTTGATTTATGCAGCAGACATGGATTGAGCACTTCCTCTGTGCCAACCAGAGCAAGCCTCAGTGAGATACCATCCCAGGCCTGAAGGAACTGGCTAGCCGGGGATTCAGGCTTGTATACAAATAATGATAATACAGAGTGATAAGCGCTACAAGAGAGGAATGGGAACGGGTGGAAATAACACCTGATTCTAGCTGGAGTCAAAGAAAGTCTCACAAGACAACTGACTTTTGAGATGAAGCTTGAGGGATGAATCCAGCAGGTGGGCAGTGGGGAGGAAGGGCAGTCCAGCCACCAGCCACATGGCACGGCGTATACATAGGCAGGAGATCTGGAAGGGCTGTTAGCCAACCATGACGATTTTGGTATAGCTGGAGAGTGCTTTAAGACTAGAGAGAGGGCTACTGCTCTAAAGTGCTTAGAGACTAGTAGAAACTAGAGGGAGATAAAAAGGAACACGTTATGTTCCAAACATTGTAGTTATTTCCCTACTCTTTTGAACTCAGTCTCTTGATGAATAGCACAGCAGGAAATGGGAACCTATGCACTGTAACGCCAAGATGGCCCCTGATTTGCACGTGGGCAGCGCTGTGATGAATACCCTTAGAGCCTTCAGATTGACCCAAGAACCGGGATTGAATATGGAGTTGGGCACATAGCAAGTTCTGAAGCCTTCAGCTCCCGTGGAAAGAAAGCTCTGCTCTAATCCTTGGCATTTTCTTGCTCTAAAATGCTCCAGGGCAAGTGGTACAATCCAGCTGCTTTCTAAGACTTGATTTTTTTTTTTTTTGCTTTTTTTAATCACTCCTTTGCAACGAAGGAGAACTGGTTTGTATCACACCTCAGAGACCTTTGACTAAATTAGGACCCCCAGAATGGTTCTGGAGTTGACTTCTGCCCAAGACTATGGGTGAAAGAGATGACTAAAGAGAATATATCATAGTCTCTGAATTTAATCTGTAAAGCTCAAGAACTATCGTGACCTGCCTTTACAAAAATACTAGCAGGCATTGCCAGACATTTGGGTAACTACAGTTTATGGTATGTAAAAGGAAGAAATTCTAGAGTTGAAAATATCTGTGATGTTGTTCTGCTGGTTGGTGTGTTATGGAGCATAATTAAGAATATCATATTTCCTAATAGTTATTCAGAAAAAGCTATGTAAGACCATTACTGAGTGTAATAATAATGATCAACCAGAATTTCAACATTGCTATAATAGGAATTTATCACTTTGGGCAGGGACCACAAGCACCTGTCTAGGTTTCTCAGTGCCTGTGTGGTAACAGTTTTAAATATTTTGAATATCACCCCTGTGTTTAGATGTATATGGGAAAACGTGACTTGACACACACATGACTATCCTAACCTTATACATCATTTTCTGTGGTGCTTCATAGGTGGATTTTACTGAACTTAATTACGTTTAAGAAGAGAAGGTCAACTAACCTTTTTCTTCCAAGCGCTCTGTCATATGCCAAAGCAGTGATATAATGGAATTAGTAGATTAATAGCATTTTGCTTTCAGGCTGGATTATATTTTGTTAATAATTCATCCTATAATGAATGATTAACAGATGAGTAGTGAATAATTGAAAAAGAGACAGTTAAAAAATTAATTTACCTTTAAAATATGGCAAACTCCTTTTATGGATAGAGTTGCCAAATGGATTAAACAGTAAATTGGAGGGTTATGGATTTTTGTCCTCAGCGCTCTTTTCAGAGCTAGAAATCCTTCGGGACTTTAGTCGTAGAAAACCTATTCTCTGTTTCAATAATGTGGGCAACAAGTATATCTCTCTTATGTGAACTATTTTAACATGTATTCTCCTTTATTCATTTATTATGTGTATATGGCCCCTATATTATCTCTAAGTAAATATTTTTATTAACGTTATCTGTATTTTTGTGTGTTCCTGATTACACCGTAGGTTTCTTAGACCTGTTTGAACCCCAGTACCTCCCGCCATGTGTAAACAAGGATAGACGTTAATATAAATAAAGACGAAATTGGTAATAGTGTGCTCCTTAGGGTTTTAAGGGAAAAGTAACGACAGTAACATGCATTCCTAAGTTGAAGAACCTTAAAGGTTTAGAGCGATTTATAGGGGATAGGGTATAATTTAATGTAAAAAAATACCTAAAATAAATGAAGTAAATGGTGTTTGAACCTCAACTGTTGCATTTTAAAATGACCTTTTTTTGAACCAGAAGGAAAAATATAACCAATCTAAAGCTCATGCTTCTGGTAATTAATCAGTCCATGACTATACATTATAGATTTTTAATAGGACTGACTACATGCAAATGAAAATAGATATTTAATTTGGATAACATAAGCATAATGATGACTCATTCATTCAAAGCCAAACTAAACATTACTGTGTGACATCTAGCTAGTAAAAATTTGGGTTCATTTGTTCTTTGGGGGTAAGTCATATAAACTAATTACATAAACTCTTATATAAATCTGTTAAATGAATTTCCAGCTAGGTTTTGAGTGGTTAAATAATTCACATTCAGCTTTAGAATTTATTTTCCTTCTTTTCTGGGTGACTGGAAGACAGAAGTGTTCGTGAACAAATGGACTATCCTTTAGCATAGCCTAGTGGCTGAGAGGCAGTATTAACTTACATCTCAGAGCTATCGTCGTTTTTATTACATCATGTTTTCCTAATTCAAATGTTATTTTCTCAGCCAAAAGAAAGGCAAAGTAAAATGGGGCTAATAAAGCAAATGACTATTATGACAAATCTACAACTGAAAAGGAGAAAGAAGAAAATTCAATTGTCACAAATATGTAGAAGCGTTATGACCGGGATCTACCTAGTCTGCATGAAGCTGATTACTTTTATAGTTAAAAGAAAGAAAGAAAAAGAAAACCTCATGAGTATATAACTATAGAAGAACTATTTCACAGTTAAAATCAGTAAGATAAAATTTTAGCCAATCACTACCATATAAATCTCATAATTCTCTGTGTGTAAAGTCATGCTTGGCAGTTTGAACATTTATTGAATGAATAGATGTTTTGAAATACTTTGAGAGTATCATATATAAAACTCCTTAATTTACATCATAAAGGTAGAAAAGGCCCTGGGCCCGTTGCTTGCTGCAGGGGCAAGACAGCATGTGAGCTTCCAGCAGGAAGAACAGGATAAGCTCCAAGCTGGCTGCATTATTAGTTTCGTGCGCTTCCCTGTAGAGAGGACCGGCCAGGCATTCAGGGTCTGCTGTGTGATGCCTACGGAACCTTTTAGTCATTCTCTTCATGTTCAAGTGTGGCATTTGCTCCTAAAGTGAAATGACTGCACTCTAATAAAGTTGCATTATTTTGCTTATGACTTAGGGTTTTTTTCTTCAAGTAGTTTAGGGGACAGTCTGAAGACCAAAAGGAGGAAAATCTTATTTTTGTCAAAGTGGCACTTACTTAGAGGGTCTGGACCTGCCAAAAAAAAAAAAAAAAAAAACAAGTCTGTTTTTTTTCCCAAGGAAAATTGATTCCTCATTTTAAATCGACCTTTTAGCATGACTTTTCTGCATGTCCTTATCTAAAATAACCATGTTTTGACATCTCTGCATTCCCAATTTATTACCTCATTCTGGCTTACCCCAGTTTCATAGAAATCCCACTCCTTGTAGCCTTGCCAAAACTTCTGACAACGTGTTTGCTAGTTTCTTAATAAATGATTTATTCTTTTTCTGAATACAGTTTTCAGGAGAGAAGTCTGTCTGTGGTACATTATAAACATTGATTTAGTTATTGTAGAATGATAAAAATTTTCCAAATACCTTAATACTCATGTCATTTTATATATACTAATATAAATCATTAAGAGTTATGGTTTTCATTTTAATTAACTAGTGATTAATAAATTATATTATAATGTTAGAAACATTTTCAAACATAGCTTTAGTAATTATTAAACTAAATGTTTTAACTTGTTATACTCCTTTGCAAAACTTCTCTGATTTCTCCTGTGACAGATTAGTTTGTCTGTAACTTTAAGCTCAAACTGTGGCTTTCTGTTCAACACAGGATTTTTCTCTAGGAGGCTAACATCTTAACATATGTTATTTTCTTCTACTTTTTATGCATCAAATAACTATTCTCTTGCTTTTAGACACCCTTCAGTATCACATTTGGGCGTCTTAAACAAAGGTACTTTAGGTCAAATAATTAAGGGTAGCAGATGAGTTCCTTTTTTCTTTATTTTCTTTCAGAAACCACAGACCATATTCTCTGGTTATCTTAATTAATTTGGAGCACTTTTCAAAAAAAGTATCGTGAAAACTATTTAGGAATACTATAAAATTTTATGAACAGTTAATGCACATAATTATAATGGAATGGTTTCCTCTTCTTAATCGATGCCTTGCCGTAAAATTTTTGTACTATACACTTGACACAGTGGTACTTTTTATTCATTTGTGCATATCCAGAAGTTTGGAAATAGTAACACTGACTGTGTTAATAAAGCAAAAATCTTGGGCTGGTTAAAGGCCTGAGCATTGTGGAAGGTCAAGAAAAATTTGGACGTTATTTGAAGATATTTATTTTTAGTTCCTGTCTCTGATACTTGTAGCTGAATTCTGGCATAGATGGAGGGCAGTACTATAATAGTTTGAAGAGTAAGCACTAGTTTAAGAGCCAAGACGCTTGTATTTTGGCCCCAGTTCTGTCACTGACTTTGGCTAAGTCACTGCATCTGTTTTGGCCTCAGTTTCATCAATTACTGCAGGAGACAGTGGGCTAGAAAATTTGAATGGCTCCCTAGACCCCTGGAAAATTATAACTCAGTGAATCATTTCCTCCCTGACCTCGCCGGGTGCATATTTCACTCATTCCATAGTATGTCATCAGAGAGAGGGTGTAAGAGTTCAGGAAGAATAGAAGTGGTAAAAGCAAGGGCAACATGGAGGGATATGGCGGATTTGGGGGTTTATTCGAATCCTCTCAAGGCAAGGAAAGGAAGTATCATAACTGACTAGAAACATCAGGTTTCTGTTGTATAAGATTAACTTGAAAAATACACAATATAGAATTGTTTATACTCTGATGGTGTTAAACAAACGCATATGAAAATTCAGAAAGGATATACACTAGACATACTAAATAGAATACAACTATGGGTGAAATTGTTTCTGTTTTCCAAATTTTCTGTGATGTCATTATACTTCTTTTATGATGAAAGAATGCAGTTTATTGAACTAAAAAAAAAAGGAAATAGGTTTTGTTTTCACTAAAAACAGTTAAATTTGTTTTATCAGAAATCTGATTGTTAGGGAGACGTTTGAGAGGATGCCTTCAGGAGAGCCTGGGAGGTGTCCTGCCCTTCCAGTATTTAAGGGGGCAGTGTCGTTTAGGAGTGTAAACTCTGGAGCCAGACTGCCTGCCTTCAAATTCTGGCTCCATCCCTTAGTAGCTAGGAGATCTTGGGCAAGTTATAAAACTTTCATAACTTTGCCTCAGTTTCCTCATCTGCAAAATTAAAATGTTGGTAGAACCTACCTCATAGAATTGTCTGGAGGAGCAATGTTTTAATGTGTATAATGTGCTTACAGGGGTGGCTGGCTAGCTCACAGTAATAATATATTTAGCTATTAATAAAACCCTAAGGCAGGTACATCCTTGAGTTGAGATCCTAGTAAAAGAAGGAAAAATATTAAATATTTAAAATATGAAGCAGACCAAAACACTTTAAGAAATAAGACATGATTTCCATTTCACCCCCCGCTTCTGACCCCCTGCTCTACTCCTCTCAAGCACTCAGGAGGGCTGCAGCTGGGCAGCAGGGGGCCTGGACTGGGAGATCTGGGCTCCAGCCAGCTCTGCTTTCAGGTAGCACTGAGTCCACAGTCGCGTGCCTCCTTGGTTTCTTCGTCTTTAAACAACATATTGAACTCATTAAATGATCTTTAAGTTTCTTCCTGCTCTGAAATCTTTTAATTCTTTAAGTCTAAAATTAGGATTCCCTTAAAGAAAGAAAGATGAAAGTGTTTCTATTCCTGGGCAGGGTGGAAACAGTTAAGTGATTTTCAATCCACATTATTCTCGTTGAGGACATTTCCATAGACAGGAAGCAACGTGCAGAGTGACACAAAACACAGACTTTGAAGTTAGACCTGGGTTCAAATTCTAGTCCTGTCATTTTTTATGCAAACTTGGTCAGGTCTTAACTTCTCATAGCCTCACTTTTCTCCACCATGAAGTTGGATTGTCCTGAGCATGAAATGAGATATACTGATAAAGCATGTAACACAGTGCCTGTTCCATAGTAAATTCTCAGTTAACTAGTAACAATCATTAAAATAAACATTTAAAAAAATTATAATTCCTTAAACTATAATACAACCTTCTTCTAGTTTTAATCACATCATTTGACTTTATTTGGAAGAAAATGCTCAAAGGCAGATGGGAAAATAGCAGTGCACAAATCCTCACTGATTCCTTGAGAGTATAAAAGTTATATCCCCCATTAGGGCCTTCTGCTTAATTGTTAGGCTTTAATTTACATTTTTATTTGACAGCTGTTATGGCTGTAGGTGGTGGTGGTGGTTTGTTTCTCTTTGTGTGTGTGTGTTTGGCTGCTCACTTTATTTTGTCTACTCTATGTCCAAAGGAAGAAAAAGGAAAATACAGTTGATTCTTGAACAACACGGATTTCAACTGTACATGGCCACTTATACTGGGATGTTTTTCAGTAGTAAATACTGCAGTACTACACCATCAGCGGTTGGTTGAATCCAAGGATGCAGAGGAGCCGTGTATACGGAGAGCCAAAGTTATAGGAGGATTTTGGACGGAGTGGAGGTTCAGCACCCCAATCTCCACGTTGTTCAAGGGTCAACTGTATTGCCTAAGAGCTTACAACTGTGTCTGAGCAACTGACTTGAATGATTTATCTAAGAAATAAGCTCGGGCTTCCCTGGTGGCGCAGTGGTTGAGAATCTGCCTGCCAGTGCAGGGGACACGGGTTCAAGCCCTGGTCTGGGAAGATCCCACATGCCGCGGAGCAGCTGGGCCTGTGAGCCACAATTGCTGAGCCTGCGCGTCTGGAGCCTGTGCTCTGTAACAAGAGAGGCCGTGATATTGAGAGGCCCGCGCACCGCGATGAAGAGTGGCCCCTGCTTGCCACAACTAGAGAAAGCCCTCGCACAGAAACAAAGACCCAACACGGCCATAAATAAATAAATAAATATTTAAAAAAAAAATAAAAATAAAAAAAAAAGAAATAAGCTCAAGTTCTAAGAAAGAACACCTGGAGATCATTTCTCCAATAGCAAGTGAGAAGAATCTGATAGAATTTCTCTCTTTATTTTAGTCCAGTGCAGTCTAACTTCTTTTAAAAATGGCATGTGCTCTCAAAGTGTATTATTTTAAATAACTGGTGTGGTGCCTTTTGTATGTTTAGTGCAATTGCTAGTTTTAATTTTCTTAAATCATTAGACAAGTATTACTTGACCTACATAGGTCTAAACAGTCTATCAGATCTTGCTATTTGTGGTATTAAAATTTGTTCTCTTTTCAATAAGTTGTTGATCTCAATTTGTATATACCAAATAAGTTAGTTTTAATTCAATCTCAGGTATTTTTTTTTGTTTTTTTAAATTATTGTTGTATATGTGCTTTGTTTAAGGAGGCATTGGTAAGCCTGAATAGCTTATGCAATACTTATTGAGTAAAAGACTTTTATTTTGAAGTTAGCATAGTACCCAAGACATTCAGGTAATTGAGAAGTCAATTATATATGCTGATATTTTATGAAAATAATCACTGGGAGTGATTGGTGTCTTTGAGATTAGAGTTCTAAAGCTGCATCGTGGGCATTCTTAGCTGGCTCCTGGTAGAGGGCTGTAGCAGTTGCTGATGTTATTACAGAATACTCTTACTCCCCATCCACCCCCGCCTCACTTCTGCCAATTTTCAGATCAGATACCATCTCTGCAGTGAGGCTCATCTTGACCACCCTGTATAGAACAGCACTCTTCTTTCCTTGCTGCCAGCTCTCTTAACCTGCTTCATTCCTTAAACCCTTATTACCTGATATTATAGGTAGTGACTATTGCTTATAGACTGTCTCACCATCTAGAATGTTATCTCCATTTGGGTGATTTGCTGTTAACTAGCTCCCCAACCAAATCTAATTTCTGTAAGATAAGTACCTTGCCTTATTCACTGCTATTTTTAAACCCAGTTTTTAGAAAATTGCCTACCACTTATCAGAAGCTAAATAAATATTTGTTGAATGAATGAATGTTTTCTTTTCCAAAGAAAGAGGAGAATGCAGAACTTAATTTCACAGATCTTTTATATTCAAAGTTTTGGATTGGTTGTTTGGATATATTGGTTATAAACTTCAAATTATAATGCTGTCTGATTGGTACCACTGTAATATAAGTTTATTGGAGTGTGCTTCAAAACATTATTGTCCCAGAAGAAGTGCAGGAAACTTCATTAGTCCACAGATTTCTATATGAAATCTAAAGGTTGTATTATGAAAAAAAAATGTATTCTTGTCTAAAAACTTTGTTATTCTCTATAGCGATGCTTTTTTTTAAAATGGCTTTTTGTCTAAACTATGATGGAGGAAGTAAATTTCTAATATCTATTATCTGCAAACATTTATATTTAGACTGTTCCTGTGATATGTGGTTGGAATGTAGGAGGAGGCTTTAGCAGCATTTTGTGTGGGTAGCATTATACCTCAGGGTTCGTATATAAGAATGACATATCACGTAACCCATACTTATTAAGGGCAAAAAAGAACTAGGCTTGAGCTTTGTTCATACTATCTTTGTGGAATCAATAAGTTATTCACTTTCTTTCTCCTACAGCGCCTCCTGATTTGAAGTAGTCCCATTTATTAGAGAAGTTGTTCTGTCAATTCTGTTTGGTGAACACTTTTACTCCATTTACATAAGCTCAGAAATACTTCATGAAAATATTCTTCCCGACAACTGCCAAAGAAGAATGAAGAGAAACCAAAAAGGAGCCAGCACTTTGGTCATCAGTCAGATAGGAAGGGTCTTGGATACATTACATGGGAGAGGAGTCGAGGGGGACAAGCAAAAGAATGGGCTGATTACTACCAAGATTTGTAAAGATTTCAAAGGGTCCAAACATGGCCCAAATCAGCAAGAAATGTAGGCACCTGAAGATTACATAAATTAGAAAGAATGAAACATGGCATCAGTGAAGGGCAACAGCACTAAAAGAATTTGACCAATGTATGTTGCAGCAAAGCTGGCCTCATTTGGAAGCCCCAAACAAAAGGAGGAGTAAAATAGCTTAGGGGCATACGAGAGAGGTCCAAAGGGACGAAAATGAGTGTTGGTGGGAAGTAGTGATGGATAAGGTAGTGTCTGGAAATACAGAGTTGATTAAAAAGAATCTCTTCAGAAGTAGTCCCAACGTGTCTAGTAGTGTACTTAATTCTGTAATTCTTTCTGTAAATAACACATGATCATGAGGAATATTTCCTAATCTTCTCTTTATGATCAGAGCTGGAGTTTAGCACGATTGGGTACTGGTGACAGGAGCTAACATCACAGCCACAGTTCCCCATCGAGACTGTGTTTGAAATGCCTGAAAATCGTTGTAAGCCCATGATCATGGGGAAGATAGCAAATGAACTTGTTTTAGTCAGATAGACGTGTGTTCTGATTATAAAAAGAATCATCACCACAATTTAAATGTTCATTAGTACCAGTGTTGGTGACATGAATGGAGAGCAAAGGGTTTGCAAGTATTAACATTTCTAATCATTCATCCTGGAGTCGTTTATATCCTTAAGGGATAGTACGCTAGTATTAAATCAGAGGAAAAGCACATCTTATTTTCATAATTTAAAAAAAGGAATGTTTGTTGCCTTTATAAAACTATGAGTATCTTTTCGTGTCTTTATTTCTTATATCAGAACTTACGAAAAATTTTTTTAGAATTTCTTTTGACAGTAGATTAGAAGGGCATAGCAATAGAACAAAAGTCAGAGAAAATTTGAATATCAGCTCTTTCCAGCTTTGTGAAATTGGGAGCCTTATCCTTTCTGCCGGTTAGATTGATCTTTACATTTGTCTTTAACCACTTCCTCTTCACCCATTGTAGTTAATACCTCTCTCTCTATAGTCTTTCCCACAGATAAATCCATTCGTTCTGCCAACCCCAATTCAATCTCTATTCTAACAGCAACAACAACAACAAAAAACCCAAAAAACTGTTCAGTGACTTTTGTACTGATTTTCGTGTTTCACCTGTTTTCCAATGCAGTCAGGAATTTAGGAATACTATTTAATATCTCTACTAAAAAAACTTCTAGTGCCTCCCCATTGCTGTAGGATTAGATTTACATTTTTTAGCCTAGCATTCAAATTCTTCAAAAACCTGTCCCCATCTAGTCTTTACAACTTTTTCTCCTTTCCATACCCAACACAAACCCCCAGCTTCAACCAAATCAATCAGTTTGTATACACTGAACATGCTTTTCCTAACACAACACTATTATTTCCACTTTTTAATTAACAAACCCTGCCAATCTGATACTAGGTTACACATTTTCTCACACTAGTACAGATGTACCAAGAAAGGTGGTTTGTTAATCTAACTTCCTCTTGAGCAGAAGCTCAGCTAACCCTCATCACATCATCTCCATGCCCCTGGTTTTGAGGGAACTGCTGGAAATCACTCACATGTCCATTTGGATAAAATGAATAAATTTATAGAAAGGTTTAACCATCAGATTGACTAAGTATATCTGAGAGAGTGATAGTGTTAGGTGTGTTTGTAGTGAAAGATGTGAATAATTGATGAAATGTTTTAAGGCATAATGAAAGCTACTAAAGGACAACGTAATACCATAGCAGTGCAGCTTTGTTGCAGTGGCTGGAGTGTACAACCGGGCTGTAGCCCCATCACTGTGCACTGCTGGTGTAAATTTCTTAACTGCCTTGTACCTCAGTTCTTCACTTGTAAAGTGGAATAGTAATCACCTGTTTCACAGGGTTGCTGTGAGGGTTAAATGAGTTAGTATCACTAAAGTGCCTGGCACATAAATGTTCAGTACATTTTAGCTGTTCTCCGTAAACAATAATTAATTCAAACTATGATTTACAAATAAGTGCCATGTTTGTTCCTAATGAAAGATTCTTTAAATTTTATAGGGCTTTACAATTTTCAGAAGTTTCACACATGTGAATGCCGTGTTTTAATTTTATGATATAGTATGATATAAAAATAATTCCTGTGACTGAGATTTTCCTATTACAGTAATAATATATATTTAATATAAAAAACTGGAATTATAAGAGAATCAACATAGAAGTCACCTCATAATAACAACTTTTAAAAAAAATCTTAGGTATAAGCACAACATTGTAAATCAACCATACTTCAATAAAATTTTTTAAAAAAATAAAGGAGGGGCTTCCCTGGTGGTGCAGTGGTTAAGAATCCGCCTGCCAATGCAGGGGACACGGGTTCGAGCCCTGGTCCGGGAAGTTCCCACATACCACGGAGCAACTAAGCCCATGCGCCACAACTACTGAGCCTGTGCTCTAGAGCCCGCGAGCCACAACTGCTGAAGCCCACGTGCCACAGCTACTGAAGCCTTTGTGTCTAGAGCCCGTGCTCCGCAACAAGAGAAGCCACTGCAATGAGAAGCCCGTGCAACAAAACGAAGAGTAGCCCCCGCTCGCCACAACTAGAGAAAGCCCCCACACAGCAACAAAGACCCAACACAGCCAAAAATAAATAAATTAAAAAAAAAAAAAAAGGAACTGGAGAGAGAAAAGAATCTTAAGTATTTAAAAGTTAAAAATAAAAGTGCTTCTCTTTATTTTCTGACCCCACCAGCCGTATCAGCAATTTTGTGCGTGCATCTTTGTTATGTTAATATATTCAATTTACAGTAATTTATTTTAATATTTATTTATTTGGCTGCATTGGGTCTTCGCTGCGGCACGCGGGATCTTCGTTATGGCACTCTTTGCAGCGTGCGGGCTCTTTGCTGTGGTACGCGGGCTTCTCTCTAGTTGTGGCGTACGGGTTTTCTCTTCTCTTGTGGTGGCGCGGTCTCTGTAGTTTGCGGCACACGGGCTTAGTTGCCCCGCAGCATGTGGGATCTTAGTTCCCCGACCAGGGATGGAACCCGCGTCCCCTGCATTGGAAGGCGGATTCTTTACCACTGGAACACCAGGGAAGTCCCTACAGTAATTTTTGATGTCTCATATTCCACCACTGATATTTTCTGCCACCATCAACCACTCTATGTATTTAATGTTCTGACTGTTAGAGTCATATCATGAATAAATGTGTTAAAAATTATTTCTTAATGAAAATTATCCCTACTACTTGCATTCCTACAAAATCAGTTGGTTTTAATAGGTTATGTAAAATGAAAAGTTGAACTTTGTGAGACAGAGCACAAGTTGCATTAATGATTGAAGGGTAATGAGTGAAATGAAAAATTACTAGGCAAGGAGGAGAAAGTGTTTATCCTGCTACCGAATATTCAGTGAATGGATTATAGCTGCGATCTTGCCTTTAATGTTTCTTGTGGTAATTGTCAGGAAGAGGTATGAAGAATCGTGGGACCTTAATAATATGCCTTGCCATTTTAATTGCCGAGAGAAGCAAGAGAATCTAAATTGCCAGGAGACGCATTACTAATTAAAGTGTCATTCTACATTCATTTTGAAATAATTAGTTTGAATATCTGTAAGAGCTGAGATATAAATTTAGTTCCAAATTCAAGAGGATACCCACAGCAGACTTTGTTAAAGTGATCTGTGGTTGGGAAAGGTTAACAGTCATAAAATTTTAAATGTTACTTTAATTTGGTACAAGTTAATTTTTTATTGGATTGATTTTGGAACTTGAACAGATAGAGTTTATAATACTTTAAAACTTAGTATGTTTTTAAAATCGTTATAACACTGAGTTCCTAAATTGTTTTCAGCTTTCTTGAGTATTGATGTTTTTTTCATTTTTTTGTTCCAGCATTTTTCACCATTTGGGAAAAATCTTCTTTAATAGATAATGATGTCAATATTATATGAATTACATGTTCTGTTAACACTCCATGGCAACTTATAAATGTAGTCATATTCAATGGACTCTTAAAATTCTAGATTACATCTATTCACCTAAAAGGACATGTACTTGAGAAGAGTTTAAACAATTATCTGTTTCTCTAGAATTTGAGGCACAGAAATTCACATACTCATATTCCTCATTTCATGGCACACTGTCACCAGCTCTTCCTCTGTTTTACTTTTTAGCCCTTTCATCCCTGGTCCCATCTCTTACTCTGCTCCTACCTGCATAGGTGTCCATCCTGTATTGGACAGTGTATCTTTGAATGTTAGGTAACCTTATAGAATATGTTTTGTATGCGTATGTCTTTTAAGTTTATATATTTTGTGCTAAAGATATTCAACTTCTTATGTTTTCATTAAACATTAAGCATTTAAGACCTATGTACATAATTATGCTTATATTATTCTAGGTCATTGCTTCTTGATACTATGTGCATTCCATAGTATTTATCACATTTTACCTATGCAGTCCTCTTATGATGACCACCCACCCGAACTGTCTCCAGTCCATCACCATACACAGTGCCCCCTTGATTGTCCTTGTTTATGTCCACTTGTAGGCCTACGTCAGAATTTCTCTACCATATATAACCAAGAATCAGATATACACATACTTTTGTTGGTTTTAGCTGTTACAGATACCCTCTTGATCTGTTATCTGACGGATAACCTTGTTGAACAGAAATGCTTGGTAGTCAAATTCATCAATTTTCTTTCTGTGTATTTGTGCTTTTGGAGTCATTTTAAAAGTATCTTTTACTCCTAAGTCACAGAAATAATCCCCTTCATTTTCTTCTTTTAGGTTTAAAGATTTATCTTATACTTTTATGTCTTTAACCCACATAGAGCTTCCTTTTGGAATGGTGTAATAAGAAGGGCCTCTAACTTTGTTTATTCAACAAGTCAGTTTTCCCACACTAATGTGTGGAAGGCAACCCATCCTTCCACCTTTACTTTTGTGGGACAGAAGCATAGTGCTGATTGTAGTAAGCTGACTTGATCAATTCTCTTATTCTAACAATTTATTTTGTTCTATTTTTTCTGTAGGTGATTGTGTCACCTGCAAATAATGGCAGTTTTTTTCTCTTAATTTGCTGTCTTTACTCTTCTCTTTTTCTTGTCTTATACAATGGGCCTAGGCCTTGAATGCTGTGTTATTTAGAAATGACAGCAGGCAAGCTTGCCTTTTCCCAGTTTTAGAATAACTAAATCTGTATTAGGGTTCTCCAGAGAATAAGAACCAATAGGACGCACACACACACACACGCATGTGTGTGTGCACTAAGAGACTTATCATAAGGAGTGGCTGTTGTGATTATGGAAGCTGGCAATTCCAAAACCTACAGAGCCAGTGGTCCAGTTCTAGTCCAAAGGCTAGAAGCTGCTGTAGAGCCAGGAAGAGCCAATGTCCCAGTTTGGAAGGTTTCAGACAGGAATTGCCAGTGTTCCAGGTTGAAGGCTGTCAGACAGGAGAATTCTCTCTTACTCAGGGGAGGGTCAGCTTTTTGTTCTAGCCAGGTCTGCAACTAATTGGATGAGGTCCACCCACATTAGGGAGGGCAGTCTACTTTATTCAGTCTACTGATTTAAATGTTACTCTCATCCAAAAATATCCTCACAGAAACACCTAAAATAATGTTTGACCAAATATCTAGGCACCCCATGGCCCAGTCAAATTGGCATAAATTAACCATTGCAATATCTAAAATTTCTTTTATTAAGCACAGTGATTGCTTTATGTTCTTGATATACAGCTTTACTAAATGGTTTATCAAACCATAAATTGTTCACCTTTATCAAATGCTTTCTGTGTGTCTATTAAGGTGGTAATATTATGTTTCTCCATTAAGTCATCAATATAGTGATTTTCTTTGGTAGGTTTTCTGATGTTCAGCCATCCTTATGTTCATGGAACACAATGTTTTATTATTGAAACTATTTAAAATTAAATGAAATTTAAATATTCTCATCAGTTTATCTGACTGCTAATGAGTTTGAGTAAATTTCCATTTGCTTTTTAACTAGTTGGGCTTCTCTTCTGTAATTCATATATTCATCTCCATTGCCAAATTTCTCATCTCTGTTTATAAGTGAAATTGGCCTACAATTTTTTTCTTTTAATGTTTTCATTTAGTTTTAATTTGGGGAATCAAAGTTATCTTAATCTCATTAAACCTCTTGGGCAGTTTTTTTCTCAATTTTTTCTTTTTTTCTTTGTCCTTTTTATTAAAATAACTTGTATAAGAGGGATTTTCTGTCATTGGAAGTTTGTTAAAAACTTATCTTACAACATACCAACTAGAATGGCCAAATTCTGGAACACTGGCAACACCAAATGCTGGAAGGATGTGGAGCAATAGGGACTCTGATTCATTACTGTTGGGCATGCAAAATCGTACAGTTACTTTGGAACACAGTTTAGCAATTTCTCACAAAAATAAACATATTCATACCATATGATCCAGCAGTCATGCCCCTTGGTATTTACCCAAAGAAGTTGAAAACTATGTCTACACAAAAGCTGGACATGGATGTTTATAGCAGCTTTATTCATAATTACCAAAACTTGGAGGCAACCAATATGTCCTTCAGTAGGTGAGTGGATAAATAGTGGTACATCCAGCAACAGAATATTATTCTGTGCTAAAAAGAAATATCAAATTATGAAAAGACATGGAGGAACCTTAAATAAACTTAAGTGAAAGAAGTCAATCTGAAAAGGCTACATGCTGTATGATTCCAACTATATGACACTGTGGAAAGGCAGTATTATGGAGACAATAAAAAGATCAGTGGTTGCCAAGAGGTGGAGGTAGGGAATGCACAAATAGGCAGAACACAGAGGATTTTTAGGGCAGTGAAAATACTCTGCATGATGCCATAATGATTAGTATATATGTATCATTACACATTTGTCCAAATACTTATAATGAACAATACCAAGAGTGAACCATGTCCTAAACTATGGACTTTGGGTGATTGTGATATGTCAATATAGGGTCATCAGTTGTAACAAATATACCACTCTGGTGTAAAATGTCAATATTGGGGAGAATTTGCTTGTATCGAGGCAGAGAGTCTAAGGAAATTTCCATACCTACCTTTTAATTTTTTCTGTGAGCCTAAAACTCTTCTTAAAAAATTAAATTAAAAAAACCTTATTTGAATATAAATATCTTAGTTGATTATATTTTTATGATATATTCTTATTTCTTGCAACTCTGTGATATGTTTATATAACTTATATATTTATATATCATTTGTATAATATGATTGATATCACTATTATATCAATTTACAGAGATTACTGAGGCATAAAGAGGTTAAGGAATTTGACCAAAGTCTTATAACTAGTAAGTGACCATGATTTAAACCCAATTTTGTCTCATTCCAGAGCTTGTTCTCTAAACCGTCAGACAACATTGCTTAAGAATACACAATACCTTTCTCAAGTGATCACCAGGTGTTCACAAAACTCAAATGCCACCATAGGCCAGGCAAGCCAAACAAAATTGTGAAATGATTAAGTTTTAAGGTCAGAAAGAGGAGAATAGTCAGGGTTAGTGGAGTCAAGATAATATGCCCTACAAAAAGAAATTCAGAATCGCTTTTTGTGTTGCTGGGCTTTCAGAGCATATCTGCAGCCCCATTTGGCCCATCAGGTCACCGTGTTGCATCTCTTGGTTACAGGAATTATCCCTCACTATTCTTACCTTTGAATAATTGTTGAGGTTTTGCTAGTTGCCACATACTTAGAAATAGCATTTATTTATTTTCTTAATGAGTAAGGAACCTTAGACAGTCACATATTTTGAAAGTGATTTTAAGAGAACGAAAGGAATTAAAAATTAATGCACTTTTCTTTTTTTAAACCTCCTTCATATGTTCTTTTAAAATAATGAAGTCCCCATTGATGTACACTGCTATTATTCTGCCATCTAATCAGATGATCTTTTTCATTGTCTCCTCTGTGATTATCTGACATTAAGGTTTTAGAGGTATGGCCCTGCTAGTTATTGAATAACTAATTTGCAAACTCTCAGTATTAGGGTCTTGATTTAGGACATAATTCAGCATCAGTCTGGTATTTATTCATACTCTCAGAATTGTGTCACTCTATAAGCTTGGCATGGTGAATATCTTAATAAGTAAATTTTAAGCCTGTGTCTTTGTTGTAAATTATATTCAAAAAAGCAAATCTTTTAGCCAAGTGAATATATTTGGCCCCTCTATGTGGTTACTTTGCTAAAATACATTTAGATACCATGTTGAGAAGACTTTGTTGAAATAGGCTTTACATGTTAAAAACTTTGAATATTGCTAGTTCAAGGAACTTACCTTAGTACAAAAGCAGATGATTTTGATTGTTTAAAATGTAATATTAGGAAACAAAATTGCTCATGTTAAAGTGCTCTAGAGTTTAGATAAAAATCAAAAACATTCCTTTAAAAGAATTCAGGTACAATACATAGAATTTAGATCACCAAATATTCAGACTCCTAAATCGGTAGCAAATTAAGTAACACACAGGGCTGGAGATGTGAATATTATATAATGAAGATAATAAAGGAGTTGAATGTGATGTGCCTTGGGTGCATGTTAGTAGCTAATTCCAATATGAATGCTTTGCAATCACTTGCCGGTTGAGATGCGTGTGTTCAGCTAAATGGAAATCTTGGACGTTCTCTCATACACCCCATTATTTGTAATTGAACACCTGATTTCTATCATGCAACAAATTAACATCTGCACTGGATCTTTTCTGCATATGGATACAATGATTAGAATTTTGCAGATAGGCAGATACTTGAAAACAAAAAGACAACATTGTGAAACACTTCCAGCCATAATTTTTGATTACATATTGAGAATCGTTTAATCATCTTACTCCATTTAATTAGCCCTTCTACTTAGGTCAATTGCTTTTTTTATTAACATGACATGTTAGCAGTTTGTTAATTGGCATGAAATAACATGAGACTTTTCAGGGTATTTTGTACGAGAAATACACGGGCCTAAGGAAGCCAGGGGAAATGCGAAGAGGTAAATGTATGCATTAGCTAATGCTAATGCCTTACGGCATGTACCATTGCCACTGAAGCCTGTGTTCCTTGGAACCCTTTGAATTTCTGTCCTTCCATTAGGCAGAATGAGTTTATGTGAGCAGTTTACGAAAATGTGCGACTGTGGATACACATTTGAAATAGACGTCACTTTTCTGAAATTGAGAATGATGAAAAGTGAAGAAGAGATGGAGATACACATGTATATAAATAAATGCTAATAGGTGGGAGGAAGGTAGGCAGAGAGATACATGCATGTAAGAAAATTAAGAAAAGGATTTAGTCAGTATCAAGCCTTTAAGCCCCAAGCCTCTTCACCAGTGTTTTATGTTAGAAATAATTTTAACCCATTCGCAGTATCCCTTTTGTGGCATTGACTAAGGTCCTTTAATTTATTGATTTCGTATATGCCCGTTGAAGTAAAAAAATATATATAATTCAGCTGATAAGTTTTTAAATGAATTAGAGTGCTACAAAATGATATACAAATTGCTGTGGAGTGTACTGTAAAGATACTATTAATTACTCCTAGGAGGAAAGATTGATTTTCTTCCTTAACAATTCCTCCAGGGTTGTGGCACAAATAGCCGCATTGGGGAGGCAAGTGTTTAGCCAGAGCCCATTTAACCACCTTGCGTTATATTCGATCATTTAAGTACAGATATTTTCTTTCTAAACCCTAAATGAATGCTTGTTGCAATCCCATCACAACTTTGAGGAGCTATGTGATGGTGAGAATAAAGAGAATAGAATAATACTGGTTTCTCTGTTATTTCTTTATATTCTACTCGATTCTAAATAGGTTTTTGTGCTTACTTCACGCCAGCATAGAATTTAAGCACTAAAAGAGATTTGGGGATTACTTGACCCAACATTAGAGTTTTATGGATAAAACACTGAGGGAAAGAGTGGTAAGCCTTTCCAAAGTATGTGTGGGTGTTTATTCCGTTAACCTGTCCTGAGTGTATCCTGGCAAATACAAAGATAACTTTACCTAACTCCCTCCCAGTGAGAATTGTTTTCCTTTCCCGTTAGTAACATTTTCATGCACTTGGGGGCACTATGATCAAATTTAAGAAGAAAAGGGAAAAATGTTATGTTGTTAGGTTTATTTCAGTTAGAAAAATTGTTCCTAATACTACTATAAGGAAACCTTAACTAATTATATACTTTTAGGTAAAATACCTTTTAAATATATACTCGAGGTGGCTGAAGTTTTTGTTCAAGCTTCAGAATAGGTATAGATTAACCAGTGGTTAACGTGTGTTGTCTGGACCAGGAGGATCAGCCTCACCTGAGAACTTGTTAGAAATACAGATTCTCAGGCCAGCTGCAGTGGTTCAGCTACTCAGGGCATGGGACCCAACAATGTGTTTTCACAAGCTCTCTGTGCATGATTTCGTTGCTTGCTAATAACACTTGAGAAGCACTGGATTAGAATAAGTGAATGTCGACATACTTTAAAAATTTCTAACTGTTAAAAATCATTAGGTTAAAAATTAACTTCTCAGATGTGCTTGAAATGTTGTGAAAAAGTGTTTCTCAGGAAAGTTTTCTCTCCTACGTTAACAATAAATTAGTCTAAATTTATTTTTTTGTTCGTGATTATACAGCTGGGTCCATATGAATCACAACAGTTAGTTGATTAGTCACTTTCATCCCCCCTCTCAAAAAAGAAACCAGTTTTAATCATCTGTTTTATATTATGTAAATAAATAAGCCAATTAATGGAATTTCTCAAATTTAACTCCTTGTGATAGTAACAAGACATGACCTAGATTTTAACATAATGCTGCTAACAGTATTACATCTTAATAGTATCTTTATATTTATTGTATAAATATAATATATATATTGGGTCATTTGATCCTAATGATAACCCTTTAAGGCAATTAAGAACCAATCATTAGTTCTATTTACAGTTAAGAAAAACTGAGGCTCAACTGAGAACAGTTTCAAAATTCTTATCTAAGTGTGTTCCTCTGTCTCTGAGAGTTAGTGGAAACTACTGGGAGAGAATGCCTCTGCCCTTAAAAGAACAACTCCAAACCTCCAACGATTTGAGTCAGGTAGGAGAATCTTCTGGAAATACGGTGACTGGACTGTGAGGGTGGGACCGAGTTTTCCCTTCCTGGAGATATTCTCTCACATCCTTCCTCTGTCCTGTGCTAGACCTCAGACATGCCCTACCTGCATCTCATTCTCTTTCTCTCCCATGATAGACTTCCCTTCCTATTTCTCTTTGGTCAGCTAGAATAAGGTAGAGCTTTTGAAAGTCTTCATGCTAAGGGAGAACAAATAAGAAAGTAATCACAGAGAATATAAGAAACTACCAGTAAAGCTTGCCATTATTCTGTAGATTCTGACCTGTTTATCTACTGTCCTGGGATACTAGGGGGTCTATCCAAAAAGCTGGCCTGAGTTAGATGGCATTTCATGCGGGTCCCCTGCTATTTTGCTCTTAGTCTTTTCTCCAAATGAAGACTCCTACATTAACGCCCAGCATCAGGGAGCGGCCTCCTGTTTAAGTAAGTAAACCCCTCCCATTCACAACCAGTCCAGGAACTAGGACAGGATGTACCTCACCCAGGGTACAAGGAGTGGTCTTGATATTCCTGTTCTGAGCTCAAGACCACCTTCTCCATATATGAGAGGTTACACCTTAGGTGAAGAGAAGCATTTTATGTATATATCAGTAGAAGCTGGGACCTGTTCCCTCACAGTTAACTACAACTGCGAAGTGAATCTTGTAGCAAAGTCAGAAAGTATGTTCAGTGAGTGTTGCTAATTAAAACTTAAAGGTGGTCCTTAATATATAGTTTCTATAGCGTTGAAAGTATCGGAAGTTGGTTATAAACTGTATGTTTCCTGTAGTTTGTAGCAATGACTATACCTACCTAATAGGATCGTTAATGAGTATTAATCAAGATAATATATGTAAAATACAAAGTACAATGCCTGGAATTCAGTAAATCTCAAAAAATGAAATGTAACCTGTTATAAAGAAAACAATGATGAAATGCATTGTGAATAGTTACCTGATATGAAGAATATCAACATAGGATGTGTGCTATGACAGGATATATTCTGATATAATATTATAGTCTGTCATTTTACTCACTTTTTTTGATTTTTGTTTTTGATTTTTTTAAATTTCAGATTGATTCAAAAGGTTAACTTGAATGCTAGCAAAATAAGTCTAACTTATTGAAACCTTTTTAAATTTCAGACTTTATTGTTTAAAATTGCCTTGATGTTTACTAGAATTCTGTATTTCTCTTTAGAGTTCATAAATACATTTTAATTTTATTTGATGATTAAGGATCATTTATTCACCTCTGGTCATCTGTCTGATTCTCTCTGACTTATAGGTACTCCCATGGTAGTTTATCTTCACTATTCATCGTATTTTCTACCTTTTGTTAATGTTTATGGTGAGCATATCTTCCGTCCTAAAATGCACAAAGTAAATATAAATCAATTATCACTAAGGAGCAGCAACTCCAGGATATGTCTTATAGTCTCTGCAGTGAGGGTTTTTTTTTTTTTTGTCTATTTCCTCTAATTATAGAGAGAGGAAGGGGTAGGGCCTCTCATAAATTGAAAATTATTTGGATTCTTAACAATTACAATTACAGTGTAATTTATGTTAACTTTCTAATAATCCGTGCATCCCACTAAAAAGCAGGTATATATGTGCCTGCAACTGAATCACATCCCACACCCAGAGATGCAATTATGATATGGACCTTCAAACAAGATTCTCATTTCTTTTGCTAGGAAAAAAAATAGCCTGCCTTCTTAATTGAAAATGAACAGATCTTAAATTCTTCTGCTTTAGGTGGTGCCCTCATATGGAGAGAGGGGAAAAAAGCTATTTAGAGATCATTGTCATCTGTGTACTGATTTTTTTACACTCCATATTATTATGGTTGTGGTTATTTATTAAGAAAAATCCAGAGATACCTTCAGAATGGTTTCAGTTCTTTTCTGTGAAGTAATCTTGACATTATACAAATTCGTCTGACAATTCTAGTCTTTGTCCCTAGCTGTATGACTAAATGGGAGAGAGCCTCTGCTTATATTCATTTTAAAATTAGGTGTTTGTATACTTTTTAAATAAATAGTAAAATGGTTGTATAATCTCCTTTCCTCCATCTGTGTTTCTCTCTCTTCCACATCTATTACTTTTGCTGGTGGATTAATAACTCTGTCAAATTAAGATGGGAATATTGACTTACTTGAACTAACGTATATTTGTGTTGTTTTGCGGAAAAACGTGCTGATTTCCTGTACTGACACATGCAAGAAAGAAAAGGACCAGATTTTGTTCCAGTGTTGCATTTTAGAGGGAAGTACCTCACAAGAATCTTTGGAAATGGTGTTAAAGTTGTCCTTTGACAAAAGTAGTAATATATTTCTCCAGTAGATGGTGCAAGCATCCCCCCCCAAAACACGAAGTGTTTTTATCTACTGAATGGAGAACTTGATAATAAAGGTGGCATTATTTAAGTAGTATTAAGTAATCTTCAAGACGTTTTCTTTTTTTAAAAAATGTAAGAAAATGTTAGAAGGTGAAGTGGTAGTTCATTTTGGACATATCAAACTTGTCAAGACATTTTATCACATTAATACAGAAAAACTTTAATGTTTAGCACTATATGAATAATCAAAGATGTCACTAATGTTAGTTTTAACCAAAAATATCTGAGACTTGAAATTCTGAATATGTTTTGTTAAATGTCAAAGGTTTTTTTTTTCTATTGACTATCTTGATTTCATTTTTCTTTGTATCCTGCATTCATAGGCAGAAGCATTGTCTATAGTTTAATAAGCAAGTAAGTAAATAAGTGGAATTCTTAAGCTTTAAGTTAAAGGAGAAAAAGAAACATTTTACAAGTGTAGCCCAATGAATCCCAACCTGATTGTACATAGCCCTCTCATTACTGTTACCTTTATTTTGTTATTCATTCTCCTCCAAATAAATAGATGCATGTGAGAGAGAAACTGAACATTGAAGTGTACTTTTTCATAGCAGTCTAGAGTTTTTTAGTAGGTTGATAAGTAGCAATTTCTTAAGAACCTAAGATATTCAGTAGCTGGGAAAGATAATAATGTACTCTATAGAAATATTGCTTTTATCTGATGAATGAAAAGAACTAGGTGTTTTGTTGTAACTTGTGTGATATTATAGTTATACTTCATTGTAGGAAAATGTATACTTAAATTTTTGTGCCACTCTTCAAAAGTCTTTTTTTCGTAAATGGGAAAAGTTGAAAAATTCATTGCCACTCTACCCAGCCTTTTCCAAAGAGTCCTTTAAAAAGTTAGATTGAAATAGTTTTCAGTATATACTACTACTACTACTATCATAAAGATGATGATAATGATGATGCCTTCATTTACATTGTGCTTTATAATTTCAAAGGCTCCTTTACACACATCATTTAACTAGATTTTTGTAATGACACTATCTGTTATAATCAGAACAAATATTGCTATTTCTATTTTACAGGTGAAAAATAGTGAAAGTCACACCAGGCACATAGCAGTTAAAAGTTAAAGAGACTTAAAATCATTCATTCGTTTTCCCTCTCACTCTCTCTTTCTCTGTCATTCTTCTCTCTGTCTCTGTCTCTCATATTTTCACTCTTTCATCTCTATTTGGAAAAAGCTCTTATTCTGTGCCCCAATATTTGCTTCCATGTGGAGGAATATCTGTGACAGTAATACTCCTGGCTTCTCTCTACCCCCTTTTTTTTTCTTTTTTTTTTGACGCATCTGATTAGTTAGCTTGAGAGCAGGGGCTGGGCATGCAGAGATCAGCCCTTTCCACTCCATTTGTCCCTGGAATACCTGTTCAAGCAACTGCTTGCTGCTACTCCCTGCGTGAGTTTGTCAGGGGCGGGATCTCCACGTGGGCAGGCGTGGCCTGACCAGCGCTGTCTGTCCTTGGAGTGGAGAAAGTATGTCTGATAATAATACTGAACCTCATAAGGGAGCCCGCTTCTTACAGAAATAAGCCACATTCTTCAGTATTATTGTTATCCCTAATAAGGTGATCTTTTAACTCTTGTTAACAACTCTTTGTCTTTAGCCAATTTGCTCGGAACTCAGGCAAAGAAAAGAGGTACTAAATTATTGGGCCTTCTCAAAAACTCAAACCATGTTTGTTGTATATCATGAAAGTTAAAATATATATATATATACACATACATTATATATATACATATATATATATTAGCGGGAGTTAGAAATCTTTAGACATAGAATATATTCTATTGCATTTTAACTTAAAGGCCCCAGTGATACTGTGACCTTGGGGCTATTTTCAGCTGTGGTTCAAACTGTCTTGCCAGAAACCCTGGGAGTCCCTTTCCTGACTGATGGGCTTGTAGGCAAACTGGACTCCTGCACCTCGGTTCCTCCTTTCCCAGCAGCCACTTCATCTTTCCTCTATGTTCTGAGCTTCTATATTAAGTTAAATATCAGGATAAAATTCTGCTGCTAAAACTTTGAATACTCTTGATTAGATAAATATGAAAATACCAACTTTATGGAAAATCCAAAGTCTGTCTAAGGCTTTTTCTTTTACATTTGTATATATTGTATAAATTTTTGCTGAAGATTTACTTTCTTCATTATGTTCTTATAATCATTCCTAATGACAAGACTAGAAATAGCCATTCAGTCATTCCAAAAACGCTTGTGGAATATCTGCTGTATAAAGTCACAGTGCTGAGACAGGGTGGTGAGTGGTGACTGATGTGGTCCTTACCCTCACGGACCTTACTGTGTTGTGATGGAAATAGACATTCATCCAGTGTGCCATGCCATACACCATGGCAGGGCTGTGGAAGGAATGTCCACATCTCACCAAACACATGTAAGAAGGGCATATGACCTCATTAGGGATGTCAGGGAGGGCTTCTCTGAGAAAGTGATAGTTGAACTCTGAGGGATGGGAAGAAATTGGAAACATGAGAGGCGAGAACTAAATGAATTTAAATTGTTGGAAATGGATGGAACTGTAAGATATGTGGGACTGATGGGGCAAGACAGCCAACACACAAACAACCAGGGGAGCAGTGAGAACTCAGTATTGGTACAAAGGAGTACTTGGTGTCAAAAAAAAAAAAAAAAAAAAAGCCAAGAAAAGTATCAAAGGATCTCAGCACAGGAATGTTCCAGATATGAGCTGTCTTGGAAATGTCTGTGACCAACTAATAAGTCTAGAATTCAAGAGCAGGGTGTCAGAGAAAGATTAGCAAGAACAAGAGCAAAGCTGCGGCCTCAGCCTGGAGTATTGGGCAGCTTATCAAAACAACCACTTAAGCTCAGAGGAAGAGGGACTGAGACGCTGAGGCCAAGGTACAAGGTTGGAGCTGGCAGGGCAGCAAGGGGATCTCACTGCTCAGTCCAAATCTTGACCCAGAACTCAGAGTCCTCCTTGATGGCAGCTAAGATTGGTCACAAAACACAAAAGTGAAGTTCAAGTGATACCGTTCAGGTAAAACAAGGCTGTTGCAGAATGCTGAGTGTCAGGAGGAATTCAAATACCTTTACAAATAACTCACACGAAGATAAGTTAAAGATGGACGCAGACAGTTTGTCTTCTAAATTTTCAGAGCCCTCCAAAAATGTCCTCATTAACTAGGATCAGAGAATAACGTTATGGAAAAAGAGACCTTTCTGGAATCAAACATAATCCATGGCGATGATGATCCAAATTTTACAGAAAACTTTTTGTTTTCAAATATAAATGTTTATAGCTTCTAAGTAAAGCAATGTCAGAAGTGAAGAGGATTTTAAAAAAATATTTATTTGTTTGCTTATTTATTTTGGCTGCGCTGGGTCTTAGTTGCAACATGCGGGATTTTTTTTTTTTTTTAGTTGCAGCATGCAGGCTTCTTAGTTGCAGCATGCACGCGGGATCTAGTTCCCTGATCAGGGATCGAACCCGGGGCCCCTGCATCAGAAGCGCGGAATCTTACCCACTGGACCACCAGGGAAGTCCCTGAAGAGGATACTTTTAATCATGATTAGGATATTAGTTAATTCTGAACAGAATGCAAAAACCCAGTTATACGGTTGTAGTGCTTAAAGACTCATTAGCAGTCATCTAGTTCAGCTAACTTCCCAGAGTGTGTGCTGGAGCGCGTGACTCCTACATGGTCTTCTGTGAGAGAGAGTCTGTAATTTTGGAGGCGCTGCCTGCACTGTTCTCCCCCCTCCTGTCCTCACTCCTCAGCGTCTCATTTCCCAGGTCTATTACAGGCTCTTACTAGTCCTCACACACAGAACACTGAGCTTTGTTTAGCTCGGTATCTCTCACATTTATTTGCCTGCCAAACCCGTTCTGTCTTTGTGTACTACTTCTTTCTATCCAGATGTCCTGAGACACACAGTGGAAAACACTGAATCCCAAATTATCTTCTCGATGATTTTCTTTTTAGAGTGTGCGCAGTTTATAAAATGGGCATTTCATGTACGTATTTTGCTTGAATTTAGCCTAAATATGAAGCAGGTAGAACAGATATATCCACTTACAGAAGAGGAAACTGAGGCCTACAATATCTGTGTTAACTCAGGATTACCTATACTGTATATATAGTTTAAAAGTGTGTGACCATTTTGCATTGCTTTAGGAATTTTGTGCCCCAAAAGGGAAGGTATTTCCAATACCTTCCAATACCTTATAAATAATATGTACTATGATACGTGCATAAAAGCCTTTGCTAAAACTTTTGTTTCCTTATTTCCAAACCGTTTGCGTTTTCAGGGAGAAGAAAGCTTAATGGATTGTATCACAAAAATATCTAGGAGCGCCTAAGTAAATTATTTCATTTTCATCATCATGTGTGCCAGAGGTTTTTTGCTAAATGGTGCAGAGCATCCTTCCCTTTGGAATGTGTCATAGCCCCTAGAGAGTCACATCTTCATAGCATCTAACCTCCACCCTTCTCCCAGGAGACGGAGGCATAGGCTTGACTCTAAGCAAGTTTGCCTGGTTGGGGTAGGTTACTCAGTACCGTCTTGTGACATTTTTTTCCCTCTTATCCTCTTCTGAGACATTTTGTAATCAACTTGGAAAACTCACTAATTTTAACTTTTAACAAGGCAGTAAAGTTTCTGCACATGCAGAAAAGTAATATTATATTTCGAAGGACATTTAAACTGAGGAAAAACATGAAACCATGCCTATAAAATATGCACTCTGTAGTAGAGTATATTAGAATGAGACCCTAACATATTTGTATAACTTTCTAAATATCAGCATTGGTAAGATCATGAACCATTAAAAAATATGTATTGGGGCACTTTTTCTGCTAATTGAGATATAAAAGGGTACTGATGATCAGTTATCAAAAAATATAGGAAAAACTGCCTTTATAACAAAAGATTTCTCTGTACAGTTTGATTTAGTTCCATGGTTTGGCTTGTGTTTAACTGTTTAAAACTACTTTTTGTAGAACTGCTCATAGTGTAATTGACCCAGATGAGTTTTGTTTCTAGGTGGTAGTGCATTGCCATTTATATTAGAACACCTCCTTTAAGAGTGGTCACTTGTAGATCTTGATGTCTCAATCTGAGGGTGGAATAGGGCTTTATGGTCTTCTCATCTTGGCAGTTTGTCTATATTCATATTCTAGTTTGTGAATAGCAAGCCAATTTTTTTTAATAAAAAAAAATAATATTTAATAATAATTTTTAATATTTATTTATTTATTTGGTTGCGCTGGGTCTTAGTTGAGGCTCGAGGGCTCCTTAGCTGCAGCATGTGAACTCTTAGTTGCAGCATGCATGTGGGACCTAGTTCCCTGACCAGGAATTGAACCCGGGCCCCCTACATTGGGAGTGCAGAGTCTTAACCACTGCGCCACCAGGGAAGTCCCAGCAAGCCAGTTTTTAAAGGATAGCATTTATACCTTAGACTGTTAGACTTAATCTGAAAATGCTGGTATGAGCTCAAGGTTAACTCCCATCTAGCTGAGATTAAACTAGCAGAAGATGAGACTTCTCAGAAAAAGGGTGGGGGGAGGCAGTTCATGTTACTGATTCTACAAAATGTGATACACAAAATGAAGAACTACATTTTATTCCTTTGCTGTTACAGGTCTCCTGCTGACATAGCACACGCATTTTAACTTCTTACTCAACAATAGGAGTTTCTGATTTTTCATTTTCATTCATCATTTCTTTCAAAATGTTCTGTGATTTTGTTTGGTGATGATCCTCTCCTTGCATCCTCACCTCTTGTTCTCTTTCCCATAAGTATTCAGGAAGTATATAAAAGCCAACTGGGAAGTATTTACTTCTAGGTTTCTTAATGCCCAGGTCACACTGCTGTTTTGAATCAGTTTCTTTTTCTCATCCATAGCTGAAAACAAAACCAAAAAAAAAAAAAAAAAAAAAAGGCTTAATCTTGTGGGGTTAAATAAAGGAAAGAATGTAGTGAAAGAAGGAAGATTCCTTTTATGCGGGGAAGCTGTGAGCACAGACTGTGCGGGGAATGACTGAAAGTGCCTGAGGGCATTTGGTCCCTATTGGTTTTCACATCAAATGCAGTGGTGCCCACGGATAGCCTGTATTGTTGTCAGTTAAATGGGATCATGAGTGTCTGAAAGGTGTTTGAGAATGAACCGAAAATCATTTTCACAAGTGGATGATTACTTCTGCCACATGTTAACCGAACTCTATCAGAATGGCCCAGATTTTTGAGCCTGCATTAATTGCTCTTTCAACCTTGACTGAGGTTTCTCTTTAAGAAAGCCCTTTCCAGGACTAAACTACTCTATATATTGATTTTTTTCTTTCTGTATTTTTCCTTGAAAAATGAAGGCTTATAGAAGAATAGGCTTTATCATTCAACATGTAGATTGATTGTTCCATTTCTTTGAATAAAAAGCTAGAGTCAGAAGTGATCTGCCAAAAGTAATAGTCTTTTTTTTTCAAGCACCGAATAATTCCCAGTTTCTGTATACAATTATGTTTTTCAAATATTCATTAGTGATGATTTTTCACCATAAAGTAAAACCATGAACTCCCACACCATGGACTCCATGCAAATAAATCATCATATTCTCCTTTCTATTAGAACTGTATGCCACCACTCTGATTGAAACTAAACTGCAATATTCAGTAATATGTCTGGAGAATTTGTGTATGTTGAAGTGTTCTTTGAACAATCTTCAAGTTAGAAAGGTTTTAATAAGGTGCTTTTAAAGCGTTTGGATAGATGAGTTCTTTATTTCATATTACCATTTTCTATTTCAAATATGGCATAGAGAATATTAGCTGTTTCTTTACTATACTAGAAAAATATAGGGTATATTGTAGTTTAGACATACTGTGTCATGAAGATGAGTTAAATCTCAGTTTTTAAAACTAATCAAAATGAGCTCTTGAAATTTCATTAACTTTTGTGACTACATATATTAGCAAATAATATATAGCATTTATAGAAAATGGCTTAATTTATTAGTAAAACTAATTTCAGAGGTTTTTTGGCTTAAAGGAAGGCAAATCACAGAATGTTATATGGGAATCTGTTTTTTTAAAAAAAAAAATACTCCAAGGGGTACTGAATAAAAGACAAGCATTTAAAGTAATTTTATTTTACAAGCATTGTAATGTGAACATATGATGAAATGTAAATATCTACTTGAAAATTCAGCAAAAATAAGCTTCATATTTTACTGATTTTTGTTTTGCTTGAAGATTATTATTATTTATTTTTTTTTTAAATTATTATTTATTTATTTATTTATTTTTTGGCTGTGTTGGGTCTTCGCCTCTGTGCGAGGGCTTCCTCCAGTTGCGGCAAGCGGGGGCCACTCTTCATCGCGGTGCGCGGCCCTCTCACTATCGCGGCCTCTCTCATTGCGGAGCACAGGCTCCAGACGCGCAGGCTCAGTAATTGTGGCTCACGGGCCCAGCCGCTCCGCGGCATGTGGGATCTTCCCAGACCAGGGCTCGAACCCGTGTCCCCTGCATTGGCAGGCAGATTCTCAACCACTGCGCCACCCGGGAAGCCCGAAGATTATTTTTACCAAGCTTCATTTTACTCAATAAATATATTGAGACCATATTTTGGTAATAGAGTAATGTATGTTGTTAATGATCAACATATCTCTACAGAAAAGTTTTTATTCCTGTTGTCACAGAACATTCTGATGGATTTCATTAAGACTCTGCTTTTGTTTGTCCACAAATGAAAACTTTTAGAAGCAACTGTGGTATGTGTTCCAGTTGGCGTCTTAAGTTAACAGATAACTCTTTTAAGGATCACGTTGAGACCATAGAGATCGTATAATTTTTAAGTATTGAGATTCTCTAATGACCATATATAAATGTGATGTAGTAGATGAAAAATAATGACCCGTTTGCCTTGTTGATAGTAACTGTATTGACTTGAGGTTTGGCTATACCAAAACTTTTATTTTCTCTTTTTTTTTTTTTTCTCTTTTCTTGACATTTTTCCTAACAGCCTGGTACATAAACTATGTCCATACCATATTTTAAATATACAAGCAAAAATTCATAAAGTTCATTGTCTCTTAGCTTTGATATTTGAGGATAGAGCACGACCTAAGAATAGTTAGAAATAATACCCAAAAAAAAGTCGTAGGTGAGTGGAGCATTGATAACACGTTAGTTTGTTTTGTGCCTTGTTTCCTAGCTGATTCCTATGTTTCTTTGGGTGAAATAGTACTCTCCATTAGAAACAGCCCTAGAAGAGGGATTAATACTTTAAGATTATTGCTGTATTTATACTGATTTATAAAACCAAATGCTTCAAGGCTTTACTTCTATGTGTTAAATCCGAGCTTTGTGTCAGGGCTGCTAATTTCTTTGTTACCTAATCCCATGTAAGAAGAGAAGATTTTAAAGTTAAGCAGGCAATTTTTTGTTCAAAGGGAACAGCTTCTTAATACCTTACTTAAGTTGGGTGTATTGATGAAAGCAAACACTTTAAAATAGTATCTGAGCAGTTATTTTTAAATAACCCAAAATACTCTATAGTTACATGAGTATTGTGATGTATTGGAAATATTTCGATGGAAAAAGTGTTATATTGAGTATCAGTCTAGCATTGGAAATATGCGCTTTTGAACTGTGTTACATACAATAGAATATATCTTCTGCCCCCACTTAAATAATCTTGAATCAAATTTAACTCCGATTAGGGAATTTTTTTCCTAGGGTCGTACTCTAATATAGAGTGCTGGAGAATGTAATATGACTACGACTGTGAAAACTGCTGGTATGTGTTCCTTTTCCATCCATTTCTTTGTTGGTTTTTTTTTTTTGGCCATGCCACCCGGCTTGTTGCGTCTTAGTTCCCGGACCAGCGATCGAACCTGGGCCCCCTGCAGTGGAAGCTCAGAGTCCTAACCACTGGACCAGCAGGGAATTCACTCTATCCATTTCTTAGTAACTGAGATAATTTAACAAGGGTGAGAAAACATGTTTTGTTTAAAATCAGATTCTGTAGGTTGATGAAAATGAATCATGTTGAAAGCCCCACCAAAACGAAAACAAAAGACTTGCTTTTGGTTTGCTCTTTAAAACCTCTTTAAATAAGGTGACAAAAATTCACTCATTAGAGAATGTTGGTCTCATGCTGTGTGATAAATATTTATTTTATTGGGTAACATTATAAATTGTCACACAAAACCCAGTTAAATGTGTTTTCCCAGTTTGCCTGGTATTTGGCAGGTCTAATTTACATACTCTTAAAAAAAACTTTTTTAATTTGAGATAATCCTACAATTGAGAGGAAGCTAGTAATGACTCAGCAGGTTACTAAATATTCAGGGAGAATACAGTTGCATAGCAGACCGCACCCCCTTAACAACGTTACTATACGAGCCAAGGTACTCTGTCTGTCCCAGATGACAAATGCACTTCTTGGATGATGTTCTCTACACCTTTATGGGGTAGAATCAGATTTCATAAAGCTTTAAAAAAATGAATTTTTCCAGAGTTCAGACAGCAAGAAAATAATATTAATAATAGGTTTCTTAAATTCTAAACTATTTTTATAAAACAGAAATAAGTCACAAGTAAATAACTCTCAAGGATTTGTTTAATCATCACTATTGCCATTGTATGTCAAATAGATTTGGTCCTACCAGGCGTACCTTCTCCTTTTACAGGACTATGCAGTTATAATTGATGTTCATGGTAATGACCCCAAGATGTTTATAGGGTCCTTTTCTAAATCATTAAAGAATGATCAAATTATATTTTATGACTATTTGAAGTCAACCTATTGTATACAAATTCTTTAAAAATTCATTATAGATGAATATACAGTCTCTCTATGTAGAATAACTCATTTTTCAGTAATCATTGCTGTGTCAGTATAATGAAATGAATCTATTGCCTAGTATAACATAATATGTTAAATGTAACTTTAGTGTATTTTTCTGAAATTAAAAAAAACTTATTGGATTTTTATCCATAAAAGAGATAATTTATAACCTAACACTCAACATTAAAAACAACAACAACAAAAAATGGAACTCTGAATTCAACAGCAGTGCTAGGCATAAAGATGAGTTAGGAGAGAATGCATCTTGAGTGATGAATTGGGCGATTGGGATTGACATGTATACAGTGATGTGTATAAAATTGATGACTAATTAAAAAAAAAAAAGACCCAACGCAGTCAAAAATAAAAATAAATAAAATAAATAAATTTAAAAACAAAAGAATGCATCTTGGTTTTTACAGATGCTTTCTAATAAATGGATTATCTGATTGTAACCAAATATTCAAATGATTTTGGATCCTTTTTCCTTACTTTCTTTACACTTTAATCATCCCCTGATAAGACCACCCACCTACAAAGAATTTAGACTGCTCTAAATATCAGAACTTGAGAATAGCTTTGAAAACTGGAAAACCCATTTAACCATTAAAGTTTATAGGAATTCGCCACTGTACTCAAGATAAAGTGACAAAGATCCTCATCTTTGGTCTATAGATATTCAACTTAGTCATGTCAGAAATATTGTTTATGGAGCTGTAATGCCCACATCCTTCAAATCCTTAATAAAAGTGATTTTTTTCTAATGATAAAAGATGAGTTCTCATACATTGTTAATGGCAATGCAAAATTGTACAGCCATGGAAAACAATTTGGCAGTTTCTTATAAAGTTAAACACACTTTCAGTGTAACTCAGTAATCCCAATCCTAGATAATTACCTAGGAGAAATGCAAACATGTGCCCACACAAAGACTTATATGTGAATGGCTATAGCAGCTTTATTTACGATAGCCAAAAAGGTGGAAACAACTCAAATGTCCACCAACTGGTAAAAGGATAAACACATTGAAGTCATACATTGAAATAAAAAGGAATGAACTCCTGATACAGACAAAAGCTGAATCTCAAAAACTTTATGCTGAGTGAAAGATGCCAGACACCAAAAGCTACATACTGTATAATTCCACTTATATGACATCCTGGAAAACAAAAAACTATAAGGTCAGAAATCAGATCAGTGGTTGCAAAGCTGTGGCTGTGAGGAGGAGATGGATCATAAAAAGGCATGAAGGAGCCTTTGGGTGGGGGGTGGAAGTGTTCTATAAATTCATTGTGGTGGTGGTTACATTCCTCCTATTTCAAGTTTCATCCAATTATACACCTAAAATGGGTGAATTTTACTTTAGGTAATCTACCAGTAAACCTTACTTAAATGACAACAACAACAAAAAAATGGAAGACATGCTCAAGATAGAAATTGTGAAAATGGAGAAAGGCATGAAGAAGAAAATAAAATTTATCTTTAATCTCACCAGCCAGATACTCACTTCAGGTTTCCCATTTTGATACATCTTTCTGGATTTTTATCCCCATGCATACAGTATAAGTTCATGTGACAGCTTTTTTAAAACAATATTATTATAATTTTCCCTATCATTCTTTTTGGCCTCACTCTTTTTTTTTTTTTTTAAATCTTCATTGGAGTATAATTGCTTTACAATGGTGTGTTAGTTTCTGCTTTATAACAGAGTGAATCAGTTATACATATACATATGTCCCCATATCTCTTCCCTCTTGCGTTTCCCTCCCTCCCACCCTCCCTATCCCACCCCTCTAGGTGGTCACAAAGCACAGAGCTGATCTCCCTGTGCTATGCGGCTGCTTCCCACTAGCTATCTGTTTTACATTTGGTAGTGTATACATGTCCATGCCACTCTCTCACTTTGTCCCAGCTTACCCTTCCCCCTCCCTATGTCCTCAAGTCCATTCTCTAGTAGGTCTGTGTCTTTATTCCCGTCTTGCCCCTAGGTTCTTCAAAACTTTTTTTTTTTTAATCCATGTATGTGTGTTAGCATACGGTATTCGTTTTTCTCTGACTTACTTCACTCTGTATGACAAACTCTAGGTCCATCCATCTCACTACAAATAACTCAGTTTTGTTTCTTTTTATGGCTGAGTAATATTCCATTGTATATGTGTGCCCCATCTTCTTTTTCCATTCATCTGTTGGTGGACACTTAGGTTGCTTCCATGTCCTGGCTATTGTAAATAGAGCTGCAATGAACATTTTGGTACATGACTCTTCTTGAATTATGGTTTTCTCAGGTTATATGCCCAGTAGTGGGATATGGGTCGTATGATAGTTCTATTTTTAGTTTTTTAACGAACGTCCATACTGTTCTCCATAGTGGCTGTATCAATTTACATTCCCACCAACAGTGCAAGAGGGTTCCCTTTTCTCCACACCCTCTCCAGCATTTACTGTTTGTAGATTTTTTGATGATGGCCATTCTGACTGGTGTGAGGTGATACCTCATTGTAGTTTTGATTTGCATTTCTCAATGATTAGTGATGTTGAGCATCCTTTCATGTGTTTGTTGGCAATCTGTATATCTTCTTTGGAGAATGTCTATTTAGGTCTTCTGCCCATTTTTGGATTGGGTTGTTTGTTTTTTTGATATTGAGCTGCATGAGCTGCTTGTATATTTTGGAGATTAATCCTTTGTCAGTTGCTTCATTTGCAAATATTTTCTCCCATTCTGAGGGTTGTCTTTTCGTCTTGTTTATGGTTTCCTTTGCTGTGCAAAAGCTTTTAAGTTTCATTAGGTCCCATGTGTTTATTTTTGTTTTTATTTCCATTTCTCTAGGAGGTGGGTCAAAAAGGATCTTGCTGTGATTTATGTCGTAGAGTGTTCTGCCTCTGTTTTCCTCTAAGAGTTTGATAGTGTCTGGCCTTACATTTAGGTCTTTAATCCATTTTGAGTTTATTTTTGTGTATGGTTTTAGGGAGTGTTCTAATTTCATACTTTTACATGTAGCTGTCCAGTTTTCCCAGCACCACTTATTGAAGAGGCTGTCTTTTCTCCATTGTATATTCTTGCCTCCTTTATCAAAGATAAGGTGACCATATGTGCGTGGGTTTATCTCTGGGCTTTCTATCCTGTTCCATTGATCTATATTTCTGTTTTTGTGCCAGTACCATACTGTCTTGATTACTGTAGCTTTGTAGTATAGTCTGAAGTCAGAGAGCCTGATTCCTCCAGCTCCATTTTTCTTTCTCAAGATTGCTTTGGCTATTCGGGGTCTTTTGTGTTTCCATACAAATTGTGAAATTTTTTGTTCTAGTTCTGTGAAAAATGCCAGTGGTAGTTTGATAGGGATTGCACTGAATCTGTAGATTGCTTTGGGTAGTAGAGTCATTTTCACAATGTTGGTTCTTCCAATCCAAGAACATGGTATATCTCTCCTTCTATTTGTATCATCTTTAGTTTCTTTCGTCAGTGTCTTATAATTTTCTGCATACAGGTCTTTTGTCTCCTTAGGTAGGTTTATTCCTAGATATTTTATTCTTTTTGTTGCAGTGGTAAATGGGAGTGTTTTCTTAATTTCATTTTCAGATTTTTCATCATTAGTGTATAGGAATGCCAGAGATTTCTGTGCATTAATTTTGTATCCTGCTACTTTACCAAATTCATTGATTAGCTCTGGTAGTTTTCTGGTAGCATCTTTAGGATTCTCTATGTGCAGTATCATATCATCTGGAAACAGTGACAGCTTTACTTCTTCTTTTCTGACTTGGATTCCTTTTATTTCTTTTTCTTCTCTGATTGCTGTGGCTAAAACTTCCAAAACAATGTTGAATTATAGTGGTGAGAGTGGGCAGCCTTGTCTTGTTCCTGATCTTAGTGGAAATGGTTTCAGTTTTTCACCAGTGAGAACAATGTTGGCTATGGGTTTGTCATATATGGCCTTTATTATGTTGAGGTAAGTTCCCTCTATGCCTACTTTCTGGAGGGTTTTTTATCATAAATGGGTGTTGAATTTTGTCAAAAGCTTTTTCTGCATCTATTGAGATGGTCATATGGTTCTTCTCCTTCAATTTGTTAATATGGTGTATCACATTGATTTGCGTATATTGAAGAATCCTTGCATTCCTGGGATAAACCCCAGTTGATCATGATGTATGATCGTTTTAATGTGCTGCTGGATTCTGATTGCTAGTATTTTGTGGAGGATTTTTGCATCCATGTTCATCAGTGATATTGGCCTGTAGTTTTCTTTCTTTGTGACATCTTTGTCTGGTTTTGGTATCAGGCTGATGGTGGCCTCATAGAATGAGTTTGGGGGTGTTCCTCCCTCTGCTATATTTAGGAAGAGTTTGAGAAGGATAGGTGTTAGCTCTTCTCTAAATGTTTGATAGAATTCGCCTGTGAAGCCATCTGGCCCTGGGCTTTTGTTTTTGGCCTCACTCTTAATGGCAACCTAATCATTTTAACTGCTTGATTCTTAGATGGTTTTTGAGTTTTTGCTCTTAAACAACATTGATGAACATCTTTTTTCTTCATTCTCCCCTCAATTTTAAATGTGTCTTTTATGCCAGGAATCTGCTTTTATACAGTGAAAACGCAGCTAGATGGTGATATTGATGCCTGATTCCAGAACTCATGCTTATAGTGAAAAATCTCAGATTTGTTGAAGTTTCTTGTGTTCTTATTTGGTATAGTTATCTTTTCTGATATCTTTTATTTATGTTCAGAAATTTCGTATGTAAAATTTTTGTCTGGCTAATATGAAAACTAAAGGGCAGGAACTATCATATTTTTCCTACATAGCATTTGTAACATTTCCTTTATGCAGAAATGTTTACTTTTGTTGAATGTAACTTTTTTCTTATATAGAGACTAAAACTCTTATGAGCAATTTCTTTCTAGAAATGTTTGATCAATTGTGACTTCTTCTGTATATATTCTGTTGAATTCTAGTGCAATAGTGCATAATACCTCAAGGCCCAACATTCAAATGCTTACCTTGGTTCCAGTCTTGAATTGTCTGTTATTCTAATAATATCTTTCAGTATACACGTGTAAATCCACCCACCCCTCTGCTTTCTGTCTTCACAGAAACCATACCTTTTCATTCCAAATGTGGTGAGGCATCATTTTTAATGAGGTTGCAGATGACAGTATTATCCCTTATGCAGAACCTTCACTGTCTGCAAGACTTACACTTGCTTGTGGTGTTGATGGTTTGTGTACCCCTATTCACTTTCACTTATGTCTGATCTAGTAGCCCAGCAGCATGCTAAGTGAGACACGTTGAAGAACCAGCCTGTGGTCACAGGCAGCGGTTATTCCAGATGCCCTCTTGGCTCCTCGGCAGCTATTTGGTGCACACCTTGCTAGTGAACTTGTACAGAGAGCATCTGTCATGTCCACAGTGTATAGCTCCTGAGGTCATTGCTGTTAACCCTGTAATAGGAGCTTGGGTGTGTGCCTTTCAGCAGAGGAAAATTACATAGGGAAGACAGAAAGAGAGCAACTAAACACCTATCACTGGGACCATAGAAGAGAAATTAGAAGCTAGAGCAAAGATGGGGCAAAGGGTTTCAAGGGGCCCTCAGGAGGAGCTAGTGAACAGGTGAGAACAGTAGCGGTAGATATTTCTGATAGACTCTAAATGCATTCGCATTACATCCACAAGCGCAGATAATAGGTCATCAAGGGTATTCTGAGAACCAAATAGAAGTTCGCCAAACCCTTCAGCTAGCTGATGTGTCTGAGAGAAAGAAAATATATAATTAATTTGGGCAGTTTTGGGTGATGCTTTACAGGAAAGAGCCTAGGATTTATGTTGACTTTTAGTAACCCCATGTTTGTTTGTATGTTTTTATTCAGAAAATTTAGAAATACAGGGAATAAAGAAGGCAACTCAAATCTTCCATAATTCCACCACTCAAAGGCACTATTACTAAAATTTTGGATTATCTATTTCGTATTTTTTTTTTTTACAAATTTCAAATCACTAAGTATTTATGTATCAATAGTTTTGAATCTGCTCTTTTCCCATAACATTATGCAATGAGATTTTCTTTATGTTATTTTATCAAAAATATTTTTTCAGTGGCATAGTATTTCTATGCATTTTCCAGCATTTATTAAACATTCACCTACTGTTGGACGTTTAAGTTTTTACCTTTTTCATAATGTAAATAACACTGTTTTAAGTATCCATGTAGCATACATCTTTGTGTGTGTATCTAATTATTTCCCTAATTCCATGATGAAGAGGTGGAGACCGTTTCTGTATACTGCCATGTTATCCTACAGTTAGGTGGTCTTATGTTACACTCCACTAGCAGTGAATAAGAAATCCCATCATTTCAGCACACCTTAGCTAATATCCCATATTTTTTTCAAAAGGGGGCAAAGAGTATGTTTGTTTTGTTTTACAAAAGAGAGTTATTTTCATAAGACAGAAACTAAAAATTCAAGCTAAGGTTTCAGTTTTTAAAATTGAGAGAAAGTCTGAGGACTTTAAGCCCCTAAACAAACTATTAGCTATAGTCCTTTTTTTAAATCACTCAGAATTGTTTATAAATTAAGTTAGTTTGAATAACCTCTGCAGTGTTAAACCTCCACATTAGCAAAAGGGATTGTGATAAAATATTGAAAAGTCTTACTTTAATTTAAAAATTAGCTCTCTATTTGTCATATTTTAAACTTCTAACAATGTTTTCCACTTTTGTAGGAGGTATGTGGTATAATTTTAAATAGCTCTCCATGACACACTCATACTTGATTAATTTTTAATTTCTTCTTTTTCCTCCTTGATACTTAAGCTTACATCTGTATATTCAGTAAGAACAAAAGTTCTCTTCTCCAATGATTGACTACTTGAATCATTTCAATTCAGGTTACTAATAGTGCAAAGTTAAACAAAAGCCTTGGTTGAAACTGTGTTACATTATACAGTGTCGTCTTCATTATTATCTAAATTTCATGGTTAGGAAAATTTGCAGTAAGAAGCTTGCATAAGTCAGGCAAATCTCCGAATTATGGAGCTGGCAGGGACCTCAGAAATCATCACATCCAGTCCTTTCATTTGATAGTTGAGGCAATGGAAACTGAGATTGGTGCAGGCACATCTCGGGAACACTCAGCTGGGCAGCGACCCTTCACCATGGGTTCTGGACTCTGCAGCCAGCTCCCTGCCAGGCCACACTCCTCAGCCCCGGTCACCTGAGAGCTGAAACATTTGGTACTATAGCCTCAATCTGTAGCCTTTGTCTCTCCTAAGAAATATGTGTAAGAATAAAATTCCTACTGCTTCTTTGATTATCCTTTCTAACTCCAACTTCGCTCAATTTGTGGGAAGAACTGACAATTGATAATCCACATAAATCAATTCCCTTTCAAAAAGCCTTAGAACAGGTTCAGTCATTTTGTAACACAGAAGCTGCGTGCTGTCACAGATTCCAAATGAACTAAACTTTGCCTTTAGCAGGCTTGTCGCAAGAATAAATACCTATGGAAGAAATACCATTACGTGGAACCACACCATTATTCATGTAAAGTATTCTTTTACTTGTTTTTCTTACCAGATATCTGTATGCCCTTGGACAGAAGGTCTGGAAAAGATGGAAAAAACGTTACTTTGTTCTTGTTCAGGTAAGTAGATTTTTTTCCTGTTACATAATCACTCTAAGCCATTCTCAAATTTTTTGTGGGTTGTATCTGTCAATATTCACTGTATCAGAAATTAAAACTGAGAAATTTTAAAAATATTTTAATTCATTTTAAAATAAAAGTGGTAAGTCCATTATATGCCAACGCAAATAACCTTTTTATTTAAAATAACTATTTTTCAGGCCAAACATTTTAGTGATATGAGTGGCATTATTTTATGCTTTTGTACCCCTCTTTAATGTTCTGGCTTAATAAAATAGAATGCAGCTGCATTTTCACATCAGCTTCTGCCTTCAATCTGTTGCAATCTCAGGTGAAATTTAGCCTCTGGAAAACTCCACTATACGCTCTTGAGAGAGTAAGTGTGAAACAGGCAAAGATGTTTGAATATTGTTAGAAAAATGGTTTTGACTTCACAAGTCCCTGAAAGGATCTTGAAGAGCTCCAGGATCCCAAGAGCATACCTCGAGAGTCACTGCATTGTTCTGATAGTTCATGGATAAAACTTAGTACATAGAAACATGCATTTTTATAAAAATGTACCATATATATCACTTATTCACATGTACAGGTCTTTAAATTACCTTGACTGGTAGATTTGTTTGTGATAGGATTCTGAATGTAGACAGGTTATTGGAATGTACACTTCAGTTGACTCTTTTCTGTTTTGGTTTGGTTTTTGAATCATGGATGACCTTTGCTCATGGAATATACTCATTTAGTTAAAGTTACATTAAAGAATAACTTTGAGTAATAGTCATTCCATTTCATGATAAATGCAAGCTGTTTTGTTCCCAGTGAATATTTATGAAAAGAGAAGCTCTCTTGGGATCCTTAACACAAAACAGTCTGTAAAATCTCATCGATTCCTATTCACACATTAAGTAGTTTAAATAGCCCAGATCAGATTAACATGGTGAAATTCCAAGGAAGGAAAATTATTTGCTGTCTTCCAGAAATAAAGCCGTCTATCAACTGCTAGATAAAATTATTTTATTGATGTGCCATAATAGCATGGTAACTTCATGAAAAGTATAACCTTTTCATCAAAAGTGCTTTTTTTCCCCTGGGTAAAGTGTGACTTTTTCTTATGTAAATAGAACCAATATTTGGTCAACCAGTTTAATAAAAGATGCACACATGTGCGCACACACACTGACAATCTTTTGATATAAACCCCAAGCGTTTGCTTTGAGAAAGGGCTCCCTGTTGGGAGTTCTCAGTGATCTTCCTCCAAAAACCACACCTATAAGCCATCTTCTTTGGTTTCCAGGTTTAATTTCTTGACGTTGGCACAAGAATTGAAATGCATTTACCAGGCAGTTTGAGTGCAGATCTTTCTCCACTTATAGATGTCTCACCCACATCTAATTTGACAAGTTTGTGTTAGTGACTTGTCTTTGTCAAAGCTTTCCAAGCATTCAACTGATTTTTTTGTAGGAAGTGCAGCTTCTTTTTCATAGTCATATGTCATTCATTTACATAGAATCTCATACGTTCCCATCCCATAAGTTCAATAGCTGATGTTATTGGCCTAAGCAAACCCTACTGACTCTTAGCAAGCATAGAGTTTAACTGGTGGAAATATGTATGAGAGCACATGAGAATGTCACCCAGTAACCACAGATGTTCAACGTGTCATACCTTTTAGTCATTATGGTTTTTTTAGAGCAGTTTTAGGTTCACAACAATGTTTAAGGGAAGGTACAGAGATTTCCTGTATATCCTCTGTCCCCAGACATAGCCTCCTCCACTGTCAACATCACTCACCAGAGCGGTACATTTGTTACCAAGGATGAACCTACGTTGACACATCATCTGCATCAAAAGTCCGTAGTTTTTATTAGGGTTCACATTTGGTGTTGTACCTCTGTGTATTTGGACAAACATACTATTCATTATTGTAACATCATACAAAGCGTTTTCACTGCCTTGAAAATCCTCTGTGTTCTGCCTATTCATCTTCCCCCCCACCTTTGGCAACCCTTGATCTTTTTACCATAGTTTTGCCGTTTCCAGAAAGTCATAGAGTTGGAATCATGCAGTATGTAGCCTTTTCAGATTAGCTTCTTTCACTTACAAATTTGCATTTAAGACTTTTCCATATTTTTTCGTAGCTCGAAAGCTCATTTCTTTTTAGCACTAAATAATATTCCATTGTCTGGATGAATCACAGTTTATTTATTCATCTGCTGAAGGACATCTTGGTTGCTTCCAAATTTTGGCAGTTATGAATTGAGCTGCTATACACGTTTGTGTGCAGGTTTTTGTGTAGACGTAACTTTCCAGCTCCTTTGGGTAAATGCCAAGGAGTGTGATTGCTGGATCATATTTGTTATTTTTTAAAGAATAAATCAGAGAATGTTTGTTGTGTAGAGATCCAGTGAAGTGACAGTAGGCTAAAAGAGTTTCTTATATACTGATTGTCTTAATATGAAAACTAGGCCTTAGTAGATCAGTTTTGAGAGGTCAAATGGACACCTCATGCTCCTGGCCAGGTAAAGTTCAAGGTAATCCTTTGCTCCTCTTCTGGCCAGGTAAAGTTCAAGGTAATCCTTTGCTCCTTACCTTATTTTCTGGCATATGATCACAAGAATCAAGTTATAAAACAACCACGTATACTTTATCACCCCATAAGAGAGTTTAGAAATGAAAGAAGGAAGTTGAATACTTTTGAGATCATTAATTGGTATGTCTTTTAGGAACATTAACCATGTCTTTGGAGAGCTAGAAAGTTCTCCACGTAACAAAAATATGTTTAACATTTTAAAGGCAAAATTCAGTTTAAACCAAAGGAGGTAAACCTCTATACCCCATAATTAAAATTTAGGAAAAACACCACCATACTATCATGATTTCGGATTTATTCTACCTGAGGTATCATCTTAAAATTTGAAGTCATATTTAAGCATTGTATCTTTACACAAATATATGTATGTACGTGTACTCACACAAAGAATCCCATGCCCAAGTGTTTTGAGATTTACATGCCAGTAGTCTGGCAACTTTTTTGGAGTTTTAAATACAACTGAATCTTCCTTTCAATTCCAAATGTAATGGGAAGACAAATTGAATGTACCCACTTCAAAATCAAGATGGGGAAAAAAAAAAAAAATCAAGATGGGTATGTATGGAGATTGAGCAAGAAGGACTCATTGGGAAGAACCAGGTAGTTTTATCAGTATTTTTAAAGATAGCTCTCATTCTATTGGCAAATAGTTCATAGATCTATACCTGCAGGCTGCACTATTAAAAGGTGAAGGAGTCATTTTCGGAGAGGACAGTATACCCCTGCTGTGTCTGCTGCCGCCATCGTCACAGTGGTGCTCTGGTGATAATGTGAATCTCATCACCACTTGTGAGTGTGTATTATATGAGTGATATAGCTGGAGATCTAGCCATCAGCCCAAGAATTTGTACTCATAAAAATTGATTGAGAGTCGGGTGTGGTCAGCTGCAAAGTCATTGTTCAAAGTGAACACTTGCAGAGCTGCTGAGGTGAAGAGACTTTTCAAAGACTCTTACATAAACATTTAAATCAGAGTTGAAAATGGGAAAATGAATTACTTATCCATGTGGGGTGTTTATTTAGCTTCTAAGTAAGATTAGTTTTGGACCCCATTTAGATTCTGAAGCCAGTATAGTTACAGTATTAAATAGACCTTTCACGTATTTAAGAGGCTGCATTTGTTTTTCATGAAGGTAAATTTTGGTTCAAGCCAAACTGAAAGAACAGTGATTTTGAGGAATATGTTTGAACTCTTACCAAAACTTACATGTGTTTGTATTAAACTTATATGTTTTGTTATGCTTATTCAGTGTTTTAGTATTACATTTGGAGGATATCATTGGCGTAAAGTACTTATGACACTAATATGTTTTAGTTCATTATAATAAACCATTCAGTAGCTTTAAAATTCTATACTTGTATTTATGATTTAACCAAACTGAATTATTTCATAATTCTGTATTCAGCTAATGCCTATTCAAAAAACTGTATGCCCCCAGATATTGCATATTCTGTGGTAATATAAAAATTCCTGAAGCACTCACCTATTAATACAATTATTGCTATATTTAATCTAATATTTATTATGCAAATGTGGCGGGCATTTATGGGAAACACTTTTGCTACATTATCTCTTTTACTCTTCAGAATAAGGTTTATTTGAGGGTAGGTATTATCCCCACTGTACAGATTAAATTGATGTACAAAGAGGTTATATAATTTGCCCAGAATTATACTGTTAGTAAGTGGTAGAGTCAAGTGATTCATCCAGTTCTGTCAGTCTCTAGAGGCTAAGCTCTTATTTCCTCTGTCACGGTGCCATGATCAAATTAATGCACACAACTACAATTGATCTGAAGACAAACAGATAAATGAATAATCACTGTGGATCATTCATTTCACGAAGTACAAAACAGTGTCACTACATTAAAGAAATGGCCAGTGACTGGTGGCATAAAGAGTCCCATGCTCATGAAGGCCACTTACCATATGACATTACTGGAAACTGAAGAAGATAGACATCTATGTTGTTTTGGCCCTGTATCAAAGTGTTCACTGCTTGTTGTCGATGTGTCAGAATCATGACTTGAAGTTGCTGCAAACAACAGCAGGCTATCAAGACATAATGTTAATTACATATCAGCTGAATTGGCACAGTCAGCCATGCCACTGAGTGATCATTACATGCTGCAAACATACGAGAACCACTCTGTTAGTGAGATGCCATCAAAATCTGCTCTAAACTTAAAGAAGTGGCTGCCCCAGCCCATTGATATCTGAAATATTCAGCACACCTGGAGAAGCACTGCAGCAGGCTACTGTCACAGTTCTGAGAATGCCACTACTGCAGGAAATTATATGGTCTAGGTTTAGTCTTAGGACGTAAGCTGATGTTTGCTTATAGTAATGCAAAGTGAATAAATATGCTGCTGTCAAATCAAGAAGGTCATAGGGTAGTGGCTCTGTGGCTTTATGTTTTAAACTGATTTAAAATTTACAGACCCAAGACATGCTCAGTATAGGATAAAATCAAACCATACACAAGTATTTATGGCAGCAAATGAAAGGCCCTCTTCAGCACCCCTACCAGCATGGCCACCTTATTCCAGTCTTCCCCCCAAATAGCCACATAGACCTTTTAAACTTGTTTCAGTCTAATCCAACCCTAATGGAATCATTCCATATATTGATACATTTGTTTTGTGAATTGTTTTGATCCTCTTATTTTTTTACTGGAGTATAATTGCTTTACAATATTGTGTTAGTTTCTGCTGTACAACGAAGTGAATCAGTTATACATATACATATATCCCCTCCCTCCCACCCCACGCCCTATCCCACCCACCTAGGTCATCACAGAGCACTGAGCTGAGCTTCCTGTGCTATACTGCAAGTTCCCACTAGCTGTCTGTTTTACACAAAGTAGTGTATTTATGTCAAACCTAATCTCCCAATTCATCCCACCCTCCCCTCCACCCCCTGTGTCCACACATCTGTTCTCTACATCTGCATCTTCTCTATTGCTGCCCTGCAAATAGGTTCATCTGTACCATTTTTCTAGATTCCACATATATGTGTTAGTATACGATATTTGTTTTTCTCTTTCTGACTTACTTCACTCTGTATGACAGACTCTATGTCCATCCACATCTCTACAAATGACCAAATTTCATTCCTTTTTATGGCTGCGTAATATTCCATTGTATATATGTACCACATCTTCTTTTAAAATATATCATAAAGTTACCATGTCAGTATTTAAAAATCTGTTTTATTCTTTTTAATGGACAATTGGATCCCATAGTGTAGATTAAGATAATTTATGTAACAATTCCTCTTTTTGAGACATTTAAGTTCCTTTTTTTTAATCAACAGATAATGCTGGAATCAATATACATGCATAATCTTTGGGTGTATGTGGGAGTATTCCTATAGAAATGAAATTGCTGGGCCAAAGGCATAGATACCTATAATGTGAAGTAAGATTTATAAAGCTCTAGCTGACTCATGAATGCTTAAATACTCACCAAAACTTTTTTTTTTTAATTTGTCTTTTTTATAGTTAATGGTCATTATGTGTCAAGTTGCATGTATTATCTTTCAAAATGCACGTATGAAAGAAACTTAAAAATTCTTTTGGTTGTGGAGCTTATTTGGAACAAAATCTCAGAGGAAAAGAATTTTTTTAAGTTTCATTTTTAAGATAACTTTTGCTTTGTGATAATTGAGTTTTCCATAGCCAAAAAAAAGAACCAAAAACAAGAAAATGGCCATATTAATTTATACAATTTGCCTTTGGGCATTAACGAACTAATGCATTTACTCTTCAAAATGGTTCTAAAGTATCATTTACCTATGTCTCAAGAGCTAAAACTATAAAAGAAAGTAGAGTGGGAGTAGGGCTGAATTTGGTAAGGAGTATCTCATAAAGATCAGGATATGATCACAATGCAAAAATTCCTCTTTTGCATATACCCTGTGTTCCCTTAAAATTTGTGTTGTTATTTTCATGTTTAGATTGCAAAGAAATGTCTGTTTCTCTTCTTTGCTAGCTCATACCTATATGAAAGAGCAAAGGCCCTATGAATGAGGAATGTACAATATTGTGACAATATCCTTTATCTGAATTAAATTTTAATGGGCTTAATTTTTTTGTTTTATAAGACTCAACTTTAAAATGCTGTATGTGTATATCTTTATGTGTATGCATGCATTCATATGCATATATATATTTACACATACATGTGTAGTGTTCCTGCCACATAATTAAGACTTGGTAAATGTAAGATAAATTAATATCTCACCTTTAATTTGGGTTCCTTCTCAAACCTCTATATGGAACATAAAATTGACTTATATTTGAGCATACTTGAACCAAAATGGTGGTGTCGTCTTTGATGACTCTTTTTTCATTGCCCCCATGTCAATCAGAAAATACTGTTTTATCTATAGCCAGAACAGTATCCTGCTTGCATTCAATTCTTTCCATCTTCTCTGCTACTGTTCTAGTTGAAACCACTGTTATCTTCACATGGATTTTCACAATAGAATCCCAGCTGTTCTCTCTGCTTCTACTTTCTACCATTCTCTTTACAATCCATTCTTCACATTGCCAGAATAATCTATTTGAAGCATAACTCAGATTTTGCCAATTTTCTGTCTAAATCCCTCCATGACTTCCCATTACACTTAGAATAACCTCTGACTCTAACCTAGAGAAGGTCCTATATATTGTACATATTGTGGCCTCTAGCTTCCTCTTTGATGAGGCTTTGCCTGTCACTGAGCAGCACGTTCACTTGTAATGCCCTGCGCCCAGATTAATCGCAGTGCCAAGAACTGGAGTTTAGCACCTCCAAGTCACCAGCCCCCTCTCTCAAATATATGATAATACGAGTTTATTTCTAAAGTGTGATTTCTATGCAAATATGCCTTTGAATTAAGTCTCCCTACCTTTCTTCCACTCAGTTGTTGCTTGGCTACCCCTAAATGCATCTAAAGAAATTCTGAACATTTATTCTACTGCTTCTATTTTCCCTGTGACTGGCTTATTCTACCTACCCACTTAGGTATCAGGTCAAATGTCACCTTAAATAGGTCTTTTTTACCCACCCAATCTACAGTGACTCCCTGTCACATTACCCTGTTTTATATTTTTCAGAGCATTTTTCTCTAATCAAAGTTGTCATCCTTATATATCTATTTTTTAATTATCTCTTTACCCCTTCTAGAATATATGCTCCATGAAAATAAGGACCTTGTCTTTCTTATAATCTACTGTGAGTAGAAACTGCCGAAATATTTGTTCAATAAAAGAGTATATGTGAATCAGTCTGAGCATTGTTTTAAAAAGACTGCCTTTCCTCTTTTTAATTTATACACTGATTGCTAAATCTTTTTTATGCCATTTGGTCAAGACAGTAAATATATATTTCCTTCAAATCCATCATGATCTTGAAGATATATTCATTTTCCTTGATTAAATTAAGCTCTGGGATTTTTTTTTTTTTTTTTTAAGTAACTCTAGCAGCACCTTTGGCCTCTGCCAAGAACATTTCCAGCTAAGGATTTTTAAGCCTTAATCTTTACTGAAATTAGATGGTGGCAGTTGCTAAGCTGCCAGCTGTTAACATGATCCCTGCGGTAGGAATACAACACACAAACCTGAATGCTGCGGTGTCTAAGAACTCACCGTTAGCAGTTACACGTGTGGACACAGACAGGTGTTAAACAGGTTGGCAATTGAAAATAAAATGGGAGGTTTCCCAGGCCAGATGCAGGTACCTCGTGGGACCTCAGCAACTCAGGTGCCCCATCAGAGGTAATGATGCCGAAACCTGATTTAGCGCTGTCCTCAGATTAAAGTCTGTTTATATCCCCCAATTCTCAGCAAATCCATTCTTTATGGAGTTATTAAGAGTGGATTGGGTTAAGGATATTGAATGTTTATCATTGCTCTGTCTTTCCACTGAATGGATTTTCAATTGCAATTATAGTATATAAGCTTATAAGTAAGCTTAGGCATGAAAACAAATGCTAGATCAGAATAGGTCAGACCACCTGTTTCTATCTAACTTCCTGGTATGTGAAGATGGGGCAGAGCGGAGGCTGCAAGACTGCCTTCAGCTGGAAGCATGGGGAGCATGGCAAAGCCCTGGCCCCTGTAGCTTATCCTTCAGCAGCGTACATTAACTATTAGTGCCAACTGATACTGACAGTTCTTTTTGTTCAGAGTGCAACTCCTCCAGTTTACCCTCACTCTGGATACTGGCTAGCAAACCAGTAGCTACAAGGTGTTGACACTATTCGGAAGGATTCACTTGAATTTATACTACAGGTTCATTGTAGGGTTTGCCTCTGGAATGTGATTTAGCAGGACCTTGAAAAAGAGACGGGCAAAAGTGAAGGCGCTTGGGGACATTAGAGGAATCAAAAGCATAAAACACAGCATCATTTTATGGAAGCGGAACCAGGAGCCAGTGAGTCAAAAGGATAGTGTTCGTAGTTAGTTGCTTCCTGAGCCAGAGTATTCGAAAGCCAAATTGCACTTTTTTCAGTTGTCTCCTGGGTCCGATTTCCTAATTGTCAGTGACAGCTTTGTTGGTCGTTGGTATTTTGTTACTCTTCCATCTGTACTCTTCATTAAAACTCTGGGCCCAATTATCTGTGATAGACTCCAGGACTGTTAGGTGACCTTTGAGATATTAGAGTAAACAAAATGTTAAAAGAAGTACAAAATAATACATATTTAATGCCATTTAAATTACCATGACTTTCAAAAGTAGGCGATCTCTCTAAAGCTGGAGGTTTTTTGGCCTTGGGTTTTTTTCTTGGTATCTCTAAAGATTTTGAAATTGGTACTTAAACATATCCATCATGTTAAGAGATAATTGTATTATTTAAAGGTAGCTAGAAATACAATACTTAAAGCATAAAACAGCAACTGAACCTGTACTTCAAGTTATATAAAGAAAAAAGCAACATTGATGTAAGCGTTTTACACTGACTGTAAAAAACAAGTAGCCTTTTGACGGGTAGTTTTTAAGGCTAGATCTTTTTTTTTTTTTTTTTTTTTAAATATTTGTTTATTTATTTGGCTGCACCAGGTCTTAGTTGTGGCATGTGGATCTAGTTCCCTGACCAGGGATCGAACCCAGGCCCCCTGCATTGGGAGCGCAGAGTCTTAACCACTGGACCACCTGGGAAGTCCTAAGGCTAGATCTTAAATAGCAAGCACATTTTTAGCATTTTAGGTGCGTTATGCATATCAAGTCTGGATTGTTTAATGTGTGACAACACGAACATGATTTATATAAAGAGCTTTAGAGATTAATCTTTATTGTTTTAAGAGAATAATTTTTTAAAATATACATTGAAATATATATTCAAGATAATGTCCATTAGAAATGGAGGGACTAATATCTAAAACTATATTTAAAAGCATCTCCAATTTTTCTTCTCCCTCAGTTTCTTGTTCATTTACGTATCCATTCAACAGGTATCTTCAGTAACATAGTCACTGTCTTCTTAATGGAAAGAAACAATGCATGAGACTGGGGAGAAATAGAAAGATAAAGGGGGAGAGAACCAAGTGAGTCTGGAAAGCAGAAGGCTGAGGCGTGGAAGTCGACAGTCCTTAGTCATTCCCAGCATGGAAGCATACAGCCCCCAAATCGGGTCAATCCCCAAGTCAGTCAGGTGCCTTCACACCTGTTGCAGAACAAACTGCATCTCTAACCCACAGTGAAATGACTCTAGGAAGACACAAAAGCATAGAGAGAAGGTTGATGGTTCCCTGACAGTTGGATTTGATTTATTGGGAGACCACTGCATAACAGGCAAGCACTGTGCTAGGTGCTCTGCGTCAGTATCTCCAGTTCTCTCAAAGCCCTGTATAACATGAGTCATCGTTGTCTCTGTTTTACAGAAAATCAAACTGAACTATACAGGGCTTAAAGTAATTTGTCCAGAGTCTTGTCAAAGTTAAGTTGGAAAGAATAAGGTTAAGCAATTGAGGGGGATATGAAACTGGGACTTGGATTTGAAATGGCAGACTCATTTGTTAAACCTGGCTTATCCCCCTTCACTTCCGATTGAAATGCTTCCAATATTGAAATATGATTGTCTTCAGAGAGCCCTTTTCTGGCCACATTATCAAAAATAGACTCCCTTCAATGGCATACTCTTTACTCTGCTTTATTTTTCTTGAAAGCAATTCACCACCCAAAATTTTTGTAGGTATCTCCTTGTTTATTTGTAATTCAGTCTTCTCCACCTCACTATGTGAGATTGATTTTATTTTTCTAATTTTTTTTTTTTCTGATTCTGGTGCTGGGGACATTGTTGTATGCTCAAGGCCTAGAAAAATACACTGTAGATATTCAATAAGTATTTGTTGAATGAATGAATAACAGGGGAAAAACGACCCATAAGAACATGGAAGAAGATAATAAAAATCGTAGATGTACATGAAACTACAGTCAGTTACTTACCATTCTGACTAGTAAGCAATGAAAGACTAATTCTCGCATTTCTAAAAGGTATCAAGGAAGGACCAGATGTGTCTTCCTAAAAAAAGACCAGTTAGGCAGGAGCAGTCACATCAGTCTTCAAACTGTTTTCCTAGTATGTCCCTTAAATTAATTTTTTTAAAAAAATTATTTATTTATTTATTTATTTATTTATTCATGGCTGTGTTGGGTCTTCGTTTCTGTGCGAGGGCTTTCTCTAGTTGCGGCAAGTGGGGGCCACTCTTCATCGCGGTGCGCGGGCCTCTCACTGTCGCAGCCTCTCTTGTTGCGGAGCACAGGCTCCAGACGCGCAGGCTCAGTAATTGTGGCTCACGGGCCTAGTTGCTCCGCAGCATGTGGGATCCTCCCAGACCAGGGCTCGAACCCGTGTCCCCTGCATTGGCAGGCAGATTCTCAAACACTGCACCACCAGGGAAGCCCTAAATTAATTTTTTTACAACTATAGATCACTGTAAACTTTTTATCATAAATTTAAATAGTTGCAATGGATGCAGATTCTAAAATAAAACCATTAAATTAATCGTAAACATGCTCAATAGAATTTACATACTGTTGTGATTTTATATGCACCTGTAACCATTGCAAATTGTATATTATTAGCTTTTTCTCCTTGAATTCTTACTTCCATGGCTGTTCCCCAACAGAATTTTATTCTTAGGAAATAAGTATTATGCAGCAAAATTTTTTGATCACTCTATCACACTTCTCTGCCATTAAAAATGTCTACAAAATTGGAACTTAAAAAAAACTCCTATGTTGAAGTCCTAACCCCCAGTACCTCAGAATGTGACCTTATTTGAAAATAGTGTTGTTCTGTGTAATTAAGATGAGGTCATACCAGAGAAGGGTGTGCCCCTAATCTAGTATGACTGGTGTCCTTATTAAAAAGAGGGAGTTTGGGAGCAGATATGCACACAGGAGAATGCCAAGTGACGATGAAGGCAGAGATGGAGATGATGCTTCCACAAGCCAAGGAATGCCAAAAATTGCCAGCAACCCATGAGAAGTGTGGAGAGAGACAAGGAGCAGATTACCCTCACAGCCCTCAGAAGGAACCAACCCTGCCAACACTTTAATGTTAAACTTCTAGCCTCCAGCACTGCAAGACAATAAATTTCTGTTGTTTAAGCCAAATAAAATAAAGATAAGATTCAGAGAACAGAGACAGTAGACGTAAAGAATAACACAGGAAGGCCAAAATACCTCTTTCCCTAAAAAATCTTTGTCATTAGCTCTTTTTATCCTAAACACCCAGATTTATTTCCCCTTGTCCCTCTGTTTGAACAAACCAAGTCAGTCAAACTACCTCACCTGAAGAAAAATAAAACAGTCAAAAGGAAGAACAAATATAAACTCCTGTAACCAAAAGACTTTAAGTATTAAAAATTTATTTTATATTGAAGTATAATTGCAATTATAAGTAGCACACAGCTTATAAAAACTTATGTGACAGATTTTGAAGAACAATTATTAAAGTTAAATTCGATTGGAAATGCCTATCTTAATGAGCTGGACATGGCTGTCTTCCCAATTTATCTGTGAATGGCTATTTATAATGAGAAAGGGTTTCATGTTCATTCCTTTTTTGTTTATATAACTTTCACAAGATGCAGGCAATGGGGAAGCCTGGCTCACCTAAATAAGTAGATGGAAACAGAACCTTTGTCACAGTAGTATTACTCAGTGTCTCAAAAATTTTTTTTTAATTCCTGAGTTAGATGCCCCAAACATATAGTGATATATCTTAAGTTACTTTTAATATTTGGTCATTTTATAACTGAATTAAGGCCTTCCACAATTTTGCTGTAAGCAAAAATATATGAAAACCATCGAACTTTCAAAATACTTTGTTTTGCCTCTGAGTGCAAAGAACCATACAGTTGCAACAGGAAGAATTTCTATCAAAACCTCACTACATAAATGCCTGCTAGAGGATGGAAATTGGGTTGGAGAGAGCTGTTCGTTTCCACTTGCTCTCAAGCTAGATATTGAAGAGGTGGATTCTGACAGTACTCCAGTGGGAGAATGCAAGGAATTAATGAGGATTTCCTATCATTTGGCAAATAGCAGACCTGGAAAATCTCTCTTTGTTCAGTGAAGATTTTTTAAAAGGGGTGGAGGAGGGGCTAATGGAGACCTATGAAGAGATTCTATAGTATTGAATTCAAATATATTGATTTTATGTTTTAAATTTTGAGAAACATGGACTCTATTGAAAAGTTTGTAAAAATGAGATGAGTTGGCTGAGATTAATAAAAGAGATCTGGTAGAAATCAGAAGACATTAAAACTAAAAACAGCAGCTAATTGATGTCCACGTTTTAGGCAGTGATGTACAGAATGAACACTGCATAAAACGAAGTCAGTTCTATAGAAGACAATGGAGAAGCTCTGAAAGTCTGAAATGAAAACTACTCACAATGGCAGATATTAAGGAAAGAAAGCAAATATCCAATATAACAAAAATCTGTTTTTCTAAGTGTAAAGAGAAGAGGACAAAACAGATAAACAGAGCAAAAATAGCAATAAAAGTAAGAAATACTATGAAAGAGGAAACATTTTCTGATATTTAAAAGAAATTAAATACCTAGGAATAAACCTACCTAAGGAGACAAAAGACCTCCTGCATATAATTTTATGCAGACAATTATAAGACACTGATGAAAGAAATTGAAGATGATACAGACAGATGGAGAGATATACCATGTTCTTGGATTGGAAGAATCAACATTGTGAAAATGACTCTACTACCCAAAGCAATCTACAGAGTCAGTGCACTCCCTATCAAGCTACCAATGGCATTTTTCACAGAACTAGAACAAAAAATATCACAATTTGAATGGAAGCACAGAAGACCCTGAATAGCCAAAGCAATCTTGAGAAAGAAAAACGGAGCTGGAGGAATCAGGCTTCCTGACTTCAGACTATATACAAAGCTACAGTCATCAAGACACTATGGTACTGGCACAAAAACAAATACAGATCAATGGAACAGGATAGAAAGCCCAGAGATAAACCCATGCACTATGGTCACCTTATCTTTGATAAAGGAGGCAAGAATATACAATGGAGAAAAGACAACCTCTTCAATAAGTGGTGCTGGGAAAACTGGACAGCTACATGTAAAAGAATGAAATTAGAACACTTCCTAACACCATACACAAAAATAAACTCAGAATGGATTAAAGGCCTAAATGTAAGGCCAGACACTATCAAACCCTTAGAGGAAAACCTAGAAAGAACACCCTATGACATAAATCATAGCAAGATCCTTTTTGACCCACCTCCTTGAGTAATAGAAATAAAAACAAAAATAAACAAATGGGATCTAATGAAACTTAAAAGCTTTTGCACAGCAAAGGAAACAAGATGAAACAGACAACCCTCAGAGTAGGGGAAAATATTTGCAAATGAAGCAACTGACAAAGGATTAATCTCCAAAATATACAAGCAGCTCATGCAGCTCAATATCAAAAAAACAAGCAACCCAATTCAAAAATGGGCAGAAGACCTAAATAGACATTTCTCCAAAGAAGATATACAGATTGCCAACAAACACATGAAAGGAGGCTCAACATCACTAATCATTAGAGAAATGCAAATCAAAACTACAATGAGGTATCACCTCACACCAGTCAGAATGGCCATCATCAAAAAATCTAAAAACAGTAAATGCTGGAGAGGGTGTGGAGAAAAGGGAACCCTCTTGCACTGTTGGTGGGAATGTAAATTGATACAGTCACTATGGAGAACAGTATGGAGGTTCCTTAAACTAAAAATAGAACTACCATACAGCCCAGCAATCCCACTACTGGGCACATACCCTGAGAAAACCATTATTCAAAAAGAGTCATGTACCCCAGTGTTCACTGAAGCACTAATTACAATAGCCAGGACATGGAAGCCACCGAAGTGTCTGTCGACAGATGAATGGATAAAGAAGATGTGGCGCATATATACAGTGGAATATTACTCAGCCATAGAGAGAAACAAAATTGAGCTATTTGTAGTGAGGTGGATGGACCTAGAGTCTGTCATACAGAGTGAAGTAAGTCAGAGAAAAACAAATACCGTATGCTAACACATATGTATGGAATCTAAAAGTGGTTCTGAAGAACCTAGGGGCAGGACAGGAATAAAGATGCAGGTGTAGAGAATGGACTTGAGGACATGGGGAGGGGGAAGGGTAAGCTGGGACAAAGTGAGAGAGTGGCATGGACATATATACACTACCAAATGTAAAATAGATAGCTAGTGGGAAGCAACCGCATAGCACAGGGAGATCAGCTCTGTACTTTGTGACCACCTAGAGGGGTGGGAAAGGGAGGGTGGGAGGGAGACGCAAGAGGGAGGGAATATGGGGATATATGTATATGTATAGCTGATTCACTTTGTTATACAGCAGAAACTAACAAACCGTTGTAAAGCAATTATACTCCAATAAGGATGTTAAAAAAAATAAAAAATAAAAGAAATTAGTCTGCAGATAAACAGGCTTCCCACATTTCAGGAAATGTAGTGAGAAGAGATTTTCATCTAAACATTTCTTTCAAAATATTTTTTCAGTTAAAGATGTGTGTGTTGCCTCGTATTTCCTTAACACTCAACTACTGAACTTAATAGAGTATATCTACAGAAAATTGATGGGAAATTGTGTGACTTGAGAAGTAGTATACATCCAAGAAGTTGTTCATGAATAAAAGCACTAGAAAATATTATAGTATGGGTGGAGATTCAGAAAAGATACAGTTCACCTTCCTGAAAATATTTAAAGTGGAGTTCCTGATATTTGAAAGGTGAATGAGTGTAGTATCTCAGAAATATCAAACTTAAAATATAAAAGAATTAAAGAGCATAATGATAAGATATAGCTAAATCTAAATTACTGTTAAAATATTTTGACTCAAAGAAAAATGTGAAAGATGATTCCTAAAATACGTTATAGGTATAGGAAGTAATTAAGTAATTATAACAATATGTGAAAACTAAACTCCAGATTTTATGAAAGTTAATGAATGGAGAGATAAAAATAAGCTACGTTTTTCAAGTTCTATAAGACACAGTAAAAAATGATTTGTCTTTCAGTAAATAGAGAAAAGATGGGGTCAGTGATGTCTTTGAAAACTTTTAAAGTAACTAGTACAGATTAAAAATAGGATGCCAAGGAAATTGTAGTAGCCATATTACAGAAGACAGCGATATATACGTATATATATGAATTTTTAGTATAAATGAGTTAAATGGACCTAGTAACTGATTCTCAGAGTGGGATAAAAATCAAAATCCGCCCTCCCTATCCCACCCCGCTAGGTGGTCACAAAGCACCGAGCTGATCTCCCTGTGCTATGCGGCTGGGAGGGTGGGAGGGAGGGAGACGCAAGAGGGAAGAGATATGGGAACATATGTATATGTATAACTGATTCACTTTGTTATAAAGCAGAAACTAACACACCATTGTAAAGCAATTATACTCCAATAAAGATGTTAAAAAATAAATAAATAAATAAAAATAAAATAAAATAAAAATCCGTATGTGAGCTATACCACAAACAAAAGGCCAAAACACAGAGAAAGTAGGATGACAGTATTAAATTCAGACCAAGTAAAATTTAAGAGAAGTATTAAATATATGAAAGGATTATAATTTTATATTGGTTAAAGATATAGTCAACATTACTGTAAAACAAATGATGGTGATTTATTGAATATGTACCTGAGAGAAGATAAATAATAAACAGATAATGCCTCAACTTGCTTGCTCTTCAACTCACTTTTCTCTCTCCCCGCTACCCTTAGTAGTCTTTGATTATAGATTCTTACAGATAACTAACTTAATATCTTATAGCTCTCTTAAATAGTAACTTTGCTAGAAATTAAGAGGCAGTTGGCTTGTTATTTGGGAATACAGTTTTTAAGTTTCACAATGTGAATTAGAATGTGGTATATCGGAAGGAGTACTTACTGGATTGAGACTTGTGTTCTACTCTCAGGATGACCATCTCCTGGGTGACCTCAGGAAAGTCAGTTTCCACATCCGTGAACTCTGGAGTTGAGATCACAACCTCAGGGGTCCATAACCCTCATCCCTCAATACCAGTATGTTTCGGAGGATAATCATATGTTTTCTTTTCAGTGAAGCTTAGCTCTGAGAGTAACTATTTGTCACTTAGTGAGACTTGAGTCCTCTAGGTATCACAGCCTCTAGTTTCCAAAGTATTAAAAATCCTCACCACATGATTGAAATCTGTAATTCTAGCAAATGTAACAATATTTTATTCCATTGGTGAATTTTTTACTGATTAAGTAAATACCTTGTAGAATGTTAGGACAATACTATCAAAAAGTAAATCTAGGGACTTCCCTGGTGGTGCAGTGGTAAAGAATCCGCCTGCCAATGCAGGGGTCACGGGTTTGAGCCCTGGTCTGGGAAGATCCCACATGCTGCAGAGCAACTAAGCCCATGCTCCACGACTACTGAGCCTGCATGCCACAACTTCTGAAGCCCACGCACAGCAATGAAGACCCAACTCATCCAAAAAATTAATTAATTAATTAATTTTTTTTAAAAAAAGTAAATCTATAATGTTGAGAAGTACAATCCCATGTATTATTTTATAATATGTATCTGATACATGTGAGTAAGATCTGGGATTTTGAATGAAATTATACATTTTATTATGTTCCATTACAATTTTAAAACTGCTTACTGTTTTTTTCTGATCAGTTTTCAGTTTACAGTACATTCCATTATTTTGGCCTTGTTTTTTTCTCTAAGTAGAAATACATAAAATATGGAAAGATCTCTTTACTTTTATCAACCAGATATTTTTGAGAAGGTTAAGAATTTCTTTTTAATATGAATAGTCACTCCCTAACTAGTTCTTTCCCATATTATTTTTTGCTATATTATCTGTTGTTTCACTTTGTTTTTCCTGCATTTTCTTAGCATTTTGATGGCTTTATGACTGTGGTCACATCATCACAGCTGTGTATCCTGAAGGAGTAAGATCTGGGTCCCCGTGGCCCTCACAGGTGTGCCCATCCCATAATGGGTGCTCGAGACAGCCTATTTAGATGAAGGAATGAATTTGGCCTCATGTTTATTATTTCCTGAACATTTTAAGTAGAGTGTTCGACATTTAAAAAATCAAATATTATTTGTATGCCAAGTATTGGAGGATCCATTTAAGAGTACACGTTGGGTAATTTGGGCTGCTGGATTATTAGTGTTATTTTTTTTTTAACAAGATAAGTATGTGATTTGTACTTTCAAATAGAATACATTTTCAAATATGGCTTAATAGAATATTTATCAAATTGAAATAAGTTGGATTTCGTGGAGAAATTAAAAGGCAGAGACTATATGCCAGACGGTGTAGGAGCCAATGAGGCAAAAACAGGGGACAACACACAGGAAATGCAGTTAGAAAGGTAAAGGGGACAAGTTTGTCAGGGTCTTGGAAGGGGGAGTAGGGTTTGACTAGATAAAGAAATAGATGGAAAGTGGGATTTTAAAGGCGAAAGTGATATTTTCCTGATTCACTTTGTTATAAAGCAGAAACTAACACACCATTGTAAAGCAATTATACTTCAATAAAGATGTTAAAAAAAAAAATATCGCTGCAGTTTATGTCAGAGTGTTCTGCTTATGTCTCCCTCTAGAAGTTTTATGGTCCCAAACTTATTTTTAACACAACTATTTTTTTTTATGGCTCTTCTATTAATAAATAGCTCATAGAATCTTGACCAGCTGGTCATCAAACTGGGAAATGCTGGGTCATAGGCATGAAAGGCCTAACCGCAAGCTGATAAATGAAAGGTGCTTAATCTCTGAGCAGGGTTTTAAAAAATGTGGACATTTAATAATTTATATGCAAATCATATGTTATTTTTTTAAATTTTGGTCAAAGAGTCTTCTGATAAAGAAAAAACTGGAAGATAAATTTAATGTAACCAATATGTAAACTTTTTTTCTCATGCAGGTTAGCCAATACACCTTTGCTATGTGCAGTTATAGAGAAAAAAAGTCTGAACCACAAGAATTAATGCAGCTTGAAGGATACACTGTGGATTACACAGATCCCCACCCAGGTAATTCTTAGTTGAATCACTTTCCCTGCCTCTCATGTATTCATGAAATTGTCATAAATAGCCTGTGTCTATTCTCCACTTCAAACTCCATTCAGTGAATGGTACATATTCCATTTATATACCTAGACAAGATTTGATGGGATTTGACTTATATCTTTATGAGGCTACTTAGTTTTAGCCATAAGTCATCATCTCTGTTATCTCAGTACAAGGATGAAATATGTGAAAGTTACTGTTATGGGGAAATTATTATATGAGAAATATCAACAGTGCTTTCAGAAACTTCTTTACTGAAAAGCAAAAGGTACAAGAGACAGAAATAGGGAAAGAAATAGCTAATGAATAACTGTATATTATATTCTACTAATTTTCTCCCCAGCATCACATTCTTGTACTTCTCTCCCTCCCTCCTAATATATTAATGCTGTGTATAGTACTGGACACTCAGTGTTTGAGATTAGTGAGTGAATAAGTGAATGAATGAATGAATATATGGAGATTAATGAAATTAATAAAGTGAGGTTAAGAAATATATAGAGGGGAGAAGATGGCGGAAGAGTAAGATGCGGAGATCACCTTCCTTCCCACAGATACTGTAGAAATACATCTACACGTGGAACTGCTCCTACAGAACACCCACTGAACGCTGGCAGAAAACATCAGACCTCCCAAAAGGCAAGAAACTCCCCCCGTACTTGGGTAGGGCAAAAGAAAAAAGAAATAACAGAGACAAAAGAATAGGGACGGCACCTGCACCAGTGGGAGGGAGCTGTGAAGGAGGAAAGATTTCCACGCACTAGGAAGGACCTTCACAGGCAGAGACTGCGGGTGGCAGAGGGGGGAAGCTTCGGAGCCACGGAGGAGAGCGCAACAACAGGGGTGCGGAGGGCAAAGCGGAGAGATTCCCGCACGGAGGCTCGGCGCCGAGCAGCACTCACCAGCCCGAGAGGCTCGTCTGCTCACCCGCCGGGGCGGGCGGGGCTGGGAGCTGAGGCTTGGCTTCGGTCGGATCGCAGGGAGAGGACTGGGGTTGTCTGCGTGAACACAGCCTGAAGGGGTTAGTGCACCACAGCTAGCAGGGAGGGAGTCCGGGAAAAAGTCTGCAGCTGCCGAACAGGCAAGAGACTTTTTCTTGCTTCTTTGTTTCGCGGCGCGCAAGGAGAGGGGATTCAGAGCGCCGCCTAAATGAACTCCAGAGACTGGCACAAGCCGCGGCTATCAGCGCGGACCCCAGAGGTGGGCGCGAGCCACGGCTAACAGCGCAGAATCCAGAGACAGGCATGAGCCGCGGTCATCAGCGCGGACCCCAGAGACGGGCGTGAGACGCTGGGGCTGCTGCTGCCGCCTCCAAAAATCCTGTGTGCGAGCACAGGTCACTCTCCACACCACCCCTCCCGGGAGCCTGTGCAGCCCGCCACTGCCAGGTTCCCGTGATCCAGGGAAAACTTCCCCGGGAGAACGCACTGCGTGCCTCAGGCTGCTGCAATGTCACGCCGGCCTCTGACGCCGCAGGCTCGCCCCGCCTCCTCTATACCCCTCCCTCCCCGCGGCCTGGGTGAGCCAGAGCCCCCGAAGCAGCTGCTCCTTTAACCCCGTCCTGTCTGGGCGGGGAACAGACACCCTGAGGCGACCTACATGCAGAGGCAGGTCCAAATCCAAAGCTGAACCCCGGGAGCTGTGCGAACAGAGAAGAGAAGGGGAAATCTCTCCCAGTAGCATCAGAAGCAGTGGATTAAAACTCCACAAACAACTTGATGTGCCTGCATCTGTTGAATACCTGAATAGACAACGAATCATCCCAAATTCAGGAGGTGGACTTTGGGAGCAGGATATATTAATTTTTCCCCTTTTCCTTTTTTTGTGAGTGTATATGTATATGCTTCTGGGTGAGATTTTGTCTGTATAGCTTTGCTTTATAATAGCTTTATTTTACTTCACTATATTATAGCCTCTTTCTTTCTTTCTATTTCTTCTCCCTTTTACTCTGAGCCGTGTGGACGAAAGGCTCTTGGTGCTCCAGCCAGGCATCAGGGCCGTACCTCTGAGGTGGGAGAGCCAACTTCAGGACACTGGTCCACAAGAGACCTCCCAGCTCCACGTAATACCAAAAGGCAAAAGTCTCTCAGAGATCTCCATCTCAACATCAAGACCCAGCATCACTCAGTGACCAGCAAGCTACAGTGCTGAACACCCTATGCCAAACAACTAGCAAGACAGGAACACAGCCCCATCCATTAGCAGAGAGGCTGCCTAAAATCATAATAAGGCCACAGACACCCCAAAATACACCACCAGACGTGGACGTGCCCACCAGAAAGACAAGATCCAGCCTCATCCACCAGAACTCAGGCACTACTTCCCTCCACCAGGAAGCCTTCACAACCCACTGAACCAACCTTAGCCACTGGGGACAGATACCAAAAACAACGGGAACTACGAACCTGCAGCCTGTGAAAAGGAGACCCCAAACACAGTAAGATAAGCAAAATGAGACGACAGAAAAACACACAGCAGATGAAGGAACAGGGTCAAAACACACCAGACTTAACAAATGAAGAGGAAATAGGTAGTCTACCTGAAAAAGAATTCAGAATAATGATAGTAAGGATGATCCAAAATCTGGGAAATAGAATAGACAAAATGCAAGAAACATTTAACAAGGACGTAGAAGAACTAAAGAGGAACCAAGCAACGATGAAAAACACAATAAATGAAATTAAAAATACTCTAGATGGGATCAATAGCAGAATAACTGAGGCAGAAGAAAGGATAAGTGACCTGGAAGATAAAATGGTGGAAATAACTACTGCAGAGCAGGATAAAGAAAAAAGAATGAAAAGAACTGAGGACAGTCTCAGAGACCTCTGAGACACATTAAACGCACCAACATTCGAATTATAGGGGTCCCAGAAGAAGAAGAGAAAAAGAAAGGGACTGAGAAAATATTTGAAGAGATTATACTTGAAAACTTCCCTAATATGGGAAAGGAAATAGTTAACCAAGTCCTGGAAGCACAGAGAGTCCCATACAGGATAAACCCAAGGAGAAACACGCCAAGACACATATTAATCAAACTGTCAAAAATTAAATATAAGGAAAACATATTAAAAGCAGCAAGGGAAAAAAAACCAATAACACACAAGGGAATCCCCATTAGGTTAACATCTGATCTTTCAGCAGAAACTCTGCAAGCCAGAAGGAAGTGGCAGGATATACTTAAAGTGATGAAGGAGAAAAACCTACAACCAAGATTACTCTACCCAGCAAGGATCTCATTCAGATTTGATGGAGAAATTAAAACCTTTACAGACAAGCAAAAGCTGAGAGAGTTCAGCACCACCAAACCAGCTTTACAACAAATGCTAAAGGAACTTCTCTAGGCAAGAAACACAAGAGAAGGAAAACACCTACAATAACAAACCCAAAACATTTAAGAAAATGGGAATAGGAACATACATATCGATAATTACCTTGAATGAAATGGATTAAATGCTCCCACCAAAAAACACAGGCTGGCTGAATGGATACAAAAACAAGACCCATATATATGCTGTCTACAAGAGACCCACTTCAGACCTAGAGACACATACAGACTGAAAGTGAGGGGATGGAAAAAGATATTCCATGCAAATGGAAATCAAAAGAAAGCTGGAGTAGCAATTCTCATATCAGACAAAATAGACTTTAAAACAAACAGTATTACAAGAGACAAAGAAGGACACTATATAATGATCAAGGGATCGATCCAAGAGGAAGGTATTACAATTGTAAATATTTATGCACCCAACATAGGAGCACCTCAACACATAAGGCAAATACTAACAGCCATAAAAGGGGAAATCGACAGCAACACAATCATAGTAGGGGACTTTAACACCCCACTTTCACCAATGGACAGATCATCGAAAATGAAAATAAATAAGGAAACACAATCTTTAAATGATACATTAAACAAGATGGACTTAATTGATATTTATAGGACATTCCACCCAAAAACAACAGAATACACATTTTTCTCAAGTGCTCATGGAACATTCTCCAGGATAGATCATATCTTGGGTCACAAATCAAGCCTTGGTAAATTTAAGAAAATTGAAATCGTATCAAGTATCTTTTCCGACCACAACGCTATGAGACTAGATATCAATTACAGGAAAAGATCTGTAAAAAATACAAACACATGGAGGCTACACAATACACTACTTAATAACGAAGTGATCACTGAAGAAATCAAAGGGGAAATCAAAAAATACCTAGAAACAAATGACAATGGAGATAACGACGACCCAAAACTTATGGGACGCAGCAAAAGCAGTGCTAAGAGGGAAGTTTATAGCAGTACAAGCCTACCTCAAGAAACAGGAAACATCTCGAATAAACAACCTAACCTTGCACCTAAAGCAATTAGAGAAAGAAGAACAAAAAACCCCCAAAGCCAGCAGAAGGAAAGAAATCATAAAGATTAGGTCAGAAATAAATGAAAAAGAAATGAAGGAAACAATAGCAAAGATCAATAAAACTAAAAGCTGGTTCTTTGAGAAGATAAACAAAATTGATAAACCATTAGCCAGACTCATCAAGAGAAAAAGGGAGAAGACTCAAATCAATAGAATTAGAAATGAAAAAGGAGAAGTAACCACTGACACTGCAGAAATACAAACGATCATGAGAGATTACTACAAGCAACTCTATGCCAATAAAATGGACAACCTGGAAGAAATGGACAGATTATTAGAAATGCACACTCTGCCGAGACTGAACCAGGAAGAAATAGAAAATATGAACAGACCAATCACAAGCACTGAAATTGAAACTGTGATTAAAAACCTTCCAACAAACAAAAGCCCAGGACCAGATGGCTTCACAGGCGAATTCTATCAAACATTTAGAGAAGAGCTAACACCTATCCTTCTCAAACCCTTCCAAAATATTGCAGAGGGAGGAACACTCCCAAACTCATTCTACGAGGCCACCATCACCCTGATACCAAAACCAGACAAAGATGTCACAAAGAAAGAAAACTACAGGCCAATATCACTGATGAACATAGATGCAAAAATCCTCAACAAAATACTAGCAAACAGAATCCAACAGCACATTAAAAGGATCATACACCATGATCAAGTGGGGTTTATCCCAGGAATGCAAGGATTCTTCAATATACGCAAATCAATCAATGTGATACACCATATTAACAAATTGAAGGAGAAAAACCATATGATCATCTCAATAGATGCAGAGAAAGCTTTCGACAAAATTCAACACCCATTTATGATAAAAGCCCTGCAGAAAGTAAGCATAGAGGGAACTTTCCTCAACATAATAAAGGCCATATATGACAAACCCACAGCCAACATTGTCCTCAATGGTGAAAAACTGAAACCATTTCCACTAAGATCAGGCACAAGACAAGGTTGCCCACTCTCACCACTATTATTCAACATAGTTTTGGAAGTGTTAGCCACAGCAATCAGAGAAGACAAAGAAATAAAAGGAATCCAAATCGGAAAAGAAGAAGTAAAGCTGTCACTATTTGCAGATGACATGATACTATACATAGAGAATCCTAAAGATGCTACCAGAAAACTCCTAGAGCTAATCAATGAATTTGGTAAAGTAGCAGGATACAAAATTAATGCACAGAAATCTCTTGCATTCCTATACACTAATGACGAAAAATCTGAAAGTGAAATTAAGAAAACACTCCCGTTTACCATTGCAACAAAAAGAATAAAATATCTAGGAATAAACCTACCTAAGGAGACAAAAGACCTGTATACAGAAAATTATAAGACACTGATGAAAGAAATTAAAGATGATACAAATAGATGGAGAGATATACCATGTTCCTGGATTGGAAGAATCAACATTGTGAAAATGACTCTACTACCCAAAGCAATCTACAGATTCAATGCAATCCCTATCAAACTACCACTGGCATTTTTCACAGAACTAGAACAAAAAACTTCACAATTTGTATGGAAACACAAAAGACCCCGAATAGCCAAATCAATCTTGAGAATGAAAAATGGAGCTGGGGGAATCAGGCTCCCTGACTTCAGACTATATTACAAAGCTTCAGTAATCAAGACAGTTTGGTACTGGCACAAAAACAGAAATATAGACCAATGGAACAGGATAGAAAGCCCAGAGATAAACCCACACACATATGGTCACCTTATCTTTGATAAAGGAGGCAAGCATATACAGTGGAGAAAAGACAGCCTCTTCAATAAGTGGTGCTGGGAAAATTGGACAGCTACATGTAAAAGTATGAAATTAGAACACTCCTTGTCACCATGCACAAAAATAAACTCAAAATGGATTAAAGACCTAAGTGTAAGGGCAGACACTATCAAACTCTTAGAGGAAAACATAGGCAGAACACTCTATGACATACATCACAGCAAGATTCTTTTTGACCCAGCTCCCAGAGAAATGGAAATAACACAAATAAACAAATGGGACCTAATGAAACTTAAAAGCTTTTGCACAGCAAAGGAAACCATAAACAAGACCAAAAGACAACCCTCAGAATGGGAGAAAATATTTGCAAATGAAGCAACTGACAAAGGATTAATCTCCAAGATTTACAAGCAGCTCATGCAGCTCAATAACAAAAAAACGAACAACCCAATCCAAAAATGGGCAGAAGACCTAAATAGACATTTCTCCAAAGAAGATATACAGATGGCCTACAGACACATGAAAGAATGCTCAACATCATTAATCATTAGAGAAATGCAAATCAAAACTATAATGAGATATCATCTCACACTGGTCAGAATGGCCATCATCAAAAAATCTAGAAACAATAAATGCTGGAGAGGGTGTGGAGGAAAGGGAACACTCTTGCACTGTTGGTGGGAATGTAAATTGATACAGCCACTATGGAGAACAGTATGGGGGTTCCTCAAAAAACTACAAATAGAACTACCATACGACCCAGCAATCCCACTACTGGGCATATACCCTGAGAAAACCATAGGTCAGAAAGAGTCATGTACCAAAATGTTCATTGCAGCTCTATTTACAATAGCCAGGACATGGAAGCAACCTAAATGTCCATCGACAGATGAATGGATAAAGAAGATGTGGCACATATATACAATGGAATATTACTCAGCCATAAAAAGAAATGAAATGGAGGTATTTGTAATGAGGTGGATGGAGTTAGAGTCTGTCATACAGAGTGAAGTAAGTCAGAAAGAGAAAAACAAATACAGTATGCTAACACATATATACGGAATCTAAAGAAAAAAAAAAAAGGCCATGAAGAACCTAGTGGCAAGATGGGAATAAAGACACAGACCTACCAGAGAATGGACTTGAGGATATGGGGAGGGGGTGGGGTGAGATGTGACAGGGTAAGAGAGTGTCATGGACATATATACACTACCAAATGTAAAATAGATCGCTAGTGGGAAGCAGCCGCATAGCACAGGGAGAGCAGCTCAGTGCTTTGTGACCACCTAGAGGGGTGGGATCGGGAGGGTGGGAGGGAGGGAGATGCAAGAGGGAAGAGAAATGGGAACATATTGTATATTTATAACTGATTCACTTTGTTATAAAGCAGAAGCTAACACACCATTGTAAGGCAATTATACTTCAATAAAGATGTTTAAAAAAAAAAAGAAATATATAGATACTAATGAATAGATAAAGAAATTATTATAGATTAAAAATAGAAGTCAGTGATCACATTCACTGATCAATCACTTAAAATGCAAAATATCTTCTCTGTGAAAGAATTTTGCAAAAGTAAAATACCATGCAATGTAAGTATCATTTTTATCTTACCTGTATTTTTTTTACTGCTCAACTGGTCATATATGTCTCCTGCATATAGAATGAGGAATGTGCCAGCAGATAATGACTTTCTTCTCTAGCATGAAATATCAGACTTTGCTATGCATTCCTTTGGGGTAGGTTTGCACGTCTTGCAGAATGCTGCTTTGTTATGAACTGTTCCCTAAGCTAATTTTAATTTCCAAAGTGATATGGAAGTGTATAGCTTCGCCTTATTGTTTTCCTTCAATTCTTGGATTGTGGATTTGATCCTCAACTAAAAATGATTCAAGGCATTGAGCTCAAATAGCAAATCAGTTCTTTTCCCTGAGAGCATTTAATGAATGAGGTTAAAATTGTGCCAATTGTGTATGTTTTTAACAATGTCTTTTTTTTCCTCCACAGGCCTTCAGGGTGGTCAGATGTTCTTCAATGCTGTTAAAGAAGGAGACACTGTAATATTTGCAAGTGATGATGAACAGGATAGAATATTGTGGGTTCAAGCCATGTATAGGGCCACAGGTCAATCGTATAAACCCATTCCTGCAGTTCAAGCCCAGAAGCTGAATCCTAAAGGAGGAACTCTCCATGCAGATGCTCAGCTCTGTAAGTTGTGTTGAAAAATAATTTGATTATCAATTAATAACCTTAATAAGATATAAAATTGCCTGAGCCAAATTTGTTCAGTATTATAGTTTACATCATTAACTGATTCCTAATTGAATAAGAATAGTTCATTTTAGTAGGCATAGAATCAGTTATCTAATTTTTCAGACAAACCTGGAATAAATGGTGCCTATGATTTCCAGTCATGAATTTGCCAAGCACTGGGATTTCTCTGGGAATCTCAAGAGCATAAAAGAAAATTGATTTTAACTTACTGTAATTTTAACTTACGTGTTCTACTGAAATGGGAAAAGTATTGCAAAATCAAACTGGCAATTAGATTCCAGAATACCAAAATGATGGACCATAACTTTCTAGAGTTGTTTCTAACAAACCAAAAGGATAATAGGCCTATTTTCTGTTGTAGGTCGGAAAAAAAAAAAGTCATCAAGGCAACTTTCTTTTTCTAGATACCTTTATATTCATGTCATTTTCTCAATGCTAATATAAATCATTAAGAACTAAATTTTTCATTTTAATTTACAAGTAATTAATAACAAATTATGTACTAATGATAGAAACATTTTCAAACGTAGCTTTAATAATCATTAAACCAAATGTTTTAACTTGTTCTACTCCTTTTTAAAACTTCTCTGGTTCCTTCTGTAATATAATAAATCAGTTGGTCTTTAACTGTAAGCTCAAATTGGAACTTTTCATTCAACACCCTTCTACTCTCAAGATTCTTCTCCAGGGGAGCAGCATTTTGACATTCATTATTTTCTTCTCTCATTATTTTCTTCTCTCTTCTCATACTTTTCATGCAGCAAATAACTGTTTTCTATTCTTTTTAGACACCCATTAGTATTACATTTAGACATCTTAAAGGCACTTTAGGCCAAATAAAGATGGAATATGAGCTCGACTCCAGATTCCTGCATGCTTTAGGCTTCAGAGTGTACACCTTTAAACTTATCCCGATTCATCTTCAGGTGATGATGTCACTTCATACGTAGTATATGCATCTCACAATTGTATACTTCCATATCTCCCTTCCTGGCCCCTGCACAATTCTGGTCATCCATTTTACTTCTACAAATGTTGTAAATCCCACAATACATTGATATTATTATTATGCCTTAAACAGTCAATTACCTTTTAAAGAAATGTAAATAATAAGAGAAAATGTTGTATACTCAACCGTGTAGTTACCATTCCTAGCACTCTTTATTCTCATATAGAGATATTTCACTTCTGAAAGGACTTCCTTTGACTTTTCTGTAGTGCTTTCAGCTTTTAGCTTTTTTCTATATGAAAATGTCATTGTTACCTTCATTTGGAAAGATGCTTTTCTTTCAGTACTTTAAAGACTTTGCTCCACTCTCTGCTAACTTGCTTTTTTTTCTCCTGATGAGAAATGTGCTATCATTTTTGTTTCTTCCTCTGTATATAATGTGGTTTTTTTCTCAAGCTGCTTTAAAGATTTTCTCTTAATCACTGGTTTTGAGCAATTTGATTATAATGTGCCTTGGTGTAGTTTTCTTCACAAAAATATTCTTGAGCTTTATTCTAAGACACGGTTAAATTACTTGAAAGAAGTGTGATTCTTTCAGGTTTTGCTTTTAAGTTTTGTTGGGTGGGACCACATAGCATCTAGTCTAGGATTAGTTGTCCCCAGTTCTGGACCACGACTATTCTTAAAGACCCCAACTGATGACCAGTGAAATTTGAGGTTTTATTTTCTGGCTGTTGGGAACAAGCACTGCTCCAGGCTCTGTGTGAGTCTGGGACATTGTCCCCTCTAATCCTTTAGGGTGGTTCTTTCCCCATCCTCATGTTGTTGCCTCCCTTGCGTGAGGTGGTCAGTATTCATTTGAATACGAAATGGGGCAGCGAGAGGGAACAGTAGCCTTTCCTGCAAACTCCAGCAGCCTTGGCCTTCCTGAACTGTCAGCTCCACCTTCTCAACTCAGGGAGACCACTGGCTCTCCCTGGGTTCTCCCTCCCTGAGCCACAGCTTTGAAAGTTTCTCCTGGCATTAATGTGGGGCAACTAAAAGGCTCATCTCATTTGTTTCCCCGCCTCTTAGGAATCACTCTCCTATGTTGCACAATGTCCAAAATTTTAAGAATGTTTTTAAAAATATTTTTTACATGAATTTTTAGTTGTTTCAGGGAGGAAGTTTAATCTGTTTTTAATGACACTGTCTTAATCAGAAGCAGAGTGATTGTTTTCTTTGTTAGAGCGGTGTTTCTCAATCTCAGCAAGACTATCATTTTGGGCCAGATAATTCTTTGTTTCAGGGGTTGAGGGGAGGGCTGTCCTGTGTATTATAGGATGTTTACCATCATCCCTGTCTCCTACTCACTAGATGCCGGTAGCACCCGACCGCACTGCCCCACCCCCCCACCCCAGGTCTGACGACCAAAAATATCTCTAGACATTGTCAAATGTTCCAGGGGACAGGGGAAGAGGTGGGGAAGCTTTACCCCCATTTGAGAACTGCTGAGTTACGGTGACATGAAAATTATTTTTGTGAAAATGTTTCCCTCATTCACTTGTGTTCCAGTATTTTTTCTTTACATCTTGTGTGCAAGGAATACCCAAGGAGTGTGCTGATATCATAAAGGATATCAACCATCTTACACACAATGGCAAGAAAAGTGGATGGGAACCACTGGTCTAGAACATTAAAATCAGGACTACATGATACAGAATTAATGAGTAAAGGATCTAATAATCAGTTTATTCAGATAGCCATATAATTTCTTTCTAGCAAAACCTTTCTATTAGATAACAATGTGTTGTCAAAGCAGTGTTGATCAGGCTAAGTGGAACTGAATTTTCTAGCCCCTTGATAAACTTGTTTTAAAAAAGCTAAATTTGTTCTAAAAAGCCAAACTGTTCCAGTCGCGTTGAGAGCTTTCTTGTATTCCAGGCTGTTAGTAAAGTTTTCTGTCAGAGCAGACCCTACTGTTTAACCTTTCTTTAAAAAACAAACAAACAAAAAAAAACAAAGAAAGAAAAATGTGTTTCTACCTCATCCAAATGAGCTACTGACCATGACCTCTATCAGAGATGCCACTGGACTGCTCCAGAGACTAGTTTTGCCTTTCGTATTTTCCTCCCTTCCTTGACTTCTGCATTCTTTCTTTTTCTCTTTCTTGATCATCTCTTGGAAGAACAACTTTTAGAGTCATTAGTGGAAACTGAGAAAATAACATGAAATTGAAATGACGAGAAATAAATGTTTCTAAACATTTATTTAAGTGTTTAAATATGTTTTTCATTTCTTTGCTTACCTATATAGCTGGTAAGGGTAAGTATTTTTATGATACTTTTTTGCTTCACTGTATTAAATTTTTTGTAATGATAGCATTTTTTTTAACATCTTTATTAGAGTATAACTGCTTTACAATGTTGTGTTAGTTTCTGCTGTATAACAAAGTGAATCACCTGTATGTATACATATATCCCCATATCCCCTCCCTCTTGTGTCTCCTTCCCACCCTCCCTATCCCACCCCTCTAGGTGGTCACAAAGCACCGAGCTGATCTCCCTGTGCTATGTGGCTGCTTCCCACTAGCTATCGATTTTACATTTGGTAGTGTATATATGTCAGTGCTACTCTCTCACTTCGTCCCAGCTTACCCTTCCCCCTCCCTGTGTCCTCAAGTCCATTCTCTATGTCTGTGTTTTTTTTTTTTTTTTTTTTTAACATCTTTATTGAAGTATAATTGCCTTACAATGGTGTGTTAGCTTCTGCTTTATAACAAAGTGAATCAGTTATACATATACAATATGTTCCCTTTTCTCTTCCCTCTTGCATCTCCCTCCCTCCCACCCTCCCCATCCCATCCCTCTAGATGGTCACAAAGCACCGAGCTGATCTCCCTGTGCTATGCGGCTGCTTCCCACTAGTCATCTATTTTACATTTGGTAGTGTATATATGTCCATGACACTCTCTTACCCTGTCACATCTCACCCCACCCCCTCCCCATATCCTCAAGTCCATTCTCTAGTAGGTCTGTGTCTTTATTCCCGTCTTGCCACTAGGTTCTTCATGGCCTTTTTTTTTTTTTTTTTCCCCTTAGATTCCGTATATATGTGTTAGCATACTGTATTTGTTTTTCTCTTTCTGACTTACTTCACTCTGTATGACAGACTCTAACTCCATCCACCTCATTACAAATATCTCCATTTCATTTCTTTTTATGGCTGAGTAATATTCCATTGTATATATGTGCCACATCTTCTTTATCCATTCATCTGTCGATGGACATTTAGATTGCTTCCATGTCCTGGCTATTGTAAATAGAGCTGCAATGAACATTTTGGTACATGACTCTTTTTGACCTATGGTTTTCTCAGGGTATATGCCCAGTAGTGGGATTGCTGGGTCGTATGGTAGTTCTATTTGTAGTTTTTTAAGGAACCTCCATACTGTTCTCCATAGTGGCTGTATCAATTTACATTCCCACCAACAGTGCAAGAGTGTTCCCTTTCCTCCACACCCTCTCCAGCATTTATTGTTTCTAGATTTTTTGATGATGGCCATTCTGACCGGTGTGAGATGATATCTCATTGTAGTTTTGATTTGCATTTCTCTAATGATTAATGATGTTGAGCATTCTTTCATGTGTCTGTAGGCCATCTGTATATCTTCTTTGGAGAAATGTCTATTTAGGTCTTCTGCCCATTTTTGGATTGGGTTGTTCGTTTTTTTGTTATTGAGCTGCATGAGCTGCTTGTAAATCTTGGAGATTAATCCTTTGTCAGTTGCTTCATTTGCAAATATTTTCTCCCATTCTGATGGTTGTCTTTTGGTCTTGTTTATGGTTTCCTTTGCTGTGCAAAAGCTTTTAAGTTTCATTAGGTCCCATTTGTTTATTTGTGTTCTTATTTCCATTTCTCTGGGAGCTGGGTCAAAAAGAATCTTGCTGTGATGTATGTCATAGAGTGTTCTGCCTATGTTTTCCTCTAAGAGTTTGATAGTGTCTGCCCTTACACTTAGGTCTTTAATCCATTTTGAGTTTATTTTTGTGCATGGTGTCAGGGAGTGTTCTATTTTCATACTTTTACATGTACCTGTCCAATTTTCCCAGCACCACTTATTGAAGAGGCTGTCTTTTCTCCACTGTATATGCTTGCCTCCTTTATCAAAAATAAGGTGCCCATATGTGTGTGGGTTTATCTCTGGGCTTTCTATCCTGTTCCATTGATCTATATTTCTGTTTTTGTGCCAGTACCAAACTGTCTTGATTACTGAAGCTTTGTAATATAGTCTGAAGTCAGGGAGCCTGATTCCCCCAGCTCCATTTTTCGTTCTCAAGATTGCTTTGGCTATTCGGGGTCTTTTGTGTTTCCATACAAATTGTGCAATTTTTTGTTCTAGTTCTGTGAAAAATGCCAGTGGTAGTTTGATAGGGATTGCATTGAATCTGTAGATTGCTTTGGGTAGTAGAGTCATTTTCACAATGTTGATTCTTCCAATCCAGGAACATGGTATATCTCTCCATCTATTTGTATCATCTTTAATTTCTTTCATCAGTGTCTTATAATTTTCTGCATACAGGTCTTTTGTCTCCTTAGGTAGGTTTATTCCTAGATATTTTATTCTTTTTGTTGCAATGGTAAATGGGAGTGTTTTCTTAATTTCACTTTCAGATTTTTCGTCATTAGTGTATAGAAATGCAAGAGATTTCTGTGCATTAATTTTGTATCCTGCTACTTTACCAAATTCCTTGATTAGCTCTAGGAGTTTTCTGGTAGCATCTTTAGGATTCTCTATGTATAGTATCATGTCATCTGCAAATAGTGACAGCTTTACTTCTTCTTTTCCGATTTGGATTCCTTTTATTTCTTTGTCTTCTCTGATTGCTGTGGCTAACACTTCCAAAACTATGTTGAATAATAGTGGTGAGAGTGGGCAACCTTGTCTTGTTCCTGATCTTAGTGGAAATGGTTTCAGTTTTTCACCATTGAGGACAATGTTGGCTGTGGGTTTGTCATATATGGCCTTTATTATGTTGAGGAAAGTTCCCTCTATGCCTACTTTCTGCAGGGCTTTTATCATAAATGGGTGTTGAATTTTGTCGAAAGCTTTCTCTGCATCTATTGAGATGATCATATGGTTTTTCTCCTTCAGTTTGTTAATATGATGTATCACATTGATTGATTTGCGTATATTGAAGAATCCTTGCATTCCTGGGATAAACCCCACTTGATCATGGTGTATGATCCTTTTAATGTGCTGTTGGATTCTGTTTGCTAGTATTTTGTTGAGGATTTTTGCATCTATGTTCATCAGTGATATTGGCCTGTAGTTTTCTTTCTTTGTGACATCTTTGTCTGGTTTTGGTATCAGGGTGATGGTGGCCTCGTAGAATGAGTTTGGGAGTGTTCCTCCCTCTGCAATATTTTGGAAGAGTTTGAGAAGGATAGGTGTTAGCTCTTCTCTAAATGTTTGATAGAATTCACCTGTGAAGCCATCTGGTCCTGGGCTTTTGTTTGTTGGAAGGTTTTTAATCTATGTCTGTGTTTTTATTCCTGTCCTGCCCCTAGGTTCATGAGAACCTTTTTTTTTTTAGATTCCATATATATGTGTTAGCATACAGTATTTGTTTTTCTCTTTCTGACTTACTTCACTTTGTATGACAGACTCTAGGTCCATCCATCTCACTACAAATAACTCAATTTTGTTGCTTTTTATGGCTGAGTAATATTCCATTGTATATATGTGCTACATCTTCTTTATCCATTCATCTGTCGATGGACACTTAGGTTGCTTCCATGTCCTGGCTATTGTAAATAGTGCTGCAATGAACACTGTGGTAAATGACTTTTTGAATTATGGTTTTCTCAGGGTATATGCCCAGTAGTGGGACTGCTGGGTCATATGGTAGTTCTATTTTTAGTTTTTCAGGAACCTCCATACTGTTCTCCAGAGCGGCTATATCAATTTACATTCCCACCAACAGTGCAAGAGGGTTCCGTTTTCTCCATACCCTCTCCAGCATTTGTTGTTTGTAGATTTTTTGATGATGGCCATTCTGACCAGTGTGAGGTGATACCTCACTGTAGTTTTGATTTGCATTTCTCTGATGATTAGTGATGTTGAGCATCCTTTCATGTGTTTGTTGGCAATCTGTATATCTTCTTTGGAGAAATGTCTATTTAGGTCTTCTGCCCATTTTTGGATTGGGTTCTTTGTTTTTTTGATATTGAGCTGCATGAGCTGCTTGTATATTTTGGAGATTAATCCTTTGTCGGTTGCTTCATTTGCAAATATTTTCCCCCATTCTGAGGGTTGTCTTTTTGTCTTGTTTATGGTTTCCTTTGCTATGCAAAAGCTTTTAAGTTTTATGAGGTCCCATGTGTTTATTTTTGTTTTTATTTCCATTTCTGTAGGAGGTGGGTCAAAAAGGACCTTGCTGTGATTTATTTCATAGAGTGTTCTGCCTATGTTTTCCTCTAAGAGTTTTATAGTGTCTGGCCTTACTTCTAGGTCTTTAATCCAGTCTGAGTTTATTTTTTTATATAGTGTTAGAGAGTGTTCTAATTTCATTCTTTTACATGTAGCTGTCCAGTTTTCCCAGCACCACTTTTTTTTTTTTAATAAATTTATGTATTTATTTATTTTTGGCTGTGTTGGGTCTTCATTTCTGTGCAAGGGCTTTCTCTAGTTGCGGCGAGCGGGGGCCACTCTCCATCGCGGTGTGTGGGCCTCTCACTGTCCGGCCTCTCTTGTTGCGGAGCACAGGCTCCAGACGTGCAGGCTCAGAAGTTGTGGCTCACGGGCCCAGTTGCTCCGCAGCATGTGGGATCTTCCCAGACCAGGGCTCGAACCCGTGTCCCCTGCATTAGCAGGCAGATTCTCAACCACTGTGCCACCAGGGAAGCCCCCAGCACCACTTATTGAAGAGGCTGTCTTTTCTCCATTGTATATTCTCGCCTCCTTTATCAAAGATAAGGTGACCATATGTGCGTGGGTTTATCTCTGGGCTTTCTGTCCTGTTCCATTGATCTATATTTCTGTTTTTGTGCCAGTACCATACTGTCTTGATTACTGTAGCTTTGTAGTATAGTCTGAAGTCAGGGAGCCTGATTCCTCCAGCTCCATTTTTCTTTCTCAAGATTGCTTTGGCTCTTTGGGGTCTTTTGTGTTTCCATACAAATTGTGAAATTTTTTGTTCTAGTTCTGTGAAAAATGCCATTGGTAGTTTGATAGGGATTGCATTGACTCTGTAGATTGCTTTGGGTAGTATAGTCATTTTCACAGTGTTGATTCCTCCAGTCCAATAACATGGTATATCTCTCTGTTTGTAATGTCTTTAATTTCTTTCATCAGTGTCTTATAGTTTTCTGCATACAGGTCTTTTGTCTCCTTAGGTTTATTCCTAGGTATTTTATTCTTTTTGTTACAGTGGTAAATGGGAGTGTTTCCTTAATTTCTCTTTCAGATTTTTCATCATTAGTGTATAGGAATGCAAGAGATTTCTGTGCAGTAATTTTGTATCCCACTACTTTACCAAATTCATTGATTAGCTCTAGTAGTTTTCTGGTAGCATCTTTAGGATTCCCTATGTATAGTATCATGTCATCTGCAAACAGTGACAGCTTTACTTTTTCTTTTCCGATTTGGATTCCTTTTATTTCTTTTTCTTCTCTGATTGCTGTGGCTAAAACTTCCAAAACTATGTTGAATAATAGTGGTGAGAGTGCGCATCCTTGTCTTGTTCCTGATTTTAGAGGAAATCATTTTAGGTTTTCACCATTGAGAATGATGTTGGCTGTGGGTTTGTCATATAATGATAGGATTTTTTAAAGTAATATCATGATCTTGTTTACAGTGTCATGATACTGCTTTCTAGGCAAACCTGGAATATTTACATTAACTTTACCATTTATGAAACAGAAATGTTTATTTTTGCCACAACAGGAAAGTAGAAACAAACTAATATCTGTCATTCATGTGGGCATAAAGGAAATGGCTATGAAGGTGTTAACAACAGAGTGCAAAAAATTCTCTGTAATGTTTAGTATAGTAAAATGCTAAATTATATATGTGATGCTATTTTCACTCTGTTAAAAAAGATTTTTAAATATATGTAGAATGATACCTAAAATATTTACAGTGGATGCGTTTAATTGGAGGGATTGGTTGTTAACTCATTGCCTCTCTTGTCTGAATTTCTACAAATCATCTATGTTATAACTTTAAAAAGAAAAGCTCAGTTTTAAAGCATACTAAATGGTTAGGGATAGTCAGAACAAAATTATAAATTTATGAAATCTAACTTATTAGGAGACAACCTTATTATCTTTTAAAAAGTATATATAATGGTGTGTATTTATAGATTTATCCAATAAGTGTATTGTTCTACATCCATATTTCTTTGACTTTCAAGATCTACAGAAATTCTAAGGAAAAGGGTGAATTGGAGTGAGGTTGGGGGAGTACTATTGAGTTTTTCTGCTTCAGTCTGCCTCTTGCCAGATGGATAGACATTGTTTAGTTAAACTGTCCTTCTTTGCTGTCCCCAAACAAAATACTGTGCATGCACCTTTTTTTTTTTTTTTCATTTTCCTCTCATACATATAATGTGTATGTTACATAATACAATACAACACAGTACTAGTTGACTTTCAATAATAAATCAGTGTCAAAAATGAACCAGAGTACTTACCTTCTTTTCAATTTTAGCCAAACTTTTAAAAAATTCTTAAATCAGACTGTAAACTTATTTAACTTTATAAGCTAATTCTCCTGATTGATCTAGTAAGTTAAATTTCACCCTTCATCAGTAAAGTATGTCCCACTTTATATTGAATATATTATTTCAAATAAATGTTGAACATCTGTGTACTTTGCCTATGATTATAGGTCTGTATGTGTTCGTTAAAATTGTCATCATATAAAAGTGTTATTTATTTATTTGCTGCAGAAAGTAAGATGTGTAAATCCATATGTTCATTTTTAATCAATTAACCAAAACAAGCCAAGAAATTATTTGGGGCAATAATAGAGGCATGAACAGACCCCTCATGAATATATCTACCAACCTTTTCTGTTAGGTCTTCAGCATAAACCATATGTACGTGAACATACCAACAAGATAATCTGCATAAAATTTTAAAACATTAAACTTTTCCTATTGAAGGCTATATGGCTGCTCTAAAAAGAGAAGTGGTACTTCTCTGTGCCACTTTTAACTTGCTGTAAATTTTCAAGCTCAGTGAGAGTTGGTGCTAAAAGGAAAGTCTAATTGGGGTGGGTAGTGGTAAATGCAGCTACAGGCAAACTCTTAAACATAGGATAATTTTAAAACAAGTTATTGTATTTCAAAGGTTCATATGCTGCTTAGTTTAGCTCAAGGTTTTGCACAGAAGGCAGGCTCTTAGCTAGCAGCACCGTCTTCTTAGTCCTTTTGGTACTGGAGTCCCAGGCCTGGGACCAAGCACCTGAGTGGTCTCAGAAGGCTGATAAATGGCCTCCTCTTCTACAGTGCCGTCCTGTTCTTGCCCCTTCCTCCAACTCTCTTTTTCTTCCCCTTTCCCTTTTATATCCCTAATCTCTCACACCACCAGGAACAGCAAGAAAGAAGAAAAAAAGAAAGAAAGGAAGGGGAGGGAAGGGAAGGGAAGGAAAGAAAAAGAAAGGAAAGGAAAGAAAAGAAAAAGAAAAGCATGCAGCATCCTTAGAATTAGTTGCAAAGGAAGAGAAACATTTCAGTTAATTTTTACCCTTCTCACATTCTGATTTCTGACTTAGGTGCCCTTCCTGGGATTTGGGTTCTTGAGCACATAGGAGCTGGCTGTGCCCACCAAATAGCCCTCCCACCACAGTGGGACCTGCCAGCTTGCTAGTAGATCTCACATGGTTTTCTATGCTATTTGCAAGTCATTGTTAACTGTTTAAATTGATACCGTGAACCTGCTTATTATTCTTTTCTCTTGACTTCCAGTAGCTATTACCCTAATGAAAAACTTAAATTTTCAGGTCCCATTTGAATAAAGCCTCTATAATTTCTTAAATCTATAGCAAATAGTAATCCTTCTCAATTTGGGTTTTATTCCATCCACTTTTACCACACCTGGTGACAGTACTACTTAAAGACGCTAGAGCATGTATCCAACTGTTACCATAGAAACTCTCCACCAGTACCCTCATTTATCATGTCCAACATCTTTACTTAGTCCACAGGTTAATCATCATAATATATGACAGTTTTACAGTACATTGTTTTAGCTCTTATCTTGTTGGTTTCTTTTGATGATTTCCTTATATTGTTTCAGAAGACAAACTGAACTGAACTAAGTTGTCATTGAACATTTGATTAGTGCCATGAATAATTTTCCGTTTAAGACTCATCACCATAATTTTGTGTTATGATGAACATGAATTGAAGATGATCAGGTATAACTCAGTTTTAAAGCAAGTCTCCAAGCCTTGGATTTGGTTATGTAATTGATTGAAAGCATGTTTTTCATTTGACCCAGATGATTACTCTGTGTAACCGTCACAGTTAATAAAGACATGTTATGCCAAGAGAAAACTATATGAAAATATTCTTTTATAAAAATAAGACACTAGCTATTATAATGATAATTATTTTCCTATTTTACTTTAGTTCATGAGAGAATTTTATTTTTTTATTTTTTTGAATTTTATTTTTTATACAGCAGGTTCTTATTAGTTATCTATTATATACATATTAGCGTATATATGTCAATCCCAATCTCCCAATTCATCCCACCACCACCAACCCCCACCCCCCTCCCCCCCCTTTCCCCCACTTGGTGTCCATATGTTTGTTCCATGAGAGAATTTTAAAATGAATGGTTTCCCACACAAGGAGATCAAAACTGTTGCCTTTCTAATTTATTCATAAATTCATGGAAACTAATGGTAAAATAGTGCATGGTGAAGTTTATTTACATAAAATATTTTGAACTGTGCTGATCAGATGGCATAGAAAGTACATTTCACTTTCATAGAATTTACAGCCCTGAAGAGATTGTAGGTTGTTGTTGTTGTTTTTAATAAAAATTTTAGTGGGTTTGTTTGCCTGTATGTTTTTTCACCGTCAATATACATTCTATGTTTGTGACTTCAATTGCTATCATAAATATTATTTTTATCAGTAATAGTATTTGCTAGAAAGTACTTTTCCACTTATGTGTGTGATTTGGAAAGGTTTCTCACATTAAATAATATATGGTTTTGAGTTATATTTCATAAGGAAGATAATTCATAAAGTACCTTTATTTTTGAAAATATGATTTAATTATGGAAATGAACTATAGACTCAGTTTTTTTCAGAAACTTGTGTATCTTATTTAAAGACTGTATACCCATTATTTTAAAATAAGAATTTGCTTCTACAAACCTTTATAGTAAAAGGAGAATTATGGATTTTTTTCTCTGAAGTTTATTACATATCCTGTTGTCAACACATAAACCATTAATGGGTGTTATTTTTAACTTCTTGTTATAACCTTCTCTGGTGAAAGAAATAATGAATAAAATTCAGCAGATGTTTTATAAAACTAGTAATTTAATTTCATAAAGGTGATACTAAAAGATTTTTTTTACTCAAATAAATGGAGAGATGAAGATTCTAAGATAAATTCTTTAAAATACAAAATCTTCTGATTTTATCATATGTATGCCTTGCATTTGTCAATATTCTTCCTCCACATTTGATATTATTTCACATTATCATATACTTAACTTTATGTTAAAAGACTATCAGACATAAGAATAAAATACAGGAGAAGTTGGATTATCTCATTTCTCAGTTCAGGAAAAGCAGTTTAGTTTAATGTTCATGCAACTAACACTAATTACCACATGTAATGTATTTAATCATTCAGATAAGTAATTACTAAATGCAGAAGAATACATATGCTACTTTCTCCATGAACCATAACTGTATACCTTACATCATTGATGAATGGCCATTCATTGCTTGCTTGCTGCATTCACCTCTTGATATCTGTCACTGACGTGAGATATAAATTAGTTTGTGTATCTTTTCTTTTTACATGTGATTCTGAAGACCCTTCAGCTTGAATTATATAGTTCTTCTGTCCACAAATATGGCTGAAAGTTGAACTTGACATGGATCAATATGATCTGGGCTAAATATCTAAATGTGACTGATTATGTTAGCATCATGTCCACAGATCAATATTGAGTTTTATTATGAGCCTGACTCTATAATTGGGTTTAATCAATAAGCTTTTGTCTCCTTTCCTTTGCAGTTTTAGTGTTGGACCATATAGGTTTTTAAAAACTACATTTAGCTTACATTTAGGATTCTGCTTCTTGTGATGACCAGTAATGAGATCTATCCGTGAATTTTAAGGAACAATGGAGCCTCAGCTCTACCACTGTGAGGAGAGCCCACTTTTATCTTGATAACTGATTGCTTGCCCAATATGCGCGACATCTCTAACAGAGCTAATGTAGTAACACCCAGCACTCCTTTCGGGTGCTGTGTGTGTCTCTCTCTCTCTGTCCTTAGTAAATAACTCACATTGAAGACGTTGACAAAACATACCATTAATGAAAGCAATCATAAAAGCTTGCCTTTTGATAAACCCGCAGGGTCTATAGGCGTTGAAAGATGCAATCTGTAAAGAACAATAAATTTGGGTCTTTGATTGAAGTGCCATTTGGGACGTTGTGCTTTGTCTGCATATTTGCACAAACATGATGCTCCCTTTTTCATGTCTCTTAAACTTGAAGCCTGAGAGCATTCATTGCCATTTCTCCATTAAAGTTGGTCCCATTAAAAGCTCCCTACAAAAAAAGACTGGAAGTGATCCAGCTGAAGCTAGTATGTTCATTTCTGCCCTAGTTTGCCATTTGGAAAGCAGGCTTCTAGCCATCGTTGTTGGTTTTTTTTTATAAATAGGCCCGGGTTCTTTTCCAGGCAGTTCCTGCAGTAAATGTATACTTCAAATGCATCAACTTTTCTTAAATTGGGGGAAAAAAGATTATTTCTATGATGGACATTTGAAGTAGCTTTGAATGTGAATAGAATTTCCTTCATTCCAAATGATTGGCAGATTTTTCCCTGTCATTTTTATTTAGGCTCCAAAAAATGTTGCATTTTATGGTTATATGCTGAATTCGTGGCATCATATTTTATGTAATGGAAAGTAGTCATCTGTTATCATGAGACATGCATTTTGTGTTGTTCAAAAACCACGTTTGCCTATTATTAAACCAGAAAAATAAATGTATTGTACATGCCTTTCTGAATTTACAGATGCAGACCGTTTTCAGAAACATGGTATGGATGAGTTTATTTCTGCGAATCCCTGCAAGCTCGACCACGCCTTCCTTTTTAGAATACTCCAGAGGCAGACTTTGGATCACAGACTGAACGATTCCTATTCTTGCTTGGTTAGTACAAATCTGTCTATCTCGTCCCCTATAGGTTAGAGTGAAAGATTTTTAAAAGTGAGAAATACTTGTTATGAAGCGGGCTTTTATCCCTGACTCATTTAATAACTGTAGTTGGAGTTAGGGATAAAGGATTCCAATCGATTGCTTCCCAATTTGAAAATTATACACTTGAAGACCACTGCTGTGCCACTCAATAGACAGGAGAGTGGACTCGAGCAGATTCTGAACTGTGGTTTCTCAGCCCCTCCGGAGAAGCTGGTATGAAAATAGAAGGCTTTACTAAAGATAAAAAACCTCTGTGATAGGATTTACTAACACCTGTACAGACATTTTAAGGTTTAAATTCTGCTCACCTAATGGTGATACTATTCATGTCTCCCTTTTGTTCCTAGAAAGACAATCTAAGTGACAGGGAAAAGAAACAGTGCAATAAATAATACGATGACAGGGGTTGTATGTAACAGAGGAAAGCTTTAGTTTCATCTAACCCTCCAAAGATAATTTGAATTTCCTTTAAAAAAAAAAAAAGACATTAAATCGAGTAGCTAAACTGCTGCTTTATGTTTAAACCAGCCAAAATTCGAGATACAAAGTATAATTTACATTTAGAAGGAATGCTTGACTCCTTAGAATGTGGGCATTAAACTATAGCCTAAAAATCGTTATGTACCTTTATATCCAAGGATTTTTGTTCATGGCAGTTCCTCTGGAATTTCTCCAGCTGGAATATCCCTATTTCTATCACCACTTAGTCTGTTGGCTACTGAACATGGTAGCTGCATGCAGTAAAGTTACACTCTCTTTAAAATAAGATTTTAGACAGGATGTGCTCTCAGTTCATCAGAGAGGTTTCAGTAGACAGGAAGAAATTAAACAATTTATTGCCATGATCACGCTGATGGTTCATTAATTCATCTATAGACTCTTTTTTAAGTACCTATTATTCAACATGTAATTGTGTAGCTTAAACCCGATCCAGCCCAGACTTTACAATTACATGGAGAGTAAAACAAGTCATCACAAAACCCTCACGTATCTTTCTGTGGACAAGCACACATAGACTGATCATCAATAGGAACACTTTCCTCTTGGATTCCACTCTGGGGGGTTAGTTCCTGAACTGGCAAAAGTCGTTTTCGTTATGTGGATGACCTCACGTGCCATATGAAGTGTGAGAAGAACACTACAGTGTGTCTTCAACTGCACCTAGAGGGTAGGTGTGATTAGAAAGAGTGTTTGAGCGCAAGATGACCCTGGATGTAAATCATGGTCAGCAGCGGATTTGCACTGTCGTCTTGAGCAAGTCACTGATTACCTCTGAACTTTAGCTTCTGTATCTGTAACATGGAGTCATAGTAACTACTATGCATGATGGTTCTAAATATTAAATATATACATAGTATGTCTGGTACAGTGCCTATACTATCACCGCAGTAAGTAGTATTCTGGTTTTCTTTTTTCTCCTCTTCCTTTTTAGTTATTTTTTATTGCCGTCTCATCTTTCTGTATTTCTCACTATTCTTTTCCTTCTCTTGCACAATTATGCTGCCCCCTTTGAAAACTCTCCATTCCCCCTTCTTTCTCTTTTTTATATTAAATTAATCCATATAATCCACTGAAATATTTTATAAACCAGCTCTACCTAACCTGGCCGTCTCTTGTTAGCCAACATACACACCCATCCTAACATCTCATTTCAAGAGAACCAGGAACTACTGCTGTAAAACATTAACTTTGTTGTATTGGTCATAGAAAGACAATAGAATGAGAACAATATCCCAAATATTTAAATACCCAAATAGTACATGTTTACCACTGCTAGACTTACTGAAATTCTCTTAGTTCACTTTATAAAAATGCTTTTGGAAACTAGGCAATTTCAGTTATCATGTCTGCTTTACCATTCTCTTTTTAATTGATTCATATAGAGATTGAAGTTTTTTGTAATGTCATTCTTTGTGACTGACAGTTTAGATGCTGTGAATAAATTTGAGTAATTTTGAGTGACAGTGGAGGAGAACAGGTTGCCCATGCCTCACTGTGGCAATAAGGACAGGATGGTTTCACGCTGTCAGTGGCCCAGATCAGTTCCAAAATCGATGACATTCACTCTTTGGAAAACAATAGGAAACGTACTACTAATTTAAAAAATATTGTCAAAAGACACTGTAACGCAGCTTCTGCTTATAATGCCTAACAGTGCCTATAGAAAAGCAAATCCTGGTACAGAAAAAGAAAAAAAAAAATATATATATATATATATATATATATATATATTTCTGTTCTTCCTTTTGCAGGGGTGGTTTAGCCCTGGCCAAGTCTTTGTGCTGGATGAGTACTGTGCCCGCTATGGTGTGAGAGGCTGTTACAGACACCTCTGCTACCTTACAGAACTGATGGAGCATTCAGAAAACGGTGCTGTCATTGACCCAACCCTGCTTCATTACAGCTTTGCGTTCTGCGCCTCTCATGTGCATGGCAACAGGTATTTTTACTTGCAAACACACAGTGAAATGTGGAGGGGTGACTTGGGAAGAGAGAAAAATGCTATTATCACCTAGTAACAGATTTTAAATAGCAAACGCTTCTTACAAGAGGAAAAAAAAAAAACCCACAAAGGAAAAATGTACATCAATATGCCGGTGATTTAGGTGGGCTGCACTTTTTGTTTCTTTTTGCCATTAAAGCCACTTGAAACAGAGAGGGAGAGAATCTATGAGATTAGAAGTCGCCTTTTAGTTCTTATGTACCACCTAGTATTAGGGTCTGCCCAGCTTAAGTGTCATCTGTATTTCTGTTGTAATGCATGTGGATGTCTGGGTAGGGTTTGGCGACAGGTTTGTGTATACCTAATGATTCTTGCTTTTCCACTGTGGAGCAAGTGTTCATGGATAAAGCGAGATAAATAATGGGGTTTATGTAGCGTCTCCTCCCAGCCCCTTCCCTAATCCATACTTGAGGAACAAGTATCCCCTTTTAGCACTCTTGAGCCAGTGACCTCACCTCTTGTTTTACCAAAAGGGCAAAATATCACCTAATGCAGGCCCCCCGCAAATGTGCATCTCTGACCTTAAAAATCTCTCCACCTTGCTCCCTCTCTCCTCCCAATCTTGTTCCAGGGAACCTTCGCTAGGTGGGGCTCCTCCCATAAAGGAGATACCCTTTATCTCATCCCCTTTGTACCTTGCCTCACCCGTTATTCCATCTCCCCCTCTTTATATTTCCTTTCTTCCCACAAGCCTGAGCTTCCTCTAGCCGCACAACATAACAGAGCGGTAATACTTGCTAACTAGGTGAGGTAGGGCAAGTTTCTTCATCGAGTTCTGTCTCTATTTCCCCATCTGTAAGAAAGACATAAGATAGTATCTCTCTCAGAGATCATAAGTTGTGATAGGGATTAAACACATTTGTGTATATCAAGCACTTAGAACAGTGCCTGGCTTGCGAGTGGTCAAAAAATTGTTAAGGGATAGTTTACATTGTCTTAAGTATTATTATCCCGTCAAGCTACCTTTCCATTGTTCTCTTTCTCTTCCCCACCAAACTCCTCTCACCATTTCCCCTGTTTGGCCCCCAGCTCCTCACTTGCTGGTGAGGCTGCTTGAAATGGATTGCCTTCTCCAGCTCCACCCTCCTTACTCTCATGGGAAAGTTGGCGCTGTGGAATATCCAAGACCCCGTGCGTCTGTAAATGCTGCTCATTTTCCCTGATGCAGCTATCTCAGCGCTCCTCTTTTTATTTTATTCTATTATCTTCATTTTTTTTTGGCCGTCTCTTTGCTAATAGTTTGTGTTTCTCCAGACCACAAGTGTGGCATTTTCTCACGTCTGTTCTTGAACTTGCTCTCTTCTTTCTGAGAATTTTTTTCTACTTCAGTGAAAAATTCTGTGTTGGTGATCTTGCCACTTTCCACAGCTTCAACTGTGACCTCTCTTCATACAGATAATTCCAACCCAATTATTCTCCTAAGCTACAGATCTCTATCTACAACTGGCAGCTTGAATCTTCTACTGATGCCTTAAACTCTCCACATTTAAAACTAAATCCATCATCTCATGAAACCAGCTCCTGTACCTCTCTGAGCTCCTAGCAGATTGCCTGAGAAGAAGTAACACTCAGGCACAAAGTAAGTGTTCAGTAAATACTTGATGAATGAATGAATGACTTTGTTATTTGTATTAATATCACTTCCAGTAATGGCCATTCATCTTTCATTTATCTTTTCCTTTTACCTCCTAGCCCCATTTTGTTGCCAATGTCAATATTCTGTCTTTACAGTACTCCTCAGATTTGTCTTTTAGCATTTCCGTTGTGTCTACCGTAATTCTGGCCTTTATTTTTTCATGCTTATCTACCTTTATTCATCTCTCTACTGCTTTTTCCTCCCCACATTAGTCTAGCAATCACCTTCAAAATTACAGGCTAACTTTTACCATACTCCTTTGCAAAAGCCTTCGGTGACTCTCATTTCATTAATAAATTAAAAATAAATTACACGTATCGGGTTTTTCCAATATCATCATGTTCTATCTACCTCGTTTGAAGTCCCGGTATTCTGCGCTCCATAATCTTTACCTGAGACAACCTGTTTATCCTCCCTGTAAGGTTTCTTTTTTCAAGTTTTTAAACAGTCAGATATCACAAAATTCCTCTGAGAAGACTTCTGTTAACTCAAGCAAACACTACAAACCTTGTACCTGTAGTTATAAACTTTATCATGTATACTTGTATGCACACACACACTCGCACACATGCACGCCTGCTTCTACTGCACTAGATCAAAAACTACTTCTCATTCCCCTATTATCCTCTGTAAACCTTAACACAGTGCCTTGCATATTGTGGGTGTAGAATAAGTACTTGCTGAAGTCCCCACTGCTGCCTTTTCTCATCCTACGATAAAATAAGACTGATCCTAATCTCAGAATCTCTTCAGACTTTCACCTCATGATGGAACTCAGCCTTCCTTGGAAATTAGGGGAATGTTACAGAGTTTAGTCACTTTTCCTATTACCCCAAGCTAAACCCTCCACACTCAGCAAACTTTGGCGGGGTGGCGGGGGGTGTTGGGTGAGGTGGCAGGGCAAGCGGGGGACCGTGAGGATAACCAGATGGTAACCTTTGATAGTCAAAGTGAGGGGCTGTTGTACAATAGTAGACACTGTCTCGTATCTCTCTGGGCACTGTCTTAATTCCTCCTGACCAATGGATATTAAAAGCTCGGCCCCCCAGTGTTAGGCAGCACTCTGAAATGCAAGAGGATGAAAAGGTTACAGTGGAACAGGCAAACCCAGAGAGCCCTGTATGATCAGATTATTTCAGTCATTAACACAGAAAGGTAATATTAAATTGAGAACATGAAGTGGAAAATTCAGCTTATATGACCCCAAAATGTATGTGTTTGAGACACATTTTAATGGAAAGTTACTGAGGCCACTGGGAGCTGCTGCCACCACCTGGGAGGCAGCCTGATTTGAACCTGTGGGTTGCCATAGTTACTTCTATTCTGTAAACTATTGTTTTCCTTATGATGGTACACTGTAAAATACAATGTAAGGTATGTTTATATGTTCGTGCATATATTATACTTCATATTACACATTAAATTCATTTTCCAGGTTAAAATATATACCTATGAAGATATCTCTGGGTGGTGCTTTCGAATAGAAATTTGAGTCAGTCTCTGATTTAGCATTTAGGTCATATGTAACTGAAGAAAAAAAGAAAGGAAGGAGTATAGGTTTTAGGGAAATTTGAACCTCAGTTAGGGTAGAAATATTCCAAGATAACGCAAAAGGCATAATGTTTCCTATAATGTTTAGAGTCTAACAGATGTCATTCAGAGATGTCGTGCTGTCTCAATGAAAGAATTAAAAGAGGCAAAAGATCTCTACTTGCATCTTGGCTCTGAAATTTGCAAGCTGGCCCATGCTGGGCAAATCACTTAACATTTCTGAAATGGGCATTCTCATATGGAAAAGGGGAAATATTAAGGTGAAGGTCCTGGATAATTATAAAATACGCTATCAGTATTGATTAGTCATTATTCTGGTATGTTTCCCTTTGTCAGCCAGCCGTGAGCATGTAAATTGTAAGAGGAGGAAAAACGTGAAAAATAGGTAGTTGCTCAGTGGAAATATTTCAGCGTGTAAGTAATTATATTCTTAATTTCTTTGCTAATAGAATATTCTGGGTTTTAGCAACCTCCCCTTGTGAAAATAAGCTTCTCTCATCCCTGTCTGTGGCATCTGATATTTATACAGACTTCCGTTAAAAATACTGTCAATGTCAAGTCTGACTTTTCTACAGTGTTTGCCCTATTCTCTTGTTAAGATCATCTTTCCATCTGTCAAGACACACACTCAAAGAGTCGTTTTGCTCATTACCTGAACCGCCTCTGTCAAAAATTGAAAAGAAAAGAAGACTGCCTTTTGTTGTGGATGGACGCGAAGGACAGCAGTGCTGTCTGGATCTGAACCGTTTCCAGGAGCCCATCGTGTTACATGGCGCTGAGCGCGCTTAGGCGTGTGCCTTCCCTGCAGACACAGCGTCTCTGAATAGCACTCTGAGTGTTTCAGGAGTAAAAGAATAGAGTTAAACAGAAAAGGTCTGGCTGGTACTAGGACCGAGGAAGAAAGAGAAAAGTGAGCCAAGGACAGAAACGGACCCACTCGTGCAGGATGCTAGCCACGTACGGCCGTGAAGAACACAGCCCGCCCTCAGCGTTAGTGCCGCGGAGGACCGTCAGCGAGGGGAAAAGAGACTTTCCGAGACGATGCCTGTAGGGCAAAGTTCCAGGTTGATGTGCGTGGTTAGACATCTTGGTTTTGTGAGTCAGGCTGAGGGTGGAGAAACTAAAGCCGCAACACAAAATGGCTTTTATGTCCCTGTTTAATGTAAGCGATGCAGTAGAGTCGCTGACTCTTGCGCGGTCTAGCAGGGCCGTCTCAGAGCTGCTACACACCCGGCAGAGGCCAGCTCAGCTGTGCGAGCTTTCGAGTACAGGGTGCAGGGAGTACGACGTGACTATAGTTTGTATGGAAAGTAATCCCTACTTTCTGTGGATTCCAGATCATATCACAGAGTAATAGGCAACCTTCACGGGAATCAGTCAAATCATCATATCACAGTACCTCCGTCTTCAGAGATCATAACATTTCCTCTTACCTATCACTTCAGAAATCATGCCTCAACTTCCTCCCTCTCATTTTGGAGACAAGGATGCATATTTTGAGTCACATCATAGAAGACTGCATCAAATAGGCTCATCAAGAATTTTCATTACCAGTTCTTAATTCTAGTCTTTGATATATGACTTAGAGAAATTAAGTCTAGGTATCACACCCATTGTGAATCTAGAGACTCACTTCTGGGACAGGGGAGCAACCAGATAAAATGTCATCGCAAGGTGAAATTTACACGGTGGGGCTAACCTGACAGATTTTATCCCAGGTGATATGTGCGCAGAGGTGGAAGAGGTAAGTTACCAACGAGGGCCTTTTAAATATACACTGAGGAACCGTTTTTGATGCTATCAGAAACCATAGTACAACCCAAATCCGCCTCAATCAAACTTTCAAACAGAAGTATCTACCCCTACTCAAGCTGGAATTCAATACTAAAGATAATTATGCTCTTTAAAATAAGGCAAAAACAGAAAGTGAGCGATGTGGGTAGAGACTTACTAAGTTGGAAATAGCACGGAGCTAGGAGCACAACTGTCTTCCTGCCGAGGTTCCCCCACTTTTGAGCTATTTCATTTGGAGCAGTTGGTCCTGAGCCTCAGTTTCCCAACCTGTTCCTAGTGAGTAATATCATCGATGCTGCCTACCTGATGAGGTTCCTGAATAGGTCAAATACGATTATGTAAGCACTTTGTAAATGATGAAAATATCATGTAAATATACCATACCATACATATGGTATGGTAGTTAAATAAGCTTTGGGGAATTGCTCTGTAAAAGACAGTGCAAAGGTGAACTTGATAGTGGTGTTATTGCAGCACAATTTACACAAGTCTCAAGCAGGAAGATGAGACTGGAAAAGCATTGAATAGGTGCCTCACTTCAACTACCATCCAGAAGCATTAGAAGGAGCCATGGGGAGGTTCTGGGATCACCCCCTTCCATGCCAGCCCCTCGTGTCGCTGGAAAGCATTGTGGGCCTAACGGGACAGCAGCATAGACACAGCCGGAAGCAGGAGCCAAGTATCCCATCATCCAGAGGAAGTAAGTTGCCAGGCTGCAAGTTGGGGGGAACGGTTACTAAGGTCACCTAATCAATTTTCTCTCTTTTCCCTCCACACCACTCATGCACAGCAAACAACTCCTGGTTTTTTCTGAAACAATGCACAAAAGAGCCTACTGAAGGTAAATCACTGAGGAAGAGATAAAGCAAAGGGATTTTTCAGTATGACTTTGAATATAGATCAAGTTAACAATGAACAGAAGCAAGAGCTACTTTTCTGGTGTAGCTTTTCTTAAGCTTGGGACCTTTAAAGCCTCTTAGCATCTAAAGTGTGCAAAGGAGTTTGGGGTCTTGCATTGGATCTCCATGTAGTTTTCCAACATACTAAAATTTTTAAAGAACATAGTATGGGATGCTTTTGCATAAAAACAATCAAACAAAACCCAAAAGCTATACATATACATCTGAACCATTTACCATTACTGTTGCCAGTCAGTTTGGTACTTTTAGATCTGTGTTGATCTAAACAGGCACAAGATTGGCCTATTATTTTTCTTTCTCATACTGTTTTTGTCAGGATTTGGTATCCAAGGTATTGTAGCCATATAAAATGGGTTGGGGAGCTTTCCCACTTGTTCTGTTTGAGATTCGAAAGGTTTATCGGTAACCCATTTTTAAAATCATTTGGGAGAGGTACAAACCACTAGGTATAAAATAAACAGGATATAAGTATATAACGTATAACAGCAAGAATATAGCCAATATTTTATAATAACTTTAAATGGAGTATTATCCATAAAGACATCAAATCACTATATTGTACACCTGGAACTAGTATAATATTATAAATCAACTATACATCAATATAAATAAAGAAATATTTTTCCTATTCCATAAAATAAAAGTTACGTCAAAAAATAGGAAAACAAAACCATCTGGCCTTAGGGACCTATTTGTGAAAAGATTTTTCACCACTGCATCAGTTTATTTTATAGTTAAAGAACTATCAGGTTTTCCATTTATTTCCTGAGTAAATTTTGTCAGGTTATGATTTTCTGGGAAATAGTGCATTTCATCAAAGTTTTCAAATGCATTGATATTAAGTTATTCAAATTGTTCTTTTTATACTTTTTTTCCAGCCTATAAGTATCTTCCCTTTACATTCTAATAGTGTTTATTTTTACCTTCTCTCTCTCTTTCCCCCCAATCCATCTTATGAGAAGTTTGTGAAATTTATTGGTCTTTCCAAAGAAGCAATTTTTGGCTTTGTTGAACTCTATTGCTTCTATGTTTTCCATTTCATTAATTTTTTGAAAAAATAAACTTTTTGATTTTAGAATAATTTTAGATATACAGAAAAATTGCAAAGATGGTACAGAGAGTTTCTGTATTTCAGTTTAGTCTAATGTTACATACATAATAATGTCATACATTCCTACAGCACATTTGTCAAAACTCGAAGACCAATATTGGCACATTACTCTTAACTAACCACGAGGCCTTATATGGATTTCACCAGTCCATTGGGGTTTTTTTTTGTTGTTGTTTCTTTTTTTTTAAATGTCCTTTTTTCTTTTCCAAGATCCAACTCAGGATACCACATTACATTCAGTCCTCAAGTCTCTTCTGATCTGTGGCAGTTTCTCAGTCTCTCCTCCTTGTTTTTCATGACCTTGACAGTTTAGAGGAGTACTGGCCAAATATTTTGTCAAAGGTCCCTCAATTTGGGTTTCTCTGACGTTTTCACGATTAGACTGGGGCTACAGGTTTTTGAAGAAATGAAATACCCTCTCATCTCATTCTTCCTGGGAGCACATGATATCTACAAGACATAGCTGGTCATGTTAACCTTGATCATTTAGTTAAGGTAGTGTTTGCCAGCTTTCTCCACTGTAAAGATATTGTTTTGCTGTCTCCATGTGCTATTTTTTGGATGTAGGTCACTAAGTCCAACTCATACTCAAGAAGAGAGGGGAATTAAACCCTACTTCCTGGAGGGAGGACTAGCTACATATAGTAAATTGGAATTCTTCTGCAATGAAGATTTGTCTCTTGTCCCCTGTGTATTTAGTCAACCACTTGTTTATATCAATATGGATTCATGTATAGTTACTTTATACTTTGGGTTGTAATCCAATACTACTTTGTTTTGTTGCTCAAATTGTTCCAGCTTTAGCCGTTGAGAGCTCTTTTAGACAGACTCCCTTTGATATGTTTTTTTGAGCACTTTCTTGCTCTCTGGTACTAAAACATGCTTGTAGTTCATATTAAAAATCATGATTTTTTCCCTGCCTCAGCCCTAGAATCAGCCATTTCTCCAAAGTTCCCTGATACCTTTTCTTAGAGAACGGTATGTAGAAACCAAGATCAGGATGTTGGATATGCTCATTGCTATTGGGATGCCATTGCTTCCAGGCCCTCTGAGTGGACACAGCTAGGTGATATGTATGTATGTATATATACTAACCCTTGAGTTCATACTGATGTCTCCGCCTCTAGTCCAATACGACAAAGATCATATCAGCCACCCTCTCTTGCTCATTCGTAACTTCTCTCTTCAACAGTGAGAAATCTGGCTTCTACCATCCCATCCATTTACTTATTTGTTCAACCCCAGTATACGTGTAAAGCAGTTTCAGAATTTGCCAACTAGAGTACGCTGTGTACAGGGTCTTTAGTTATTGGCCTTAGAGTTTCCAATCAAAAATGTTTTCCAAAGTTCAATGTGACACCTTCTTTTTCCCCCCACTCTATTTAGTGAGGTTATGTCATACAATACAGTTAGAGTCACTTGCACAATATGCATTCCATCCTGGGATCCCTCAGCGTCCTACTTGATACAGAATTTTTTTTTTTCTTTAAGCTTGTATACAGTAAAGTTCACTCTTTTTGCTATACAGTTCTGATAGTTCTGTGGGTTTTGACAAATGCATAGAGTCATATATTCACCACCCTAGTGCTGGTTCTATCACCTTAAAAGTTCCCCTGTGTGCCCCCTTTTGTAGTCAACCATTTCATTAAATTTTGTCTTTGATTTTATTATTCCATCCTTCTACTTTCTTGGATTATTTTTTCTACCTTCCTAAATTGGCTGTTTAACTCATTACTAGTCATCTTTTCTTCTTTTCTAAAATAAGTATTTAAGGTTAAATTTCCACTAAGTACTGCTTTTGCTACATATATGCATTTTGATAATGTATTTGATTCAAATTCACTCTAAGTAATTCTAACTTTCCATTATAATTTCTTCTTAGACACAGGATTGTTTATAAGTATATTTTAGAATTTCTAGGAAAGTGAATTTTTTTTTGGTTATATTCTTGAAAATTGATTTCTAACTTAATTTCTTTGTGTTCAGAGAATGTAATCTGTATGATACTGATTCTTCATAACTTGAGACTTCTTTATGTCCAGTTATGTCTTAGATATTGTAAATGTTTCATGTCATTTGAAAAAATACGTATATTCTGTAGCTTGGTAGGGCAAGCAGGAATTTTGTGGTTCAAATCTTCTAAACTCTTACTGGTTTTTTGTCTGCTTGATCTGTGGGGTTATGACCAAGGTGAGTGGAAAGCTGCCACTGCAGTGGTGGTTTCTTCCTCTACTTCTGCAAATTTTTGCTTTGTATTTTGAGACTGTTTATTAGGTGTATTCAAGTTAAAAAATTATTAAATATTCTTGGCGAATGGAAATTATTATTATGATTTACTGACCCTTTTCATAATTAATAATGCATTTTACATTAAAGTTTATTTAGATGGTTATTAACGTAGCCTTCTTTTGGCATTTGTCTGATATATGTTTATTCTTACTTTTAGTCTTTCTGTATTCTTGTGTCTTATAAATAGCACACTAGATTCTGATTTAATTATCCAATATAACAATTTCTGTTTTTTAATTAGTTTAGTCCATTTACAATTATCATGTGTATTGATATAAGTAAATTCATTTCTACCATTTTATTTTGGGCTCTTTTTGGCTCATGTCTCTAAGCTTTTTGTTTCTTTCTTGCCTCCTTTTTGTTTCACCCAGTTTATTTTCTTTTTTGCTCCTCATTTACATTTTTCACCTTTTGAGATTTTACCATGTATGTGACTAAAATTTTAACTCTTATGCTAATCAGCAAATTTTCCCTTCCTTCTGAAAAGTGCAGAGACCTTAGAACATTTCCCTCCAGTCACCCCCTTCCTGGCTTACATGCTTATGTTATCTGGTATTTTAACTGTATCCTTATTTGTTTTCTAATCTTACACATTAGACATTATTTTTATTATTTTATACTCAATACTTGCTTCAATTTAGAAATTACTTTTTTCCTAAAGTATATTCTTTGGAATTCCATATAATGGAATACCTATAGATAACGAATTTTGGAATTTCTTTGTTTCATTCACATTTTTGAAAGAAAATTTTGCTTGTTATACATTCTACGCTGACCATTATTTTCTCTCAGAACTTTGAAGATAGTACTCCATTTTCTTCTGACTTCCTGGGTTAAGAAGGCTTCATTGCCATTCTTTTGAGGGAAATTTGATTTAATAGTTTTAGGATTATTTTGTTCCTTTGTGTTTTGTGGGTTCACTGTTCAGTAATATGTGGATTTCTTTTTAAAGAATTCTGTTTGGGAATTTTGTGGCTTTCTGATCCATGTGCGCTGATATTGGGTAAGTTCAAATTTCTTTGAATTTACCTTGATTGGGATATGAAGATCCATGTTTGTCATCAGTTCTGGAATATTGTAATCTCTTTAAATATTGTCTCTCCTCCAATCTTGCTCTCTCTTAAACTCCAATTACCCATATATTAGGCATTTTATCTTCTATATCTCTTAATGTCTCTAATATATATTCTATCTACTTATTTTTCCAGCTGCAGTCTATATAATATTTTTAGTTCTGTCTTCTACTTCAGGACTCAGCAGACTTTTTCTGTAAAGGGCCAGATAGTAAACATAATAAATATTTTGGACTTTGTGGGCTATATGGTCTGTCACAACTACTTGACTCTTACTGTAGAGCAAAAGCAGCCAAATGGGCAGTATGTAAATGAATGAGTGTGGCCTGTGTTCTAATACAGTTTGATTCACAAAGACAGGTGGTGGACTATCATTTACTGGCCCTTGCTCTACTTCCACATTTCTCTCTTCAGCTATGACACCTGCTTTTTAACCTACTCACTGAATTGTTAATTTAAATTATTAATTTTTTTAGTTCTAGAAATTCTCTTAGGTTCTTTTTAAAATCCATTTGGTCATTTCTGAGTAGCTCTCATTCCTTTCTTGGCTTTTGTTTCCTTTTTTGTTTCCTTAGACCTTTTATAATTAGTTATTTTGTATTCTGATCATTGCAATAACTAAAATTTCTAGGTGTTTATATCCATTGTTTCTGCTGATGTTTTTGCCATGGTCAACCGTTTGCTTATTCTGCTAGCAGTTTTTGTAGTAAGCACGTATACTTGGACTAATCTGTGGAAATTCTACAAGGCTAGGGTTGAGAATGCTTGCTTCCCAAAAGTATTTGCACTTGCTTTTACTTGGTGATAGGAGGTGCTACTGGAGCTGTTTTAATTTCCATCTTGGAGATTCCTCGATTGCACAGGTGGTACCCAGTTTAATGAGGTCAGGCAAGTGGTGCATATTCTCAAGAAAGACTCTTCACTCAGTCTATAGATGTTGTACAAACAGACAGATTTCCTTGTTTGTTCTCCTTTGCAAGGATATTGATTTTCTAGCCCATCCTTTCACTGATAGTATAGCCCATTCAAGCATCCCATTTTCTGCAGGCATCTCAGGTTTAGCAGCCCATGCAGATTAGGTCTCTGAGCCTGTGGTACATTCCCTTGAACAACACAGCTACAGAGCCTCCTTGGAATCGACATTTGCCCCTAAGGCAGCCCTGGTGTTCACATTCACCCCTACTTTGATTTCAGCTCCTAGTTCATTTTTATTTTCTTGCTCTTGGGAGAACTTTTTAACTTTTTTATAAGTACAACATAACATTTAACAGTGTATTTGCTATAATTTATTCAGTGTTTAGGAGTTTTGTAGTGAAGAGGGACTTTTGGAGTATCACATCCGTCTACTATAATAGGAGCAGAAATCACATGATAAAACTTGCATTTTGAGAAAAACATTTGGGCATCTCAAAGGAGAACCTCCTGGGACTCTCTCCCTAACCCCTCTGCTTCAAGTGGCCCCTGGTTAACTGCTGCTCATCCATTGCATCTCAGCTTTAATATTCCCAAACTGAATCCTTACCTGAAATTCAAACTACATCAGAGCTTTGTACTTCCGCCCTTCTTAAATGTAATGTACACTTAGTGTCTTAATTTTTCTTTTTTATGCCTTTCCCTATTATAAATTCTATTAGGGAAGGAGTCATTTCTGTTGTGCTTATATTGTATCCCCAGGACCTGGCCAGTACTCGATAAATATTTGTTGAGTAAGTAAATGAATGACATTGGACCATATGTTTACAAATTTTATAGGTGACATGTTGGGGCACTTCATAAATAGATCTCACAATTACATGTTCTTCATGAATTAAATGCAGTGAGATTTATGGCCCGTGGAAAGACCCCATGTAACCAGCAAGATTGTGCCATTTTACAACATAGAAATTAATAAATTAAAACAATGAAATACCCTTTTTATATATAAAATTGAAAATGATTATAACAAATGATAAAGACCACAGCTGATGAGGTTAGAGGGAAATTAATAATTTCACACACTGTGGATTAGAGTATAAACTGGTAAGTGCTTTCTTAAGAAGCAGTTTTGTGATATGTATCAAATGCCTGAAAATGTCATCTCATTTGTCTTAGGCTACCATAACAAAATACCATAGACTAGGTGGGTTAAACAACAGAAATTTATTTTCTAACAGTTCTGGAGACTAGAAGTCTGGGCGCCAGTGTGGTTAGGCTTTGAGGAGGACTCTTTTCCTAGCTTGTAGATGACTGTCTTCTCTCTGTGTTCTTACAGAAGAGAGAGAAAAAGATCTCACTCTTCCTCTTCTAACAAAGCCACCAATCCTATCAGATTGGTGTCCTAGCCCTGTGACCCCATTCCAACTTAAGTACTTCCTAAAAGCTCTGTCTCCAAACACAGTAATATTGGGGGTTGGGACTTCAACATACGAACTTTTAGGGAAATACAGTTTGATCCATAGTACCATTTAACCTAACAATGTACTTTCAGGAATTTATCCCAAGGAAACAATCAGAGATGGGTTAAAAATATTTAGTGTAAGATTGGTTATCGCAACAGTGTTTATGGTAGGAAAAAAATGGAAAAAGTCTAAATTTCTACTAATAGAATATTGGATTAATATATTATGGTGCTAAAGACTGTCATACAGAGTGAACTTAGTCACAGAGTCACTCTATATGATATTGTATAATATCGCTTATATGTGGAATCTAGAAAAGTGGTACAGATGAACTTATTTGCAAAGCAGAAATAGAGACACAGATGTAGAGAACAAACATATGGATACCAAGGGGGGAAGTGGGGGTGGGATGAACTGGGAGATTGGGATTGACATATACACACTACTATGTATAAAATAGTTAACTAATGAGAACCTACTGTATAGCACAAGGAACTCTACTCAGTGCTCTGTGGTGACCTAAATGGGAAGGAAATCCAAAAAAGAGGGGATATATGTATACGTATACATACTGTATACTGACTCACTTTGCTGTACAGCAGAAACTAACATAACATTGTAAAGCAGCTATACTCCAATATAAATTTTTTTAAAAATACATGGTACATCCATACAATGAAATATCATTCTTCCATTAAAAAGCATATATTAGAATATTTAAATGATGTGAGAAAATGTTTATACTTCATTAAAAGAATCAAATTATACGTTAGAATGTGCAATATATGTATAGATTTATAGAAAGAAGGCTGGATTATATTTACAAAATGGTATTACCAGTTATTTCTGATTGGGCATTTAAGAAAACTTTTGTCTTTGTATTTTTCTGAATTCTCCTCCCAAATTATGATGTGTATATAGTTCTTTAATTTTTTAAAAAAGTTATTTTTAAAAATAATATTAGGTATTAGGCAGAGATGATACTTATATCAGAGAACACTTATCAACCTTAATTCTCTTTATTTTTAAAATCCTCTTGATATTTTATTTTTCTTGAGTTCTAGAATTTTGTGCAGTATTGATTTTAGTTGGTTCCAGGAGAGGACAGTTATGAGACACCTTGATACCTGTCCTTGACCTGTCTGTCCATCATTACTTCACCACAAAAACTAAGTCACAAGATCACGCATCTTCATAGTGTCAGATTCCTGCCTTTTTTTTTTTTTTTTTTTTGTAGAAGTATCTAAAACCTCCAAAGAAAATAGAATACAGTCGGAAATTCAAATATGGAAAGGATCAGGAGGGAGGAGGGTTTGGAAAAAGAGAATATGATTTTTAAATTTCATTTCTGAGATATTTTCTCCTAGAAAATCTGTTTCTTCTATTTCAATGAATGTATAGGGATAGAATTAATTTCTTCTTCTGGATATTTGAAAATTTCAGGGGAAGTAAAAGGACACTGATTATATATTATATGACCATCCAAATGATACATCATTTTGCTTGAAACAATAGGAGGTGTTATAGATTTGAGAACAAAAATGAGAGATTATTGTTTTCTCCCTTACCTTCCACCATTTCTTATTTTCTTGTGTGCTGTATCTTCCTCTTTTTTTTTTTTTTATTCTGTTCACAAATGGATATTGGTGGGAAATACACGAAGTGCAAAGTGACTTTTACCTGCTGTGCTGTAGGCAGAATTGACAATTCAGAAATACCACCCTCTAGGTGTCTCTCCCCTTCTCACTCTCTCTGGAGGAAGCTAAGATGTCATACATTCCTCATCAGAGAGGGCAGGTGAAAAGAAGCCTATAAGAAATTCAAAAGCACCATGAACTTTGTCATTTGCCCACTCATTGCTTGCAAAATATCTTTTACCACAAACCACCAAACTGCCAGGACAAGCAAACCTACCTGAGGAGTTTGGGGAGGGAGGGAGTATGAGGTGGGAAGGTAAAGGAAATCTCATCAATTTACAGAACTTTTCTATATATTAACTCCTGGTGTATTTATTCAACCCACAAACTTCCCAAGCACTCTGTTCCAGGTGGTATGTCCACTCCTAGAGATTATAAAGCGAAGGGCACATTTATCCTTCAAGTATCTAGCAGCTGTTCCACTGATAAAAGTGATTAAGAAAATAACCATAGAAGATGTTATAGTTTTCACTGAGTAATAGAACAAATGCTCATCAGCACTAAATAGTGCTTTTTAAGTGGGAATTGTGGGGAGATCCCATGACTAAATAATTCTCGGATGTGCTATTAAAACAAATTAAACCCATTTCTTTACTGTCAGCCTTCTCAGACCTCACTGTTGCACTAAGAACCTCCAACAAGTTCTCATGATTCATGGTGTTCAAAAAAAAAAAAATAACAGGGGGTGTTTCACCCTTTTTGTTGGAGTGTGTCACAGAACCATTACTCCTTAAAATATGTTGGCAGCCAGTAAATCATCTTTACCTAAATTCACCCAGATGAAATGGATGTTAAACATGCCAGAATTAGTCTGTATTAGCCTTATGGGCCTCTGAGATGTTGTATGATACTGAAAAACACATGAACTGTCTACTGTCGAGCCAAGGGAAGTGAAGTTACTGGGTTCGTCCACATCAGAACGTTTAGGCAGATCCCCTCCTTGATATTTTCTCTTCTGCTCAAATACCCAACTCTGCAACCCAGTTGTGTACTCTTCTCCTCAGATCTTTCTTGAAATACAGTGGAATCATCATTTCCCTTCATGGAAACTATTCTCTGAACTACCCCCAAAGCCATCAGAGATCACAGGAAATGGATGGGTAATACTGTGCATGCCTCTTGTTCCGGAGTTGTCTTTTCAGAGCATCTCCCTCACTTTAGAGCTTATGTTGTACTCCTTACAGAAGGAACTGGTAATCATGACAAGATGTCACCTATACAGAAAGGATTCTGTTTGCTTTAAAATGCCTAATATGCCAGATTGATGACTAGCACAAAATATAAAATCCCTTGGTTCATGGAGGAATTGAGTAAAATTAATTTGTACAGGCCTTACTATGTATAGGAACTATTTTTTGGAGGAATCCGCCTTTCAAAAGAGGTGTTCTCTGTGTGCGTGGGTGTGCGCATGTGCACTCATGTGATGGTTTCTGTGAAAACAGAATATGACCCATAGGCAGATGTAAGATCAGTCTATCAAGTATGAATCTGGGGCAGAAAGTTGTGTTGTATGATCCTGTTTTTTAAGAATCTTTCAAGTATAATTAACATAGACACAACTGCATGTGGTGTTCAATTGCTTATTATGTAATACCGGAAGGAAGTTCTGTGTCATAGCTCGTTTGACAGTATCTATAATTAAAAGAAGTGTACCTGCTTTATAACTTGTTCATATCTTAAACTTATTTCACAGAACACTCTATTTTTATTAAAATCATGTAACTTCTATACAGGCCTCAGGAAAAAATGAAAATGTTAACTCTTGGTACATGAACATACACTTCCTTCCCATTGGAACCACTTTAATATAATAATATAATAATATAGGCATAGAGTTAAACCCCAGTTAACATTCAAATCAGAAAGCTGGTCTTCTTTGTTAGAATTTTAAATAACCACATTTTAACATCATCTTTTTATCAATGTCAAAGAGGCATTATTATTTTTGCTTTTATTATCTCAGGAAAACAATTCTATTCTTGAGATTTAAACCAATTCATTTCATTAATAATTAAAATGGCAGGTAAACACAAAGTTTTCTGCTAAGTGTAAATACATGCTAATTTTTTGTTAGAGATACCCAGAATTCTTAACTGTAATTCCTGTTCTAGCTTGCTTTTCAAAAAATTTTCTATTTTACCTACTGTTATATAATAAAAATATTCCAAACAATTCATGCCATATTAATACTAATAAGTAATAATATTATGTGATATTACTAATTCATGAATTCTTATAATCATATATAACTGATACTTTTTATTCTATATAACACTAATTCATTTCTTTAGCATTTATATATTGAATATTAACTATATGCCAGCTACTGTTCTGTGCACTAGGAGTACAGCACAAAGAGACAGATAATAAACAAATAAATATATCACATGTCAGACGATGGCAATATATACAATGGCAAGTAATAAAGAGGCCTGTGGAAATGGGAGATTACACTCTTACACCAGATGGTTAGAGATAACCTCGCTAATCCTGAGTCATGTCGGTAGAGATAAGAAGGACGTGAGTGAGCAAGCCATGTGTGTGCATAGGGAAAGGCTCCTGGGCAGTGGAAGCTGCACGTGCAAAGGCCCTGAGGCAGAGCATTCTTCCTATGTTTGAAGACTAGCTAGGAGACCAGCATGGCTAGAGTGGAGGACTTGCCATGAGGGGGCAGAGGAAATCAGAGTGGGCTTTGGCTTTTACAATGAGTGTTACCACTACAGGGATATGACTCACACTTGAAAATGGCTCACAATAGCGTGTAGCCAACACTCTGACAAAGAAAAGACTGGAGGAGAGAGAGACCAAGGAGGCTACAGCCGTACTCGGGGAAGAGCTGAGGATGACCGGAACCAGGGGAGCAGCAGAAGTGGTCAAGGGTGGTCAAGTTCTGAATAGGTTTTGAACATATAGCTGACAAATTAATTTATAAACTGAGCTTATAAAACTATTATACTTTGAATCTCTGTTACCCTGAGTCTACTAGGCAAATGTGCATCAAATGTAACTGGTTGAAATATCTCAAGGATTCTGCAAGTACCTATGTCGTAATGCACGAAAGAGCAAATTTTAGGATTTCCTTTGTTAAGGTCTTTTTTAACTGAATCACTGATTCAGTGGTAGGTATTTTAAACTGTATTGGTATTTAAGCTCTCTGCCTTATACAAGTAACATAGAAAATGTGTGATGTGAGGAAGTGTATTTAAAATCGTTCCACCATTGTTGCTTCTCAAATATAGCTTCCATTTTTTATTAGGGATTTTTCGTATTGTTCTTGATTTTCTGTTAAAACACAGAGGAAAGACAATAAGGCATGGGCACTGAGAGCCTCTGATTTGGAATGCGAGAGACCTAGATTCAAGTCCAGGCTTCTGTCCTTACAAGCTGTGTGACCTTGGGGAAGTCACCTAACCTCCCTGAGGGTCAACAGCCTCCTCTCTTGGGGACTAGAGAAAGGATTGCTGTGGGCCTCCTATGTTGTTATACATATAAAACAGAACAGTACGAGGCACATTGATAATTGCTGTGTTTGTTTTAATAGCAACCATGACAAGAAGATATTGATGACAGAAGTATTTGCATTTACTAAGTATTTGCATTTACTAGGAAGAATAATTTTAGAAGGAGCTGTTACTTTTAGGCTTGACTGCAGCAAAGTTGCCATTTAGCCTCAATAATTTAGATATAGAAGGCCACTTCATACACCTAATATAGTCTGGTATACACATTAAAATAAGGATATGTGAATAAGGGTAAGTCCAAAATATAAAATGTATTTAACCTGTCAGATGTATACGTAATTTAGTAATAAGCTCAGTGAAGTGACAGCCCTTCACTGTGTATAACAGTCTTTATCTCCGTGAAAGTGACATGAGTGACATTCCCCCCGACTGACTTTTCTCACTCTTCATCGACTGAACCCCTGGCCTCATTCAGTCAGGTAGGCGATGTGCCCCAGCGAAGTTTCATATGACCCACCAATGTACTCTGTCACTGTGGATTACAATCTCCTTTGACAGTTGAAACAAACAGTAAATTTCACTCAAATATAATTGTGTGGCATCTGTCAGAGTGCAAGGCCAAAGGACCATGTCAATCTTCAGAACAATAAAGAGAAGTTCTTTGCTCTTTTTCATCAAGTTTGCATAGGTGTATTTAGTGAATTGACCACTTGCAACTTTGTGGTATGGGATGTCTTGCTGTCTATGTAATAGCATAACGTAGTTATAGTTTTTGTCTGCCCAAATTCCCAAATTAATGATTTATATAGAACTATCCAATTCAACTTTTGTGATCATTGGCAATAGTTATGCTTAGGTTAAAGTCTGGGTTTTGTGCTATTATTTGCTTGGTAGGAATTGACTTTGAAGTAATATGTGAAAAAAAAATCCATTGTTAAATTATTCTGAAACATTGGGGTTAGTTCATAGTTCATTGCTCTAGAATTTAAAATCAGACTTTCTTTTTTCCTTCGTAAACATTTTGAAAGACCAAATATTTTGCCCTTAGTTTTTCTGCAGTTAACATTCAAACTGCATTTTGATGGATCAGAATGAAATGTAATTGTAAGTAATATTTTCAAAGCATAAATTCAAGCAGGATGCAAGTTTCTGAAATAACAAATTATTTACTCTGTTTTAGAAAAAAATTCTCAGATTTAAATGATGCTTTTTTTTTTCTGGGAAAAATGATGCTTTGATATGAATAAAAGATCTTTAAGCCAGTATGATTCAGGTATAACTTTAGAATTAATCGCTTTTATCCTAACTGACTAGTTTACAAGCATCAAAAATGCACATACACACACGTATAGATGTCTAGGTAAAAAACAGTGGGAACAGCAAATAAAAATCTTGTTGGGAAAGTTATTTTAAATACCCATTTTTTTCATAATCCTCACTTGTACCTATTTTATACATAAACATTAAACATTAGTAAGTTCAAATGATAAATCTTTGGAAATTAAAACAATCTTTAGAAAAATAAGTTAATTTGAGAAGATATGATTGGTGTTAAGAAATGCAAAAGATTCATTTTGTTGAAATATATAAATATTTAAAGTAAATGTGAAATTAATGTATCTCATTCTCTGTTTTAACAGACAGTGAAATTCATACATTCAAAATTTGAGATGACTGCTATACTACCAGATACTTAAATGGATATAGAATAAATTCTGAATCCCTATTAGATATATTTTATGTTTTCAATACTAATCTTAGTAAAAGAAGACCTCTGTTCAGTCTTTGTTGCTACTTTTTTTTTTTGGTTGTGTTGGGTCTTCGTTGCTGCACACGGACTTTCTCTAGTTGCGGCGAGCAGAGGCTCCTCTTTGTCGCGGTGCGCGGGCTTCTCGTTGCGGTGGCTTCTCTTGTTGCGGAGCAGGGGCTCTAGGCACACAGGCTTCAGTAACTGCAGCACACGGGCTCAGTAGTTGCGACTCGTGGACCCTAGAGCACGTGGGCTTCAGTAGTTGCGGCTTGCAGGCTCTTGAGCGCAGGCTCAGTAGTTGTGGTGCACAGGCTTAGTTGCTCTGTGGCATGTGGGATCTTCCCGGACCAGGGATCGAACCCGTGTCCCCTGCATTGGCAGGAGGATTCTTAACCACTTCACCACCAGGGAAGTCCCTGTTGCTACTTTTAAAGGTACTACTTTATTTATAAAGTTGATACTTTATTTCATAGGCATATTAGGTTAAGCACAAAAATCTTGAAACATAGGTGATCTTCTCTGTATGTTTTTATTCAAGTATTCATGTTTCATTTATATTTAAACAAAAAAATAGAGCAGTAAACCACTGCATGAATCCAAAATGTCTGTTCCTTACAACCATTAAAATTAAATCTCCAGTTTCACATTAGCTTAATTTTTATTTGGAAGAGAAGGAGTTAAGACATTTTAGCTTACATTCAGTATATTTTTTTATAATAATTCCATTCAGGATATTTAATTGGTCAAATGTTTGGTATCACTATAAAACACTTTTCACTGTCATTCTCAAGGACTAGTCATTGTTTTCTGTAGATCTGAAAAATATTTATTGTAATCCTTTACCTTGAAGGCTGTCTAAAAGAGAATAATTCTGTTCCATTCATTCCAGGTCAAAATATGAAGCAAATGGCTATAAATATCTCCAATAAATTTCCACCGTAGACACAAGTAGTATGTATACTGTGAACCAATATGCATTTTCCTTAATTATTTGGATTTTTCAGGGAAATAGAAAGATATAAAATTTATAAAAGTAAATGTTCAAGGGACTTCCCTGTTGGTCCAGTGGGTAAGACTCCACGCTCCCAGTGCAGGGCGCCCGGGTTCGATCCCCAGTCGGGGAACTAGATCCTGCATGCACACCTCAACTAAAGATCCTGCACACCACAACGAAGATCCCGTGTGCCGCAAATAAGACCCAGTGCAGCCAAAATAAATAATAAATAAATAAATACTTTTAAAAAAAGGTAAATGTTCTATCACAATAAATTACTGACTCTCCTTTTTTTTTTCCCCAGGCCTGATGGAATCGGAACTATTTCAATGGAAGAAAAAGAGAAGTTTGAGGAGATAAAGGAAAGACTATCTTCCCTTTTAGAGAATCAGATAAGCCATTTCAGGTATATACTCCATTAGTACAAGTGTGTGTTTCTTTAATTCACTCAACCCTCTAATCCCCTACAAATGTTTATTATGTCTTTCTGCTACTGCTCAAGCGCAATCGGTAGCGTCTCCTCCATTGCCTGCAAGGTATGATCCACGTTCCTAGGTCTGCGTTCTGCTTCTCAGCCTGCCTTCAGTTTGCACTACTCATTCAGTAGGCCCCGCTCCCTGCAGTATCCTTTCCACTGGCCCTCTTGCTAGCCCTGTGCAGTTCTCAGCCTTGCATAGCCTCTTCCCCCAGCTCTGGGGGCTTTTCCTCCCTCTCACTGCATAGCCAGGCAAGGAGACGCTCAAGCCCCACCTTCACAGGGGAGACTTTTTCATTTATTCCAGCAGAGTGGAAAAGCTGAAGTCTTTTTAGCATTCATCATCTGTACTATGCCCTAGTCACCTATCATATAGTCCTTGGTTATCCTTTTATTTACATTCTGTGAGAATAAGGACCACAGTGCGTCTAGCGCAGTTTCTTTGCCAAAAAAATTAAGTATTGATACTAAGAAGCATTTGCAGGGTGAAGGATAAATATCTTGATAATATTATTTTCCCCTGATTATAGTTAGCTTAATAGAACCTAATGGTTAAAAACAGAAATACACCTTTTTCTGTCAGTCTCATTAGATCCTATAAAATGTTGCCATGTCAGTGTATTGCATCTTATAGCATATTTGTCATGTTGCAGGTATGTCATTTCATGTGAACTTACTGAAAAATAAATTCAGTTAGTATTCCCCCTCAACAGTTTGAAAACACTGTTGTTTAACCATGTGAACAGAGTATGGCTGCTCTGGGCCTCAGTTTCCTTATTTGTAATATGAAAAGCTTAGACTCTGATTTTAAAATGATAGTGAAGGAAAAAATTATCATAGGATATACTATCCATCTGTTTCTCTGCATTGGTGTTTTCATCTGGGGCTGGTACCACCACCTGAAGGTAAGTGAATGAGGGAGGATTTTCTTTGTCATGATAATTGGGCATAGGGGCAGTCATTTAGTGCTGGATTTAGAAATGCTATGCATGGAACAGTCTCACATTGGAGAACTGTTCTTCCCAAAAGGCCAATAAATTCATACTAGGAAACACATTTTCAGAGGATGTTTCTGCATTTGCTGTTAAGAGTATTGTCTTTTAGGTTGTGTAGAGACCCTTATATTTATTGTGTCTGTCATTTAATGAAAATCAATATATAATTTTCCTGTTTTTGACATTATTGAGACAGAGCTGATCATTCAGTTGACTATATACATCAGTAACTCTAAGTCTCTATGGTTATTTGTAGTAGTGCTTTCATGTGCAAGTAACAAATCCTACCTCAAACTGGTTTAAACAAATAAATGGATATGTTCACTTACATGCAGGTCTCAGATAGGCTGGACTTTAAGACAGGCTGAATTTAGTAGCTGTAGCTCCATTTCTTTGTAATTCTCACACGGCTATTCTCCTTCATGGGATGGCTTTATCCCCAGATGGGTAACAAGACCACAGAATTCCTTGGCCTCACATCCATACATGCCAGAGTTGAAAGTGAAGGTAGTAGAGGCTGTCTCTTTCTGTGATTCTCTCTTAAGATGAAAAGTTTCCTTAGAAGATCCTAGCAAACCAGCCCTCATATCTCATTTGCCCTAGATAGGTCATAGGCCCAGTCCTGAACCAAACCCAGGGGCCAGAGGAAGCCCACGTACTAGATCCTCCGTCACTGACAAGCCATGGGACCGCCATGATCGAGTTAGCTTGGTGAGAGCCAGCCCACCAGCGGGTCCTGTCCCCCACAGTGCTTACAACTACACAGTCGAGGCAGGGAATGACAGTTGTCCACATCATTTATTGTATTAGTATTCTCTCTCTTACAGTTTTGTTTCTCTGTTTCTCTTAATAATGTCTGTAAAGATGTACGCTAGAATTCTTTTTCGTTTTTATTTCTTTGATGTACTATAAAGAACTAAACTAAACTGGTCTAGACATTTTAGGCTGACTTTTATATTCCCTTTTGATATTTGTAGAGTTTGTATAAATTTTACCAGTTTTATTTTTCCTGAGTCCATAGAAAACTGGATAAGAGGAAATGGGATTAAAATAAAACAGAGGAAATTTTAGGTATCCATATAGGCAAATTTAGGAAAATGTTTAAATTGTCCATGAAGATCTTCCTAAGGATTCTACCAAATGATCTTCCTTAGGCACTTACATTAAAATTTAGAAAGAACGTAAATTACTTATCAACTCACACTAAAGAAGTAACCAGAGTACTATTAATAACTCTTGTATAGAAATTTATTTATTCAGGCCCAACTGTATTTCAGAAATGGATTTCAAAGATACAGGTAAAATAATAAGGCAAACTAAATTAAACATAAATGAGGAACTTCTGGTTAAAGACAGCAGATTAAACGCATGTCTGTCTCAGTTTCCTCACAGAACCTAACCAAAACAACAGAACAGTATTTTTCAGAAGACATAAACCCACAAGGACAGCAAGAGTAAGAGGGAAAAAAATGGAAAAAATAAGTTAAAAATGTGGAAGTCAGATGGATGGATGGTATCTAATTTAGTCACCCAGGAAAAACTGGATCATAAACGGGCAATGGGGAATACAGAGAAGCAATCTGATTTGTCATACAATCACCAAAACGTTTGGAATTGCCAGTTGTAAGCCCTCCTGGAAATTAAGAGTAAAGGATGATTTGTTGTAAATCTGCTTAAGACACACTTAGATCCCCAGATCTCCTTTCCACCTCATCAGCCAGGCCACTGCCCCTCCCTTCCCCTGGAAGAGCACTGCAGGTTTATTCCCTGGAGAGGGTAAAATTACAGGGTACCTGGGCTGTGGTAGAGGAGGGGAGGAAACAACAGGCACAGTTGGAGTTCGGGATTTCATAGAAACATGGGGATTAGATAAATGGTTATTCTGAAATCTGAGAATCACAGCCTTCTCCTTCCAACTCACACACTTGACACCGAAAATGCTGGCAGGCGGGCAGGCAGGCAGGCTTACACTTTCCATACATATTGTAAGTACCTTCCCCCCCGGGCTCTGACTAGCCCAAGAGAAAAGACCTAAAGCTGTGGAAAAGAAAGACTCCCACCGAAAATTCTTCAAGTAGATCAAATTGACAAAACACTGAGATATTTTAACATATTGAGAGAAGTTTTACCCACTTGGAATAGAGTTTGGAATTGTATTAGTTGTGTTAGAGCTTGGAATTGTATTAGATTAAGTACATAATAAAAAAAAGAAATTAAAACAAAGACAAATATAGCTAAGTATTATAAACAAAATAGTGACACTAGAAAGTAATCATATTAGATACATTTCATTTATCTAGGACGTTTATGTAATTAATGTAGATACTGAATTTCGGTCTAACCCACAAAAGTGATGTAACTGCATTAAGGGTAGGAGGAACAGAAATTATGTCTAGGGTGGTGGAAAGTGGTCTTAAAAAAAAAAAGCAACTTATGTCCAAGATGGAGTAATGGGATGATATTTACCCTCCCACCTGAAACAATTTTTTAAAGACAAAATATGTGGGAAAAAAATGCTTTTCAAGATATTAAACATAAGATAATAACAGTAATTCCTGAGAGATGGAAAACAATGGATAAGCCCTTTAATTGCCCCAGCTTACTGACAGCACAGTGTTTCTAAATCATGGTCCAGGGAGGAGGAATCTGGGTGGATCCCCTTGGACACCCTGACTTGAGGAGACAGAGCTGAGAGTCCATGGAGGGTAAGGCAGCCAGAGTTTTCAACTCAAAGTTCTAAAGGAGAGAGCAAAGAGACCTACAAGTAATATTTGCTGAGGGTCCTCCTGGAGTCTTCAGCTAAGTATTGATCTGTGCATGGATGTGAGGAAACTATTCAAAGCTGGGCAAAGAACTATGTGAAAGGATTACAGGGGTTTCTTTACACAGGGCTAAGAGTAATTCCAGTTTTCAGTATCTAGAGTGGAAACCTAATTCATGAGCATCAGGTAGAATACAGAAGGTTTTGCCTCGGTAGTGGAAAAAAATTAGCCCTAGAATAAACACTGTCATGGTCCCTCCTAATGAGGCTTAAAACCAAGATTCATATGAATCAAACTATTTTCAAGTAATTTAACTGCATTCCAGAACAAACTCAAGAATATTTAAAGAAATACAAAAGTGTTCAGCCTCCAAGAAGGTAAAATAACAATGTCTAGCATCCAGTCAAAAATTTCTAGGCATACAAAGAAGTAGTAAAATATGACCAATGAAAAGAATAAAAACAAGCGAAAGTGAAAATGACAGGGAAGATAGAATTAGTAAACAATAGTATCAAAATAATTATTATTACCACATGTCATATGTTTAACCTGTTAAGGACATCATGGAAAACCTACAACTAACATCATGCTTAATAGTAAAAAAGTAGGAAAGACTGAATGTTTTCCACCTACAGTCAAAAACAAGGCAAGGCTATCTACTCAAAAATCAATAATCAAGGTAGTGTAGTATAGAGAGTCCAGTAATAGACTCACATACATATGGTCAATTAATTTTCCACAAATGTACAGGTAATTTGCAAAATATACTTTATTCAACAAGTAGTGCTGGAACTATTGGATATCCAAATGTAAAATAAAAACCTGGATCCATACCTCACACCTGATCCAAAACTTAACTCAAGATGGATAGACATAGAAAACAGAAAATCTCTGTGTCCTTGGACTAAGCACAGATGCTTAAATAAAACACCAAAATCGTGATTCATAAATGGAAAAATATTACCTCGAACTTCATCAACATTAAGAACTTTTGATCTTCCAAAGACATTATAAGGGAATCTCAGAATGGGAGAAAATATTTTCACCATACATATCCCACAAAAGACTTCTATCTAGAATATATAAATTTATTTATTTATTTTTTTGGCCACACTGCATAACTTGCAGGATCTCAGGTCCCCGACCAGGGATTGAACCTGGGCCGCAGCAGTTAAAGCCCAGAATCCTAACCAATAGGCCACCAGGGAACTCCCTATAAATAACTCTTAAAACAATAAGAAATAAAACAGCCCAATAAAAAGTTGTTTTGACAGATATTTCACTAAAGATATGTGATGGTGAAAAGGCATATGAAAAGATGCTCAACATCATTACTCTTTAGGGAAATATAAACTAAAGCCACAGTGATTGATAGGAATGGAAAATGGTACAACTCATTTTGTAAAATGGTTTGCAGTTTTTAAAAATTTAAACACCTAACGTATGACCCAACTGTTCCACTCTTAGGTATTTCCCCAAGAGAAATGGAAGCATATATCCACACAAAGACTTTAATATGAATATTTATACCAGCATTATTCATAATAGCCCAAATATGAAGACAAGTCAGATGACCATCAACAGGAATGGATAAAAAATGTATTAGAATACTTCTGAGAAACAAAAAGGGATACATTGCAATAGCATGAAAGAATATCAAAACAGCTATGCTGAGAGAAATCATACCCAAAATAGTTCAATACTGTATGATTCCTCTTACATGAAATTATAGAAAATACAAACTAATCTAAATGACAGTAAATCAGTAGTTGCCTGGGCCCCACGAGTCGGGAGGAATCATTTGAGGGGCATGAATATATATATTGCCTTGATTGTAGTGATGGTTTCACAGGTGTATACATATGTCAAAACTTATCAAATTGTATACTTTAAATATGTGTAGTTCACTGTATGCCACTTACACCTCTAAATCTATTTTTTTAAAAAAGCTAAGAACTTCTCTTCCATAGTGGGAAGTTAGTAGGATAATATCTAAAACTGGAAAACTAAGAATTTGAAGTATTACCATGTAGGTTAGGGATATGACATTTAAATACCAAAAGAATCAGCTAAAAGTTAAAAACATTTTTTTCTCGAGAAATTACTTGGGAAATGGGGGTAGAACTGACATAAAGGATTTACGTTTTTCATAAAAATCCCCTTAGGAAAAGTTTCCTTTCAGGCTATGTGCATATATAACTTTGATAAAAACAGATACTGTATTTAAAATTTTAATTTAAAATTCAAAGAAAACCAGTTTAATCATTGGACAGGTCTATGCAGGCTCATTTATCTGTGTAATTAGTTGACTAAAGTGAAAATCAGCCTGACTTTGATTTATTCAGATTAGGTATTAAACTTGGTTGAATTTTATTTGTTAATTGAGTGTTTTTCACTTTGCTTAGCTATTACAGAGCTATCAAAGTGGTAAAAACCCAAAATATTTATCTTGCAAGGCAGAACAAAATGATTCCCTTCTTTTAAAACTTGTTTTGTGAAGATTAATTAAGCTTCTGTGTAGTTATTTTCTGTATTTTATTGATTCAGGATTACTTGTACTCTGTAAATGTGTTGAATTATTTACACATCACGGGCAGCTAATGCTAATTCAGAGCATACCCAGTGGGACCTCAGAGCCCTGAAATGCTAAATGTAATCTGGGGATCAGTAACATTCCATTCATAAAATGTGTCACCCATAGGTTAATGGAAATAAACAATAGGAAAGACAATGGGTGGATTATGCAGAAACACTGAAAAGATTTAAGCAGGAGGAGGGGACTACAAGAACCCAATTTGTGTTTTATTTAAACGTGGATTAAGGTTTATGGTATACAGAATGACTAAAGCTACTTTTACTAATTTGCTAATGCTCTAAAAAGCACCACTGTGCAGGAAAAACTCTTATCAAAATAAATTGGTCATGGTTTTTTATGTATGGGCGGGGGAGGTAGTAGGGGGGAGGAGGCATAGAGGCAAGATTAAGTGAAGGAAAATTTTAACAGTAAATGAAATGGTAAATGGTACTCTGAAGAAACACGTGAGTGGCTAGATTTATATGACACTTATTTGCATTTATCTGACGTGAACGGAAGTTTCACGAAACTAAAAGCTAAACCGAATATAAATTCAACTACTGCTTTGTGAGGAATCAGTCTTCCTCTTTCTCTTTAAAATTAGGTCCAGTAAAGTTTCTCTTTAAAATTTGGTCCTATAAAAGAACTTGAGCTTAAACTATATGTGCTTTTGAGGGAGACCTCTTCAAATTACAGTGTGGAAAAAAAGAATTTCTTTGTAATTATGTCTTAGAAAATATGTCTACTTAGTCCTTGGATAATGGCAAAAGACATGGAAATAAGTAAACTTTTCAAGTTATTAGTTTGAAGGTGTCTAAGAGCAAAATGGCAGTCCACGATGGCCCAGCTGCCTGTGTAGCACTTGATCTTGGGGCTGAGGCAGCGGTCAGGGAGGCTTTGCTGAACCTGGTTGAACAAGCGAGGTGCACCCGCAGGATGAAGTGGCCCTGACATTCTGTACTCTCTAAGTGGAAAGTGACCTGAAGGGGGACCCTCCTCTAAAGAGCAGTAAACCTGTCACCACCATGTGGCAGCTAACTTGTGAGGGACCCACTCATCCTCCCAGCTCTGACCCTGATTTCAGAATACCTGCCCTCCAGTTGATGGTGTGTATTAGGAATACATGGGACTAGAAATACTTCGGATAAATGACTGCGGGCAATAGAGCTGCAGAAGGTTTATGTTGGGGGATGGGGAGGTTGGAGAGCTAGACACCAGCAGAGACAGGCAAATGTAAGGACAAGGGGGGAGCCGGAACCTTGTTTCTCCTAGAAGTTATGTATGCAGTGTGTGTTTCCATCTTAAATCACACATAAATAAAGGAGGAAATGGGGGAGTCATTTCATTTTATCATAGAGCTTGAATAAGAACACCTTAAACAAGAAATTAGTAGGAAATGCATTTTAAGTTTCTCTTTACGTATAGGGCCCTAGAGATTCCTTTTTGATTACTGTATTTTTGTACATGTATCATCGAAACTTGAGAACCTTTTTCATCACAGTTTATACCTTTACTGTTTAAGACATTTAAATCATGGGACTAGGTAAATTTCAGCATTTAAAACTTTCCTGCATGGGTCGATGCCCTTTTAACCACTGTTTACAAATGTTCTCCAATAACACCAAGTTATAGAAGAGGGAATTATTTAGCAGTCTTGGATATTAAATGTTTGACTTTTTTGTTCCTCCTTTTTTTTTTTTTTTTTTTTTTTAAAGATACTGTTTTCCCTTTGGACGACCTGAAGGTGCACTGAAAGCTACACTTTCATTACTTGAAAGGGTATGTTTGAACATTACTTTGTAAGTACTATTTGCATTCTCAGTGGCTGTGTATTTTAGTGTTGAACTAGGCAGATGGTCCCATTCCTCATGAGTGTGATATCACCTGGGTCTGTTGCATTTCATCAGTCTCTCACTTTTTCTTGCTACATTCAAATTCTTCTATATCCTGCTTTTCCTCTCCAAAGCCTTTCTGAAGCCTACCACTGCCATCCTATGCTGAGTTAGGGTTAAAGTTATCTTCTTTTTGGTAGTATCCATTTTTCCCACCTCTTTTTTTCCCCTCCTTATTTCAGATAAGTACCGTTATCTGTTTTTCAGACTTTACAGTTGTCTTTTATTATCCCCCCGACTTATTTGTACTTCTGTCTGTCATATCCCTCATACCTATAAGAGTTTAACATTTAATATTCACAAACATATCATTTCTTTCATTCTAAGTTTATCTCAGAATTTATTTCAGTTCAATTTGTGTTACTTTGAAAGAATTCGTGAATTACAGAAATTGATGATTATAGAAGTCATGAAATTATAGAAATATACAAAAAGTAAATAGCAAATAAGGTGTTATACCCACGCTAGAAATCATTTATTAATGAAAGTCTATTCTCCACTGCTGTTTTTGTGGCAGATTAGGTGTAAAGGGAGGGGGGTGGGAAGGAGGTCCAAGAGGGAGGGGATATATGTATACATAGAGCTGTTTCACTTCGTTGTACAGCAGAAACTAGTATGACATTGTAAAGCAAGTCTACCCCAAACTATACCCTAATAAAAAAAAAAGGGAAGTATCCTTTCACCTGTCTATAAAACTGTTCACGTGCTAGTTGGAAGCTAACAACTTAAGTAATGTGAACAAGTTTTATTCCGTATCTGTATTAAAAAGAATATCTAGGGATCATCTCTATCTCTTGATTTGATTATTCCGGTCCTGATTTGTTGACTTTTAAGCACTTGGCTCTTGTTGATTTTTCTGCCCAAGGAAGTCCAGATAATATATTATTTATTCGCACCTCTGAAAAGCAAAAAGGGGAGACATTGTTCAGTGATTTAAGGATTTGGGAGAGGAGGGCTAGAACTGATGACTAAAGTGAGGTCTTTGGATTATAGATTGGTTTTATCTATATATCCCTGTCTTATCCTTGATTACTGTGAATTGTGTGATAGAAATATTATTGTCATAATTCTCTGTTTCATTAGCATTTTTATAATATTAAAAGCTGCATGTAACTCAGGCTTTTCAGAGTTTTCATTTCATCCTATCCATTAAGGTATCATCAATGAGATAAAACTCCTCAAAGGCAGCTTTGCTTTTTGGAACGGCATCCCATCCTGGGTACCTAGTACAGCCTCTCTATGTGCTGGTTTCCATGGCAGAACTCCCATCCTCCCCCCAGCAGGGAAGAGTTAGTAACAGAAGAGATGCCCTCGTGCCCTGTACTGACAGGTGGCAGGATGAACAGTGACCTTTATTCCAGTTACAGTAATTAATCATGTCTCTTGCTGAATTGAAAGAGAAATGATAAGGGCTATTTCTTCATTTTCATGTCTCTGTACTTACTGAAATCTTAGAAAAATAAAATCTACATGTGAATTCTTGATACAAATGGTGTCTTGGAAGAACTTGGGGCGGAAGCATGAAACACAAATTGTGTGTCTCCCTTTTTGCACTTGCTAGCCCTTTATCTGCGCTTCTCCAGGAAAGGGGATTTAGTTTCCCCACACACACTTCAAATGAAGTGTCCAGCTCCTAGATACTGTGAAATATTGCATGATTTCAACCCTAGACTCACCTCTGTAATAGATATAGACATTCTAATTTTAACAGCTATTTCTATTATTTGAAAGTTTGGCACCATGGGAAAGCTTAATAGTAAAATTAATCTTAAATTTAAATTTTAGTAATAATCACCTTAAAAATAATAGTGCCTGTTAATGCTTATATTTTTTTACTCTAAACAGAAGGATTTTTCTGGCAATAAAGAGTCTACTGTGCAGTTCTAATTAAAGTGCCAAATATATATCAGTGTGTTAAAGATTTTTAATGTGAAAATATGAAGAAAAATTTAATTTGATAGGGGAGGAAATTTGTAAGTGATAAAGTGTGCTGTTTTCAGAAGGAAACCTTGTCTGACAAAATGAAAATATGTCGTCAAGGATCACCGATGCTAGAATGATTGAATGAATTTGAGATTATAAAATCCATAGTGCCGAGGCTGATCGAAATAGAATGAAGTAACAAACCATGAAATGGATGTCTTCATGTTCTTTCAATATTTCTTTCAAAGTAAAAGACTAATAGGATAGTCAGAACACTTACAAAAGTATTGTCTTCTTTATGTTAAGATTTTGCTATACCTGTATATTGTAGAATTTGAATGTAAGCAAAGCACGGAAAGCCACATTAATTATATGGAAAATAGCGTTTGACTAATTGTATAATCAAAACTTACTGTGAGCAGTTTTATCACTAGGAAAGTTTTAAGGAAAATTATCAATGAGTCACTATAAAAGTACTTAAGTACATTATATTTTGAATTCTGGATACAATTGTATTTTCCATTTGCCAATATTAATACTTTTAAATGAAAAATACAAAAACAATTTAGGAACCCAACAGAAAATAATCAGTTTTTTTTTTTTAATTTCAGAAAGTTTTCCTTGTGTTTTAACATTTGATACTCCATTCATTTCACTAAGACAAAGAAGCTCCCCCCATCCCCAGCAGATCAAAATAACTAAAGTGTAATTAGTGAGAGTAGGGGTCTTGATTTTTATAAAGCCCGTAAATGATGCTTATTTTAATGGAATTTATGTTTTCAGATATATTGCTTAAAAGATATAAAGCTTTTAAATCAGGGATATGCAAGGTAAACTTTATTACAAAGTATCCCAAGGACTGTAATCCTCCTTTGAAACAGCTGCTCTAGTGGCGTTGTGGGTCCCTAGAGGAAAAGTGACAGTCACACTGAATGGTGGCTTGGGCAAGGGAGGTTTTGATGTGCATAAATGAGGCTTAGACAGGTGGGGCCAAGACTGGGAGAGATTACTTCCCGGCTGTGAAGTGCTGACTCATCACCTCCCCCAGTGTTACCTAGGACCCCTTCCTACCAATAGGTCTAGGGCAATTTGTGTACTTGTTTTTTAGTACGTTATGCCGTCTCTCTCGCTCTCTTTCTCTCTCTAGGTTTTAATGAAAGATATTGCCACTCCCATACCAGCAGAAGAGGTGAAAAAAGTGGTCAGAAAATGTCTTGAGAAAGCTGCCTTGATCAATTACACGAGACTCACAGAATATGCCAAGATAGAAGGTCAGTGCAGTGAGCAATTGCCGAAATGGCAGTGAGAGCCAACAGTGCCTATTAACTGCATTTTCTGTGAGAAGTCCTTTCCTTTCTTGAACAAACCTGTGCCATGGCAAAGGGAAATGTCTCATTAAAATCTCAGCTGGTGAACTGAAGAGCTTTTTCCTATTCATTGCCTTAATATGCCTCCTGGGACTCTGCTTGAATGAAAGACCCAGGATTCATGCTTAAGTTGTCCTTTGTTCTTATTTTGAGTTTTGAAGAAACCAAAACGTGTTTTCATGGGTTGTATTTTTTGACATTACAGTAAGTATGTCTAACATTTAAACTATGGGCAGTGTATTCTCTCCTGATCAGTAACAGTGTAGTATTATTTAATTTTATTTTTGGTTCTGTAGCATCTCTCAGAGAAAGAGGAAACTTGTTGATTATCGTGAGGGCTGAAATAAACTGATAGAATTTCCTGCAACTTTTAATTGCTTACAATATATTGATGCATTTGTAAGATTAGATCTCTTGAGAGGACTGTGCATTTTTTCTCTTTCTTCAGGTTTTATTCATTAAGGATAATTATTCATTTTATTCATTTAAGGTTTAAGATAACTTAGAAATACATAGATTGAAATTTGTGGCAAAGTCACACAATCAGCTTTTATCTGACAATCCTTTGACTGATATAATTAAAAGTAATAGAAATGACCTCAGGTTCTTTAATTATCATAAAACTAGCTTGTGTAATACATGTAGCATTAACTTAGGGAGGAAAAAAGTTTATAGTGTTAATACTTATCTCTAAAAATAAAAAGTAAATCATCTGTTAGAAAAAATTTAGTAATTTTTAATATAAAATTGTATTTAATGAATTATAAATTTATTAATTAGTTGATACTATGATAGATTCATCAAAATTGGGACATTGAAAAAGATGATTATAATTGGCTGTGTTATATCCTTTTTTCTCTCCAAATCTGATCAAGCTTTCTAACAAGCACGTGATAACCAGCCTCCTGAGTGATTAACAAAAAAGCCATCCCATCACTATAGCAACCAATATTATATCACGAGAGTAACAACATGAAACCTCCTTAGATACCAGTTTAACATCATTAATTATGATATCATGTTGTGTTAAAGCAGAAGCAATGAATATTAGGTCATTTGGGGAAAGTGGAAGATAAACAGATTGGTTTTCACATTTTGAATACTCCTTCAAACAATTTTCATGTTTTGGGAATATTGGGTATTGTGAACACGGATTGAAAGAATTGATATAAAAATAGACATATTAAAACCTTCCAAATCTGGCAAAGAGAAAAAAATTGTAGACAACCTGAGTAAACACAATATTGTTTTATCTAAATATTATGAATGCTGTCCAAAAAACTATGAGAATCCTTTTGGTCTTAACTATTTTAGTTATTTTTGACCATTACCTATCCAACAATACTGAAAAGATATGCAGTATATTTTTTGTTTTATCTCTATATTTATTTTCTAGTTGTAGAATCCATTTTAATATGAACAAATGAAGAACTTTCTTTTACTTGTACACAGCCATGGGCTCCTCTCATTAATCAGCTAGATAAACACGTTAACAATAGTGATCAGAAAGGAATAGTTATTCTTCTGGATCACACACAAAAACAAGTCTGTGTTAGAGAAAAGCCTAAAAGAGGACCCAATGGAGAGTGAGCAGGGAACTCTCCCACCTCTTCCTTTCTGGAGTCACCCCCTCTCTTATCTCGAGTCCAGTGTGAGAACATTCTAGAAAAAGGATACTAGAAATCTAGTCAGGTAGGACTGCTGAGCAGTCTCTTTTCAAAAAAAAATAAAATGCATACTTATTAGATAAGAAAAACTTTTATCCTTTTCATTTTCTCCCTTCTCCCCCTTTTTTGTATCTTAAAAAATAAAGCGCTTTGTTTTATGCTCGGGCTCAGACCAAGAACAAAGTCGACTTTAAGTTAGAAATAGGAAATGGGCTACTTTTCTTTGCTTGATTGGTCTTTTACGTTACGTGAGTGAGCAACACGGGTAGAGTTTGTTTTTCTCCTAAATTCTCTTCTCTTATGTTTTAGGCCCAGCAGAAAAGGAAACAGGTAATTAATGTTTGTGCATGCATGTACCATTATTTCTAATGTGGCGGTGTTGTGTTTTGATATGGATGAATAGCTCTTTCCTTTTCAGGGCTCCTGTTAGATCACTTTGACTAAGATACTGAAAAGACTTTGATTTTATTGGAACTGTTGCTAATGCTTTGTAGGGAAAATATAGGCCATTTATCTCTGCAAAAGTTCAGCAATGTTTTTTTGATATGAATTCAAAGCAAAACACCGGAGGCTGTATTAATGTTATGCATTAGGTTTTAACCACGTACACTAATCTTATTTGGAAGCTGTTGCCAATATTTGAAGGACTCTTACAACTAGAAAAGAGGACCATCTTTCTTTTAGCACTCTTGGAAGATAACCTGAGAGTAAAAATGCATAAACGCTATTAAGTAAAAAGTAAGCAGCTCTTAACTTTGAAAGTTGTTAATCATAGGAATGAGCAGAGGTTATAAAATCCCATTCTCAAGAAATTGCCAGGAAAGAGTTCTTCTCTGGGTCTCTTGAGTTTTTAAAGATTTTGTTACTTTTGTGTGTGTGCACGCGCACGCCACTTCTCACAGTTGTAATTAATTTAATTAATGGGCCATTATGTATTCATCCTGTCCATCTCTGCTTCAGCCTCTTGCAGGCTGGGTCTCTACTGAACTTGTTCACTGTTGTATCTCCAGCACCCAGCACTGTGCCCATGACACAAAGTAGGTACTTAGTAGTTGGAGAGAGACAAGAGGTCCATTAGTTAAGTTCCATTTGAAATCAGTGGCGTGAGAGACAAGTGATGAACCTTTCTAATCCGAGTTTTCTCATCTTAGTCAAATTTTGCATGCAGTCTTATAGACAAGTTTGCTTGGGTTGTTTTTAACTGAAGTCTTCCATTAAGGATGCTATTTCTTTTTTCCGACCTTCACTTCTTTTCCAGTATTTGACCTCAGAATGTGTCAGGAACAAAACACTCAGAGCCAGGAAAAGGGGAAAGAACACACCTACAATGATTGCTGAAGTGCACTTTAGAAAAGATGAATTAGAAAAAAATATTACCATCCCCTCTTATGACAGCCCACTGTGATAGCAGCAGTCCCATGATCTTTAACAGACTTTTTCAAAACCTCGTGTAGCATCTTATCTCCCACATTTCTGTGGTAAAAATAGTTTTTATATAATTTTCAAACAAGAAGTCTAGGGTTGTTAGTGGTTTTCCCACTTGCCATAGAGTAAATAAGTCAGCCAGCTGGGACTGGAGTCAGGTGTCCTGATCCCCAACTTACAGAGACGACGCTCCTGCCCCTGTGAAATAGGAAGGGGTCACCACACGCCATGACGAGGATGGAGCGGAGGCAGTTGCCCTGCTTGTGACAGTTGCTGTCTGCTGTGTACAGCACTTCCAACCAGGTGAAAGTCTTCCCTTCACTTGTGTTTAACACCGTACCATTGCTCAACTGTCTAGGCTGCAGACTCTGGGAAAAATACTTTTTAAAAGTCAAATGCTTGTATAGAAAAGAGAAAAAAATCAGTATAGCCTCAGTAATTTAAGTGAATCGAAGGGAAAGCTACCCTCCATTGAAGACTGTTCTGAAGTAACAGAAGAGAGGTTTTTAAGAAATGTAGTTATATTCCTTTAGTTGTATTTGGTTGCCAGTTAACAGGGTTACCTAGTGAATGTTCTTGGAGGTGCTTTTAAAAGTGAGTAAAAATGAGAATATCAGTTGCATGTGTAAGAGCTTAAATGCTTGATAAGACTTTGAAACAGTACTCTCTTGAGCATTATAATCATCATCCTCAGTTTGTTCCACATAGAGAAGAGTAAAATTTGGCTCAAGGTTTGTCATCATGTTGTCGTCTATTGACCTGCCTGTTGCTCCAGAGGTTTTTCATTTACACTGCTTCAGTAGTTCCTTAAACAACTCTTCAAAGACACAGACCTACTAGAGAATGGACTTGAGGATATGGGAAGGGGGAAGGATAAGATGTGACAAAGTGAGAGAGTGGCATGGACATATATACACTACCAAACGTAAAATAGATAGCCAGTGGGAAGCAACTGCATAGCACAGGGAGATCAGCTCTGTGCTTTGTGACCACCTAGAGGCGGGGGATAGGGAGGGTGGGAGGGAGGGAGATGCAACAGGGAAGAGATATGGGAACATATGTATATGTATAACTGATTCACTTTGTTATAAAGCAGAAACTAACACACCATTGTAAAGCAATTATACTCCAGTAAAGATGTTAAAAAATAAAATAAAAAACAAAACAAAACAAACAAACAAAAAACAGATATTTTACAGAAGAGGTAACTAAGACTTCAGAAAAAGGCGGTAACTGGCACAAGGTTGTGCTGCTATTAAAATTCAGCAGACCTGAGATTCGCACCCATGTTCCTCAGACACCAGAGGCCTCTCCATGCTCTCCCCATGGCTGCCCTGCCTCCAAGGCTGTCTGATCCAAAGTCATGGCATTTTCTGATAAACCCCTCACACACATCACAAAAGCCAAGGGTTAATATTGGTAGGGTCTCTTTTTCCAAAAATAATATTTATTTAATAATAGGAGCAAACACTTACATGCCAGTCACTATTCTAAGCACTTTACATGTATCTGTTTATTCTTTACAACAAGCCTTTACAGTAAATACTACTATTATTATTCCTTTTTTAGTCACCCAAAGCAGAGAGGTTATTATCTACCAGCCAGTCTCTGGTCACATAGCTAGTAAGTGGGAGATGAGAACCCACTGTCTACCTATTAAGATATCTTCTTATTTGCCTATGTGTTCCTTCCTCCCCATTCTTGGCAAGCTTGCATAGTTCAATTTGCACTCAGTTAAAATTCACGGACATTTAAAAAGGAGTCTGGAACAGTGCTGCACATAGAAATATGATGAAAGCCATATATGTAACTTAAAAAAAATTTGTAGTCACATTAAAGAGGTAAAAAGAAATAGGTGAAATTAATTTTATGCATATAGCTTATTTAACCCAATATACCCAAAATATCATCATTTTAAAATGTATTCAGTATACACAACTACTGAGATGTTTTACATTATTTTTTTCCTATGTCTTTGAAATCCAGTGGGCATCTCCCTCTCCCAGCACATCTCCATTAGAAGTAGCCCCATTTCAAATGCTCATCCACCACATGTGGCTAGTGGCTGCTGAATTGGACAACACAGGTGTCTGGTTGGAAGGCTAAGAGCTGAACTCCAGAAACTGACGCTCTTTATTTTCCCGGACACATGTTAAGTGTCGGGTGTTGAGCGTGATTAAAATGTGCAGCCTCCCCCACCCCGCATGTCTCTTCCCTTTCCCTGCTTTATTTTTCTCCATAGCCCATTTGATCTAACACACAAGATAGTTCTTTCATCCAACTATTGTCCTAGAATGGTAGCCCCACAAGGGCAGGGCTTATGTATTTCAAAACTGCTGTATCTCCAGTGCCAAGAAAAGTGCCTGGTGCGGTGTTACTTGATAAATACTTTATTGAATAAACGATTGAGTTAATGGCCCAAAGAGTGATCCGGCTGTTTACAGCAGAGAGAACATCTGTAAGCTGGCAGGCTGGCTTGCAATAGATCATTCAAACCAATCACTGAACAATTAACAATATAGAGCAAAAACTAACCGCTAAAAAATAACAAGGTTGGAAAAATTAAACCAGAATTTCATGCCCTTTATAATGGTGTAGGGTGGGAGTGAGGAGGCACTAACTCTGGATCACAGAAGCCAGAAGTTACAGACAGCAGCTGTATTGATCATAGTTAATAATCTAACCTGTTTCAGTTGTTTCTATAATGCAGCGCGTTGCTCAGTTTGACTCAAAGTTCTTGTCCCTCCTTGGTAATTCTTCACATCCTCCATTGGCAGCACAAATTTGCAGAATAAAGGAATGTTACAGCTCTGTAATAGATGAAATGAAACAGATGACCTCTTGGGAATTATTCGCATGTGTTTTATGAGAACAGATAGTCCATTTTAAGAACTTGAAACCTCTAGAAAGCGATTGTTTTTTTTAATTTTAAGAAAAGTTTGAGATTTACACTGTTGTGAAATCAGCTAGTTTTCTTCTTTGGTTTAATTTTATCCCTAACTTTTTATGTAATAGTAAGATCATTTTTTTTTTTTTAAGATTTAATCTATTATTTTTTTTTAATAAATTTATTTATTTTTTTATTATTTTTAGCTGTGTTGGGTCTTCGTTTCTGTGCGAGGGCTTTCTCTAGTTGCGGCGAGCAGGGGCCACTCTTCATCGCGGTGCGCGGGGCCTCTCACTATCGCGGCCTCTCTTGTTGCGGAGCACAGGCTCCAGACGCGCAGGCTCAGTAGTTGTGGCTCACGGGCCCAGTTGCTCCGCGGCATGTGGGATCTTCCCAGACCAGGGTTCGAACCCGTGTCCCCTGCATCGGCAGGCGGATTCTCAACCACTGTGCCACCAGGGAAGCCCCAAGATCATTTTTATTTATCATCCAAGGTTCAAAATGATACTGAAACTTTATTTTCCTCATTGTGTTTTTCTTACATCACATACCTTGTTGATGCAAATTAGCTGTTACTTTCAAAGAAGAACCCATTCTTTAATTCAGGGAATTTTTTATGGACAAGAACAACTATAAAACATCTAATAACAGTCCCTGTCTTCTCCTGAAAACTACGTAACATATTGTGACTTACGAAAAAAGAGGAGGGAGACCACACCTTAGAGCTTGCCTTGACCTGAGATCTTTTACGTAAATCTGGTACCTAAGCTTCTTGTGAATCTCAAAACATGGAGGTGCCCTAAACAAAAGGTAGCATGGAATGAACAGGCAGAGGCTTTGTGCAATGATGATCTCTCTGGGCCCTCTGGTTGCCAGGTTCCCAGGTCTAACCCCCAGTGCTTTCATTCTCAAAGTCTCAGTTGAACAGGACAGAGATGCTTTCCCAGAGGGCCACGCTGCTTGCTTTCTTTGAGTGGAGAAGTTGCACTGTAGCCATCCTTACGTCATTAGGATGTGTTTGCCATCTGGGTGGCATTTTAATTTAGCACTTCATTGTCAGAGTGTAGCGATAAATAATAAGTAAGTGAAATCTGTTCTACTGAAGAACATGTGTGTGCACAGAAATGAGTATATAAACTGCACAGTTGATGAAAATTCTTCTTGTTAATGAATAATTTCATATTAATATTTCTAGGATAACTTAGCAGTGTACTCTCATAAAAGTTTTTTGAGTTTCCTTATAAATTTGATTCTTAAATTTTTTGAGTATTATATGTTACCATGAATTCAGGCTACAATAGCTAAGTAATAGACCTGAAATTTTGCACTCCCATAAGCACTGACAACACTTTGCAGGAGGTAATTTGTATACTAAAGGAAACAGGGCCCTCACCTTAAAAATGATAAAACAAAATTAAAGAATTGAAGAATTTCTTTCCAGCCTATTTGGACAGTGTGGCTTGGACTCTGGGACTTAGGCCTGAACGTAAAACCTCTGTGACCATTTCTGCTTCTGATGATTTCACCCGATGATTTAGGGAGAAATTGATAGATACGATTTCTGGCTCTAAAACAAAGAGAATGACCTATTGTCTTTTTATTTAAAATATTTGAGAAAATCATATAAATCTGTAAATTTTTTTTTTTTTTTAGTTTGTAAGGCAATATGTGTATATACAGTAAAAACTCATTGCTTGAGCTACCCTGATTTAGCATCTGTGATTACCTGGATAGGATCAAAGTAAAATTTATTTTTGCACTATATACAAAGAAAAGCTGTGAGTATTTTTCAGAGGGTCAATGAACTATTTAAATTACCTAAGAAGATCATTGTTTTCTGATAACCATAAATTACTTTGATTCTATCACCGAGTATGATACAATTGAAATGCTAATTTTAAACTATTTTTATCAGCATGTTCTTGTCAATATATTGAATAAGATGTCTTTCACATCTCCTTGCCACACCATTAGCCTTATTCTATATAATGTATGTGCAAGAAAGTATTAAAACCATATTCTCTTTTAAGTACTACGTAAGTAATAAGAATTCACTTTGGCTATTTCCACATCTGATCTGTAAGAATGAGGATTTCTAGTACGTTTGCCCCAACTTCTCTCCCACCAACTCGCTAGCCCCTCAAGATAAGAACCCCGCGCTATATAATTTGTGTTCATGTCAATTAGTCAGCTCATGACAATGTTGACAGCTTCATCCCCATGTATCCAAAGCTGGTTTGGAAACATAACAAGCAGGAGTTGCAGGGATTATTGATTAGAAGAGGCAAGTAAAGGCGTGATTTGCTTATGTCTGACAGAGCTTTCAAGCTCTGTGTGTACCTTCTCTGAGCTTAGGACAGAGGACAAGAGTGTGGTGCAGTTGCTCAGTAGCTCTCGGCATAACTCAGGTCACTAACCAACTAAATGAATAGTCAAATGAAGAGACGAGGTGCACCCTTGTACACCAGTGGCAGCCCGATGGCAGTGCTTTCAACACTCCTGGGACCTCTGCACCCACTGTTTACCCACAGCTTTAGTGACCAAAGGACGAAGGTTCTGTCAACTCCAAAGCATGGAGACATTTAAAGACACTTAGGTCTCTCTCCTCTAAAATTAGTTCTGGGTCTGCATTCCTCTAACATCCTTCCTGATTAATCTTCGTTTAATTCTGGAAAGCGTTAGTATGTGTTACTCTGTCTAAAACAACTGTTGGCCTTCTGTCCTGCTGCCCTCTGCTTTTGGCCTTCTGTCCCTTATATTGGGGTTAATATTACCAGTGCCGAATGATTTGTAATGCCATGAGGTCTTTTGTGACCCAAATGAGCAGAACTTTTCCTTGATCCACAGTCTCTTTGTCAATGAGTCATCCATCCTTTCTCTCCATTTTTATTTCATTCTATTTTGAGTGTGAATTACAATAGATAAGGACAAGCTCAATCAGAGACAGTCGTAGCTAATTCCACATATAAAAAAATGAAAACTTGATTCAATCTTGAACAATGTTCTCTTTCCGGATCAGGCTATAATAGGAACTTGATCTTAAGTTTAAATGACACCTAAGTTAAAGGTTATTTAAGGGCAGACACTTCCTTTCGATCTTGTAAAGTGCATAGTAAACCTCAGCTTTCCAGCTCTGTACTTGCAAACTTCCTGTTATCTGTACTCACCTGTGTCTTCTCTTCTGCATCATCAGGGGATGAGGTATCTTCCCCTTCAAGGCCAACTTGTGCACCTATCATATTGACCCCAATTCCACTTACCTCTTTCCGGATATATTTTAATCCATTATATATCTCCTCTTTCTCCTGTGGCTTGTACCTCTGTCTTCTTTTACATATTTCCCTTCCATTTATAATCATGGTATCTCCCTAAATAATGCCTTATCCTGAGCTCTACGCCTCCTTTCAGCTGCCATCCAAAAAGCAGGCTATACTCTCACCTTTGTTTTACTCACCTTCACTCCACTTTGCCCAAAGAAGTTTGGCTTCCAATCTCACCAGTCTGTCTGGTGGGGAGTTAGTTACACTAGCCTGGAGCCTGGCTGGTCAGAAGGAGAGCGGAAGGAGGAAAACTTTTAAATTCTGCTCCTGCCTGCCCACTACATTGCCTTGAGATGTCCAACTCCTTATCTTTTGTCACTGGAATTGGTAGCAGTAGGTCAGGTGGTCAGTGTCTGTGGTATTATCAAAACAGGGCCTCACCTGTGCTGCAGTGAGATGTTGATGAAAACAGGAAAGGGCTGAGCCACTCCTGCTCATCCCTTCACTCCTCTACATCCAAACCCTGTAAGCCTGGTGAATTACAGGACTGTTGACCAAGTGCTGTTGCTTTGAATCTAACAAATTAATGGTGAATCCCTGTCCACAGGAGTTGCCTAATGACTTAGTAGGAAAAGGAAATTATCGGTGTTGGTTCTGTGTTGCCTGGAACTCTCTGCTCCAAAGCTTAAGCTTCTGTCTTTTTGAAGTCCCTGCAAAGGACACAAGCCTGCCCATCATCCCATTCTCTGTACCTCCAGATGATCGTGAGCTCTCAAACTAAAATTACTAGACTCCTAAGGAGTGCAGTTCTTAGTAAAGACGATAGGTGGTATGTACCACCTGGAACTGATGGAGCAAGAATTTAAATTAAGCATAATACTCTCAAGGTGATACAGGAAGATGCTAGCTTGTCCCTTCTTGATGCAGGGACAAGAAGTCATGAAAAACCAAGTGGAAATATTGGGTATGAAAATAATATGGTTGTAAGAAAAACAGGATACAGGATGAATATAGCTGAAGAACTTGTTAGTGACCTAGGAGATCAGAATGGGGGCTGCAGGAAAGGAGAAATAAGTAGACAATACAAAAGGAAAGCTAAGTGATATGGAGAATAGAAATAGAGTAAGACAGACTTCCATCAGACTGGTTAAGAAAAAGATGCAGATAAATATAGCATGAAAGAGAAAAAGTAACTAGAGACACAAAACAAAATAGTAGAAGAGTATTGTGAACCAATACAAAATTGAAAGTCTCAAAAAACTGCGTATTGTTAAAGTCAGCACAAAAAACAAAACTCAAATAGGCCAATAAATTTTAAAGAAATTGAAATAGTTGTCAAAGATCTCCCATCCCCAAATTCCTAAACCCAGTTGTTTTAGGAGGTAAATTCTACCAGTTTTAAGGAACAAATAATTCCTATCCAAAATAGGTTCAATAAAATGGGAAGTGAAGGGAGTTCATTTCATGAAGCAAGTATAATCTTGATTCCCAAACCTGATAAAGACAATAGAATAAGAGAGAAATAGGGCTTCCCTGGTGGCACAGTGGTTAAGAATCCACCTGCCAATGCAGGGACATGGGTTCAAGCCCTGGTCCGGGAAAATCCCACATGCCACAGAGCAACTAATCCCGCAAGCCACAACTACTGAGCCTGTGTGCCACACTATTGAAGCCCATGCGCCTAGAGCCTGTGCTCTGCAACAAGAGAAGCCACGGCAGTGAAAAGCCTGTGTGCCGCAGCGAAGCGTAGCCCCCACTCGCCACAACTAGAGAAAGCCCGTGTGCAGCAACGAAGACCCAACGCAGCCAAAAATAAATAAATTTTTAAAAAAGAATTATTATAGGTCCATTTCATTTAAGCATATATGCAAAATTCCTAGATATGATATTAGCTCACAAAATCCAACAGTGTATTTGTAAAATAATATATCAAAATCAGTGGGGTTTGTTCCAAGAATATAAAAGTGATTCAACATCAAAAAACTAAAAAACTTAAAGATCACATGATCGCAATAGATATTTTTTAAAGGGTGAAACAGTTTAACACTTAGCCATAAAAAAAAAAAATAGACTGTTAGCCTAGATAGACTTCCTTAGCTTTATAAAATCCATATAGGAAAAGACCTACAGTGAATATTTAATGAAGAAAGTTTAAAGGCATTCTCTAGGATTAGGAACAAGACAAGTACATACACTTTCATTTTTCACAGTACTGAGAGTCTCAGACTCTACATAAAAGGAATGAAAAAAAGGTGAATCAAAAGAATGGAAAGAGAGGAGATAAAACCATCATTGTTTGCAGATGAAATGATCATCTCCCTAGAATATTCTACAGGATCTAGATAGAGCCTATTAGATACAAAAGTTCAGCAAGGTTGTAAAGTCAACCTGTTAAAATCAATAGCCTTTCTCTGCACCAGAGGTCCTCAAACTTTTTAGTTTCAGGACCCATCACACTCTTAAAAATTAACACAGATCCCAAAGAGCTTTTGTTTATGTAGGTTATATCTACCAATATTTACCATACTAGAAATAAATTTATAAAATGTTATTGTTTAAAAATAAATATAAACCCATTACTGTCAACATAAAACATTTTTATGAAAATAAAAAATTTCCAAAACAAACAAAAAACTATGTAGTGAGAAGTATACAGTGTTTTACCTTTTCGTACATCTCTTTAATGGCTTCCCTAAAAGAAAACAGCTAGATTCTCATACCTGCTTCTTCATTCAGTCTATTGCAATATATTATTTTGGTTAAGACACGAAAAACAAATCTGGGCTTATATGTAGTTGAAAAGGGAGGAATATTTTAGAAAACTTTTCAGATAATTGTGGGTTTTCTTCTTTGATATTACACCAAAACTCAGCAAGTGGAAGTTTGTTACAGTTTAATTGAAATGTGAAATCTGAAAGCACATCAATGAACTTTTCATGCTATTACATTAAATTCCACTGGTTTATCATGTATTTTGAATAGATCTTTCACCATGCATAATTTTTAACATTATGTATTGATTATTTGAAAAATATGCAGTGAATTGCGATCTTCTTAATGTTAACAAATATTATGTAATATCAAAAAATCACCCTTGTGAATATCACCCTGACTCATCAGAAGAGTCTTAAAGTATTAGGAAGCTGTCAAGCTCCTGACAGATACAAGTTTTCTAAAATTCTACTTTTCCTTAAAAGCTCCCATTTTATCATTGGCAACGAATACTATCTATTGTTTCCTTGAAGTGAGAGGTTTACTTCATTTTTCAGAAAGTGTCTACCAAATTTCCAAGTCTGAATAACCATACTTTGTCAGTAGTCGAATGGTTCTCTGTGAAAGAAAACAAAAGGCAATTAGCTCAGCCCTGGACTCAAACAATCACACGAACAGTTTTCCTCGAGATAGTCCTCGTACTTCAGTACACAGAAGTGCTTTATGCAAACTTCTTATTTTGTCACAGATGATATTTTTTAAATGTATATTCAAGCATAGAGATTCAATGAAATTAATAATTTTTTACTCTTTCCTCAAGGACATTCTTATGTAAAACTAGCTGTTTTTCTTGAGTGAATGGTGATAAAGAATACGTGATGAGTATAATTTAGCACCATAACCCTGATTCATGCTGAGGTAACAGTTTTACTCACTATTGCTTTTGCATCATTACTGTAAATGTCAACAGAATTTAAAAGGCAAAACATTTTATTATGAAAGTACTTTTGACTATGTAGGCCCCCAAAAGGTCTTAGGGATCCACAGTGGTCCATGGACCACACTCAGAAACACTATTCTGCACCATCATTCAACTAGATAGATAGATAGATGATAGATAGATAGATAGATAAATAGATAGATAAGGTACCTTTCATAGTAACCACCAAATTATAAGGCATCCAGGAGTTAACTTAGCCAGATTATACAAAACTTCCTAGACCTCTATAAAAAAAATTTTGAAATTCAAATAAAGATCACAGAGAGTGATGTAAATAGATGTAGAGACAGTTCATGCCCTTAAGAGAGATGAACTTAATAATATATAAACTCTCCCCCCAAATTAATCTATAAAATCACTGCAATGTCCATCAGAATTCCAGGGTTTTTTTTTTTTTTAATTTGATAAAGTTACTTCAAAATTTAAGTAAAAGAATAAAGGATACTGGAAAACTATATCACCTTAAGGAAAAAATAAAACAGTATGGAGACTTGCCTTGCCAGATACTAAGACAAATTACAAAACCATCACCAAAGCCCAGGATCAGGCAGATACTCAGAAGAGGAATGTAGAGACAGAGTCATGTATAAATGGGAGACTGATATGCTTCGTCGAGAATAAAGTGGGACCACAAATCAGTATGGAAGAATGGGCTGTTTCAGAGATGTTAGAAAGAAGGGCTCACTAAATGGATTAAAATAAACTGAAGCCCTCTCTGATAAAAACGTGGTCTCCAGAGAGACCTCAAAGTATTGAAGAAAACATCTATCACTATAAATGCATCATTACTCTTTATTGTAACTATCTTCAACTAATATTTTTACCTTTTCACATCCTCAGTTTTCTAAGTTTCCAATTTACTTACTTCATTTTCTACATAGAATTGTCAACCAACCATCTATGCTTGAAAAAAATACTTCACACTCTGAAATGAAAGCTCCATGAACCACATTGACTCTCAAAGTTTCAGAAGAAGACGTAAAATAATGAGGTAAACGCACAAGATAATGTATCAGGAGTAGTTAAGTATATCCCAGATTCCTCAGGATCTGGAAAAATTATATTCTTCCAAAAGCTTCTCTTGTGTGAACATTTGTCTTCTGCAAAAATTCTTAAAACATAAGCACCTCCTGAGAAAACCAAACGTTTATGTAATATCTCTTTCAGTTTGTTCCTTACTGAGAACTATTCCCTCGGCCATGATCTGTAACACTCTGAACAGCTCTTGCTAGAATCTTATCTCCTTCCTCTGAAGATGCATGGAAATCTCATTACAAGTGTTCAACACCTGTTCCCTAAAAGGTCTCAGAAATGATGTCAGGTTATTCAGCTCACTTGACAGTGTGTCATGTATTTTTTGTGTTTTTGTTTTATTTTTACTTTTATATGGAATGTGATTTACAGATAAATGCAGCCTTGAAATAGCAAGCTTTCCTCCTTTCGTGAGCAATTCTGTAGAATTTATCATTCTCTAAATCCAGGGTTTGAAACCAACTGATTGATGACCCTCTTATTTATTTACTAACACATGTCAACAGGTAACCAAGTGACATGCAGCAGTGTGGCTCCTGCAGCACCTTGTTAATCTGAGTAGTTTAGATGTATTAAAAAGTCTTTTCACTTGGACAAAACGAGAGTAATGCAAACTGACAGATTTCACCTCTTTATTTCTCAACAGAGTTTGTAAGTACTCAAAGCCTAGACAGATGACTAGTTTGGGAAATGAGGGAGATTTCTTGTAGACCACAGTGAAGTGGACGTAGAGCTTCAAGCACTCAATATAAAGACCTAATTGAAGAATTTGTAATGCTGGATTTTTTTCAAAAGGGAAACCTATAAAATATCCCTGAGGCATCATCAGTGCATATACACACACATTCACGGTGGCAGGCAGACCCACGATGTTAAAACCAACCATAGAAATACTCAGGATGTCACCAAGCCCAACCCTACTCTCTACACTTGGTCTTTACACTTGTCCGGCTAGGAGACTTTCTCCAAATCTTGGCATCAAATACTTTATCACCATTAACGCATGAGCTGGCTGCCCTAACAGATCTTGATTATGTGTCAAAGGAAACAAAGACATACGTACAGACGTCAAGATCTTTTGACTAATTTCCTAGCACCCAAGGCTACAAATCTTCAAATTATCTCTTTCATACTGTGGTTGCTGTGTCTGGGAAACTTCTCATTTCTTCTCCTTCAGCTTGCTTCCCAGCTGGCAAGCCTCTGGAGTGCCTTTCACTTTAACCATTGCTCACTCCTGAACAAACCGTCTTCACCCCCATTGCCTCACTGGATTCTGCTTGCCTAACCCACACTGTTCACAGGCAGACTTTCTCCTTGAGAATGGAGAAAAGAGTATAAGGGGCAGAAGTATAAGTGTGGAGTTGTGAAGGTATTCCCTTTATGTGGGAATGTAACAAACGACCATGGAAAGGCTGCTTGTTTCAGGTAAATGTAATTAGAAGACAAGAAGGTCTAGGCATGAAATTTAAGACGCTATAGGCTTTAATTATATGATAATTTAGTATTGGCATAGCATAATTGAGATTATTCTGATGGTTTTCAATTTCTGAATCTGAATTATATTGGGGAGAAGTAAATACGGTGTATATATATATGAAGAGCAATAAACCAGGGAAGGGACCATTTCTCAGTTTCAGCTGCTGAATGTAATCTGTGTATGTGAAATACAGATACAGCTATCATGGCTAAAGACCAGTCTTTAGAAAAGCCCCTGTTATGCAACTAGCTGAGAAAACTGCCAGTGGAAGAAAATTTCTGCTGTCATTAGAATCCTACCACATAGTTCTAGCCAGAGCTAACCAGAGCAAAGTAAATATGCATGTAAAAATTTTTTTCTCTTTCAAGCCTTCATAGGCTCTGCAGTCAGATGCAGATATTTTCTTCCTGTGAGATCTTAGATCTTAGATCTTCTGGTTTCACAGATTTAAGGAGAGCTAGAATCTCAACAGCTAAAAGGACTAAATTAAAACTTTAATAAAACTCAAACAAAGGTGTCTGTTTTTCCAATCTTTTTTTTTTTTTTTTTTCTTTTTTGGCCGCACTGCACGACATCTCAGTTCCCCGACCAGGGATTGAACCGGGGCCATGGCAGTGAAAGCCCAGAATCCTAACCATAAGGCCACCAGGGAACCCCCCTATTTCTCCACTCCTATAAGTCACATAATTATAAAAACCTGTGACAAATGTTAAACCAAATAATATTAAATTGTGTGTGTGTATCCTAATAATCCTCTCTCTGTAATTCCATCACCATCATGCCTTTAAGATCTTAAGAGAAGACGATGCCTCCCTATTCCTCCTCAAGGAAGGTTCACAAAGTGTCACTGCCATTTACCTCCAGCGGTATCTGACTTCGTATGGCCTGTCACTCATGGATCACCACGGGCTGTTGGCTTATGGAGATTGCTCAGTTTGCATGCAGTTTGACTGCCATTGCCATTGCCTCTAGTCCAGTGTCCAATTCTCCTTTGCTCTGTAGCTGACCATTTCCTTAAAAACGAACTTACTGATGTGAAAGATAATCCAGGTAAAGCAGCTAATGTGACTGTGACTGCAGGACAGTTATTCGAAAGCACTGTATCATTAGCATGGTTAATTCCAAGGAGATATTAACTGCAACTGTTGGTTTAAATGACAGGGTCATTAAACAAGTTGGCCCCAAAGGGAGCCTTGGAATTAGGAGGCCACAGACCTATTGTTTTCAAACATCTGTGGCCATTGGTATTCTCATGGATTTTAAACATCCGTAGGCAGGCCGTAACATCGTAGATTATTTTCATTCATCTAAGGACTGTCCAAATATGTACCTCATCCTATCTGGGATAACATTACTGAAGATGTGTTCCGATTCTACACAAAAGTCACCTTTTCCCTAAAATGAAGTTTATGTAAAGATATAGCTTGATTTCGGGAACTGGTAGTTCTCAAAGTGCATTGCCCAAACCAGCGCCATCAGCATCTCCTGGGAACTGCGAGTTCTTTGACCCGACGCGAGACCTTCTGAATCTAAAAACTCTAGGGGTAGTGCTGTCAATCTGTGTTTTAACAAGCCCTCCATGTGATTCTGGTGCATGATGAAGTTGCGAACTACAGACCTATACTGAAAATACTCCATTCATTGATTAGAGTGATGTATTATGCCTGGCACTCATAGAACCGTAATAGGTTGCAGTCAGACAAGCCAAGAGAGAGTCAGTGATACACCATCCTTTTGCATCAGTTGACACTACCAAGTCTTGGGGTGTCAGATACTGGGCAAGTATAGGTCAGGTTGGAGAAGTGGGGTTTAGATTTAGATACCGCCTCTCTCCTGGATTCTGAGGTGGTCTTCTTAGCCAGCAAGTTATATACTACTCCCTCTAGGGGACTAAGTCGAGGGAGATTCCCCCCCACCCCCCCACCCAGAATCATCTAATCTAGTCACAAGCTCTAAAAGTGGCAGACAGGTGGGAGGGGGAGGGGTCGTTTTGTTTAATGGGAAAGTGTTTGATCTGCCCTCCTTCCCTCTTGGGTTGAAAAGGCCCATGAGTATTGAGATCTGGCAGGGGTAGGACTCCCCAGGGCCTAGCTGTACTAGACTCTGGTACTGTATCACTCACCACAGATTGCTATGCCTGGAGCTAAAGGATGGGTCAGAAGATCTCAATAAAATTTACACTTTCCTGCTGAGTCCTCAGTCTGGATCATGCGAAGAGGGAGAACACTGATCCCAGACAAAGAATTAAGGTTTAAATTAGGACAGACTAGGGAGCCAGTAGAAATTCCCTGAGCCAGCTGGGCTGGCCTAAGGGGGTGTATGAATGGAAAAAAGCATTTAAGATGGAGGTGGCAGCTCAGATGGAACCATTTCTGATCTCTCTAATTGGTACAAATCATGTATGTGCCCATAGCAGTGTGCAAGGTGTGTGCGTAATGTGGTATTGCCCTATGTTTTTGTAAGAGGGTGAGGTGGATGGTGGGAGCAGTCACCATCTACTTTGGTGGAGAAGGGGCACAAGGAAATAGAGGGGTCCATTCCACCATTTCTCATCGGGGTCTGTGGGTAGATAAGTTTTTCTGACCAGCAGTCCACAGAGAGGGTGCTGGCAGTCCTTGCTACTGAATGACCTTTAGGGTTTCAGGTAGAAGAACTCAGGTGTTGTACCCTTGGCCCAACTTCCTTGTTTAGTTAAACCTCACAAGGCAAAGCCTCACTACTTGGGTCTCCACAGTGTCCCGTGTAGATGCTTCCATGTTGCTGATCTCCTTACTCCTTCCAAACTGTAGGCCTTCCTTTAACTCCTTTCTCTAGAAAGTAGTCATTTCCCCATTTTCTCCCCCTCTTTCCTCTTCTTTTTTTTTGCTTTATTTTTCTTTTTTTCCCCAGAACCTGCAGTTCTCCCCAGAGTCTTTTCTTCAGGCATACAAGTTTCTTACCTCAGTTACCTCCTGAATGTCAGGGCTTTCTCCCCATTCATCTGATTTTTGTCCTTTAGAGGGAGGGAGTTCTTTTTCTTCAGATGGGAGGAGGAAAAAGATGGGAGACTTCAATGTCAGACTGCTGCTTTCTCTGATCTAATGTTTCTGAACTCAAACACCCACCCACTAAAAGGATAATTCGATTCTGAAGAACTCCATATATTACACATGAGCAATTTAAAGCCCTCTTTTTGATATATCTTTGATCCTATTTCTTGCAAGCTAGTAACTCTTTTCTTGCATATTGAATGCATTTAATTCACTCTTTATCAGAGCTTTATTTTAGAACTTCCTCATGTTGACCAAAAATGCATGGGATGCATCTCTATCCTCTACTTTATAAACTGGTTAGGGAAAGAGATACATAAATTGTTTGAAGGCAGAAATACTGTTTTGTTCATCATTTTATCCCCTCAGTTATTAGTACAGTACCTTACATGCAATATATGTTTGTTGAATCAAATTCAGGGCCCCAAAATCTGGGGATGTTGAAGAACCAGCAAGAAATCTTAGCGGAAGGGAGGAGATATGGGGATGTATGTATATGTATAGCTGATTCACTTTGTTATAAAGCAGAAACTAACACACCATTGTAAAGCAATTATACTCCAATAAAGATGTTTAAAAAAAAAAGGAAATCTTAGCGCATATATAGGAATTATATGTTGGTGCACTCTAGCTGTTATCATGACCTAGATGCAGAGGAGAGTAGACAAGGCAGTACTGCAGTGGGATTATTGCCATAGCCCTTCAATCCAACACCATCTTGAATTCTAGTCCTTGTTTAGCTGCAAGTACAGATACAATCAGTCTGTTAAAAGTTAAGGTCAAATACATTTCAAATTTCTATGTATCTTATATGGAGAAAAATGGACTGAAATGATTTTACTGGTCTTCTCCCCATATCCCCTTACAACCTTCACAATGAGCATCATTGTGTATCCAATGTGACAGGCAGTGGCAGGAAAGGAGGCAGCCAAGGAGAGAATGCTGAGAGTATGCACCCTCTTTGAAGCAGGGGAGCAGAGTTAAAGCCTGCTAACACACAATGGTCAGGCTGTCTTCTTACATCTCCCCACCTCCGACTTTTTTTTCCAGTGAGATCTCTTCTTAAATGTACAGATGAGCATAATTAAAAGGAATTGCTTTGAGGAGCCAAGAAGTGTTGCCATAGAAAAGTAAAAGTGTTCCAGAATGAAGAAATATCGTAGCCAAGAGCAATACATTGAAATTCATCAAGAAACCTTGCTACTTTGGGTATATTTGTTTTAAATGCCACTATTTGAAATGTGTTACCAACTATCAGCAACTTGGCGTGAAGCTTGAAGAATATAGAGGCATCTGTAACGCTGTAGAAATGTTGCAAAAAGAGGGAAAGTGGACATTTTAAGGGAGAATTCTCAAATATTCACAGTGCTCAGAATTTTAATGGAGCTATTGATAACCTTGTTATCTAGTAGAGTTCTAGCTACAAAATGCATTAAACTTCTTGGCTGTAGTCAAATGAGTGGCAGCCAGAGATGGCATACCTAGTGTACTTGATAAAAATGCTGTTTATTTAAAGTATTAGAGTGGTCATTATGTTCAAGTGCAAAGTTTTGATCCTCTCAGTAAATTTAATCTAGAAAGAATAAAGTGTTTCAGACTGTTTTTAAGTTTCAGTAGAGCACAGGGTACTCTGTGAGTTTTTCCTTAAGAGTGTCAAATGTAAAAGCTGGACTTGATATATTCACACATAAACAGAAGTAAGTTTTCAGGTTGCTTCCTTGATTCTTTCCCATTATTGCCTACTTGTGGCTAAGGATATGGTGACTTTATAAACTCAAACTTTCAGCTATTTCAGAAGTTTACATTGAACATATATATTCAGTTGAGTGTGCGTATGTGTGTGTATGTTAATCCTATTCAGAGAATTTGAAAATGGAAAAGAATTCAAGTCACTGTATTATCACTGTTTTAACCTCTCCAAGACACTTTTCCCTAATCTGGAAATGGGGCTCCTGATTCCCTAACTTTCAGAATGGTTTTAGGGGTACAGTAAATAATGTACTAAAGTATGTAGGAAAAATAAGTGTCTCTTCTGTGATCAAAACAATTACATTTTGTTGCCTTTCCCTTTCCTCATGAAGTTGAAATGATATAATCCAATATAGGTAAAGCCCAAAATTTATAGGAAGCATAGACTCTCTTAGCTAGAAGGAATCTTAGAGCCTATATGGTTCAGTGATTCTTAGCATTTGTTTGGCTCATGGACTACTTTGAGAATCTGAAAGTTATGATCCTTCACTCCCCAAAAAATGCCTCTATACACAAAAATTAGCCTATAATTATAAGGGGTTCAAGGACTCCCTAAAACCTATTCCTAACCCCTAGGGTTAAGAATCCTCAACTTAATTCAACACCCTCAATCTAAAGATGGAGGGACTTCCCTGGTGGCACAGTGGTTAACAATCCTCCTGCCAATGCAGGGGACATGGGTTCGAGCCCTGGTCTGGGAAGATCCCACATGCCACAGAGCAACTAAGTTCGTGCTCCACAACTACTGAGCCTGCACTCTAGAGCCCACGAGCCGCAACTACTAAGCCCGTGTGCCCAACTACTGAAGCCCCTGCTCCTAGAGCCCGTGCTCTGCAACAAGAGAAGCCACCGCAATGAAGAGTAGCCCCCGCTCGCCACAACTAGAGAAAGCCCATGCGCAGCAACAAAGACCCAATGCAGCCAAAAAAAACAAAAACAAAAAAATCTAAAGATGGAAAAATTAAAGAATATAAGTGATACACTCTTGAGAATTAAAAATTATTTTGAAAACTCTTCCCCAAAAATCTCTAATAATTTAAGAACACAGCTTTCATCAATTATTTGAGCAGTGTCCTTGGACTACAGCTGCATTTCATTGGTGGACTTGCTGTCTCGTCCACCCTTGGTTTGTGAGTGACAGAAGAGCTATTTGCAATCCCACACAAAGTGAAATGAAATAATTTGAGTATTGGTTCTATTTTTAACATGCCCTTTCCCAAAGATTATACTACTGCATTCTCAGTAAACATTCATGAAGTACCTGTCATGGTCCAAAGCCTATTCAAGATAGTGAGAGCACAAGATCATGAGACCCAGTTTCTGACTGATCTGCGCCTAGTCTAGTAACAGCTCATGAGCTGGTAATAGGGGAACCCAGAGGGAGGAACGACTCACCCAGCCCCAGAACTTGGAGAAGGTCCTACATTTAAGGTAGCATTAAAGCTGTGTCTTGAATGATGAGTAGGAGTTTTCCAGGCAAAGGCTCCAGATATCCTAACTCCCTGTGCATGCAGATTTTACAATGCGCCACTTTCCTTTTAGTTTAGAATAATTTGCTTACTTTAAATTTTATGTACATGGTAATTAGGTGGGGTGGCCCATCGAAGACCCATTTGGTAGTTTCATCAACCACGCATCTTCATTCTCTGAGCCATGCAATCTCCAAACCTTAAGGTCATTGTCCTCTCTGACCTGCAATTTCTAGTCACTCACAAAGGCTTGCAAATCCTTTCTTCAAAGCGTCCCTTCTACCTTTCTCTTCTTTTCCGTTCCCATTACCGTCTTCCCATAGTTCTCCATACACTAGACCTGGTCCCCACCAGTCCTTCCTTGTAGTACACAACCACAAATACGTTTTCCCAAAATTAATTTATTCTGAAGCCTGGCAGAGAAACATTTGCTCCAGGTTACCAGATAGGATATAGTTACTGAGTCTATTTATTTTCTTACTTAAAGCCTGCCACGATCCAACCTCAGGCTCCTCACTCATCATTTCCCAGAACTTTTTTACTCCAGCCAGGCAAGTGCAGGGTAGAGATGCTAAGAGCCCACACCAAGTCAGGTCTCATCTTTACCACGTGTTAGCTGTTGCATTTCATCTCTCCAAGCTTGTTTCCTCATCTACGACTTATATGAATAAATAACCAAACGTCTTAAAGCTGTTAGGAAAATTAATGTGATGACACATGGGAAGTGCCTGGTGCCGGGTCTGACACGTAATTGGCTCTCAATAAATGGTGACGTTTGTAGCCACCTTCATCATCACTTTCCTCTGAAATGCACCACATCTGTGACATGCAAGCATTTCTAGAAACCCTTCCTCCTCTTACCCAGGTCATTTGCTTCTCCTTTAGGACCTGCTTCAGGTTCTGCTTATCTTCCCACTGATATCCCCCCCCACTAAATATACCTGCTTTCAGCAGTCTCTCCTAACATCCCCTGCCTCCCCTCTGTTTGCTTTACACTGTTTCCAAACTTTGAAGTTTCCTCACTGCAATAGCGAGAGCTGCCCCCAAGTGGAGCAGACTGTCGTGCAAAGTCAAAAGCCTCCTTGACTTCACCCTTGTTTGAGGATGTTGAAGTGATCATGAAACAGAGGGGAGGTTGGGTAGTGGATGTCTAAGGATCCCAGCAGTAGTGATTTTTGGAGTCTGAGTGGTGTAAGAGCAAGAACATGTCTTCTACTTCCTCCTACTTCCCACAGCTAAGATTATTGTAGGCACACTCAACTCTGTTGTGTTTAGCGGACTGTTTTCCTGAAGAATCATCCTACTCTTTGATCCGTGACAGATGAGCAGTGGCTTTAATCCTGCAGGGGAGTTTGGGAGGATGTGTATCAGGGTTGGAGGATGGGAAACCCCACGTGCATCACACTGTGACCTATAGTGAGCTTATAAAAAGTGTTTAATGAACAAGCACCAATCATAGGCTGGTTCACTGAATCATTGTATGTCCCTTGGGAACAAATTAAGAGCAAATGGAAGTCTTCCAAAGTTAAGGCTGAAGTTATAAGGAGATGTAGAGGGAATAGATCTCTTGCCCCACCCCTGCCAAAAAAAAAAAAAAAAAAAAAACTCCTTAGGTTCCACAGAAAAAGCTCTTTATCTAAACATTTTATTTCTCTTCCTTACGATCTCCATACAGGGGCAAAGAGAGAGTCCCGAAATGTTTATCTTTAGTATCCTTACTGGAAACTCTATTCCTCACATTTTTGAAACAGTTTCATTACACGGGGCACCTCTAATTTTTGCCAGTTCGTTTTATCTCTGAAATCATCTGCTTTGCCTTCTCTGTTGCTGGATTTCAGCTGCACTTAATCTCATTGTGGCCTGGCCTTTTTATACCAGTTTGCTGTAATGCTGAGAGAACCTTCAGCTTCAAAGAATGGCTCTTCACCCCCCCCCCCCCCAGCTGGAGGGGAGGAAATCAGTTAATTGCAGCCTGTCAGAGTTGTTTTAGGTGACTTTGTACTTCTTCCATTTAAGATCAACATGAACCTTAGACATTTCAGGCTGGAAATTTAAATAGCAACAGAAAAGCCTGCGTTTCGCTAATGCCAGGAATGACTCATCTGGTGAGAATGGTATTGTATTGATAATACAATACAGAGAGAAGGAAAAGACTGTGGTATCTGCCTTTCTTTGTATTTCTGACCTTGAGGAGAATTATAACTTGTTTGTTGCAGAAGTTGAGCATCTCATGTGCTGATGCACCTGTTAGTTCTAATATGTTAAATGGCAAAGCACTTGCAGTTTCCCATGATTGCTTTGTGGGTGAAATATTTTCTGCAATCTGGTGAACTGATTTTTTTTTAAAGACTGTATTCATTTGAATTTCTTGTCTCTCTTATTTCTCAAAAATATGCTTTCTCATTCTATTTCAACACCCTGGTCTCATCATTAACATCTTAGAATCTGCTTGGCTTTTTATTTTCAAGGTAACATTATTATGATTTGTTTTTAATGCAGAGACCATGAACCAGGCGACTCCTGCTAGGAAGCTGGAAGAGGTTCTTCATCTAGCAGAGCTCTGCATAGAAGTCTTACAGCAGAATGAAGAGCATCATGCAGAGGTGATGGCTTGTTTTTTTTGTTTTTTGTTTTTGGCTTGTTTTAACTGTCACATAAAGCGTCACATTATGCTTTACCATAGTGGGAGCAGCACTGAAGAAGTGGCTTTTGATACACATCTGGCCATTTATCTACAGAAAACTGAGAACATGTGTGCATCTCCTGGAAATATAACTCCTATATGTTACAAAGGAATTGTATATGTATATAATTTAGTATCTGTTCCTGACAACTGTCTTCCTGTGAGGAACATATGAGAACTTATGGGATCTGCCTAAGGTGTACAACTAGTTAAGAAGCAGAGCTGGAACACGAACCCCCATCTTGTGATGCCAGATCACTTGCTTTTCCCCCTGTGCCCTGATTGCTTTAGTTTAGAAATGTAAGTTAATCAATGTTCAAAAGGAAACGTAGTGATAAACTATAGGACACCAAAATTGAATAGAAGACGTTCAGAACTGTATGATTGATAACTCCAGTCTTTCACTTTTACCGTCAAACTTTTCTTTAAATTTTCACTAAACCTTCATTTTTAATAGATTTTTAAAAGTTCTAGTGCTAATTATATACTGACATTCACTAAAAATATAGAATGGTATTTCATCAGGCAAACTGCTTATTCTGAGACTTAAAAGTGTCATTCTTTCTAATAGCCATGAGTTTATTTTAAAAAACAAGAGTTTTCTGACTGAATCAGGTAGGGAAAATGTGTAGGATTAAATAAATGTAATAAATTTCAGTGCCCTAACAGTGCTTTTATTCTTGAGGAAGCACGTGAAATGAGTAAGTATGAAAAAGACCAGATACAGAAGAATTTATGGAATATTTATATTTAATGAAGCCTTGTTCTCAAAAATATAAGAAACTACAGGAAGTACGTTTTAAGCAGATTCTCAGAAAAGAATATTCATGAAACCTTGCTATAGATAACTAAGATTTATTGTATCTGGTTATAAATATGATCATTCAAAACATCTGCTTTTAGCTCAGACTGTGGAATCTAGCTTTTACCTTGCATCTGTCATGTGTGAACTTGTTATGGATATTTTATTTTAAACTGAAGAAACAGCTGCTTCAATAATTTGAAGTGAATTCCCAGGAGGAGCTTTTCTAGGCTAATACTACCGCTATGTTACAATGAAAATGATTATATGATAAAATGTATGTGTGTGTTGTCTTTGTCTTTTGTTAAAAGGCATTATCATCAGAGTATTAGACCTTTTTGAATTAAAAAAAAATTTCTGATTGGGTATCCAATTTCATCTAAACAGGTACATCTAATATTCCTATACATTTCCCAAAAATTACATTTAATTTTCCTGCACTAATAAGGAAAATAATAACTCTCCTGTCTTTTAAATGTAATTAGCATTATATACTCCCTGCAACCACTACATGCTTGTTAAAGTACAGTGTATCCAAACACAATTAAAATGTAAATATTACTTATTTTCTAATCCACAAAAATACAGTTGACTTTTTTGAACAGGGATAATCAAAACTCATAAATGTAACTCAACTATATGCCAAAATATAGAAGTGTTATAATGACCTGTTTTTAAAATGCTTTGTAACACTATGACATGTCTTCATTCCACAATGCTTCCAAATTCTTGGGATTCTTCAGGGAAGAGAGGTGAGTAAAATTGTTTTCACCATTTTTCTAGCATGGAATAACTCTTTTATGTGAAGATAAGATAGAAACACACTCTGGTTACACTTTTAAAGCCACCTTAGTCCCTCTCCTTGGAATTAGACTGTATTTCTTTAAATGGGCAACTCTTTGTTGTACTGTTTCCGTGAATGTGTCTTATTAGTAATTGCATGCATAATTATTGCTGGCCATCTAAGTACAGGCCAGCTGAGAGGATTTTGTCAGTTTGGTTTTGGTTTTATCTTCTAGTGTTTTTTTGGCCTTTTCCTTTTTTTAACCAGGAGATCCAGCTTTTCCTTTGAACAATATTGGGGGGTGAATTGATCTGATTCCAAAGTCGTTTCCACAGTGAATTGATGGACTGCATTGTACACTGATCTTGATTTTGCTGAATGTCCAGGCTAGACTTGACTGCACAAAAGAGGACCCGGCCCGGCTCCCTTGGTGAAGGTTAATGCGTCTGCCTCAGAGACCTTCAAGTGACCGTGTGTCAGCACCTCTCGTTTCCCTTCTCCTTCCCTCCGCAGGGGCGGTTCACTTCACAAGGCCAAGAGGTTGTTTCTGTCCTTCAGCAATTTCTCAGTTAAGCAGGCTTCACGTCCTTCAGATCTTTGACAGTAACTTGCTTATAAGACAGTCCTCCCTTTCTCTGAAGGCCTCTCCACCTCTCCCCTCAGGCTTCTCTTCTGAATTTCTGTGTTTTCTTTTGAGAAAGACAGTTTAAGCTCCTTTCCAGAAAATCTTGAAGGACGTCTTCCACATTCCCGTGATGAGACTGTGTCTGACCAGAAATTTAGACAAACTGATCCGACAACTGTCCATCCAAGGCCGCTCACTCTGACAAAGGCGGCAAGTCCCAGATGCCAACTAGAAAGCCTTAGGCTCTCACCAGCGCACCCCCTCCAGACACACTCACCGCTTTTCTGCTAAGAAAACTTGCCAGGTGCACAGCTGGTCAGTGACGGCGTGAAGACGCAGGCCAACTCCAGACTCCACACTTTCCAGGGAACCACATTGTTATTGCTTGGTTTCAGTAGAATGGCAGGTATGGGTACCTTGTCCTAGTTCTGCCGGCAGGTTTGACACTGAGCATCGTAGCAGGGATATAAGTGCAGAGAGGAGGATGAGGGTGCAAGCCTGGAGATGTCCCTTCTGTTCTGTCAGGCTCTTCTCCTGGCATATCTTGGGACTCTGCTCTGGGGATGGAGGGCTGGAAATATCCCTCAGTGAAGGGGCAGAGAGAGAGGCAACATGATCGATATGAGCACAGCTCAGGTTGTTACTTTGTGATTTATTGTTGCAGCAGAATCTTAATTGAAGGTCCCTAAGATATTTTAAATATGATATTGTCCACCATATCAGTGACACCGTAGGCCAGGGGGATGTCTGGCGGTAATTCGGTATTTGCAACTTAGCTCTCGGTTCACTGTAAATGGTTGATGCATCCTGACCTGCAGCTGGCTGGGTCCCAGGCTGCTCCAGCAGCAGAGTCAGGGCAGGGAGAGGAGTTCAGTATGGACACACATATTTGTGCGTGTGGTCATTCACATGAACATCGGTGTCTGGACCAGATTTTGCGTCTGGATGGGTTCTAACATAAAGAGAATGGATGTTTGATTTTTAAATTTTTTTCCATTGTGTTTACTTCCTCATATCCTTATTCCTCTCTACTACCATGCACACCTAAGGACCATCTTAAAGTGTAGTTATACAAAACTTGATCATAGACAAGATCTGTTTACTGCCTACTACTAACTAAATTGCACTTATCTCAACAGTTGAGTTCATCTTAATGGCATAGTATTTATATCTGGATAGCCAGTGAGATAAATCGACATTTTTTTTTTTAGGACGGGTTTAGGGTTAGGTTAGCCTGTGGTCCAACAAATGTTCCTCTTTTTGGAAGAAGATGACCAGTAAGTGGCTTTCATACAACTAAGCTACAGGGGCAGAATTCAATTTGCAGCAGTGACTCTCAAACGAAACTGCATTGGCAAAAATATCCTACCAGAAATGTTTGTTAGTCACTCACTGACTTATAAATGTATAATATTAAGAGTAGCACTTTACCCCAACATGGTTTGAAGCATTTTCAGTTCTTCATCTCACTTGGTTATTTCAATATTTATATTCATCTATGAACACAGTTGGGAAAGATTTTCGTGAATCAAGAGTGCAGAAAACTTATGATTCGTTTGGCAGTAGTTTAGGTGTCACCCAGTTTAGTTTAGTCCGTTCTGCTGGCTCCTCAAAAGCACTTAAATATTTCTAGAATATGACCTCTTAGCATTATGTTGCTGTATGTGTATGCTGGGGGTTGTGGTGATACCCTAGACACTGGACCGTCTCCAGGGCTTTTAGGATCATCTACAAAATACAGAATTGCAAGCTGATCTTTTCTTGGGGGGAAAAAAGCACGTAATACATTCCAAAATCAGACGCACTATTTTTGCTCATTTATGCAGCCATATTTTTTGTGGTGTTTTAAATTATGAAATGTTTGCTATATTTTGAGGGTAAAAGTAATCAGAAGCCTAAGACCTCAAAGAAATTCGAAGAGATATAAAGAAATCAGACCATTAAAAGATGCTCTGGCAAGAAAAAAATCAGAGGACATTAACATTGGTCTGATCTGCAAAACTAGACCGACAGACAGACAGGCCCTGTGCCATGTATAGTTAATTAAGAAGAGGCTGTATGTGTAAGAGCTTGGTCTCTACACTCCAGCTGTCCTGGATGCAAATTATTGCTCTGTTACCTACCAACTTTATGACTTTGGGCAAGTTCTTTAATCTCTGAGTTTGCTAACCTATAAGATAAGGATAATTATACCATCTACCTGAAAGGAATAAGTAAGATAATGTATAAAAAGCCTCTCGAATAGTACAGTAAACCCCCTACATATGAACCTTCAAGTTGCTAACTTTCAAAGATGCAAACATACGTTCTCATGTCCAATCACCTAAGTTAGTTCACCTGTCTGGTGTACATTGTCACGTGCGTGCATCCTCTACAGGTGGTTGTGCTTTTGTGTACTTTACTGTACACAACTGTATAGAGTACAGTAGTACAGTATCTTTATTTCAAGCTAGATCTACAAGAGGACAACTTCACCGACGTCCTTGCTGTGCAGCACAAGGAGCTTACTAATAAAGACCTGATGGAATTGGAGGCCCAGAGAAAGGACGAAGAGAGACAAGAGGAAGAAGTAACTGAAGAACTGAAGAGATTCACGATGCAGGAAATGGCAAGGGGATTTTCTTTATTTGAGGAGGCACTGTTAGTTTTTGAGGCACAGGAACTGAATCTAGAACAGTACACGAAGGTTGCAGCAGCCGTTCAGAATGCAATCCAGTGCTACCATGTCATCTATGACGAGAAGAAGCGAGCTACTACCCAGACATCACTGGATCTTTTTTTCAAAAGGGTTAATAGAATTGGATCCAGCAAGGAACCAGAACCTGTGCCATGAGCGTCAGGCGTGAGTGAAATTGCAGCTTGCCCTCCGTCTCCTATTGCTGATGACCCTTCAGCTCTACCATCTCCCATCTCCTCTCCCTCCTCCAGTCACTAACTCTTCTTGCCTGTTCACTCGATGCCAGCTCCTGTATGCCAGCTGTTGTACTGTACTACTGTACTTTTCAAGGTACTGTACTGTAAGATTAAAAATGTTTATTTTTTGTTTATTTGTTTTTTATGTATTATTTGTGTGAAAAGTATTATAAACCTATTACAGTACAGTACTATATAGCCGATTGTGTTAGTTGGGTACCTAGGCTAACTTTGTTGGACTTACCAAACAAATTGGACTTACGAACGCACTCTTGCAACAGAACTCATTTGTATGTAGGAGACTTACTGTACCTGGCACATAGAAACTATTCCATTCGTGTTGGATATCATTATTTTTAAAATATCTAAAGTCACATTATAAGATTTGTGTGAATTTTGACTCATTTTTATGTTACTGATAATGATTCGTTTTTTTACTTTTGTACAGCAGGAGATTTTCATGTTCCTTGACTTTTCCAAACAGCCCTGGAGGAGGCTGGTAATAAGTATCGTTATTACCAATTTGCAGATGAGGAAATGGAAATCCAGCCAGGGAACTGATTTGCCCGCGATCACTTAAATCTCACCAAGTTCAAAAGCTCAGTACTCTGCTTCCAGTTTCAGGGATAGTCTTACTTGCTTCTATTTTCAACTACTCTGAGTAAACAGACACGGCTTTCAAAGTATTGTCAGCCTGCCACAAATATTGTTCTCACTGTACAAGATTTATTTATTGTTAGAACTTTGATAGAAATAGTATGGCTAAAGGATTACAATCAAGTTCTGTTTTGTATTTCCCTCTTAATCAAGTTAAACATTGCCTTCTGCCTGTGCTGTCTCATTTACACTAATTAGTGGCTTAGCTTTAGAGCCAAGATCACTCTAACCTAGATAATCGTGACTTTTGATTGGTGCCCTACAGATGGGTGTGTTTCTGAGAAGGGTTTTCTCCTCCCTGGTGGAGCCCCTCATGCCGTGGAGCGCCTCCCAGGAAGTGGCGCTCTAGGAAGGAAATTATATAGCCTCTCCTCTTACTACCAACCCGGGGTGTGAGGACTGCCACCCAGAGGGATGGCAAAAAGCAGGAGGGGACAGGTGAGAGAACTGACCCTGTGTTCTCAAGGTAACAACCTGCAACCCTTGCTTTTTGTTTTCAAAGACAGTGGTTCCTTAAAGCTTTCTCTGGTCATCATTAGAACAATAAGCATTCGTCACAGGTTGGCTTACGTTCATTAGGAATAACATCATCAGAGATACAATTTGAAACATAAATATATACTTCTGCAAAACATAACGAAAATTTCCAGTTGATAGCAAAGTCTCGCCAACCTGAAGCTGTTTTTTTTTTTTAAAGAAAATTATCTTCCATCGTGTTCCATTCCCCTACTGCGACTCTGTCTTCCAAGTAAACTTTAAAAAGAGCTTTGGAAATTTTTCTCAGAGTCTTGATACAATCTTGACCTAACGTGGCTGTTACTGTCTTAATTTTAACCTTTCGCAAAGGTATTGGTTGTGAACTGGAAGTGAGACTTTGAAAATGTCTCTCTTTGCGGTGCTGCATTTTCAGTAGCATTTCTATCCTGCTCTACTCAGAGGGAGGAATCTCGGATTCTTCTTATCTATGTCACCAACCCAGCTCTAAAAGACAGGAGCAAGGTATATGCAATGAAATTGCATATGCTATTTTATTTTTTTCCTTTTATATTATTGTCATATACCCATTCTAGTAGAAATTTAAACAAAAAGTGTTCAAATATAATATTTTCAAAGAGCAATAGCTTGGTTTACATAGAACATACCACTTCCAGCAGGTTTTCACATTCAGATGTTTATACAGCAAAGTCGAAGTTATATGCTTTGAGCCAACCATTAAAAATGTTCCTACCTCTGTAGTCTGTGATTTGTACTAGACCACTCTTTTTTTTTAGCCAGTGTTTTCTTCAGTTTCCATTTGCTAATTAGTTACACGGTAATGTTTTTTATAAACATATTGAACATTATTATTGTGACAGAAGTTTTTAAGAAAATACTCAATATGTCAATATTTTATAATCCACCTTTTTTTGGTTTGTGGTTTGACTCTTTTTGTTATAATCTAATTTACACTGGAGGGAATTGAATGGAGTTGTGCAACCACAAATCTCACATGTTCTTAGAAAGTTCTTGAAAGTAAATATGGACTTCTCTGCGTATATAGTATGATTAAACATTTATTAAAAGTTACTTTTAATTGGAAGAATAACAAAAACATCTGTATCACAGAAATGTGTGTACTTTGTAGTTATTTGGTCACAAAATTACAACACTTATCAAAATTAAATGAAAATAAGGGGGAAAAGACCTGAGAGACATTTCACTAAAAATAGTATAAAGAGAGCCCTAAAACATATGTAAAATGTTAAACTCATTCAAAATTAGACAAATGCAAATTAAAACAAAACTGAGATACAATAGCCAGAGAAGTCCACATTATTTTTTGTGAGTGTGATAAGAACACTTAACATAAGATATACCCTCTAAGCAAAATGTTAAGCATACAATACAGTGTTGTTAACCATAGGCACTGCAGTGTATATGGACCTCTAGGATGTGTTCATCTTCTATAACTGAATCTTTGTACCCTTTCACTAATACCTCCCTTTTTCCCTCTTTCCCCAGCCATTCTACTCTCTGCTTCTATGAAATTGACTATTTTAGATTCCTCATATAAGTGGGATCATACAGTATTTGTCCTTCTGTGTCTGGCTTATTATACTTAACATAATATCCTCCAGGTTCAACCATGTTGCCACAAATGGCATGATCCCCTTCTTTTTTCAGGCTGAAAAATATCCCATTGTATATAAATATCATATTTTATTTTCCATTCATTCATTTGTGGACATTTAGGTTGCTTCTGTGTCTTAGCTATTGTGACTAATACTGCATTGACCATGGTAGAATATGTATCTCTTTGAGATCCTTATTTCAATTCCTTTAGATATATACCCAGAAGTGGGATTGATGGGTCATATGATAGTTCTATTTTTAATTTTTTGAGGAACCTTCAACTGTTTTCCATAGTGACTGCACCAATTTACATTCCTACCAACAGTGTACAAGGGTTCTCTCCTCTACAACCTCAACAAAACTCACCTTTTGTTTTGTTTTTTTTAAATAATAGCCATTCTGACAGGTGTGAGGTGATACCTCATTGTGGTTTTGATTTGCATTTGAAAATCAAATGATGATTAGTGATGTTGAGGACCTTTTCATATACCTGTTGGCCATTTGTTAGTCTTCTTTGGAGAAATGTCTGTTTGGTCACATGTCCATCTTTTAATCAGGTTATTTCTTTTTTTGCTTTGAGTTTTAGGAGTGTATTATATATTTTGGATACTAACCCTTTATCCAGTATATGGCTTACAAATATTTTCTCCCATTCCTTTGTTGATTGTTTTCTTTACTGTGCATTAGCTTTTTAGTTTGATGATTTGCCTGTTTTTGCTTATGTTGTCTGTGCTTTTGGTGTCTTATCTAAGAAATCGTTGCCAAGGCAAAGTTAAGAAGCTTTCTCTCTGTATTTTCTCCCAGGAGTTTCACAGTTTCATGTCTTAAGTTTAAATATTTAATGCGTTTTGAGTTGATTTTTGTATATGGTGTAAAACAAGGGTCCAGTTTAATTCTTTTGCTTGTGGATATCCAGTTTTCCCAGTACCATTTATTGAAGGGACTGTCCTTTCCTCGTTGTATATTCTTGTCACCCTTGTTGAAGATTAGTTGACCATATATATGTGGGTTTATTTCTGGGATCACTATTCTGTTTCAGTAGTCTAGGTGTCTGTTTTGATGCCAGTGCCAGATTGATTTAATTACCACAGCTTAGAATATACATATTTTGATATCAGAAAGTGTGATGCCTTCAGCTTTGTTCTTCTTAAGATTACTTTAGCTATCTGGGATCTTTCGTGGTTCCATATGAGTTTTAGGATTGTTTTTTCTATTCCTATAAAAAAAAGTTCAATGGAATTTTGATAGGATTTGTGTTGAATCTGTAAGATTGTTTTGGGTAGTATGGACATTTTAACCATATGAATTCTTCCAATCCATGACACCGGATATCTTTCCATTTATTTGTGACTACTTTAATTTCTTTCATCAGTGTTTTATATTTACAGTTTACAAGTCTTTCAGCTGTTTGGTTAAGTTTACTTCTAAGAATTTTTACTCTTTTTAATACTATTGTAAATGAGATTGTTTCTTTTTCAGATTGTTTGTGTGTAGAAATGCAACTGATTTTTGTATGTTGATTTTATATCCTGCATCTTTGCTGAATTTGTCCATTAGTTCCAACAATTTTTATAGAGTATTTAGGTTTTTCTACATACAAGATCACATTATCTGCAAAGATAATTTTACCCTTCCACTTTGCATACCATTTATTTCCTTTTCTTGCCTGATTGCTCTGGCAAGGATTTCCATTACCGTGTTGAAAAAAAAGTGATGAGAGGGGGCATCCTCGCTATATTCTGGATTTTAAAGGGAAAGTTTTCAGTTTTTCAGCACTGAATATGATGTTAGCTGTGGGCTTCTCACATATGGCCTTTGTTGTGTTGAGGTAAGTTCCTTCTATACCGAATTTGTAAGAATTTTTATCATAAAAGGATGTTGAATTTTGTCAAATTTTTTTCTGCATCTACTGAGATGATCGATCATGTGATTTTTATCCTTCTCTCTGTTAATTTGGTGTATCACATTGACTGATTTGTGTGTGTTGAACCAACTTTACATCCCAGGGATAAATCCCACTTGGTCACAGTGTGTGGTCCTTTTAATATGCTGTTGAAATTGATGTGCTAGTATTTTGTTGATAATTTTCGCATCCATGTTTATCAAAGATATTGGCCTATATTTTTCTTTGTGTATGGTGTCTTTTTCTGCCTTAGATATCAGGGTGATACTCTCCTCATAAAATGAGTTTAGAAATGTTCCCCCTTCTATTATTTGAAAGAGTTTAAGAAGACTTGGTTTTAATTCTTCTCTAAACGTTTGATAGAATTAACCTGTAATGCTATCTGTTCCTAGGCTTTTCTTCTTTGGAGGTTGTTGATTACTGATTCAAATTCCTTACTTGTTTTTGGTTTGTTCAAGTTTTCTGTTTCTTCTTGATTCAGTCTTGATAGATTATATGTTTCTAGGAATTTATCCTTTTCTTCTAGGTTGTCTAATTTGTTGATGTATAATTGTTCATTATAGTCTCTTATGATTCTTTTTTTTTAAATTAATTTATTTATTATTATTTTTTTGGCTGTGTGTTGGGTCTTCGTTTCTGTGCGAGGGCTTTCTCCAGTTGCGGCAAGCGGGGGCCACTCTTCATCGCGGTGCGCTGGCCTCTCACTATCGCGGCCTCTCTTGTTGCGGAGCACAGGCTCCAGACGCGCAGGCTCAGTAGTTGTGGCTCACGGGCCTAGTTGCTCCGTGGCATGTGGGATCTTCCCAGACCAGGGCCCGAACCCGTGTCCCCTGCATTGGCAGGCAGATTCTCAACCACTGCGCCACCAGGGAAGCCTCTCTTATGATTCTTTTTTCTTTCCTGTGGCATCAGTTGAAATGTCTCCCTTCCATTTATATGATTTTATTTATTTGAGTCTTCTTTGTTTTTTTTCTTTTTAATCTAACTAAAGTTTTGTTATCTTTTCTAAAAAACAGCTCTTAGTTTCCTTGATTTTTTCTATTGTTTTTCTACTTTCTGTTTCACTTATTTATACTCTAACCTTTATTATTGCCTTTCTTTTTCTAACTTTGAGCTTAGTTCTTCTTTTTCTGGTTCTTTGAGGTGTAATGTTATATTGTTTATTTGAGATTTTTTTTTCTTTTTTAATGTAGGTGTTCATTGCTATAAACTTCCTTCTTAGTACTGCTTTCACTGCATCCCATAACTTTTGGTACGTTATGTTTTTTGTTTGTCTCAAGATATTTTCTACTTTCTTTTTGCTTTCATCTTTAATCCGATGTTTGTTCAAGAGTATCTTGTTTAGTCTCCATGTTTTTGTGATTTTTTTCTCTTTTTCTTTTGTAATTCATTTCAAGCTTTTTTCTACTGTTGTTGGAAAAGATACTGGGGATGATTTCAATCTTCTTAAATTTGTAAAACTGTTTTTGTGACGTAGCATGTGATCTTTCCAAGAGAATGTTTCATGAGTACTTGAGAAGAATGTATAGTCTACTGCTGTTGTATGGAATGATCTGTATGTGTCTGTTTGGCCCATTTGGTGTTGTTCAAGTCTGCTGTTTCCCAATTTCCTGTCTGGGTGCTCTCTCCATTATTCAAAGTACAGTATTGAAGTCTCCTATTGTAATTGTGTTGCCATCTATTTCTCCCTACAGAGTCAATGTTTGGATTACATGTTTAGGTGCTCTGATGTTTGGATGCTTATATATTTTTAATTGTCCTAGCTTCCTGGTGAATTGACCCTTTCCCATTATGTAATAACCTTCTTTATTTCTTTTGGCAGTTTTTAACATATACTGTAGTTTGTTTGATATAAGTATAGACACCCCTGCTCACTTTTGGTTATCATTTGCATGGAATATCTTTTTCTACCCCTTCACTTTCAGCCTATGTGTATCCTTAAATCTAAAATGAGTTTCTCATAGATAGCAAGCATATAGTTGTATCTTGTTGTTTTACCCATTCAGCCACTCTGTGTCTTTTGATTGAAGATTTTAATCCATTTACATTTAAATTAATTACTGATAGGTAAAGCTGACCTCTCAACTGGACTTCAGAGCTTTTAACCATCTATTTTAAACTTATAACTCCAATCACATACAAAACCCTGCACTTGGACTTCCTACACATACTTTATGTTATTCATGTCAAATTTTACCTCTTCTGTACTATATATCCAGTAACAAATTTTTGTGGTTAAAGTTATTATTACTACTTTTCTCTTTTAGATATTTTACTAGCATTAAAAGTTATTTATGCACCACCATTACAGTATTACAGTATTATTTGTCTACATATTTACCTTTACCAGTGAGATTTATACTTTCGTATACATTTGTGTTGCATTTAGCATCCTTTTGTTTCAACTTGAATTTTCTTTCACACTTTTTGTAAGGCAGGTCTAGTGGTGACAAACTTCCTCACTTTTAGTTTGTCCGGGAAAGTCTTTATCTTGCCCTCATTTTTAAAGGACAGTTTTGCTGTGTATAGTATTCTTGGTTGGCAGTTTTTTCTTTAGCTCTTTGAATATATCTTACCACTCCCTCCAACCCTCTAAGGTTTCTACTGAGAAATTTGCAAATAGCCTTATTCTTGTATATGATGAGTCACTTTTCTCTTGCTGCTTTCAAAATCCTCTCTCTGTCTTTAATTTTTGACATTTTAGTTATAATGTGTCTCAGAGTAGACCTCTTTTGGTCAACCCATTTGGGATATTTTGGGCTTCATCAATCTGTATGTCCATTTCTTTCAGATTTGGGAAGTTTTCAGCCATTATTTCTTTAAATAAATTTCCTGACCCTTTCTCTTTCTCTTCTCTTTCTGGAACTCCAGAAATATGTATTTGATAACACATATCAAATTGGTTCACTTGAAGATGTACCACAAATCTCATAGGCTTTCTTCACTCCTTTTCATTCTTTCTTTTTGTTCCTCTGACTAGATAATTTCAAATTACTTCTTTTCAAGTTCATTGATTCTTTCTTCCACTTGATCAAGTCTACTGTTGAAGCTGTCCTTTAAATTTTTTGGTTATTGTGTTCTTCAGCTCCAGAATATTTATTTGGTTCATTTTATGGTTCTGTTTGTTGAACTTCTCATTTTTTTCCTATATTATTTTCCTGATTTCATTTAGTTGTCTGTCTTTGTTCTCTTGTAGCTCACTGAACTTCTTTAAAAGAATTTTTGAATGTTTTTAGGCAATTTATAGATCTCCATTTCTTTGGGATTGTCTGTCGGAGCTTTATTTTGTTCTTTTGTTTGGTGTCCTATTTCTAGATTCTTCACGATCTGGTAATCTTACATTGGTGTTGTGCATTTGAAGAAACTGTCTCTTCTTCCTTTCTTTACAGACTGACTTCAGCAGGGAAAGCCTTCACCAGTCAGCCCAGCCAGATATTCCAGGTGGTCTGGTTGGTAGGATCCATAGGCGGGCTGGCTGGTGGGCCTGCTGCCAGGTTACATGGCAAGCCACATTATTTTTGAGAACCTCCTAAAAAGTAAATACTCTTTTCACCCATCTAAACAGCAGAGATTTTTTTAAGTGATTATTGTTACTACCTAAAAGGCATTAAAAAATGCCTAGTTGAATATAAAGTAATAAACAGGACATACACAGCCTTGCCCCTGTGGGGTTTACAGTCTAATTTAAGAGGCGGACATTAAAATATTTGTATGTGTGGTCATGTACACAGTACTAAGTCCTGTGAAATGAAAATACTTGGTAGCAGAGAGACTATCTAGAGGACATAATTTACACTGGAGGGTCAGGAAATCCCTCTCTATGAAAGTGCGTTTTAGCTTTAGACCTTAGATTCATAAAAATGTACTACAAATAAAATGTAATCTTTTTTAAATGGGAAATAATTGTGTAGATATGTGTATTTAAATAGTAAACAAATTTGACATTGATAAATAAAATATGAAATCTAATGTAGAATTAAAATGTAAAATGACATTTATTGCTTTATTTTTTAAAACACATTTTTTATTTAGAACATTTGAAAAATACGTAAAACAAAACAAAAATTCCTTGTATCTCATAATTTATACATAACTACTATGAATGTTTTGGTGTATTTATTTCCAATTCTTTCTTCTGTGACTAGAAATATTAAAACATTTGGTATCATACTCTGCAATCGTGTCCTACAATTTCACTTTTAATGACATATTTTTACAGTATTTGTGTAGGTTTCTAACAGGTAATGTATGTTTACATTATTTCTTTATTTGTTTACAGGCGTTTGCCTGGTGGCCTGATTTATTGGCAGAGCATGCAGAGAAATTCTGGGCTTTATTCACAGTGGATATGGATACCACACTGGAAGCACAACCACAAGACTCCTGGGACAGTTTTCCTCTTTTCCAGCTGCTTAATAATTTCCTCAGAAATGACGGTAAGCACTTGCATTTTCTTTAGTGTAGAAATGGGGAGGAGGGGAGAACTTTGTGTGTGTGAGTCTGGATTTACGGAGCTCTAGCAGTCACCCCACAAGAATCAACACGGGTAACGTTAACATTTGCTCAGTCTCCCCAGGTATATCCCACCCGGGTCTGGGCGAGACCAGCAACACTCTCACATTGCTCCACTGGCCTCTAAAGTTGCTCTCATTCCTACCCTCCTGCTTCATCAGGCACTGACTACATAGGCAGCTTCTCAGTGTACCTGTGAATCAGAAAATCTTCAAAGGTTAACATTTCTAAAGTACCTGAGAATTTAAGATCTCTGAAAGACACCTTAGAAACTTATTATTCTAGACATCATGCCATGTTACTTAGAAACTTATTCTAGACATCATGCCATGTTAAGGCTTCTACTAATACACACTGTGCTAATAGTGTTTGCCTGAAGAGATACGGTTCTACAGATGATAGGAATATTGCCCTGCGGTAGTGCTTGCTCTCTCAGTATTTAGAAATTGAAGAGAATGTAAAGGTTCTCTGTTGAGATATTTTTTTCCAATGCAGTAATAACTTTTATAATTATTCTGGTACATGGTCTTCTAGCAGCCAGTATAAACCTAGTTTTTCGTCAGGATTTTTGGAGGCATTTCTTAGCATACAGATTCCTGTGGGCCTTTCCTTTGATGATTCGTTTTGAAGTTTCCCTTCAACTCAGGTTTGGTTTCTACTGACAGCCTTTTGCTTCAACACTTGCAGTGGTCTTGGGGTCACTAATTCCCTATTGTATTACACTACTCTCAATATAAACCAGGTTGAACTCTGCCTCTTTCTGACCTCTGGTTCTGACTTGTTCTGCCTGATCCATGGAATGGCCTTCTTTTGTTGCATAAGTTCTTCTCCCAGCCATTATTCCCAGTCATTTAACTCTTTCTCATGTGATAGCGTTTTCATGCCCATCACCATTTTTATCACCTTCCTCTAAGAAGGTCTCACTCCAGTTTTCAGTATTGCTCTGGAGTGTGGTGCTAAGAAGTACACAGTGCCCACAATGTTACCTGGGTAACCCAGGCCCCAAGGAGAGCTGCTTGCCTTCTGCCCTGTCTTCCTGCAGCCCACAGCTGTCCTCTCTCCCAGGAGCTTAGTCACACTGGTGATACCGTTCACACTTGCTGTCTTTTAAAACTCCAGATCTCTTTGCTTCTCTCTTTGCAGGATATCACTACTCTGTGTTTCCAGGTTTAAATTTAAATCTTTTTTTTTTGACATTTGTCTTTGTTTTTTTAAAAATTACTCTCCTGATTTTGTTCATCACCCTAGTCCATCATTTCTTACGTTCCTTTGGTTATTCATCCCTTTGAGTCTATGATAAAACTATAACTGTTTTACTGGGAAAAAACAGCTACATAGATATGAAATTGTGTGTAATATTGGACTCCCCATGGACATCTGGGTTTGGGACACCAGGGTAAGAACCTTTGTTATACTAATTAATAACATGTTATACTAAGTATGTAAGAGAGAGAGGCATCATATTATACTAATTAATAACATGGGCTTTGGTGCCAGACAGATTCACATCTGTCTCTGCTGCTCACTACTTGACCTTTGACAATAGCTTAACCTCGGTAAACTTTAGGTTCTTCATCTATAAAAGAAAGAAATAATAGTACCTACAGTGTATTGGTCGTGAGGATTAAAGAAGGTAATAGCTCATGTATAATGAATGCTAAATAAATATTACAGATATTAATCAGTTACAATTTCAGTCTTGATTTTTTTAGCCATCTTATTCATTCTCTTATCCAATTTCATTTCCAAAAGGTCTTATTAAAAAGCCAAAGAACTAAGCTACAAGTCCTAGTTCAGGTTCAACAACAATGTCTGCTCTCAGGAGTTGCTATACCCACAGTTATCCATATGTGAATCATTTATTCTGCAAATTGTCCTCAGACAGCTTTTACCTTCCAGTTTGGTTCCCTCCTGCCAGCTAGCAGACCTCAAATGACCTTCTTCTTTCCCAGTCTCTTATCATCATTTTTTTTTCTGCTAAGAAATTACAAATGAGGTTTAATATTTTCTTATGACAAATATATATCAATAAACTTACTGCCAAAAATAAATACATGTACAATATTATACATTTAGTCCCTAAATGAGAATAAATAAACATAGGATTATTTCTAACATTGCTCTTCTCCACTTGCATGAAAACTCAAGAATTGACCATATTTAGATTTATTTGGGGGTTTGTTCAAAGATGAAGGTATTTATTAATATTCTCAGTGAAACAGTAAAGTTGATGAATCATTTAACTTATTCAATATATTAGAATTTATTTATAAAGAAAATAAATATGCTGTAGATTTCTTAGAAATTTTCTTGGGGAACCTCTACTATAATGCCAATGAATTAACATCTTTTAAAATTTATTTTTAAGAAGAGCTCTTACATTCAAGTGTAATTTTATGAGTCATATCAAAAAGAACACTAAAAAGAGAATAACAGAAATGTGATTTTTAGCCAAATATTTAATTCAAAAGAATATCACATTCCTCTCCTGTCTTAAACCATTTTTATAAAATTGGCTACTATTAAATGCATGAAGTATTGTGTTATGTCATTTTGGTATACATTACTCAATCACACAGAAGCATTGATTAATGATTTCTTTTGAATGTTATCAATTTGGGGGGGTATGTCTAGATCTAGGCTTTGATTTTGCAGTGATTAACATATTTTAGAAAACATCAATTATTTCAGAGAAAAACAGCTCCCCTATGTAGTGAGGTAAATAGAAAAGTTCTCCAGTGCCGTAATTTCCTTTTGGTACTGGGAGAACGGTGTGGTCTGGGGAATTGAAATAGAATGCAGTAACTTTCAACTCAAACTCACAAGTTACTATCCAAAGCCAAGACCACTTAGTAATATCTCAGTAGTTGGTAAGACATAATTTTTTTTTGCTATTAATATCACCCTTGATAATAATGAAGAATATTGTTAATAATTATGTTTGTTTCATTAAATTCCTGAAATATTCTGATGGTGATTTAGTGAATTCAATTCAAATGTTAAATGTCAACCTATAGCTGCCCCCAAATTGTCCTTTTGGAAAGCTTATAGGAAAACATAAAACTTCTGTCCTTTTACCACCACCTCCCAAAGAAAGATTCTTACATCACTGCCATGGTCTGACAGTTTTTACCGTATTGACCCAACTAGAGGTATAGTCCAAATTCTAATTAATTTAAACCTTAACTAGCCAGGGGTAAAATAGGAACAGATTGCTCCAAAATGTCCAATCTTGTTAAGGGAGATAATTTGCTGGATAACAGTGCTTACTCTTACCCCACACGTGGCATACCACTACTTATATAGAGATTTTAAATGGTTGTGATTTATTACTAATAATGTCACATATTTATGTCTGCTTTTCCAAAATAAAAATTACTAACACGTCTCTAACAGAAATATTAGTTAGAATTTGTGCTTTATTTGTGCCTTGAAAGCTTTATAGCTGAGTTGTTTTGGGTTTTTTTTTTTTTAAATGAATAGTTTAGGTGTTCCTGCTGGATGTTTACCATCTTTATTTTGTTAAAATATTTATGCTTTGATATTTAAAAATAAGTGTTTATCTTTAGGGGAGCGGAGAGGATCTTAGACAAACGTCTTCATTTTCCAGCTGAATAAACTAAACCCCTAGGAGGCGAGGTGCCTGGGCTGGGGCTTGCTGGCAGGAAACCAGGGCAGTGGCAAGTTGGAGCCTGAACACTTGGTCTCCAGCCCACCCCAGTCTACAGACACAAATGCAGATTCTGGGGGCATTTATAAAGTAAGATAATATTTTTAAAGAAGATAGGAGATTCCTTGAACTTTTATTTTTACCTCATGATATGTTTATAAGGGCCTTGAATTATGGGGGCAAAGGAAGCAGGTTGGTTAAAGGGTGCAGAAAGGACCAGATAAACCATTGTCTTAGCATGTACCTTAAAAAACATCCATGACGAGATTTCCAGGGACTGAACTAATTAGAGGAGGAAAGAGATTCAAGACAGTGAATTCGGTTGCTATTTTAAGGAGGGAAAAAAGAACTGTGTCTGGGGTAGGTGTGTTTCCTTACAGTTGGGCGTGATTAGGGAAAGTCTTAGCCTTAAGGATCCTTGGAGATGAAATGTGGTTTTCCTCGAGGGAAGAGTACCAGCTGCACCACAATTTTAGCAACTGTCCCCAGTCTCCCGCCCCTCACAGGCTCACCCATTGACTCCCAGAGAAGGACTGATGAAGAAAACAAACTCCGGCTCCCTCATTTCTGTCCAAAAAAGACTGAACTCCCGCTTACCTCTCCACCCTTCCTCCATACATCCTGATCCACTCCCCACAGCTCAAGTCTTAATTAGATGGGTAATCACTTTAAATGGTATCTCAGGAAACAGTTTTGAAAAACAGATGTATTAAAATTAGGGAAAATAAATGTTTTCATAATGAAGCAATTAGCATGATAGTTGAATGATCCTGAATGAGTATGAAGCTGGTACAAATAGATTCTACCCTTGCGTGCTATTTTCCACAACTGTCCTGTCCTGTCAGTAATCCGTATGGCAAGTGACTGCTTCTGACAAATGAAAGCCATCTGCAAATGGCACAAATCATCTCTTTCAGTACTACCGAAAGGCAAACTCTTGGAGCTAGTCACCTTTTAATCTGTGGATATGCTAGCAAGTGGCAAATGACCATTCTGTTGGGAACTGATTCCCAGCTGAAAAATACCACGGTGCTTCTTCCTTAATTAACAGCCTTTTCACATTGCCAGCACATTAAAGCCATCCTGAAGAACTCCCGTGCTTATATAATCAATGTCACAGCGTCTCTACCTAAACGAATCATAAATGTTCAGGCTCTACACTAAGTGAAAACCTATTTTCCAAGACTTTCACCTTCATAAAGGTGGGCTCATAAAAATCGAGAAAAGAAAAATTGGAATGTGGTCTCATGAGGATAAAAAGGCTAGTGTTAATAATTAACAAGGAGAGTGAAGTGGAGTCAAATTAGCCGTAATAGAGCCCAGAGTGACTGGCAAAGTCACCTCTCATTATCAAAAAACTCATTAAGAAATGAAGAGGTGGAAATCCTGCTGGGTTATTCTCACACTTCGGCTGTATCAGAGATTACTTTTCAGATTTCTTTCAAATGAAGAACTGTTAGGTCACCATATTGTATATTAGGTTAATTTTCAGGCTTTGAAATATGGAGGGCTGGCACCTGCGTGTCATTCTACCTCAAGAGCTTAAATGAGCTGTACGTCTGAAATTCACAAATTGGTGTTTACAGTTATATCTGTATATACATCTACTAGGAATAATGCAGAAAGGTTTATGACTTCTAGATTATAGCAGAGCTGTGTGCCAGGTTAGCTTTATAGCTCTTTTACAAATGATGAAATGACCACTAAAACTCGAAAATGTATTTAACTCCAATCCCAAGAGCTGATTGAATTCAAAATTGTGTGTCAGAACTTGTTTTACCGACTAATATAGTAAAAGAAATGAAAAATCAAGGAGTCACTAGCTTTTTTTTAAATTGAATGCTGCAGTACTGCTCTAGTATCTTTTTACTACATGTAGACATTTTAAAATTTTAATCTGTATATTTTCTTAGAAATTAGTGCCTTAGAGAAAATAATCTAAAATGCTCTAACAGTGTTCTTCACTGTAGATTTGCAGAAACTTCTTTAACTCCTGAAGGCCACGAACATCAGGAACCCCGCACTTGAGGGCTATTGATCATGTTACAGCCGTACTCCATTGTTTCCATTACCGGGACGGTATTGTGGGACATAACCCCAAAGATCAGAAGGTTGTATTAACTGGAGTAGAATTACAGACTTTTCCATTTGGCTTTAATACTAGTCTCATAAAATCCAGCATGAGAATTGCTAGACCACGAGACTTCGCTTATTTTTGCCCTAAGCTTTGCTTAATGTTTATATTGATTTTTTCCTGAATTAATTCTGCAAGAAATGGGGGCTCAGTGCCTACAATTTACCAAATCCCAGTCACCTTACAGATACATGGGTAAAAAACAATTCCTGCCCTTGAACAGCATATAATCTAGTGGAGGATATGGGCATATATGCAGTACTAACTATAATGCAACAGATTGTAAAACTGTAATTCAGTTATGTGTACTGTGTGCTATGACATTTTTAATTATAGTTTTAAACTTGGTTTTGTTTGATTTGGATTTGTTGCCCCCCAAATAATAAACCTTATAACATCAGTGCTCTCATTCCTTGTTACCTCCTATCTCTAGATAGATAGATAGATAGATAGATAGATAGATAGATAGATAGATAGATAGATAGGTATTTTTTAACAAGTGCCCTGAGAGGAAAGGAAGAGTTGGGTGTGATTTTAGGAGGTTATCATTCCAGTATAGTATAAATTAAATATTACCAAACTATGTAAAATTGCTTATCAAATTTTTAGTTTAAAGGAGAATAAAACCTGAAGAGTCTTCTATTTTACTTAAACCTCAGCAGGATGCTCTCAGAGTTTCCTTTAGGGGGTGGATTTATTCAATAAACAGATATTTATTGAGTGCCTCCTTAATGTGCCAGATTCTTGGCTGGGCGCTATTCCTAGATCTGAGTGGGGAGGAAGTTTGGTTTGGTTTGTGTGTGTGTGTGTTTTCTTTTTACATAACGCTGTTCTAGGCTGCAGTCCTCCGGGCTTTTCTCCTGAAGCCCATAGTCATATTTCCTGTGCTGGGGATCCCATTATATGTATTTGTCAACATAGAGAGTGACCTGTTAATTTTATATCTTAGTCCATGGTGCTTGCATTGTTAAGGATTGATACAGTTTGTAGTCCCTTGAATAATTGTTGTTTTGTGGCAAAATCTATTGTTTTTATTGTGGTTCTTGTGTTTGGGTATTTTTTGTGTTTTTTTGCTGGTCATAAATTACTCATTCCCTTCTGAAATGCCTAATTAGAATTAGAATTTTAGGGGGGAAATTCATTCTTCCTAGTAATCCACTAATGCTGACTAATTAGAAGGAGGAAGGCACGATATAAAATTGGATTATATGGTCTCAGGAGTCAACAGCGTATTTTTACCCTAAACACAGTATGTGAACTCTTTTATCTGCTTATCCTTAATTTATCCAATGGTTATTGTCTCAGTAATCGTTATTAATTGGATTGTAGTTTAAATTCTGTGTTGAAATCTTACTTTTAAAAGCTTATGACAAGTACTTTTGTAAATGTAAGACTCTTTTGGGTCTGTAAATAATCAACACTAATTTATTAATTATTGGGATGCTCAAAATAACTGGGTACCTCTGCACCCCTAGTTTACCTTTTATTTAAGCCTCTTGCTTTCTTTTTGCCATTTCTAATTGTACTGTTGGGCTTGCTGTCATTGATGCTTCACTATTTTCTGACAAGGTGATATTTGGAGACATAGAATAGAATCTTTTGGAAAAAAATATTTTTATCAACCAAGTAGATGCTAGTCCTCCACTTATGTTCTCGTAACCACTATTTGAGACTCCTCCTGAGCAGTTCTTTCTACTTCCACACCTCTGGTATAATGTCAGAAGCGTTCTTGGATGAGGCCACATTGAGAACTTGCCTCTTCCAATGAGCTGTTGCAATGGGAGCCTTGTAAAGGCTTGATTTGGACAGGTGGCAGCCCCAAATCCTAATCTATCCTTATTAAACCATATGGAGAAGATAGAAGCACTCATTCTGATGCCTGGGGCTACATATTAAGATGGCTTTTGACAGTGTCTGATAGGAATGGGATGCAAACTGGCATATGGGCAACTGAGAAAAGGAGCATAATTTACATACACAAGTATAGTGTCGTCTGTATTCCAGGAGTCTTGCCTTTTGAAACCGGATTCTCTCTTTTCTTTCTTTCCCTTTCTATGTGTATTTTCTCTTCATTTCTTCTCATTTTTCCTCTTCCTCTTTCTTCCCTCCATACCATCTCTCCCTCCATCCTTCCTCGCCTTTCCTGAATCTGATTACCAAAGAAATACTACCAATTGCCAATTTTCTAAAACTTTTGAACATGGGTTTATAATTTGATTTATTTTAATGAAAAGGAAAACTCTGCTGAAACGTAAGCAAACTTTTGGCCAGAATTCAACATTTGTGACCATTCTTAGGAAATACAGGAAATCTCCATTTTCTCCTATTTCTGGAGGATGTAATAGTTTGCTATCAAGTCATGACTGAACAGAGAAAATCCTCCCTTTGGTACATTCATTAAAATAAGAGACATAGAATTCCCTGGTGATCCAGTGGTTAGGATTCTGGGCTTTCACTGACGGGACCCTGATTTGATCCCTGGTCAGGGAACTAAGATCCCACAAGCCATGAAACCCGGCATGGCTGAAAGAAGAATAATAATAATAAAATAAGAGACATAAAATAGACAACATTCATATCCAGTAGAATTTTCAGCAGTATGATCTTGGACATATGGGTCTAAAAATAGGATTTCTCATAAAAATATTTAGTACTATACATTTTATATAAAATATGAAGAGATACACAGGCCTCAAACGTTCTTATACAGAATAATAATGTAGTAACTATGTAGTAATCTTAATAGTGTATACAGGCAGTCATTCATTCAAGAGACGTTTGAACACTTGCTCTGAGCCAGGGACTTTGTTGGATACTAAGAATACAGACATAGTCCCTTCTCCAAGGACCTTGCACCCTCATAGGAAGAAAGAGATATGTCAACGAGTACAGAAGTATAACATGGACTACAGTAGAAACCTGTGCAGGGTGGAGAATAAACATGGGAAACCAGTAATTAGGGAAAGGGACAGCAGAATGAAGCATTTCAAGGAAGACTTGGAGGGGAAAGTGTATACTTGAACTGAACCATGAAAATCATTATGGCTGGACCACAGGAAGTAGGGGGGTCAGGCAAACGAAATGAGCCAGAGAGGTCATATTAAGACACCTCATAGGGACTTCCCTGGTGGTCCAGTGGTAAAGAATCCACCTTACAATGCAGGGGACGTGGGTTTGATCCCTGGTCAGGGAACTAAGATCCCACATGCTATGGGGCAACTAAGGCCGCGTGCCACAACTACTGAGCTCGCGCGCCTCAGCTAGAGCCTGCGTGCTGCAAACTACAGAGCCCACACGCTCTGGAACCCACACGCCACGACTACAGAGCCCACGCGCCCTGGAGCCTGTGCGCCACAACTAGAGAAGAGAAAACCCGCACGCCGCAACGAAAGATCCTGCATGCCTCAATGAAGATCCCGTATGCCGCAACTGACCCGACACAGCCAAAAATAAATAAATAAATAAATAAATAAATAAATCTTTAAAAAAAAAAAAAAAGACATCTCATAGATGGCTTTCATTCCATGCTAAGGCTTTTGAAGTTTTTCTTGAGGATCCATTAAAGAATTATAATCTTTAGGAGGTACATTATTTGTTTTACATTTTAGCAAGCCCCTCTGCTTGAGATTTTAAGAGGATGAATGGGCAGAAGGAAAATTAGGAGCCTAAGACCAGTTAGGAGATTATTGCATTAGCCAAGGCAGGAGACGAGAAGGCTGGAACTAGGACAACAGCAGTGGTGATGAAGAGAGGGATGAGAAGTGTTAGAAAGATAATAAGGATATAAAATATGCAGGTTTTGACTACTGATTGGAGGTAGGAAGTGAAGGAAAGACCTCTGGCACAACTTCCAGGTTGCTGGTATAATGATCAGGTGGACAATCCCTATTTTCACTCCTAGGATGAGAATAGGAGAAGAGAAGTAGGCTTATTTAACAAGATAATGAATTCGGTGCTTATCAAGGATATCCAAAAAGAGAGCTCTTGCTAGAAATACATTTGAGTCAACTGCTACTTAGTCTTAGAATCGTTATAACATTTAATAATAACTGAGTGTGATTCTCCTTATGTGCTTCTTCATCTTAAGAAAGTAAGTACGGCTTAATAGCCAACATACCTAATCTCTAAATGTATAATAAAGTAGCACTTGAACTGCTCAGGTAGAATGCTCATTTGCAGAGGTAATGATTTGTTAACATTAGCATGTGTTTTGGCTTTGGTGTACTTAAAAATAATGACAGTATTTAACAGTACCTATCAAGATGCAGAGCCTAAGGTTCTTTATACTTTTTATTAGTAAGCCATATAAATTAAGGCTTAGGCACACAGTCTAGCTGTATAGCAATGTAAAATTATCCAGCTTTCAATGCGTATTATAAGCACATTGAATATTTTCACAGTATTAGTTTGCTTTTTTATTGAAATATAGTTGATGTATAATATTATATAAGTTACAGGTGTACAATATAGTGATTCACAATTTGTAAAGGTTATACTCCATTTATAGTTATTGTAAAATATTGGCTATATTCCTTGTGTTGTACAGTATATCCTTGGAGCTTATTTTATACCTAATAGTTTATACCCCTTAGTCCCCTTCCCCCTTCCCACTGGCTCTTTTTTGTTTTATTCACTGGTTTATTATATTTTTTATATTCCACATATAAGTGATATTATACAGTATTTGTCTTTCTCTGTCTGACTTATCTCCCTTAGCATAATGCCTTCCAAGTCCATCCATGTTACTGCGGATGGTAAAATTTCTTTTCTTTCTTTTTTTAATGGCTGAGTAGTATTCCATTGTATACATATACCACATCTTCTTTCTCCATTCATCTGTTGATGGACACTTAGGTTGCTTCCGTATCTTGGCAATTGTAAATAATGCTGCTATGAACATTGGGGTGCATGTATCTTTTTGAATTAGTGTTCTTGTTTTTTTGGATATATACACAGGAGTGAAATTGCTGAAAGACCCCAAATATCCAAAATAATCTTGAGAAAGAGCAGAGCTGGAGGAATCATGTTCCCTGAGTTTAGTTTACTTTTCAGTTCATTGAATATAATCGTTTTGGTAACCTTTTCACTTTTTCATGTTGTAACTGAGTTTTTAAAAATTCTAATTCCAAAAACATATAATTCATCTAAGATATGGTGTAGCGTGTTTGTCATTTGCAAGACTTTTTTTTTTTTTAATCTAGAAGAGTTTGCTACATTTCTACGTCTTAAAAGTCTACATCTTAAAAGTTGCTAATGTGATGATGGTAGGTGGAACAGATGTATGAATGAATAGATAGATAATAGCTTATAGTAACTAAAATTGAAGGAGGATAGTATTATAATCTATGGAAATTAAGAGGGGGCTCTGGTATCAAATCCTTGTTCTACTGTCTAATGACTAAATGACTTGGCCAAGTGTTCTAAATTATCTGTGCCTCAATTTCCTTGTTGATAAGATTGAAAAAAATAATAGTGCTTCCCTCACAGGGTTTTTCTGATGATTAAATGAGAATGCATATAAAGGACTTAGTACAGTGTTTGACACTCCAAAAATGCTCATGATGAGGAGGAGGAGATGGAGGAAGGTTCTGAAGTAGAGATCCAATAAATTCAGTTTGGGTACCACAGTGATTTAGATGAGTGAAAGTACTTCATCCTTAATGTTTAGTATCCCTATTTAAGTGACATTTGGTAAAAGGAACTGAATTACATGATCTGTAGTACCTTCTAGCTTTATGACTGAATCTCTAGGAATAAATAAACCTCCTTTCGTGCTAATGAAAACATCATTAAGATAATATTAGTCTCCTCAATAAGACATTTATCATTAAATATGATTATCATTCTCACTTTAATGGGAAATCTTTTAGCATATAGATAAGCCAGAAAAGATTATTTTACTACAAAAAAATGCTAAAATATATCGGAGCTAGAAAAAAAAAAAGTATTTCCTTCTGTACTTAGAATAACTTCCTACTCCACTTTCATGTGTCTGTAGTTTTCCAGCCTCTGACAAATTTTAGAATCACTAAATTAAAGTAATATATAGTGAGCATTTTCATATTTGTGCCACCATGGTGAGCGTCACATTCTTTGCCCAAGTTTTAAAACACTACTTAGGTTTTTGAGGTATGTTTGTCTTGAGGAAGATTATGTGGAAATTGGCATACTTAGCTGAATATTTTATGAAGACAGTACTATTAAAGTGTGCTGGTAATTAAATTTAGTAACTATGAGCATATACAGCTATTCAAATTCATAGAAGTGTTGAGATATAATTGACATATAACATTGTGTAAGTTCAAGGTGTGCACTGTAGTGATTTGACATACTTAACGTATATCAAAGTTTAATGCAATAAGGTTAGTTGATAAATGCAATAGGTTAGTTGACAGATCCTTCACTTCACATGCCTACAATATTTTTGGGGGGCAGTGGTAAGAACATTTGAGATCTAATCTCTTGACCATGTTCAAGTATGTAGTACGCTATTGTTAACCATATTCATCATGCTGGGAAAAAGGAAAAGTGAATGGGATTAATGAGAGGCTTTTCCCCATCTCCCACCTCGGCCGTTCTCATCCAGGCCACCACCACCATCATCATCATCTTTTAGCTGCTCTGTTGCAGAAAAGAACTGAATACTGCCCTCCTTCTCTGCTTTCACCCTTCACACGTACCCTATTTCCACACAGTAGCCGGAGAGACCATATCAAGTCACTCCTCTCTTAGTAATAATAAAAATAATAATGTGTCCCATTGCCCCAGTAAAATCCATCCTTTTCACAATGTCCTACCATCTAGACATCACCTTGGACTATTCTTCCCCCTCCCTCACTCAACTTCTGCCACATTGGCTTTCTCGTTTTTCTAGAAACACACCAACTCATTCCTTTCTTAAAACATTGGTGCTAGCCGTCCCCTATACCTGGAAACCTGCCCTCTAAATCTTCCACAGAGGACTCCCCTATCATTTTGGCTCAATTAAAATACCATCTCTTAAGAAATACCTTTCCTAACCACAGAGTATATTTTTAAATGAACACGTTTTCACTTTGAAGGTTATTAAAAGAAATCGCAACTGGGTTTAGGATGTTCGCTTGAGAAATATGTACCATCATCTAAAAAATTACAAATTCTTTGTTGACAGTTACTTAGCATTACTTAGTATTTTCCTAAAGATTCTCTATCCTTTCATGGTTCAACTTAGGCACATACTGTGTTAGTTCGGGCTACAACAATAGAATACCATAGACTGTGTGGCTTATAAATAACAGAAATTTATTTCTTACAGTTCTGGAGGCTGGGAAGTCTAAGATCAAAGCACTAGCAGATTCAGTGTCTGGGGAGAGCTAGATTTCCTGGGTCACAGACAACCGTCTTCTCACTGTATCTTCACAGGGTGAAAGGGTCAAGGGAATGTCTCTGGGGTCTCTTTGATAAGGATCCTAATCCTGTTCTTGAGGGCTCTGCCCTAGACTTGATCACCTCCCAAAGATCCCATCTCCTAATACCATCATACTGGGAGTTAGGATTTCAACATATGAATTTGGGAGAGACACATTCAGTCTACAGCACTGACCTGTGTTCTAATAAAACTATGACCTGTGCATAGAAAGCAGCCATCTTTTAGTGGAGGTAAGTGCATCTTGTCCAGCGGTCCTGTCCTAGTAGCGCAAATTCTTAGACTTCTGCAACGGCTTCAGCTTGGATGTCCTATATCACAATTCAGTGAAGACTAATGGGCAACGAAAAAATGCATGTGATATGCTGACTTGTTAAATACCCATGTGAAAAAGTAAATGCCTAAGAAGAAAATCCACGAATAACTAAAAAGTTCATGAAGCAGAATAGACATTCCCAAGGCCACAGTCACCCTCCTGCTGAATTAAACTAGTGTATCTCTTAGAAGCAATCAAACTTCTCTCCTAGAATTGAACAGGTTTAGCTCTTCTGTGATACACAGCATACCACAGGTATTCTAACTCTGTTTAATTGCTGTATTTACACATGTCAAGACCTTCAGGGAATTCGGCAGCTCCCTTGAATCTCCAGCAAGTGGTCAAACGCCTCGTGTGCTAAACCTCTTAGAAAATAAAACCATACCACCTGGCAGGAACATTTTATAGAGATATCATCTATCTGTGGTTTTGACAGCCATATATAGGAGGTCAATTGTACTTCTTGATCAATTTTCATGACACGATATCCAATATGAGGAGCCAGACCTCTGTATTTTATTGGTTCTGTGTCAGACTCTTTCCAGAAAAGTTTTTCGTCCATATTTTCCAAATGCCTGATATTATCCCTCTGACAAACACTGTTTCTGCTTGACTATTTCAGCACTTCTATGTAATGGAAAATTTCATAAACACTTGCAAGAAATCTTTGTGCCCTTGGTTGTCCGCTACGTGGATCTCATGGAGTCCTCCATCGCCCAGTCAGTTCACAGAGGTTTTGAGCAAGAGACATGGCAGCCTGTCAAGTAGGTATCTTGCCTAGTGTCCACAGAGCCCCTGTCTCTTCTGTCCTGACCTTATGACTTTACACGTGGCCATCTGTAGTTATTGCTTATGGTGGTCCCTTCCCACGTTGTTTGTTTCTTTACAGGAATATCGCCAACAGTCTTCCCAATGTAGCTCTTCCAAAAGTTCCAAGTCTGCCTCTTAATCTTCCACAGATTCCTAGCTTTTCTACTCCTTCGTGGATGGCTTCTTTTTATGAGTCCACGTGTGTATCCCTCATTTATCTCCTGGTGGTGTGTTAGCTGGTGCATGGCCTGGGCTGTATTCTGTGCAGATGCGTTTAGATTGCATGGCATTTATCATCATTGGTTGAGGAATACTATGGTTTTATTTGTTTTGAGTTTTTGAAGCTATTAAGCTAAGCTTAGCATATCAATGATAAATAATATAGATTTTTTTAAAAGCTCACTGGTTTGATGTCATTCATATGTAATCTGTGGGGCAAGGGTCATTTTGTGACCCAGGTTGTAGACTCTAGTCTAAGTGGTATGACCAGAGTTCTCCATATTCAGACAAGCAGTGTGGGTAACGGTAGGTATGTATGTCCAGAATCCTTAGTTGGCTACAGCTTTGTTACTGCCACTTGATTTATCTTGTATATGTAGAAAAACCTTTGTAAGAACAGTTTCAAGAACATAATCTTTTTCTGCTTTAATCTTCGTCTCACCTTTAAAGAAACAATAATGCAGGTTGCAGAGAACGGGTTGTCCTTTGTTTCTCAGTACCAACAAGTTCTTCTTTTGTCCTTTCATATATCATTTGATGCACCTTGTTATTTTTAAGTAATCTTTATATCATTACAAACCATATTTATTAACTCCACATTGTGATGAGCCTACCTATTGCAGAGTCAGTAACCAAGAGTCATTCAAGTGAAAAGGACATGGGCTTTGAAATCGATCAGCCCCACATTTAGATCCTAGCTTATTCATCGTTAAGTCTTCCTTTGCCTCAGTTTCCTCAACTCTAAAATGGTTATGACACCTAACTTAAAGACGTTTTTTGTGAGGATTTTTTAAAAAACTGTGAAATGTGCCTGGCACAGCGTAGGGTCTCGATAGGTGATAACCACTTCTATTCTACATTATGATTGTTATTACTATAATTATTATTACATTATCCTCAATCATCATTATTACTCATAACTGTATGGTTTTCAAAAGTATGAGCCTCACAGCAATCAAATGAACTCAATAACAGCCCATGCTTTGCACAAGGTCTCTCATGAAGTCAGCTAGAAAGAATAATAATTATAAGAAGAAAATTAGCTACCATTTATAGAGAATTTGTTGTATAAAGTGCCAAATTCTTTATCTCAGTTAAGCTTTGTAACAACCCTGTGAGGTAAATGTCACTTTCCCTATTTTACAGTTAAGGAAACTAAGTCACAAAGAAGTCAAAAGGCAAAACTTACCAGTGTCTCACAGTAAGCAAATGACAAAGACAAGATTTGAACCCAGGTTTGCTTGACTCCAAAGCTCTCACTCCGATTATTAATATATTTTGCTTCAAGAGAATATACTGATTAAAAACTTGTCCAACATCCAAAACCTATCCCATCACCACGTGTCAAATCTATTCCCAGTCTAATCTGCATATAATCAAAAAAAGAGAGAGAAACAAAGACCAAGGAAGAGAATGATAACTTGCAAAATAGTTTGGCAGTTTTTCTCCAAATTAAACATCAACACTATACTCATAATAATTATTAAGATATTAGGTTACATGTGAATCTTTTTCTTACAAGCAAATGGTTTGGGCTTTACAAGTGGTGTCTGTGTGTCCTCAGTTATCTAGGAAGTGTAGTGAACCTTTCTAAGTTTATGATTTTTTTTTGTACTTCTTTACATGGTTTTCTAATTTAACTCCTCTTCATCCTCATTTCCCATCTGTTTAACATCCTTGATTTTAATGAAGAACACTATTTTGGGCACTGCCTTGTGAAATTTAGTGGGGTTTTTTTTTGTAATTACTCTATTAGCTTTGAGATATATGTGAGCCCTAAATCTCATTATTAGGAGCCCCTTTTTAAAAATAACCTGTCTCAGGACAGGAATGTCCTGTCTTTATAAAAAATTGTGACTTTGTAAATAAAGTGCTTCTATTTTCATCATTCTGGGCAAATAAAAAAAAAAGTTTTCCAAGTTAGTTACCATTATCTTTACTTGCCAAGGTTATCAACACTAGGCTTTGTGTCAAGGTGGCCAGAATTACTGATAATGTTCTGATGTCATTGCAAAGTTTTTTTTAACTTTTCTTATAAAGCATTAAATAGCAAGAAAAAAATCCCATTTCACATATATAAGGAGTTAAAAATACAACTACTGATAAAGTAAAGAGAAATAATACTAAACTATCCATGAGTCTGAAGATACATCTCTACATACTAATGTGTAAATCACCTTAAGAGGTGCTCCTCCAAATCTCTCGCTGTATATAAAATCTTCATTCTGGGTTTTTTCGCTCTAGAAGTGAATGCCAGTCAAGTAAGTTTACTGCTGGCATTTTGAGAAAATTATCTCAGACTCCATTTTTCACGTTTGAATTCTTTAATCTGTTACTAATACTTTTAGGGATAGGTCACTGATTAGAAATAATTTTGAAATGAAAAAGCTCTGAATAAATTGCAGGTTATACATGCCAGCTTGAGAGAAAACCTGTTTACATTTTTTCATCTATTTAATTATAACAAACTCTTGTTATCTTAATTACATTCCCAATTAAGCACATGTATCATTCAGAATCTTACCATAACATCAAAGAACAGAAAAAACATATATCCATATTCTCTATAAAGATTTAATTGTCACATATGATGAGAAAGTCCATTTTTAATAGAATTCTACCTTTACTATTTGGGGGTTTGTTTTACTGGTGGCTTTTGTTGCTGTTGTTTTGTTGTGCTGTTACTTATATTTCTCCAAAATAAAAAATTATAAGAAGTAGATTTGCTTCTTTGACAATTATATTCAATTACTCTTAAAACATAGTTCCTCTATCTACTAAATTGTACACTACAGATGTACAGGAGGATTTTTGCTTCAGGATTTTTTTCTCTTACTTTTTATTATATAAATGGCAAAATGGAGAATTGACTATAGTGTTTTCTCAAACATTTTTTACAGCAATGTCAGCATGGTATGTCTGGTTCTTTTGTTTAATGATACATTTGGGGCACTGAATATTAAGGTTTGGAGATATTAAATGAGGGAAGTGCTATGGGTAATGTTCACTGCTTTGCTGTGATCATTCCCTTGAGAATTTAACTCTGAGGACATCTTGGCTAGACGAGGAGATCATGAGGAATTACTGGCAAAACGGGAGGAGGAAAGCACAGTAGATTGGTGATGGAGCGAAGATGCTGGGCGCTGCGGGGCAGAAATAAGCTTTTAATTAGCCAGAGCAGGAGGTGATTGTTTTTACGCTGGCTAATTAAGATATATTTAGCTAAACAATGTGGTTATTTAAAAGAATTTTCTTTTTTATAAAAATTTTCCACCATGCCCTTGTGATAAGTTAGTTTATTTCATTTTAATATTTTTCTTTTACAAACCTAAAATATAAATTTTAGGTTAGTATATGTTAAAACGTTGGAAAGCTAAGCAGAAATGAATCATACAGCAGTTTTTGTTTTTTTCTTCTTCTTTTGTTCTCTTTTACAATTAAGTTTCAGTAAACATAGGAATATTTTATTTTCAAATCATCTATTTTCCTATTAGGCTGTATACTTGCTTAATGAAAAGTAATAATATTATCCTTTACTCAAATATGATATACTCTGACACAAATTACCTTCTCGCATGGTGTGAAAATATGGTCCCTAGAGTAACTTTACCATAGTAGTGAATGCATAGCAGACCTCGGCTCCATGGTTAGATAGATGGAAGGACCTGAAATATATGATGATGCTCCCACTTGAGAGCACCTTGAATATCTTTTCTCTGTTAGACCGTACCTGGTACTAAGTTAGGTTTGATTATGAACGGGAAAAGGCACAAAGCATTTCAAAGTAAAAGTAAGATTTGCTTCCCTACCCAGCCTGTTACTTCATTCCCAGTACCTGTTTCACCTTTACCTGTAACTGAGAAATTTAAGGCCCTGAAGGCTACATACCTATAGATACACAGAAGCCATCATGATGACAGAGACGCATATGCATGAGTTAAATAAAGCTGCTAGTTGCTGTCATATGAATTTTCTTGCATAAAACATACTTTTTTGAATTTCTAGGAGGAAATGTGTGTTTTATCTTTATCCTAGAGATTGGTAAAGAACAATTTAAGATGTTTGTTCCTATGTATATAATTTAATTTCCTTAGTAATGAATCATTATTCATTTTACCCCTTTTTAATGAAACCCTACTACTATATTTCTATTTTGTTCTCCTTGCCTTGCCTTATTCATTAAGAAGAAGTGAAAGGGGAAAATTAGAAGGTTGAACAAAGAAAATATTGATCACTAGGAGTCTTACATAGTATTTTTTCACTGATGGCAAGTGATACAGAAAAGAAGAAACAATGTATTGATGGCAAGTGATACAGAAAAGAAGAAACAATGTATTGATGGCAAGTGATACAGAAAAGAAGAAACAATGTATTGGTGACCCACGCAGCTAACAGTGGAAGTTCACAATGTTCTTCATTTTTCCTTTTTCTTCTAGCAATGGCTCAGCAACATCAGAAGACCTTTTTTGGAAACTTGACGCACTGCAAATGTTTGTGTTTGATCTTCACTGGCCAGAACAAGAATTTGCCCATCACTTAGAGCAAAGACTTAAACTAATGGCCAGTGATATGATAGAGGCCTGTGTCAAAAGGTAGACATGTATTTTCAAGTTGCTGCTTACTCTGCCAGCTTCCAAAATACCACTTTTCACCAAGTATCTGCTGTATAATTGTCACAAGGAAGGTTTCAACATGTACCACTTTTCCAAAATTTCAAGGACATTAGGTCCTTTGACCTGAATTCTGGGGACCCATGTAATTGATAAAATGGGCCTGCTACTTTTTCTCGGGTCTCCTAACCATTACCCTCATCAGTAGCACCCATACCGTATTAATCCTTTCTGTTGTACTTATTATCTCTCTGGGAATACTGTGCTTTAAATTCCCAAAGCAATACTTCCTGAGACATGTGGAGGAGATCTGTTAAGTACTTTATGCATTACTTACTGTGTCTGTGTGCTGTGAAATGACATGGCAAACTCCGTGGACGATCATTGCCATCAATTGTTCTGTCTTTCTGGTATTCTCTATCCACATCAGATGAGTTCCAAGTATCTATTTACATTCTTTCAGAACTTAACCAGAAATAAGTTATGAGGCTTTGGATTCTTCCACATGTGCTTTCATTTTCTTTAATACTTTTTACAAAATCAGCATTGCCTAATTAGCATTGTTTTCCCCATTGCCCTTGTTCACAATATGTGCAAGAACAGTGAGGGCAGCATACGGGAATAACAAATTCTGGTTGGAGCAATTGAATAATCCTGAATTCTTTAAAGCGAGAAAAATCCTGTCTTTAGAATAATGTTTAATGGCTGTGTAAAGCAAGGCCATGAATTAGATTATTTAATGTTTAAAAAAAATCATGTTTGTCATCTGTGATTCTGATGTATCAAATCTATGGATATTCTTTGGATACTTTAGCAAAACCATTTCCAAACTACCTGTTATGCAGTTTCTTTAAAAAACCTAAATGCAACTTCAGGTATTTGAAAGAGAAATTAAATGACATAAAAGAATTACACATTCTCCATTGCACACTGATTATGGTGTTTTAGTGTTTTCTAGACTTGTCCTTTTTTTGATGTGGTAAACACTCACACAGAGGATTTGTTCTGCTTTAACATAGAGAAGCAGGTGATTTTTCTACTTGGATATTCATTCAGACAGTTAAGTGCAACTATGAAGTTTTTCCATTAAAAGTACACACTAGATGTAACAAATAGCTTCATTTGGGTAGAAATATTGTCTGAGCAACTGCAAAAGCTATGTTTAATATAAAATACCACAGTCTGATCTTTCATACAAGACACCTGAAAAGAAGAGCATCCTACCTCCTAGCTCCCAGGCAATGCCACACCCCATATTTGCATGTTTTAAATTAGCATCTTGTAGTTTTGATTTCGCTTTTACAAAACAGGTGGGACATATGTCAGAATTTCTTACTCTGAATTCTTGTTTTAATGAATAGAACAAGAACTGCATTCGAACTCAAGCTGCAGAAGGCAAGCAAAACAACTGACTTGCGCATCCCAGCCTCTGTGTGTACAATGTTTAATGTATTAGTTGATGCCAAAAAGCAAAGCACCAAACTCTGTGCCCTGGATGGAGGACAGGAGGTAAGTGGACTGCATGTCCCATGTGGAAATGCAGCACTGGGTGCCCTGGTGGAGGAGGATGCTGTTTCCAGAAGTCTCTCACTTGACTAGATTAAAAAGACCAAGTTCCCCCATACAAGTGTTTGATCTTTTTTTTTTTTTTAATTTATTTATTTTGTATTTAATTTATTTTTTTGGCTGCATTGGGTTTTCGTTGCTGCGCGCGGGCTTTCTCTAGTTGCGGCGAGCAGGGACTACTCTTCATTGTGGTGCATGGGCTTCCCATTGTGGTGGCTTCTCCTGCTGCAGAGCACAGGCTCTAGGCACGTGGGCTTCAGTAGTTGTGGCACATGGGCTCAGTAGTTGTGGCTCGCGGGCTCAGTAGTTGTGGCTCGCGGGCTCTAGAGTGCAGGCTCAGCAGCTGTGGCACACGGGCTTAGTTGATCCGTGGCATGTGGGATCTTCCCGGGCCAGGGCTCGAACCCGTGTCCCCTGCATCAGCAGGCAGACTCTTAACCACTGTGCCACCAGGGAAGTCCCTGATCTTTACTATAATAATGGAATGCCCCTTTATCCTTTGCTCTTGTCAATTTCTTCTTTTTAGTATAAAGACTGCCCAAAATTTTACAAGTGGCCATTGAATTTCAGATATACCTTTTAACGGCTTAGGTGTTGTGTATTTACATAAACCTTGCTTTTCACAAGCAAATGAGAAAGCTAGAAAGCTACTTACTTTGTTTATACAAATATAGAGTATCCAGGGTTTGCTTACAAAAAACAGGCCACAGAAAATAGCGCATGAAATATTTTATTTACACAAAAGTTTCCATTTCTTTTAAAGATCAAGTAGAAATGTACTTAAGGATTAGGCTTTGCTTTTTTCAATAAATACCCCATTGTTTCAATTTGATTTCTATTTTGTTTGATTCTATACTCAGAAATACAGTTTATTTTACCCCATGATTTATTTTTGTTGAGAGTGGTGACTGGGTGAAATGGATCTCTTTTTCTTAGATTATCTGTTTAAGTTGACGTTTTATTGCATCTTTTCCCATGGTAATTACTTTTTCATCATTTCTTTATTTTTCCCTTATGTTCTCCTTCATCGTCTTTTCTTTTCCCCCCATGGCATGATCCAGTTTGGTAGTCAGTGGGTAAGTTTCTTTTTTTAAAAAAAAGCACATTTTCATTATTATTTTTGTATGTGTACATTTTTTATTTTCATCTTTTCAAATTAAAATAATATAATTAATTCCATTTTCAGGTTTTTGGTTTCTGTGTATAACACTACATAGCAATACCCAGTGACTCAGTAAAACACATGTAGATACTTATACCTTAAATAGTGCCAAGGGGAATGTTTCTTCCCTGTTAAACTGCAGAATCAACAAACTACTTTTAAACTTTTAAAGATAAGATTATTTAAAACCAAATGAATTCACCCTCCTTTAAATTCTAAATAAATTCAGAAGCAGAGTGATTGTTAACATTTTCAAGATGCATATATCTGTAGTATATACTTTCATTAATACTAGAAGAATTTAGAGTTTGGAGCTTTAGATGACATATAGCATATATGAGGGTAACCTCTAAATTAGGGCCAGGAGGCAACTCTTAAGGTCACTTCATACAGAAGAACCCAGATGTGGATTTCAGTGAGGGACATGCCCACCATGATAACAGCCTTTCCTCCCACTCATGGTGTGGGATGTAACCATCATCAGAGGCAGGGAAGAGGCAGGCCTGTGTCAGGAGCCTTCTTCCTCCCTGACACAAGGTTTTCTTGAGGTACTACCCAGAACCTCAGGAGGAACACAGTTTGAAAACCTTTTAGAAATAAACAAATGAGACCTAATGAAACTTAAAAGCTTTTGCACAGCAAAGGAAACCATAAACAAGATGAAAAGACAACCCTCAGTATGGGAGAAAATATTTGCAAATGAAGCAACTGACAAAGGATTACTCTCCAAAATATACAAGCAGCTCATGCAGCTCAATATCTAAAAAACAAACAACCCAATCAAAATATGGGCAGAAGACCTAAATAGACATTTCTCCAAAGAAGACATACAGATTGCCAACAAACATATGAAAAAATGCTCAACATCACTAGTCATTAGAGAAATGCAAATCAAAACTACAATGAGGTATCACCTCACACCAGTCAGAATGGCCATCACCAAAAAATCTACAAACAATAAATGCTGGAGAGGGTGTGGAGAAAAGGGAACCCTCATGCATTGTTGGTGGGAATGTAAATTGATACAGCCACTATGGAGAACAGTATGGAGGTTCCTTAAAAAAACTAAAAATAGAACTACCATATGACCCAGCAATCCCACTACTGGGCATATACCCTGAGAAAACCATAATTCAAAAAGAGTCATGTACCCCAGTGTTCATTGCAGCACTGTTTACAGTAGCCAGGACATGGAAGCAACCTAAATGTCCATCAACAGATGAATGGATAAAGAAGATGTGGCACATATATACAATGGAATATTACTCAGCCATAAAAAGGAACAAAATTGGGTCATTTGTAGAGACATGGATGGACCTAGAGACAGTCATACAGAGTGAAGTAAGTCAGAAAGAGAAAAACAAATATCATATATTAACACATATATGTGGAATCTGAAAAAATGGTTATAGACGATCTTATTTACAAAGCAGAAATAGAGACACAGACGTAGGGAACAAATGTATGGATACCAAGGGGGAAGCGGGGGGTAGTGGTGGTGGGATGAATTGGGAGATTGGGATTGATATATATACACTATTGATACTATGTATAAAATAGGTAACTAATGACCTAAATGAGAAGGAAAATAGATAACTAATGACTTAAATGAGAAGGAAATCCAAAAAAGCGGGGATGTATGTATACATATAGCTGATTCACTTTGCTATACAGTATAAACTGACACAGTATTGTAAAGCAGCTATACTCCAATAAAAATTTAAAAAAAATCCTTCTCCAGAAGGATTCACGGATTATGGATTTCTCACTGATTTTTAATGCACCCAAAGTTCATTGTTCTGTAGTGTTCAGGTATTCAGTGAACACAAGTTGCTGAACCACTTTGTTTCTTGATCAAACCAGTCATCTTTAAAAAAAAAAAAAAATAGAACTATATCTTAATCATGTTCTTATCAAAAAATTACATCTAATGAGACAATAAAATCTAAAATTTTCAAAAAAAAGAAAACCTTTTATACCTACAGGATTGACTAAATAAATAAATAAATATTTTTTAATAGGTCAAATGCTTTTGTGCTCTACAATTATGTTAAATCTTACACGTCTTACAGTTGACACCTGGGAATCAAATTGAGAACCAACTCTTCACTGGGCTAACAATTCTCATCCAAGCAGAAAGGCTTAAGTAACTGCTAAGAGGATGAGAAGGCCCACTATTTGTGAATTTCATACTTTTTAACCCAGAGATAAACATTAGCTATTTGGCCATAACTTATGTGTGTGTACACATCTTTCATTCTTTGAGCAATTTAGGGGGAAAAGATGTGTTTCTAATACCACAGCATACAACCATACAGACACATTAAGTAGCTGATATGTGTTATAGAGTGTTCAGTAATTATTCTCTGATCTCTTATGATGTGATTTATTATCTCTAATTACCTGAATGAGTAGGCAGCTGGCTTGGCTATCAATGGCTCATAACCACCTTCTCTTGGTTTTCTATAGCCAGATGTAAGCCTTTGATTGTCTGCTTGGGAATATTGCCTTAGGTCTCTTTATACACACATCCATTTCTCATCACGTTGATAGAATCATCTTGCCTCTTCCATTAATACTGAATTTATCCTTTTGTTCTTACTTTTACATACACTGCAGTACCTGATACTGATAGGCACGTAATAAATATTTGTTGAATGAGCAGACTGATTTTTTTTGTCACTGCTTTAAAAATATTACCCGCATTAAAAAAAAAAAAAAAAAAAAATCCTCCTCTGTAAGAAACAACTCACTCTAGGACTCTGAAAGAAAAACAGGCACAAATGACAAAACATTGTTGCATTGTCAAATGATTCTTTACATTAATAGGTGGATGGTTTTGAAGAGTAATCTGCTATTGTGCATTATGTCTGCACCTGTACCTTCTCACCAGAGACGATTGGTTTCCCACAACTTTCACACAATTAATATAGTTCAAAATGTGCAGGTGTGAAACTCATTAGCAACCCTGAAAAGTGGTAAACAAGAATTTCAATGCAAAAGAAGTATTTTATACTTTGCTTTTAATCTTCAGGAAATATATGCACATAATTGCACAGGCTTTTCCTCCCTGTACATGTTTGAGACAAGTTTTGGAATTATTGCAAAGTGGTGAATACATTACATACAGAGGTGAGCCAATGGACCCCACTGTATAGCAAGCAACAAATAAAGTTTTTGAAAAAACTAGATTATTACACAATTTGGAACCTTATAAAAATATATACCACACTGGTAAACCTAGCAGATATTTTTTTTTTTCTAAATTTAAGGGAATTACCTCTCCACAGTGTCTCTAGTAAATTTGTTATATCGTCATTGCTGGGATAAAACCTTCCCAACTCCTTACCCACAGTGAAGCCTCTTCTGGGCTCCTAAATTATGATCCTGTTTTCTTACGTGGCACACAATGATGCAAGCACTCTGGGCCACAGCCCAGAACAGCATTTAATGGAGTGATTAGTGAGTGAATGATCTGTTCTTGTGACAGCTGTGTGTAATGAGTCAGCAGTCTCAGGCCAGGCCCTCAGGGACAGATGTGGGGATCAGAAAACCACCAGTGTTTAGAAATCCTCGTTATCCATTCCTGCAGAAAAGCAGATGACTGCGTGGGCCTTAGGCAGTCATATGCTCTCAGAACCACTGTACCTCATGGTCCATCCATTGAAGATGAAAGCACATTAATGGAGCTACTCAGGGGCCCCTACTTATGTGGGATTTGTTCTCAATTGCAGTAAAATACTTCCGTTGCCAGAACAATCCAATACAACAGAAGGACCAAAATCTTTTAAGAATGCTGGATTGCACTGGCATTTGATTAGTCTTCGTTTCTTGCGTGTTTCCTCATGAGAACAGTCAGGTGAAATGAGAATATTTACCCACATATAGGGGGGCAAGGATTTCAGACCTGTACCTGATCTGAATTCCCTGGGCTCCATAAAGTAAAAATTCCTCAACGGTCATCTTAATCTAAGTTCGGAGTCATCTACTGGAGAAGCAAGGCACCAACGGTTTACTTTTGAGGGCAGATGTGGGGAGAATTAGTCTAAGAATGGTCTGGAAATTACCAAAACCCTGGTCTGTAGAATCATTGATCCAACTTGAAATATCCTGTTAGGAATTTTATTTATAGGCTTTTATGGTTGCCGAGAAAAAGTTTGCAAGTTTTCAACAAAAATTTGGTCTGCTAATCTAAATGAAAAACCTATCAATTTTAGCTTAGGAAATGTAAATGTCTCCAGATAAATCCTGTTCTTACCTGTTTTGATGTCTTTGTATGTGTTTGTATTTGTCTTTGGAAGCTATCTGGATCTCCTAATGAATAACTTTTTCTAGCTAATTATCTATTATCTATATGTGGCATTTCTGGACTATTCTCTTTGCAGAATATGTATGTAAACTATGAATTCTCAGGCCACCTCCCCATTTCCACCCACAGTGCTCCTAGACCACCTCTACCAACTGTGCAGCTAGAGCAGACTCTGGAAGTTCCCAACAGCTTTCAGATTTAAAATTAGTGTAAGTCAGAGCTAATCAGATAAATTTACAGTAGCAAAATCTCATATTAAAAAGATCTAGCAACCCTTATACTATTTGGGTTTGCCCCCTGGGTAACACATTTAAGATGTACAGTATATTTTCTTTCTTCCTTTTTGACTTTCTCTCTCTCTCTCTCTCCTTCCCTCCATCTCTGCTTTTGGCTACATTAGATATGAAAGAAAACAGCAGTCAAAAGGTGTGTATTATAGGAGAATTTGATGGCTCCTAGAGTCTGTGGCTTTCCCTGCCTTTCGATAAAAAGGATATAAATGGCCTCTTTAGTGGCTCAACTCTTGACTTTAAGAATTGCCAAAATCGGTCCAATCCAAAAGTTTAACATGCATAAGCTCTACTATTTTATATCCAATAGCCTTCTGATGGCATTTCATTATTTTTGAGTTAAAAATAAAGTTTATGGCAAAGGGAGATAAACATGGAGGAGAAGGCATATTTAAGAAGATGGAACTGTTTGGAGGTTCAGGCGCCTCAACGCCTGAATGTTCTGTAGCCCTTTCCATGTAAGAGGGATGAGAGAAGCTTGAAGCCCATCTCCTGTATCCCTTTCTTATTCTACCCCAAAGAGGAGCCTCAGTCTGCTATTTTAGCTCCTCCTGCTACACAGACACGAATTTGGAGAGAGAAGGATTTGAAAAGAGAGTGTGCACGGAGGGAGAGCTGCTGAGCTCATTTGCATAAGCTCCTCCACTGCCGAGTCATTGGAACAGTTTCAGCTGGTGGGGGCCAGGGGGAGTGATGATTTTGTACCTGTATCTGGGGAGGGGCTTCCTGGACATCTCAACTACCAGCCAGGTTTTTCAGGCTCTTCCTCTTCTACCTTGCTTTTCTTTGTTTTCTTCCCTTTTCCTTCTCTTCAAGCTGTTCTGAAAGCAAAAGTGTCAGTACTACAGCAGTAGAAGTTCCCCATCTAGGCTTCCGTTCTGTTTGTCCTTTGGGGAGCACAAATTTGAGGCTCAGTAAGGCTTTACGTGAGATGGACGCTTAGTATTTTGTTTCACTGAGTGGAATGCATGTCTAGAAATTTCCTTGTTCATATATGTGTGCTTAATTTTAGACCACTTGTCAACACACACATGCATACACACACATGCATACACACACATGCATACACACACACAAGCAGGAAAAGAAAATAATTCACATGCTCCAAAATTATGCTTCCTTTCTTCATTATTTGTGCAGGTAAATGATGGCTTGTACTGTCAGAGCCTGTGGGGAGACCTCATTCCTGCATATTCCAACGCAGACCTAAGTTGATGTTTTGTTCTGTGTGGAAACTTTGAGACATGTTTTCAGAAGAAAAAATAGCTTTCAAAAACTTACATCTTTGGAAACCATTCACCCAGCAGCTGTTAAGTTGGTCTAATGTTTATACTGACCTGAGTACTTTTACTCTATGCATTATGTTAGCTGTTCCAAGAAGCCTTGAACCATCAAGATAGGGTTAGTCTTTACAAGTCACATTCTCTGTGAAGTGTGCCTTCACACGCTGTCAAAGCTTGAAGCTCCTGCTAGCTTAAGAAGGGAACTCTCTAGTATTCTCTAAAGAAAGCAAAAAAAGAGTCTTTCAGGTTTATTTTAAATACATCTTTTTTGCATTTACTTAAAGACGTCTTTTTCAGAGGAAGCAGTAATAAAACTATGGGGAGTGAGTGCCGTTTCATTATACCTTTTATGGCCTATTAATTTGTTACCATCTATCACCTTTGTTGATGAAATTTTAATTTTGCCCTTGCTTGAGCATATTGTAAGAATTGTATAAACTGCGGCTCCCTGTGCTGACAAAAAGGTCCTTTCAGTGTGAACAACTGGGAGCTCATTTTATTTCTAGAGCACATTTAAAATAACTTATGAATGAGAGTTGTCAGACATGAAATGCTGTATTAATTAAATCTTTTTCCAGTCTTTTTGCTTCTCCAGCTAAACCAACCCTTTAGAAAAATACACGGCCACCTTAATTATAGAGGAGAAGACAAAAAGTATCCTTCACATTCCTCCGCCTGAATAAGAATAAGAACTCAATTCATCTATATAATAACCCCATTAGCTGCTTAACTCAACAGAGCACATGGGAAAATTTTCAAACCCCACAATGTAAAAACTGTTGATTGGGTGGATCGTTTTCAAGGTTTTGTTCTTCTAATGTGCAAAATGGTCATTTTGTATAGATCTGATATGTCATAACTAGTAGCTTTAAAACATTTATGACTTACAACAAAAGTTTTGTGTCCACATCAACTAATGCATCATTGTCTTTTAATATCTAGCAGCAGTACCATTCGAAAATAGATGATTTGATTGACAACACTGTAAAAGAAATCATTTCACTTCTAGTTTCAAAGGTAAGATATTTTTTATTTACCTTTTTAAATCAAATTAAATAATTTTCAACTGAGAATTTTTAGAAATATCTGTCTTAGGTTTCTAAATACCTAATTGAGAAATAGTAGCTTTAAAGACAGATGCAAGAAAAGTTCAAATTTTAAGAAAAGTTATGAGCAAATTATGAACACTTGGTCAGTAACTTTTGGTTTTTCATTTATAATTTATTTTGGCTTTTCTTGCAATTGTTGTCCTTCTAAAAATAACTCTATCTTCCAGTAATACCTTATTCTTTCTCATTCATGTTCTCTTATTGTTTGCCTCCAGGGATGAGTTGAGTCATCATCAGTTCTTGAATTTAGCCTATTTTTTTGTGGTGACAGCACTGGGACTCTAGGACTGGTCTCACAGGCGGACAGAGAAGGCTGGCAGAGTGGTGTCTGAGGTTCTCCACTCCCAGAGGTCTCCCACGATTTCCTATTTGAGGCTTCAGATATCTTTGACAAAAGCTATGGCCTTTAGTTGTATAAGTAGAGATGAAGTATAAGTGAGTGTTCCATTGAATGATTAGGTGATTTAAAATCCCGCTAAGGTGGAACAGACTGCCATAGATGACATTTGAGATCAGGGTCTGATAGGAAAAGAGATGAACAACCGGAGAGCACGGGGTGCTGAAAGAGGGTAAGGAGAGAGGATGGATTTCTCCCAAAGAGGCACTTTCATAAGAGCGGATGCTGGATCAAAGAGCCCTAGACCAGGCTTCATAAAACAATTGGAAGAATGTACAAAAAGCAAAGGAAAAGCCACCCTCAATTCAATAAACAGACAAAGGATATGTTGTTTAGAAAAGAAAAAAAACAGATGCCCAATAAGCATGAAAACTGTTAAGCCTCAATAGTTTAAGGAATACCAATAAAACTAAAATTTATATAATATTTTTATAGCAAATTAGCATAGATGTTTTTAAGCTATCACCCAGTTTTAGAAAAGGTGAAGTGGGACACTCACATTTTCTATTTATGGGAGTATAAATGGCTACAACCTTTCTAGAAGATAGTTTGGAACTATATCAAGTACATTAATATCCATTCACCTAAAATTCTTTCTGCGTTTTTTTTTTCTTACTACTCAGAGAGATGCACAAAATTTATATGCATTGATAGATGTCACATTATTTCTAATGAAAAATATTGGAATCAACTTTAACATGAGGGCAATGGTAAAGTAAATTATGGGACATCTATATTAAGAAAGTTTGCTTTCAAAGACTATAACGTTAAAGGAAAATTTCATAATATAGTGGTAAGTGGGAAAAAAGCTGAATATTTAGAAATGTAAACTATGATCTGAATTGTCATCACATAGAGAAAAGACAGATAAACACCACAGTACCAACAGAGCTTTTATCTGGGTGGTGGGATTATAGTTGATTCGGGGGTGGTGGGGTTCAAATTGTTTTGTGCTTCCTAATTCTCTGGTAGCAGGTCTTGAGGTAGAAAAAATGTCACAAAGAGAGGGGATTTTAGAACTGCACCACCTCCCCAGTTTGTTCTTGCCCCCCAGCTTCTACCCCAGCACTGAACACCTACACTTACAACACAAATTCACCAGCAGGGGGAAAGGGGAAGGGTTAACAGGAAAACCATCTGGGAGGTAGAGAAAGAGGTGGATCACTGGAGAATGAAGCTCCTACAGGAAGAACCATGAGATTCCCGCCCTCCAGGAGCCCAGCCCAGCAGCTTACAGCCCGCAGAACAGACATAGTTAACCCTGCACCTTTATTGTCGGCGAGCCATCCAGGGAAATTTTATCCGGGTAGAGCCTCCCCATCAGCACAGCTCTCCTGTGGAAGTTGTCTTTTGTGAGAAGGGTGCATAAAGAGAGCCACTAAATTGCAAGCATGCAGTTGATAAAGGGTTAAATAGGCAACAAGGCAAAAAGGCTACAACTAGTTTTGGTTTGGGGCGAAGGGGAGGAAGGGTTGCAGAAAAGGCAGGAAGGTCTATACATCATTTCTGCATTTGTTTCTGGCAAAGTAAAAAACTTAAATTTTTCTATATCAAATGCATCTGGTTAATTGAAAAAATAGTATATTTGAGTCAAGCTGGGAAGTGGTGTCCTAGAGATCAGCACTATGAAATAGAACTCTCTGTGATGATAGAAATGTCTATCCTTCACCATCCAGTATGGTAACTAGTAGACACATGTGGTTGTGGAACACTTGAGATGTGGCTAGTGCAACTGAGGAATTGAAATTTTGATTTTACTTAATTGTAATTAATTTTAACTTATATAGCCTAATGTAACTAGCTATTATATTTAGAAATCAGGTCTAGATTATAGTTTTTCTCTCTGGATCCTTTCTCCTGCAGTCAAATGGCACTTTTTAATAATCTTTAGTTGAAAAGTATAAAATAAATTAATTTGATAGTTTGGTTTTTTTTTTTTTTTTTTTTTTTATTTATGGCTGTGTTGGGTCTTCGTTTCTGTGTGAGGGCTTTCTCCAGCTGCGGCAAGCGGGGGCCGCTCTTCATCGCGGTGCGTGGGCCTCTCACTATCGCGGCCTCTCTTGTTGTGGAGCACAGGCTCCAGACGCGCAGGCTCAGCAATTGTGGCTCACGGGCCCAGTTGCTCCGCAGCATGCGGGATCCTCCCATACCAGGGCTCGAACCCGTGTCCCCTGCATTGGCAGGCAGACCCTCAACCACTGCGCCACCAGGGAAGCCCCAATTTGATAGTTTTGACAACCCTCTTAAGCTTCCATTGAAGATGACAATAAATGGTGCATTTTATTTCATTAAGCAAAGATGAATAGGATTCTGTAATACAATCCTTAAATGTTAGCACGCCAAAAAATTGCCTGAGAGCTTTTTAAAATACAGATGCCTTAGCCCTGCTTTCCAGAAGTTTTGGAAGAAGGGCAGGAACGTGCATGTTTAACCAGTCACCATGGGGATTTTGATGTAGGAGTTCCTGCGCCAGACTTGGAGAACCACTGCTCTGATGACCCTCCACTTAGATGGACATGCAAACTACCTTAAAACTTCAGTATATTTAAAAACAAGACAACCCCTTAGATAGTATGTTCCCATTTGTCTTCACCAAAGAAGAAATGATTTTTTTAAAGGAGGTATTTATGGAGTACCTACTGTGAAGCAGCCACTGTACATACGTTATTTAATTCAAACTACATAGCACCTATGGAATGGGTGGACTTACCCTATTTCACCGAGAGGAATGTAATCTTCAAAGTAGTATAGTAAACTGATCAGAGTCACACACCTAATAAGTGCAAGACTTGGGATTCAAACCTTTGAGCTTCAGATTCCTAATCCAATGCACTTGCTGATTCCAGATCTCCAGAAAATCAGTAAAAAGCAAAAGACTAAAAATTAAAATATGTAACTTCTACATTAACTGTCTTTATTCTGGCAAATTCAAAGAGCTGTGTCCTAGACATTTTTATAGCATATTAATTAATTCAATATAAAGTAGATGCATAAAATAGTGAATTCCTTGTATTGTATCCCAAATGTTTCTGCCCATATTTTAATTCTTCTGTGCATATTGAGAAATATGTTTGCTACATTCTTTTCATCTCTTCTCTTCAGTTCTACTTCTGCATCCTCCTTTTATCCACATGTCTTCACAAATATTTTGAGAATGATCCAGGGCTCTTAATCACATATAACACTCAACAGGATGTGTCCCACCTGCACACACATTTCCCATGCCTAGAAAAGATCTTGGCTTTCCATCTTTATGTTCTCTCTCCACCTAGCAGCTAAATGGTGGGATTCTTGGGTTTCCATCTTTAGTCTTTTCTGAACTCATTCCATATATATCTGTGACTTTCACACTTCTGATTTAACTATATGCTGATGATTTTGAACTCTGTACCTGAGAGGTAGTATGGAATCATGGTTAAAAGCCCAACTACAGGCCTGAGGAGTTTAATGTCTTCATCATTAGACCAATGAGAAGTCACTGAAGGGTTGGAGAGGCAGAGAGTAGGGGTATAGAGTTAATCATATTTGCATTGTAAGACAATTCATTTGATTGCCCACAGCAAACAGATTGAGAGGGAGTAGTAAGGAGGCTGTAACATTGGTCTCTGTTGGACTAGTCCAAAGACATTTAAGATAATACAATGGGCAAGGTGCCATAGACTGAATGTTTGTGTCCCCCCAAAATTCATATGTTGAAACCTAATCCCTAATGTGATGGTATTTGGTGGTGGGACCTTTGGGAGGTGATAAGGTCATGAGGTTAGAGCCATCATAAATGGGATTAGTGGCCGTATAAAAAACACCCCACAGGAGTTGAGTGTCCTGTGAGGAGCTTCAGTGCACATCCCGAGCTGAGGTGTCGGCTCAGCCGTTTCACCTGGAGCTCTGGTCTGAAGGCCAGGGGCAAGGCCTCTGCATAGGGCCCATTATAAGCAAGTGAAACAGACTAAGCACAAAGGGAAAAAAGGTGGATGGGCTAGGCCTGAAGTGAGATTGCCAGATTTATGTCCTTTCCAGAAGAAATGTGGCTCCTCAAGCAACAGGAGCTATGTGGCTGACAGGGTCTTGGTGTTCCAGCCAGGTGTCAGGCCTGAGCCTCTGAGGTGGGAGAGCCGAGTTCAGGACATTGGACCACCAGAGACCTCCCGGCCCCACATAATATCAATCAGCAAGAGCGCTCCCAGAGATCTCTGTCTCAACGCTAAGACTCAGCTCCACTCAACGACCAACAAGCTCCAGTGCTGGACACCCCATGCCAAACAACTAGCAAGACAGGAACACAATCCCACCCATTAGCAGAGAGACTGCCTAAAATCATAATAAGTTCACAGATACCCCAAAACACACTACCAGACGTGGTCCTGCCCACCAGAAAGACAAGATCCAACTTCATCCACCAGAACACAGGCATCAGTCCCCTCCACCACGAAGCCTACACAACCCACTGAACCAACCTTACCCACTGGGGACAGACACCAAAAACAATGGGAATTATGAATCTGCAGCCTGCAAAAAGGAGACCCCAAACACAGTAAGTTAAGCAAAATGAGAAGACAGAGAAATATGCAGTAGATGAAGGAGCAAGGTAAAAACCCACCAGACCAAACAAATGGAGAGAAAATAGGCAGTCTACCTGAAAAAGAATTCAGAGTAGTGATAGTAAAGATGATCCAAAATCTTGGAAATAGAATGGAGAAAATACAAGAAATATTTAACAAGGACCTAGAAGAACTAAAGAGCAAACAAACAATGATGAACAACACAAAAAATGAAATTAAAAATTCTCTACAAGGAATCAATAGCAGAATAATTGAGACAGAAGAACGGATAAGTGACCTGGGAGATAAAATAGTGGAAATAACTACCGCAGAGCAGAATAAAGAAAAAAGAATGAAAAGAATTGAGGACAGTCTCAAAGACCTCTGGGACAACATTAAATGCACCAACATTCGAATTATAGGGGTCCCAGTAGAAGAAGAGAAAAAGAAAGGGACTGAGAAAATATTTGAAGAGATTATAGTTGAAGACTTCCCTGATATGGGAAAGGAAATAGTCAATCAAGTCCAGGAAGCACAGAGAGTCCCATACAGGATAAATCCAAGGAGAAACACGCCAAGACACTATTAATCAAACTATCAAAAATTAAATACAAAGAAAATATTAAAAGCAGCAAGGGAAGAACAAATAACGTACAAGGGAATCCCATAAGGTTAACAGCTAATCATTCAGCAGAAACTCTGCAAGCCAGAAGGGAGTGGTAGGACATATTTAAACTGATGAAAAGGAAAAACCTATAACCAAGATCACTCTACCCAGCAAGGATCTCATTCAGATTTGATGGAGAAATTAAAACCTCTACAGACAAGCCAAAGCTGAGAGAATTCAGCACCACCAAACCAGCTTTACAACAAAAGCTAAAGGAACTTCTCTAGGCAGGAAACACAAGAAAAGGAAAAGACCTACAAAAACAAACCCAAAACAATTAAGAAAATGGTAATAGGAACATACATATCAATAACTACCTTAAATACAAATGGATTAAATGCTCCAACCAAAAGACATAGACTGGCTGAATGGATACAAAAACAAGACCCATATATATGCTGTCTACAGGAGACCCACTTCAGACCTAGGGACACATACAGACTGAAAGTGAGGGGATGGAAAAAGATATTCCATGCAAATGGAAATCAAAAGAAAGCTGGAGTAACAATTCTCATATCAGACAAAATACACTTTAAAATAAAGACTATTACAAGAGACAAAGACGGACACTATATAATGATCAAGGGATCAATCCAAGAAGAAGATATAGCAATTGTAAATATTTATGCACCCAACATAGGAGCACCTCAATACATAAGGCAAATGATAACAGCTGTAAAAGGGGAAATTGACAGTAACACAATCATAGTAGGGGACTTTAACACCCCACTTTCACCAATGGACAGATCATCCAAAATGAAAATAAATAAGGAAACACAAGCTTTAAATGACACATTAAACCAGATGGACTTAATTGATATTTATAGGGCATTCCATCCAAAAACAACAGAATACACTTTCATCTCAAGTGCTCATGGAACATTCTCCAGGATAGATCATATCTTGGGTCACAAATCAAGCCTTGGTAAATTTAAGAAAATTGAAATCGTATCAAGTATCTTTTCTGACCACAATGCTATGAGACTAGATATCAATTACAGAAAAAAAACCTGGAAAAATACAAATACATGGAGGCTAAACAATATGCTACAAAATAACCAAGAGATCACTGAAGAAATCAAAGAGGAAATCAAGAAATACCTAGAAACAAATGACAATGAAAACACGACAACGCAGAACCTATGGGATGCAGCAAAAGCAGTTCTAAGAGGGAAGTTTATAGCAAAACAATCCTACCTCAAGAAACAAGAAAAATGTCAAATAAACAACCTAACCTTACACCTAAAGCAATTAGAGAAAGAAGAACAAAAAAAACCAAAGTTAGCAGAAGGAAAGAAATCATAAAGATCAGATCAGAAATAAATGAAAAAGAAATGAAGGAAACCATAGCAAAGATCAATAAAACTAAAAGCTGGTTCTTTGAGAAGATAAACAAAATTGATAAAGCATTAGCCAGACTCATCAAGAAAAAAAGGGAGAAGATACAAATCACCAGAATTAGAAATGAAAAAGGAGAAGTAACAACTGACACTGCAGAAATACAAAGGATCATGAGAGATTATAACAAGCAACTATATGCCAATAAAATGGACAACCTGGAAGAAATGGACAATTCTTAGAAAAACACAGCCTTCCGAGACTGAACCAGGAAGAAATAGAAAATATAAGCAGACTGCTCACAAGTACCGAAATTGAAACTGCGATTAAAAATCTTCCAACAAACCAAAGCCCAGGACCAGATGGCTTCTCAGGCGAACTCTATCAAACATTTAGAGAAGAGCTTACACCTATCCTTCTCAAACTCTTCCAAAATATAACAGAGGGAGGAACACTCCCAAACTCATTCTTCGAGGCCACCATCACCCTGATACCAAAACCAGGCAAAGATGTCACAAGAAAAGAAAACTACAGGCCAATATCACTGATGAACTTAGATGCAAAAATCCTCTACAAAATACTAGCAAACAGAATCCAAAAGCACATTAAAAGGACCATACACCATGATCAAGTGAGGTTTATCCCAGGAATGCAAGGATTCTTCAATATACGCAAATCAATCAATGTGATACACCATATTAACAAACTGAAGGATAAAAACCATGTGATCATCTCAACAGATGTAGAAAAAGCTTTCAACAAAATTCAACACCAATTTATGATAAAAACCATTAAGAAAGTAGGCATAGAGGGAACTTACCTCAACATAATAAAGCCCATATATGACAAACCCACAGCCAACATCATTCTCAATGGTTAAAAACTGAAACCATCTCCACTAAGATCAGGAGCAAGACAAGGTTGCCCACTCTTACCGCTATTATTCAACATAATGTTGGAAGTTTTAGCCACAGCAATCAGAGAAGAAAAAGAAATAAAAGGAATCCAAATCGGAAAAGAAGAAGTAAAACTGTCACTGTTTGCAGATGACATGATACTATACATAGAGAATCCTAAAGATGCTACCAGAAAACTACTAGAGCTAATCAATGAATTTGGTAAAGTAGCAGGATACAAAATTAATGCACAGAAATCTCTTGCATTCCTATACACTAATGATGAAAAATCTGAAAGAGAAATTATGGAAACACTCCCATTTACCATTGCAACTCAAAGAGCAAAATACCTAGGAATAAACTTACCTAAGGAGACAAAAGACCTGTATGCAGAAAACTATAAGACACTGATGAAAGAAATTAAAGATGATACAGACAGATGGAGAGATACACCATGTTCTTGGATTGGAAGAATCGACATTGTGAAAATGACTATACTACCCAAAGCAATCTACAGAGTCAATGCAATCCCTATCAAACTACCAATGGCATTTTTCATAGAACTGGAACAAAAAATTTCACAATTTGTATGGAAACTCAAAAGACCCCGAATAGCCAAAGCAATCTTGAGAAAGAAAATCGGAGCTGGAGGAATCAGGCTCCCTGGCTCCAGACTATACTACAAAGCTACAGTAATCAAGACAGTATGGTACTGGCACAAAACCAGAAATATAGATCAATGGAACAGGCTAGAAAGCCCAGAGATAAACCCATGTACATATGGTCACCTTATCTTTGATAAAGGAGGCAAGAATATACAAAGGAGAGAAGACAGCCTCTTCAGTAAATGGTGCTGGGAAAACTGGACAGCTACATGTAAAAGAATGAAATTAGAACACTCCCTAACACCATATACAAAAATAAACTCGCAATGGATTAAAGACCTAAATGTAAGGCCAGAAAGTATAAAACTCTTAGAGGAAAACATAGGAAGAACACTCTATGACATAAATCACAGCAAGATCCTTTTTGACCCACCTCCTACAGAAATGAAAATAAAAACAAAAATAAACAAATGGAATCTAATGAAACTTAAAAGCTTTTGCACAGCAAAGGAAACCCTAAAGAAGATGAAAAGTCAACCCTCAGAGTGGGAGAAAATATTTTCAAACGAAGCAACTGACAAAGGATTAATCTCCAAAACATACCAACAGCTCATGCAGCTCAACATCAAAAAAAAAAAAAAAACCCAATCCAAAAATGGGGAGAAGACCTAAATAGACATTTCTCCAAAGAAGATATGCAGATTGCCAACAAACACATGAAAGGACACTCAGCATCACTAATCATTAGAGAAATGCAAATCAAAACTACACTGAGGTATCACCTCACACCAGTCAGAATGGCCATCATCAAAAAATCTACAAACAATAAATGCTGGAGAGGGTGTGGAGAAAAGGGAACCCTCTTGCACTGTTGGTGGGAATGTAAATTGATACAGCCACTATGGAGAACAGTATGGAGGTTCCTTAAAAAACTAAAAATAGAACTACCAGACGACTCAGCAATCCCACTATTGGGCATATACCCTGAGAAAATCATAATTCAAAAAGAGTCATGTACCACAATGTTCAATGCAGCACTATTTACAATAGCTAGGACATGGAAGCAACCTATGTGTCCATCAACAGATGAATGGATAAAGAAGATGTGGCACATATATACAATGGAAAATTACTCAGCCATAAAAAGAAATTAAATTATTTGTAGTGAGGTGGATGGACCTAGATTCTGTCATACAGAGTGAAGTAAGTCAGAAAGAGAAAAGCAAATACCGTATGCTAACACATATATATGGAATCTAAAAAAAAAAAAAAGTTCTGAAGAACCTAGGGACAGGACCGGAATAAAGATGCAGACGTACAGAAAGGACTTGAGTACACGGGGAAAAGGAAGGGTAATATGGGACAAAGTGAGAGAGTGGCATGGACATGTATACACTACCAAATGTAAAATGGATAGCTATTGGGAAGCAGCCCCATAGCACAGGGAGATCAGCTCGGTGCTTTGTGATCACCTAGAGAGGTGGGATAGGGAGGGTGGGAGGGAGACACAAGAGGGAAGGGGTATGAGGATATATGTATGCATATAGCTGATTCACTTTGTTATAAATACACCCTACAGAGCTCCCTAGTCCCGTCTGCCATGTGAAAATACAGCCAGAAGATATCATCTATGAACCAGCAGTCGGGTCCTCACCAGACATTAAATCTGCCAGCACCTTGACTATGGCCTTCTCAGCCTCCAGAGTATGAGAAGTTACTGTGGTGTATAAGCCACCCAGTCTATGGCATTCTGTTGTAGCAGCCTGAGCAGACTAAGACAAGGGGTTAGTAATGGGGAGAGAAGGGAAGACGTTGACAATTACTTCTAGGTTTATAGCCTGCAGCAGGAGATGGATGTTGTGCCATTCAGTGATGCAGGGTGCCCTGGAAGAGGGACAGATTTGGAGGGAACGACCCACGTCAGTATTGGACATGGGGGAATTGAGCTGCCTCTGAGATACCTGAAGGAGGAGATAACAAGGGGACATTCAGATATTTAGGTATTTGGGGCTGGAGTTCACAGGAAGGATATGGGATCAAAATACCAATGGGATTATAAGATTTCGGCCATTGAACATGATTCTATCAGTGGCTGTTGTTCTCAGGCATGTATGTTATAAGTGGAACTCCTGTGGAAGACATGGAGAAATGAAATGGAAGAAATAAAAACCATTTTAAAGAAAGCAAAAACAAAAACAAAAAAGAAGCTTCTAGCCAGAAAAGGACTCAGATAATTTTTACCAAGAAAAAAAAATGAAGGCAGGAACATTAACTCTTGCCAAGGAAAGGATACAAGAAATGCTATATTTATTGCTGCCTTATATTAGAATTAATTCAGTCAGATAAGCTGGGGGAGGTTCAGGAGAACTGGACTCCATTCCTGTTTCTTCATGTTACCAGCTGGGTCTCCTTGCATGACTCAGTTTCTGCATTAAAAAAAGCGGGCATACTGGATGAGAAGAAAACCTACAGCCTTTTCTCAGTCTAAAGCAAAAATTCTGAGGACTTCCCTGGAGGTCCAGTGGTTAAGACTTCGCCTTCCAGTGAAGGGGGTTTGGGTTCGATCCCTGGTCGGGGAACTAAGATCCCACATGCCTTGTGGCCAAAAAACCAAAATATGAAACAGAAGCAATATTGTAACAAATTCAATAAGGACTTTAAAAATGGTCCACATCAAAAAATAAATAAATAAAGGAAAGATCCTTATATATATTTGTGTATGGAGGCTTCCAGGGACCCGCATCTTTTCTCCCCAGGCTCTGAAGTCCCATAGCACACACGATGCTAGAGTTGGAAGAGAACCCTGAGATTGTCTAGCAGAGACTTTTCAAACATTTCTGTAATGTTTATAAGACATATTTCTATATACTTTTATGTTGTTTATGAGATATATTTAATGTCTTCAAATATATCTTAGGTAGCACCCCAGATACAACACTGGTGGAAGCAAAGCTGTTCTGATTGAGGAGGGGAAGCAGGCCAGAGCCTACCTGTGTAGCCCCATCTCCCAAGGCAGGCCTGATCCACCCAGAGTCCACTCTCCTTGTTCACAGATGAGGAAACAAAGGCCCACGGTTTTACAGTGGCTGGCGGAGGGGCCAGGACTTGACCCTGTAGCCCTAAGCCTGTCATCTTTGCACAGCAGCACACAGAACTCAGCAAGATCAGAGAGGAAAAGAATGGGAGCTTCACTGCCCAGTCTTCTCATGTCCCCTTTATATGTCCAGGCTCTGTGGATATTTCCTTCGATATTTGTTACATGCAGACATACACACTGTGGGACCAGCTTGGGCAGGCAATCGTGTGGGACAGCTGTGAGTCAGGTAGATGAGAGTGGAATTCATTGTGTGTAACATAAGGATGCTAAAGAAACACTGGGAAGGCTGTGGGAAAGAACTGGTTGGAGGAAATTGTCAACAGAGCAAAGAGTGAGAAAGTGATCACTCTCACGGTGCACTCCAGTAACAGGGGCTCAGTAAATTCTGGGTATGAATTAAAAGACCATAGCAGTATATTCAACTTCCTGAATTCTCAATTATTGCACAGAGGGATTTAGGAAAGGGTATATACTTTTCCACTAAGTACATATATAGATATATAGGTATGTAGGTGTAAATACATATACATACACACAACACCTATTCTTTTTAATAACCTAGAATATTTTCCCCTGAATTTCTCTTAAGAGGGACAGAGGACAAATCTGACCTGACTGTCTAGATGATGCAATGAAAATATCTCCTCCACCACCACCAATTCAGTCTGATTAAGTTAACTTGGTTAAATTTACTTGTTTGGATCAAGACAATGTATTCAGAAGACAAGTGTTCAAACCCAAGAATGTGCTTGAAAGGAATAACATGCACTGTTAGGAGTCATTAGAAGAAAACAAATACAAACTAACATAGTTCAGTCAGTTTGGGAGACAAGGAAGAAAGGAACAATGAGAGAAATGTGGAGACCTCACCAACATCCGGGCTGGGTGTGCTGTTTTGGAAGCTGAGATACTGTGCAGAACAAGGCATGTTGTATAAATACGTGCTGTCAGATCCTGTCCATCCTCAATACCGATCTGGATAATCTGGAAGGACCTTTTCGGTGTCATTTGGAACAAAGGTTCAAAGAGGACGTGGATTCACAGTGGGAGAAACGAGGATTATATTCCATTGTATCATGACATTAACATTCCAGTTCAGGGAAGGAAACCTGCTTTCTTCCAATCCATGACATTCTGGTTCCAGGTGGATTTTTAACAGTACTAGTCAGTCCTGATTGTACCAAACAAAAATGAAACATCTGGGGCTTCCCTGGTGGCGCAGTGGTTAAGAATCTGCCTGCCAATGCAGGGGACACGGGTTCGAGTCCTGGTCTGGGAAGATCCCACGTGCCGCGGAGCAACTGGGCCTGTGAGCCACAACTACTGAGCCTGCGCGTCTGGAGCCTGTGCTCCGCAACAAGAGAGGCCGCGACAGTGAGAGGCCCGCGCACTGCGATGAAGAGTGGCCCCCGCTTGCCACAACTAGAGAAAGCCCTCGCACAGAAACGAAGACCCAACACACCCAAAAATAAATAAATAAATAAATTTATTTTTTAAAAAAATAAAACATCTGATAGATATCTCCAGCCCTATTTATCCTCCCCCCCTCCAAAATACACCTAGTTTTTCATGATTAGTCTTGTTTATGGATGCATCTTTTTTCTGTGGAAGATTTAATAACTTGCAGTGTAAATGATGCAAATATTCCTTGTTTACTTCCTGAAATTTCACAGTTGAAAAAAGTAAGAACTGCGTGTTTTGAACCCACCAATCTACAGCTGAATCGTTCCTATCACTTCTCAGAATTTGTCGTTCTACTTTCCATACACGTAGGAAAATGAATCCTATACCCTGTTAAAATCCAGCAGAAAATTTAAACCAACATGCCTTGTGGCATACTTCATGTTTCATTCTACCAGTCATTTCAACGTACCTCCATCTTTAATTTCCCTGAGAGTGTACATAATGAGGCAAAGTTGGTAATGACCCAGACAGACTTTGGGCGCTAAATATTATTCAAACAAACCCAATAAATGACATCCGCAATAAAAAGCAGGGAAACAAAGAGATTACAGGGTTTCATTCCAACCTGACACCCTCAGGAGAACAGAGAGCTGCAAGGCAAGCCTGTAAGTATTTATATACTCCCTGAGCTGTACAGAGAAAGTTCACAGGAAGCAGTTAAAGACACAGCAACTAAACCCAGCATTTCAATGGATTTCTTTGGAATCTTGCTGTTTTATACAATTAAAAGCCAGATGGAAACTACATCATTATTAGTCAATCTTGTTAATAGATTTTGGGTTTTAAGGTAGCTCTTCCACCACGTGTGCCTTGACAGAAATCTTACAAAGAAAACCTTCCTGCGGGAACTGTATAGCTCACGTGGTTGGTCCCAGAGATGCAGTCGCTGCTCACTGCCATGTAAGCACTTAGAGTCCCTGCTGTATTGGGCCTCCCCAGGGACCATTTGGGGTAGGGAGGGTCCCAGGGAGAGGCTCTGCACTGTTGTTAAAATGGAGGCCAAGAATGCTGTGACATGCATGCAGCAGACCAGCGGTGCACACACTGGACGTAGTGGGATATAACCTGGTGCTGCTTCACACTCTAAAGAGAAGACGAGCCAGACAGGCTGTCAGATGCCACAGTGGGGAAACTTCTGCCCTAAGGTCATCGGCTAACGGGCTTCCCCACGTGTTGTTTTAGCCACTCTGTTTCTGCTCTCCTGCTGCTCAGCTCCTGTGCCACCATGCAAATGAGGCTTACCCAGTATCCTCCAACGGAAGTCAGTTTCAGTTACACTGTTTGTCCCTCATCACTTCCTGCCTTGTGTCATGACCAACTGTGTACACGTCTGTCTCTCCTACTAGTTTGTGCATTCCTGGAGGGAAGGGTCTAAGACTCATATTTTTTTTTTTTTGTATTTCCCATATTAGGTGCTCAATAAGAAGAAGAAAATAGCATTTATTGAGCACTTATTATATGCCAGGCACATTAGTTATGTCATATCATTTAATGCTTACAAGTCTGTAGTGTGATGGCAAAGAACACGGGCTTTGGAGCCAGACCACCTGTGTCCAAAGCCTCCCTCCTCTACTGTCAGCCGCATGACCTTGAAACAGATGGGATTCCGACATGGGTCTTCTGACTTACAGCATCAACTCTATCCTGCCTCCATAGATATCACTTCATTGAATTAGACCCATTCGCTGGTAACCAAATGCATTATTTCTCCTTATCACTAAACAATCCCAAGGCTACCCCCGTTAACTTGTGACTTAACATGTGTAGGTTTTTAGACATCTAATGGCTAGTGATTTAGCTCATCATACCAATACTATTCATTCTTTACATCTCTTAGTGTGTTGCCATTTTCACAGTCCCTTCACCTAAATCATCTCTGCTGATTTTCACACCATCCTTATCGTGGGCAAGGCAGTGACATTTTCCCCGTTTTACTGATGAGTACACTGAAGCTAGAGAAGCTGAATGTCCAGACTGTTGTCTCACAGCCAGAGAGTGGCAGAGCTTCAACTCGGGCTAAGATCTTCTAAATCCATCCACAGGGTCTGCTTCTACTTTGCCCAGTCCCTCAGCATCACTCACCTGTGTAAACAAGTACTCACTTGAAGGCGCCGAGAACCAGGTGCTGTGCTAGAGCCTTCAGTGGTTCACGTTGTCTGGTAACCATAGCAATCGTCGCTCTCCTCGTGGCAAATGAGATGACCCATCACACACTGGCTTTCAAGATTTGAGTTACAAGAGATGAGGCATTTTCCGCAGAGGGCCGTTAAGTTTGGAATTGCCTTCCCCTGGTCATAGCCCTGGAGTATAGGTCTTCTGGGTCTTTGCCAGCCACAACAAGTTGAGTTAGCCAGCTGTGATTGGTAAGAAATCTTAATGGGCAGGAGGAAAGTGCTAAATTGACTTTCAGTTGTGAGCAATTTGTAATTGTATGTTTTTTGCTGTTTGTATCCCCTAGGATAACTAACCAACCGTACATAGTTCTCATTCTTTAAAAATAAAATTTTAGTCAGCAGTTCACATGAATTTGTTTCTGCGTTCTTACATCATGTCGCAAATGATGTGATGGAGAAACCTGTAGGGAAGTTTTTGTTTCTTTTGCATAAACTATTTTGCAGTAATTGACCAGCCATAGAGAAAAGATTATCTCCCGTGCACTCTCAGCGAGTTCTCTGCTCACCAGAGACCAATAAGCCGTGTCCCTAGAACTATTATCACTTTGTTGAAGAAGCTGCTATGTGAACAAAAACCAGCCTTCATTAATTTCCCTTTTTGTATTTAAAAAACCTTGTCAGTATTTTCCCTTTGGGAAGGTATAATTTGTCAGTAGTGCATATTATTTTGCTTCTAAAGAGGAAAGATGTAGGAAAGAGGAAAGATGTAGGGCAGTAGATCCTTATTAATATCTCTTATTTATCTTCATGCCAGATCTTAATGTTTCTGCTCAATGAAGTAAAATTCTCCACATTTTTAATTACATTACAGTATATATGTCTTAACTCTCATTTCATAGAAATATAAAATTTTAGAAATGTAAAACTCTTAAGACAATTTTAATTCCATACCCGTCCCACCAACACAAACACACCATTGACTGATGGGGGAACCGGTGCACTTGGTTGGCTGGAGACCACATAGCAGTCAGTCAGTGACAGAATCAGGATTTATATTCTCAATCTGGTGCTCTTTTCATTGTACTCTGCAGTGTGTGTACCTGTTTGAGCTCCCCAACTACGTTGTAAGCTTCTGAAAGCAGGGATGATCCTTACATGTCCCAATTGGAACTGCTTGGTGAATACTCGTTAGCTGATGTATCATATTTCATTTCAATGTTACCAGGGCCCCAAATGTTACACCTTTTCATTATCTGTTCTTTGTCATTCAACCTCTTCTGTAGATAGAAAAAGTTGCGGAATGGTCGAGTGATATATGATAGAAAGGAATTTGATGAAGCTTGACCATGGTTGCCTCGAAACATCTCTCTATTTTTTTTATTGAGGTGTCATTGACATACAACATTATGTTAGTTGCAAGTATACAACATAATGCTTTGATATCTCTATAAATTGCAAAATGATCACCAGAATAAGTCCATCCCCATACATAGTTACAACATTTTTTCTTGTGATGAGGACTTATAAATATCTATATTGGAGTCGAAAATTATATTAAGGAAGAGTCACAGGGATTTAAAGTTGTTTACTAATGGTTTAAGTTATCTCACACATAGTAACCAGACTCCTATTACACGTTGCTCTTTTATCTTAAAAAATGTGCATATTTTTTCCAGCAATGTAAAAGGACCTTAGAGTTCATCTTCAAAATGAGATTTTGTCATTGTGTCAGTTTATACATTTCAGATTTTTGTGCCATGGGAGAAGTTGGTCCAAGAATTGTTTGCCCCGTTATTTGTTTGTATGCCCAGTACTATCCTAAATACTCACTATAAACTGTATTCTAGTTTGTTTCAGTGTTGGAAGGGGTGTTGTCTAAGCTGTCAAGATATGACGAAGGCACTTTCTTTTCATCCATTCTGTCATTCACTGTGAGTATTTTGAATGAGTTCTCCTCTGCTGTCTTTTGACTCCTGTCACAGTACTTATCAAACAGTTAAGAAAATAATTCTCATAATTATCTCTTTTCCACTTAAGGTGAAAGCAGCCGCAAAATATGTTGATGTTCCAGTAAGTATATTTTTATCTGCTTTTTAAAATTATAAATGTCTTTAAAAAAAATAATTATGATTCACCACGGGTTTATTTCAAATCTTTAATCCAGTATCATTCCCTCAGGGAGCAGTTTATTTTTCTTAAGCAAGCACTACCCTCATAATAAGGCCTGGCAAGGTTATTTCAGTGTACCTTTTCCATTGTAACTTGGGGAGGTCAATTCATCATGAGAACATATCAGCTCAGTGGCAGCTCTAGGATGGGGGAGAAAATGACTCATATTACTTATAGGAAAAGGTTCACTCTCCTTTCCTTTCCGTGAAAGCTCTAACAGGTTTCTTATAGGAGTTAAAGTAACAATCAAGATGAACCAGTTGAATCAAAGAACTAGTTTTCTGAATACAAAAGTGTTATAAATAAATCAATATTCACTTAGTTCAACATTTGGTTTTTCACAGAATTCTTGGGAAATAATGCGTGACCTGTAAATTTGTTCAACAATTAAGATACCATGAGAGGAAAGTATGAAACCTACTTAGCTACAATGAAAAAAATTCATGTGATAAATATAATCAACAAGTTAGTACAGCATTTGTAAGTTGATAGTCATTAACAAATTAGCTTTTGCCTTAAATTCTGTTATCACATATATATGATCAAGGCCTAAGATGTTCTGTTTAATCATGTGTTTTGGCACGTGTATCAATTTTCAAAGAATTAGAGCACAATGGGAAAAAACTTAAAATTTAAAACTAAATGGAATATGTCATCTCATCATTGATTAAGGCTGTACTTGAATAGCATCACCATCTCTAGATCATCATTATGAATGTTAGTGGTTTGAGAGCTGGCAAGCTTTGTATATCAGTTGTAGGTGGCTCTTATTTTTGAAATGCATAACTGCATTTTATACTATGGACTAGACAGTCTCCAGATTTATTGCTGCTATAGTTATTATAAATGAACATTTTAAATGAAAAGGCCGTGGACTTTCCTGCCTTTGCCTGGGGTTTCTTCAGAGTAGTTTTTTGTTTGTTTGTTTGTTTTTAGTTTTACAGATGATTCCAAAAGAAGTCTTGGCATACTCCTTGTCTTGTACCTAGAATCAGAAAGTCAGTACTGGGCAATAAGCAGAAATATTCACATGTGTATGGTCCTGCAAAGGAACAGCATGAAAGAGAGAAAGGGAAAATTAAGGGGGAATAGTTTATACTTGCTGTATAAAAAAGGAAAAGACAAGGACTCATGGGAACACATGAACTTTATTGGAATTCCTAACAAATACTTTATAATATAGATTTTTGTTTTTAATTTTGAATTACAAATTTTTGTTTTTAATTTTGAATAGGATACCATAATTATTTCTGTTCTTAGAGCTTTTGAAATTCTTAATTTGACTGTGTACTAGATCTGTTAGAGCCCATAGAGCTTCAGCATTGAAAGACACAGAAGGTGGTTCATTCACTCTCCTTCTCAATGCAGAAGCCCCCTCTCCTGATACCCCTCACAAAGATTCAGTCAAGCTCTTTTAATTTTTTCAGTGATTGCAGGCTCACCATAAGACAGCCTCCTCTTATGTATAATGAGTTGAAATTCTGTACCTCTGTGAATTCTGTCTTGGTTCTAATCCCTTTTCTGCATGATAGCCCTTCAAATATTTGTTGATAATTATCATACGTCCTCTTCCCAAGAGATATGGTGGCTATTCAAAGGGATATATTGTCTGAGGAATTCTTATTTTCTATATTAAACATCCTTAACTTCTTCACTGAATTCACTAATTAAATACTTATTTAACACATACTAAGTGCTAGACTCTGGGCATGTATGATGAAAAAATATATATGTCCTGCCCACAGGCTGTTCAGTGTCTAGGAATAAAAGAGATAGAGAAATATATCATGAAAACAGCTGTAACAGTTGTACCCAGACTCTTTATCATACCAATCACTCTCTAGATGAATTCCAGCTTACCAATTTCATTATTAAATCAAGTTGCCACCAGAGCAAAGCATATTAAACCATAGATATGGTCTGGCCATGGCAGATTGCTATAGGAAGAGTTTCTCCCTTAGATCCAGACATTACACCTCTATTATTGATGTCTGTAAACATTAACTTGAAAAGCTATGAGGTGCTGTTGGCTCTGACTGGTTTTTTTTGTCTGTTTGTTTTTTTATGCTATAACTCCAGCAAGTTACCTCTTTGAAGCAGTCTTTTAAGGAGAACCTTATGAGAAAAAAAACAACACTGGCTCACCTTTCACAGAAATTAACTCAAAACTGATCAAAAACCTACCTGTAAAATGCAAACTACAATATAAAACTTCTAGAAGAAAACATAGAGAAAATATTTATGGCCTTAAGTTTGGTGATAAATTTTTAGATACAACACCAAAAACATCCATGAAAGAAAAGCACTGTAAGTTGGACTTAATAATTGACTGCTCTGCACTGTTAAGGGAATGAAAAGACAAGCCACAGACATATATTTGATCAAGGACTTGTATCTAAAATGTACGAAGAACTCTTAATACTCAACAATAAGAAAACAAACAGCCCAATTAAAAAATGGGCCAAAGATCAGAACAAACACTGCAGTGAAGACATACAGGTATCACATAGGCAAATGAAAAGATGCTCAACATCATTTGTCATTAGAGAAATGAAAATTAAAACAATAAGATACTAGTACACACCTATTAGCATGGCTAAAATTTAAAAACTGACAGTAGCAAAATGTTGACAAGGATGCAGAGCAATAGGGACTCTCATTCATTGCTGGTGGAAATACAAAATGGTACAGCCATTTTGGAAGACCATTTCGCAGTTTCTTACAAAGCTAAATATAGTCTTTAGCAACCCACCAATTGCACTCCTAGGTATTTATCCAACTGATTTGAAAACATATGTCCACAACCAAAACCTGCACACAAGTGTTCATAGCAACTTTATTCATATTCAAGAACTGGAAGCAACCAAAATGTCTTTCAGTCAGTGAATGCATAAACAAGCTGTGGTATATCCATACAATTGGAGTACTAGTCAGCAAAAGAAAAAAAGAAGAAGAAGAAAAATTAGCTATCAGGCGACACGAAGACATAGATGAATCTTAAAGGCATATTGCTAAGTGAAAGAAGCCAGTCTGAGAAGGCTACATACTGTATGATATCATTTATATCACATTCTAAAAGGGAAAACAACACATAAACTATAAATAAACTGTATAAAGATTACAAACAGATGAATGGTTACCATAAGTTCAAGGTCAGGGAGACTTGAATAGGTGAAGCCAAGGGAACTTTTTGGAGCAGTAAGACTATTCCATGTAATACTGTAATGATAGATATAAAACACTATGCTTTTTCAAGTCCTAACTTTATAGCACAAAAATTGAACCTGAATATATGAAAAAAAAATTTAAATCAATTAGGATATCGTGGGATCCTAGGATGGAGACTGTGATAAAATAATCTAAACTCTACTGCAAATGTATGGAATAACCTCACTAAAAAAAGATGAAGGAAAAAAGTGCTGATCTGAGTCACTTTTGAAATGAGTGGCATCTGTAAAAATAAAGGAAAAGGAACTGTACATAAGCATTGTACTCTTGTTGTACAATTCAGAAACCACTCTACATGTATAATGGAATTGAACAATTAAGTAAAGGATGGTGGTTGGTGGGAGCCAAGTTTCTCATGGAGTGAGATGTTAAAGACAAACAAGAGGAAGAGGCTAGAATTATCCCTGTGGTAATGGATTGGAGTTGGAGCCATCAATGTGAACTTGTCTCTAGCTTAATATAGATAGAGCTGGTTGCATATAGAAATAGTTTTAGGTATATGTATATGCGTGGGTTAGTATATACACATATATTTCCTTGGTTTGTTAGCTGAGAGAGCCTAGAAGCAGTGATATCCCAGTAGCTACATGCACACCTAGTGCCCAGATTGTGGTCTGTCATCTCCAGTAAAATGAACCAAGATTCCTTGAAGAAATGGCTGACACTAGGACTGGGGCAGGAAACACAAGATGAGCCTGGAGCATCTTATATATGTGTGAGAGAAAGTAAGGAAGTGTTTAGAAAGAAAAACCCACAATGATAGCAGATATGTTAAAGGGACCCAGGAGACCCCTGAGAGAGCTCCCAATGGCCTGAGCTAGAGTAAGTTGAACAACTTACTACCAAATAAATTAGGTAGTATTAGCTTATAACACAAAGTATAAAATATATATCTGTTAGTCCATACTGACATAGGTAAATGATTGACTGAATAAATAAATGGGGGAAGGACTTCCCTGGTGGTCCAGTGGTTAAGACTCGGTGCTTCCAATGCAGGTGGCAGTTTCGATCCCTAGTCAGGGAACTAAGATCCTACATGCGGCACTGCCAGAAAAAAAAGAAATGGAAAAGATAGATCTCCCAAGCAGAAGAATTCCAAATAAGTAATGTAGATACTTTACTTCCAAGGAGACAGTGTAACTCCCTACTCCTTAAGGCTGTGCATAGCGACTACCTTCCAAAGAGCACAGTATGAAAAGGAGGGTGAGGAGAATGGATTTATCGGGGAGAAACCTGACAATATTACCTCAGCGAGTTTATTGAGGTCAACATCAACAGTGATAAATTATATAGATAATATTTACTCTTGATAAATATTCTGTGGTCTCCTTCCAGAAGCCTATAACTCCAGTCTAATCAGGGGAAAAAACAACAGACACATCCCAGTAAAGGGACAGTCTACAGAATATCTGACCGGTACTCAAATTGTCAAGATCATCAAAAAGAAGGAAAGTCTTAGAAATTGACAGGAGGAGGTTAAGGAGACATAATGACTAATTAAATGTAATGAGGTCTTCTGGACAGGATCATGGAACATAAGAAGGACATTAGGTAAAAACTAAAGAAATATGAATAAAGTATAGACTTTAGTTCATAATGTATCATTATTTGTTCATTAATTGTAACAAATATACCATAGTAATATAAGATATTAATAATAGGGGAAATTTGGTAGGGAGTAAATGGGAATTCTCCATACAATCTTCACAATTTTTCTGTAAATCTTAAATTATTCTAAAATTAAAAAAAAATTAAAAGGCAGTGGACTAGGATTTAATACCTGAGGTTTAATTCCTCTTATGCTGCTCTTTGCCCTTGGATTAACTGTGTGACCCTGAGCATTACTTCACTGCAGTGGCCTCAGTTTAGTTATCTATAAAATGGATGAATAAGTTATATAAACTGCATTAGTCCCTCTAACTGTGATATTCCATCATTCTGTGAATTCTAGATCTCTGTCCTATTACATCCAAGAAACAACAGAACCCATAAATGTCACTTAGAAGATGATAGTAAGGTAAAGAGCTAGAAAAAAATTCTTTAGAGAAACAAACAATATCATATAGCAAATAATCTCATTTTTGAAATTTTGAAAAAGCAAAAAATAAAAAATACATTTTATGAAATGAAGTGTTAGAAATATAAAATTATCTATGATATCAAGTGGCATTCCTAACACAAAAGAGAAGGAGGAATTCATGATCCTAGTACATACTTGATTGTCAGATATTCCATATAATTATAGCACAGCTGAAGATGTATAAGAGTCAATGACAAATGGGAGAAAATATTTGCAAATGAAGCAACCGACAAAGGATTAATCTCCAAAATATACAAGCAGCTCATGCAGATCAATATCAAAAAAACAAACAACCCAATCCAAAAATGGGCAGAAGACCTAAACAGACATTTCTCCAAAGAAGATATACAGATTGCCAACAAACACACGAAAGGATGCTCAACATCACTAATCATTAGAGAAATGCAAATCAAAACCACAATGAGGTATCACCTCACACCGGTCAGAATGGCCATCATCAAAAAATCTACAAACAATAAATGCTGGAGAGGGTGTGGAGAAAAGGGAACCCTCTTGCACTGTTGGTGGGAATGTAAATTGATACAGCCACTATGCAGAACAGTACAGAGGTTCCTTAAAAAGCTAAAAATAGAGCTACCATACGACCCAGCAATCCTACTACTGGGCATATACCCTGAGAAAACCATAATTCAAGAAGAGTCATGTACCACAATGTTCATTGCAGCACTATTTACAATAGCCAGGACATGGAAGCAACCTAAGTGTCCATCAACAGATGAATGGATAAAGAAGATGTGGCACATATATACAATGAAATATGACTCAGCCATAAAAAGAAATGAAATTGAGTTATTTGTAGTGAGGTGGATGGACCTAGAGTCCGTCATACAGAGTGAAGTAAGTCAGAAAGAGAAAAGCAAATACCGTATGCTAACACATATGTATGGAGTCTAAAAAACAAAAAAAATGGTTCTGAAGAAGCTAGGGACAGGACAGGAATAAAGACGCAGACATAGAGAATGGATTTGAGGACACGGGGAGGGGGAAGGGTAAGCTGGGACGAAGTGAGAGAGTGGCATGGACGTATATACACTACCAAATGTAAAATAGATAACTAGTGGGAAGCAGCTGCATAGCACAGGGAGATCAGCTCGGTGCTTTGTGTCCACCTAGAGGGGTGGGATAGGGAGGGTGGGAGGGAGACGCAAGAGGGAAGAGATATGGGGATATATGTATATGTATAACTGATTCACTTTGTTATACAGCAGAAACTAACACACCATTGTAAAGCAATTATGCTCCAATAAAGATGTTTAAAAAAAGAGTCAATAACAGAAAATGATTCAAATCAAGTCATTTAAATATAACATATTATGAACATAGTCTTATGTATCTTTGTAATCTGTACTTTTTTGATACTTCTTTATGAAAGAAAAAATATCATACATAAGAGAAAAATCATCAGTATATTCCTGAACAGAAGTGAATTTCATTTGCTTCTTAGCAAAGAAGCTAGTAGCCGCCCTCTCCCCATCCCTGTGATATCTTTCTAATCAAGGTGATAAACTGTGACCTTCGGATGGTTTGGTAGATTTTTTTCTTGGTTAAACAACCCTATTCTGCAGAGGAGTTGCTGTTGTAGTTGCACAGTTCAAGGCTCCATCATAGAACCTTGGAATGTTCATGGCGGCAAAACCCTTAGACATACAAGAAAAGCAAGACCTCGAGGGGGTGAATCTGTTCCCCCTGCTCAACAGTAACTTAGGTGAAGGGAACTCAGACCTGAGAGAGGGGAAGGGAGAAGGGCTATAGTAGATGTAGGACCAGCATGAAAACATTCACTTTAGCTTTACAGACGTGAGCACTAGGCCCAAACCAAAAATTCAGTAGATTTAAAGTAGAATATTAAAACTAACCACCCCCCAAAAATATTGCCTCCGTATAAGGTACAGAGGATGTAGATGTAGCAATGTATGTTAAAAAGTTGTATGAAAAATTAAGTGAGACCATAATGTAAAGTAGCTGCTTAAAAAAACAAACAAAAAAAAACAAACACGAGGTAGCACAACAGAGAAGTTACAAACCCAAACTCAGGAGCCAGACTGCTTGGGTTTGAACCCTTGCTCCATCACTTTTACTCAGTATCTGTATGACCTTGGGCATCAGTTTCTTTTTCTTTTTTCTTTTTTTTTTTTATAGCTTTATTGAGGTAAAATTGATATATTTAAAACTGCACATATTTAATGTCCATAATTAGATGAGTTTGGACATAGGCGTATACCCGTGTGGACATCAATTACTTTATCAAATGGAAATAGAATTATACCACTTCTAGGCTTGTTGTAAATATGTTAAGCACTTTTCAGGATTCCTGGAATGAAATTAGTGATCAATAAATGTTAGTTGTCATCATACATTATTACTGATTATAATAAATCTAGTGTCCAGATTCTAAAAAATAATCATTCTGCTCTATACTACCTTGTTCACATCTGTGTTATTGTGGGAAAATCCATCTATAGTCTTTTAAAAACGACATATACTTTTTACTTTACCTCCTTTTGAAGAGAGCAGCCAGCATAGTTAAGGGGATCTGGAAATAATGGCTTATAAAGAAAAAAAGGGAAATTGGAATATTATCCTTGAGAGAGGAAAACCCTAAGAGACAAGAGAGTCCTGTTTAATACATGGAGTTCCCACTTAAAGAAGCCTCAGTCTGTATCAATCAGGAGGATAGAACTAGGATCAGTGACTAAAAACTAGTGGGAGACAACTGAAATCAGGGTATTAAGAAAAAACAAAAGAAATTAAAATTCTTTACAAGGGTGATATGCCCTAGTAGTAGTTACTCCACTGTTTGCCAGAGGTGGTACTGGAGATTCTGCATTACGTAGGAAATAAGACCACATGACATTTACCATTTAAAAGGACATTGAAAAGCACTTTCCAACCCTGATTCTGAAATTTTGTTCTATAGCTCGTATAAGTTACAGGGCATTTTGCTGTGGGTGTGTATGTGTACAATGCCTATTGAAAGTTGTCCTGTTAACATTATTACACACATTGCATGTGATCTCTGTGCTAGACAGTGAGGGGACACAGCTAAAGAGACCTGGAGGACACAATAAGGGCTACTGTGACCAAGAACATGGAAACTCCCCACTGATTGGCTGCTTAGTGCTGGTGTCTGATCCTGGTTGTCTGCCCTGAGAAGATGGAGAGGGCTTATCTTTCTCTTGCCTTCATTACTAATTCTCTCAAATGTTCTCTCTTTGTTATGACACTTGCACAGATTTCTAACCTTCCAGCTCCCCACAATGTGGCTTGAATTTAGCTCTATACTGTGCAGGCTTGGTGTACAGTCCAGGATCTCAGTTCAAGTTCCACCTTTGCCCCCTACTGGCAATCTGACCCATGGGCTTCCCTTTTCCCACCTATGCAATGAGGATAATGGTGTAATCACTGTGCTGTCTCCTTCACTAGGTTCTTATGAGGATTCCATGAGCATATTAACATGAAAGTGCTTTGTAAATGTAAAGCACTATTCATATGAATGGGATTGTTATTGCGTCTCCCTGGAATTGCTCCCTGCCCCCATCATTGCTCTGCAGTTTCCACCCCCTTCTTCAGAACGTGACCATTTTCCAAAAGAAAAACCATTTGTTTTCCACAGTGTAAAAAATATTAGATTGCTTTTCATTTATTTTCCTTTTATTTTAGAATATCAAGCACCTTGCGTATGTCAATGGTGACTTTTAAAAGTACAGCCAGTCAGTTCAGTAACAGTGGTGTTTTCCCTCCTTCCTTTGTTTTGATATTGTTTATTACTTAGATGAGGCCACCTGAATACTCAGTGCTTTACGTCAGAATGAGAGCCAGGCAGAACATGGGGAACGGAGTGCCTGCCCACTGGGACATACTCACACCAGGACCAGATTGAGAGTCTCACCATTACAGGAGCAGGGGAGGTTGCCTTTTGTGCTTCCTAGAAGAGTACTTTGCTTCTCTCATCTTTATTTCTTTGGGTTTTTGTCTGTCTGGGTCTTCTCATAGAAGGTAAATCCATGAACTGCCTCTGGACCCTGACCTTCTAACATCCTCAGGTCTCCTTTAAGCCAAAATCTGAAAGGTTCCAAATTGGGACTGAGTAACTCAATCCCAGTCAATCTAAATTTTAAAAGCTAAATGAAATCATACCCACAGCATTTTAATTTCACTTCTTCAAGTCCTCAGTGTAGTTTCTATAGTTAACATTGTAGCAACTGTAGATAGATGAGGGAAAGGTTACTGAACAGTATTGTAAACTGGGAGATTTAATACCTTCATCATTATCATCATAATTATTAGTCCTGAAAATAACAGTATAAAGCTAGTGTGTGACATACATGTTAGCACTTTCCTTGTCTGATGCTCCTGTATCAGCAGCTATTCCTCAAAACTCTGAGACGTTAGTGATTTTTATAGATCAGAAATAGCAAGAGAGATACTATATGCTTATGGTCTCAAATGGGAAAGCCATAGTAAGATGAAAATCAAGCCCATAAATCTAAGTTGAAAATCAACCTGCCTCTTTTCCTTGACTATTTCAGGCTATTATCTTAAACTATTATTCAGTGTCCCTTTTAATATTTAAAATAGCCTCCTCTTTGGAAGGTTTTCCCCAGTGATACAACAAAAATGTTTGAACATACTGATGCTTAAATCGATGAACACATTATGTCACTATTTAGAAGGAATAGTGTGAAGCATTTGTGTGAATTTTAAGAATGAAAACAAAATGACTACATAAATTATAGGAGCATTAATTATAGCAGATTCTGATATAAGATATTCTGATAGCACTGTGGTAGGAATATGTTTTTTACTGACTGTGCTTACAGGGAGCAGACAGAAGTATCCAGGGTAAGAACTCTGGAGTCATAGAACCTTCTCCCTTAGAATGTGGGACTGAGTGAAATTACATACTTAAAACACATATGTTACATGCTCCAAGTCTGAAAGATATTTTTCAAATGGATGTGGATGCCATTATCTTTCATTCAGAATTTTCTGCATCCTAATTTGGAGTCAAAATGCATAACAGTGTAAATTAATGGAATTTTGAATAGTGCTACATTTAACAAAGGGAAAGGTGACTGTGGCCACTGCCTTGCAATAATAGTTGGGAGTTTTTCTAAAGAACAATGAGAATTTTTTTTGTTCATTGTTTTAAAACAGTGACAAACCATTGTTAGATAAACCATTATTAGAAAATCTTGAAATTTTTATATTCTTGTGACTTTTTCATTGTTTAAATTTCTTCCCCCCTTTCCCCTTTTTTATGAATTAGTCCTCTTCCTGGGCTTATATAATATTTAAGTTAGAATAAATCTAATTTGAAGTCTTTAGTTCTGTTCATTTCCTTTTGCTTTTCTATGTGGATACAATATAAATATTCTACTTTGTAGGAAGTTTAGTAAATAAATAGGTATATAAGGTATATATTTTTTACAACATAATCATCATAGCTGTACTCAAAACCTTCTTCTATCTTAAATACTTGAGAACTTATGTCTTACTTAAACTGCTCCAAATGCTTTTGAGCTTAATTTTAAGAACATTTTCACTCAAATAAAAAATATAGAAATTGCTGCATAAATGCCAAAGTAATAAGGAATATATTAAACAATAAAAGAAAAAATATGTTGTTGGTAACAGTACCTGGAAAGTTGTGTGTTTGTAGAATTTTGTCCTGTGTTCCCTGATGATCAATCATAGACTCTTCCTGAATCTGAAACGCCAGAGTTGAAATTAATACTGTTCCTATCACAATTTCAGATTGAAGAGACATACTAGTGTTTTAAATCTTACAAGATCCATTTTTTTCAAATGGTAATAATGACCAGGTGCAGGTATTTCATTTACAAAGCATGCAGATTGTCATAAATAATGATATCACAGTTTCACTCCTGATTGTTTCTTCAAAGCAAGCTTTTCTAGGTTATGAGAAGTGCGCTTTCAAATTAAGTCAATTAAACTGTAGCTTCTATTAATCTTTGAGACTGGAATAGTATATTTAAAAATTTGTCTCCTTGTTAAATAGACACCATGACAGTGTTTGCATAGTGTATTGTTAACCTCCCGTGGAAGGTTAAACGGCTTCTTCTGTATCTAAATCTGTAGCTGTGAAAAATGTCTGCAACATTGCACCCACCCACCCATGAATGGGGAAAGTGAAGACTTGCACCTGTGGGATTAGGTGTAGCAGCAGGAAGTAAGAGCATTTGCAGCGTATAATTAACAAGGAATTTTTTTCTTTTCTTTTTTTTTTTTAAACGGCATTTTCATTTCACTGGGTTAACCAGTGATTAGCGCTCGAAAAAAATTTGCTGGAGTCTGCATCCTTACTTAAACTCATTCCCTCGCTGGTGTATTCTATTATGCAGCCAAAGTCAGAGGAACTCACCTTACCATACTCCATTCTCATCCATATTTATTGATTTCTTTATGCTCATGGGGGAATGTTTTTAGATATTTGTATCCTTTTACTATAACTTCGTTAGCCAAATTCTGTTCTTTTCTGAATCGAATTAGAAGTAATCCAGGAAGCCTTATTTTGATATAGAGATTACTACCCTAAGAAACAAGATGGAGAAGTTAGTGATTGGTGAACTGAGGATCTCAAAGTTTTGTGTTTTTTTTTAACATCTTTATTGGAGTATAACTGCTTTACAATGGTGTGTTAGTTTCTGCTTTATAACAAAGTGAATCAGCTATACATATACATATAGCCCCATATCCCCTCCCTCTCGTGTCTCCCTCCCTCCCACCCTATCCCACCCCTCTAGGTGGTCACAAAGCATCGAGCTGATCTCCCTGTGCTATGTGGCTGCTTCCCACTAGCTATCTATTTTACATTTGGTAGTGTATATATGTCCATGCCACTCTCTCACTTCGTCCCAGCTTACCCTTCCCCCCACCCCGTGTCCTCAATCCCATTCTCTACGTCTGCATGATCTCAAAGTTTTAAATGGGAGAATGAAGAACAACATTTACTCTCTCTTAGTGGTATTTAATACATAATGTGCATGCTATGTGGTTTTTAATTGTTATTTTCTCGTTCATTAAGAAAACTATAATTACAAATATAGAAAAGATTTCTAAATGTAGCTCTCCAGAACAAAATATCCTTGATAAAAATTCACCCAGATCTATACAGTTGTTGAAGTTTAACAGGCTGCTTCTCTGATAAGGTTGGAGACACCCACTTGCACCAGAATGTGTAGCAGTATTCTACCTGGTGATGCAGTCACATGCATGCTTTTCATTTATGCACCAGCAAACAAAAACTTAACTGAGTGTGTTCAGTTTTTTGCTTTTTTAACTAAACTTTATTTCCTAATAAGATAACATGTAATAATGGAATGAGACACAGTGACTTCCAAAATATGTAGATTTTACTGCCATAAAACAGTCTTTGCACAAAGGAGCACTGAAGCAGCGATAATGTCTTCTATCCAAACACATTTGTACTGTAAGTAGAAACTGTTTAAAAGGAAAATTACATCTTTTTCAGCAATTTATCAGAGATAATTACCCTTCATACACCAAAGGAAGGATAAAGTGTTTTAAAGAACTATAGTTCTAATTGGTAAATGTCACCAGCTGTTGCAGTTATTCTTACTTGTGTATATTCTTTTAATGATTATAGTCTCATGCCACAAGCTACATGAAAATATATTCACTAGGTGTGAAATTCCCGTATGTCACAGTTTCAAGAATATGTAAACAGCTCAAAGATAAAGGAAGAAATAATGCTAATGAGGAATGTAAGAATTGTAGGTTTTGTTTTCTAAGCAAGTGGATCTTAATTTGCCAAAGGGGAGAAAATGTAATTTCAAAAAGAAAAAAACAAAAAGAAAAAGACAACACTTAATTTGTTGAAATAAACTTTTAATTGAGCTTTACTTCACACCCTCAACCAGGGTTGTGATTTTCTTAGAGAGCCGTAGAACTGTCTCAGCTTAACAGATTTCAGTATTATATCCTTTGGGTCTGCCAAAGGGAATAGCACTGAGTTTTCTTCTACGCTTAAACTGTAAAGTATTTGTTAGTTTTAGATGGCAAAAGATAAATTCTTCCTGGACAGTGTTTCATGATGTCTAATGTTATCTTAAAAGTGATCAAGGAAACGGAAAAAAAATTACCTTTGGGTCTGTGGCAAGTGTTTAAAGCCATCATTCTCCATTTCTCCTGGCTGTAACTCAGTTTCCAGTGAGTCTGATGGGTCAAGTGATTGATTAGTTTAAACTTCTAAGCGTACTCTTCTTTTGAAAGGCAGAAATAAAAATGGGCTGGCGGTGGGGAAAAATGGTGGAGGAGGCAAGCCTCTCATGTGTTGATTCTTAACTCTCAGTTCCTCTGGGCGGTGCCCAGCTGCCTTGGTATTATATATGTCACAGCATTTTGTTTCTAGGCACCTGACTGAAACTCAGATGTGGAGCTGACTTGTTATCATGTATAGGAAGTCCTTCTCCTGTCATTTTCATTCTGCGGCAGTATCCTTTCTGAATGTTCTCACTTTCAGTGTCTTGACAAATTTGAGAGGCATGGAGAGAAATCCTTATCTCATGGGCTAGTTGTCTTCAACTGTTAATAGTAGTTAGTAATCTTGTACAAATTACCCTACCTTTTCACTGGAAAAACTTACGTATAACACCCCTCGCCCCCAAAAAAGAAAATAACCTAGGCTTCTCTTGAGTATCCTTGTAATTATTTAAACTTTCAATCATTGCTTATGAGAATTATGTAGAAAAATAGTGAAGGCATGAATTTGGTAAGCTGTCTCCATTAAGTTTGGAATATATTTCCTACATTGTGTATGGATGCTCTGGAAGGAAAGATCAGTGAAGACATTTATATAAATAGTTGTTTCGGATTATAGCTAGTCACAAATTTTGTTATATCAAGGTTATGTTTGAAAGGATCCTTCAGTCCATGTGGTATAAATTTCCCTTTAGGCTAAATATAAGAGATAAATATATAAGAACTTTCTGTGATTCTCATTGCCCAGAAATGACTTTGTTACCAAAAAATCAAATTAATTTTTATTAATGAGATATGCCCAATGTCTATACTGTGCACTTGTTAAAAAATGGGCAGTTTTATCATTGTATCAATACATAAAATATAATCCCCTCCCGAAAAAAGAAGTGATAAGAACTTTGTCCTTCATTTAAGGAAAAGGCACTACTACTGTCCTAGCATCTCTCAGATGTATATCTTGTCTTTCCTGCAGTAGTAATAGTTAAATGATTCATATCCTCTTTCACCTGGTTTCCTTACATTATTTACTTTTACAAAGAATCCATTGATGGAGTTTATAAGTGCATCCTATAGATACGAAATTATGCATGACTGGCATTGACTTATTCGGGCATCAGTTCTACCATTTCATCGTTATTGTTGTCCTATTCTAATTAAATGAATTACTCAGTACAGACTGTGAATCAACCCCAGGTATAGAGTATACAGATCATCTACTCCAGCTATGTGAAACTAAAAGGAGAACTAAAGATAAATTTAGAAGGAAAACTCTTTAGGAGCCATTCAGGTTTTTGTCCCTCCCTGGTGCTGATTCTGTAGACTCTGTAGCAAGGAGGAATTCTATTAACTGCCTTATCTTGTCTAATATTAGAAGACACCAAATGTTGAGTAACTTTGGAAAGTTATCTAATCCACACCTTTGGCTCTTCATAGGAGACTAGTTCATCAATATTCTCATTGCATTTCTAAAATAATATAAATCCTTGAGGTAGTACTGATAAATATGGATGAGTAGAAGCAATGGATAACCCACAAAATTTTGATTTGCATTTCACTTTGTAATGCATTAAATGTTTTTTGTTCAATATCTTCCTAATAAGAAAATTTATTTTTTATTCCTTGACCACCCATAGTAGTTGAGGAAGGCAAACCAAGGAAAGCTAACATTTTAAAAAATATATATGGGTAAACCAGCCAGAAATGATGAAAAGGAAATTGAACTTGCAATTAGGAAATGATTATTGCATGTGGGAATTTTTTTGAAAAATGTATTCATTTATACTGCTTGGCATATTGACCTAGCAAGGTAGCCATTTAAAAAAAAAAAAAGAGTATCTACTAGCTTACAACCACATATTTCTAATCGTCTTAATAATGATGAGTAACTACGACCTCAAGTTATAGACCTCAATAATAAACTTTTATTTACTTTAATTATGGAATTTGAAGGTGTCCATTGTTGATTTGATCTTAAGCATATTTTTCTACTGTAACTTTTGAAATGACAGAAGGAACGATTCTCTAGGATGGTGATTAAATAACATTTTCACAATCAAGGCCTGATATTGTTTTATTCCCTGTGCTTTTTCCTCACAACAGAAACCAGGAATGGATCTGGCAGACACCTATATTATGTTTGTTCGGCAAAACCAGGATATTCTTCGAGAAAAGGTCAATGAGGAAATGTATATAGAAAAGTTGTTTGATGTAAGTAACTACCCTTGCAAATCATGCTGGCTTTGTAGACGTACTGTGAAGGAAAAAGTTACACTTTGATGGTATGTCTGCAAAGCAGACTCTCTTTTTTTATTTCTTTTTCTTCTACGCAGCTAATATAGTTGATCATTATATTTCTTCGACTGCTGACAGAAGCCTTAACTGGCTTTTTTCTATACTTGAAAACTGTCACTATTAGAGTAAGAGTCTCAAAATCCTTTTAAGGTTAATTTTAGCAAGCAAGATGATATCCGGTTTACCGTTGTGTATAGTTTACGTCACTTGCCTTTGCAGCAGTCCATAAACAGAATCAGACTGTAATGGATTTGGCCCCTACTATAAAAGTTTTTCTTAAGTCAATATAATATTCTTCATTTAAACAAAGAAATAAGCTGCAATAAAGGCAGATATCTGCCACTGTACTGTTAGTGTGCATTTTCATCTTGCTTTCCAGTACTGATGTTTGCTAACAGATAGAATACTGCTGTGGTCTCATGAAGGTCTTCACTGAGGCATGGCAGCTCCTAGAACAGGGAGGTTGTGGTTTTAGATGCCCTGATCCGCAAGTTTCATTCACCGAGTACCTGTAAAAGAGACTAAGAGAGCAGTCCATTTCAACAACAATGTTGTCACTCATTTGTAATTATTCAGCAGTCAGTTCAAAGGAAATGGTACTTTGATTGTGACATAACTTTGCATAATTCACTACCAGTGCTGATTCTGAAATGTAATATTTGCTTTGAACTGTATTTATTTATGTACATCTTCTCTGCATTTTAGAAATACTTTTCTGGCAGTTTCATTTAATTATGCAAGTTACTGCAAATATTTTCATAACAGCAATTCACGGGCTTCATGGTGACACTTCAGCTGTGGCAGTTACAGAAGGTCCTGCTACGTCATCATCTCCACCATGGTCTGTCATGTCAGTGTTTGCTGTTTGTCAGATTGGGTGGTCAAAATGAGCCTTATCTTTCATATTTTATGTTTCTAGCCTCTACCCAGGCTGTTTTACAATAAAAGTATCATCTGTTTTAATAAGCTAAGTGTTAATATGTGTGAAAAGAATGATTTCCTAAAAGCTTTGATGCCCTGCAGGGGTAGAAAAATTATCATCCATCCAGCTGGCTCCTTTACAAAATACTGAAACCATATTAGCAACTTCTGCTTCCACTTGGTATTGCTCTGAATTTACAAGCATATGTTTCACTTCCAAATTCTCTTTTACTTTTTTTGCTTATGTGGTAATTTTCAAAAATGTTGAACAGAAAAGAAAAGTTGAGTTGATGTTATTCCCATTATGTTTCTTCTTGGTATAGCTAAAGCACATCTTCTGTGGTGAAAAAATGGTAGAGTCATTCTGGAAATAGGCCACCGTGTGTGTGTGTGTGTGTGTGTGTGTGTGTGTGTGTGTGTGTGTGTGTGTTTCTTAACATCTTCAATTTTTTGTCTGGGCGACCTATTTACTACAAAGCTTGCCATCCGATTGTAACAGAGGTAGAATTTCTTTTCTTTTCTTTTTTTATAAATTTATTTACTTATTTATTTATTTTTGTCTGCGTTGGGTCTTCGTTGCTGCGCGCGGGCTTTCTCTAGTTGCGGTGACCTGGGGCTACTCTTCATTGCAGTGTGCAGGCTTCTCATTGCGGTGGCCTTTGTTGCGGAGCATGAGCTCTAGGCGCGCGGGCTTCAGTAGTTGTTGCACGTGAGCTCAGTAGTTGTGGCTTGCGGGCTCTAGAGCGCAGGCTCAGTAGTTGTGGTGCACGGGCTTAGTTGCTCCGCGGCATGTGGGATCTTCCTGGACCAGGGCTTGAACCCGTGTCCCCTGCATTGGCAGGCGGATTCTTAACCACTGCACCACCAGGGAAGTCCCAGAATTTCTTTCTTCATAAAGATATTTCCTACTTAAACTCCCCTTCATTCACCAAACTTCTTTCGAAGACTTTTTGTATGGCAGCAATAACAAACGGAGCTAACTAAAGTGGATGCCAGGAGGCCAACATTAAAATGATGTGGTAGTTTGATTGTCCTGGTGATAGGTATATACTTTCAACGCCTAAGCATCAGACATGGCTGTGAGTTTGCTTCTAAAAGGAACCCTTGACAAGCAACCATTCTGTTTTGGCTGTGAAGGTTTTGTCATTCTGTGTATCCCCAGTAGAACATTGGACTTGTTATTTGTGAAATAGTTATAATGTCCTTAAACATTCTAATAGTTTTAAGTTGCACATTTTTATTAGTGTAATTAAAAATAAAAAGTAAACTGTAATTCTATTGATATGTCACCAAGAATAACATATGAAGGGGTACCGAGAGCCCCTAATTAGCCAAGACTGAATTTGCCTCAATTACAGTTAATAAATGAGAGGTTATCAAGTATGTGTTGAAAGGTAAAGTAGAATGTGTATCTTAAGCAACAGATCATTACTGAGAGACATTATATAATTATTGGAAATCCACTTGGCTGGAGCTTAAAATAATATTGTTAGGTGTCAGAAACGGTTGAAAGTGATGACCCTATAAATCCTGTTAGCAGCCTTCGTCTATTACAGATAAAAGACTGAACAGTTTTATTCAGGCATCATGACAAACTTTTGCTCTTCCAATTCGCTTCCTCAGTAAGTAAGGAAATGGAGCCTCCCACCTTCAGATGCAGAAGAAAATGTGTACACACACACTCACACGCCTGCGTGCAGACGCGTGCACACTCACTGCAGTGAGTCAATACTTAGTGGTTTTAACCCGCCCAGACGAGAGTACAGGGCCTGCAGTTTCTGGTCATGAATTATGAGAGCTTAACTCCTTACAAAAGATATGCTTTTTATCCAGATGAAGTTCGCTTCGTTCTAGAACACATAGCAGTATTTCTATGTGAAACAATTATTCTGCAAAACACCCATCCTGCCACCAACACCAACACTTCAAAAAAGAACGCATGTGTTTTACTAACGAATTTTTTCCCGCATGATGCCTCACGCGTGAAAAAGACTGCTGAAAATTCTGTGAAACTGGCCCTGAGAGTAGTAATTAATTACTTGTGGTGTTCCTGGCCTCAGAAACTTTTTGATCAATTACGCATCTTACTAGTTCCTGATATTTGTGGCTAAATACCTTAGGGTTCTGTTTAAATAATTGTACCAGGGACTAAGGTCAAAAACATGACCATTGCCCTGGATTTGCGTCCATTGTTTTGGGGATGCACCTGCCAAGGAGAATGGTACCTTCTTGTCCATGTGCAGCACCCCACCCAGCCATACACCATGACTCTGCTTCCTGAGCATCCTTCACTGCTATGATTATTGTTCTAGCCCCCATGGAAGTTTTTTTATTTCTTCAGTGTGTTAAAGAGGGGGATGACTAAAATCTGTATTATCTGAAAGACCATAGGTAGGATAATCTTAGACGTTTACATCAAATCTTGAAATATTAAAACTAAAAGTATCATTTGAAGATCAAAACAGTTAATATTAGGATAAATATCAAGACATTCTGCTTTACTCCATAAGTGGTTAAACTTATAAAACACTTTCTGCTTAAGACAGAAATAATTTCAAAAAAGTGTAAGTAAATGATGGCAGATCCCCTGTTTAATGGAAGGTACTAAGTTTGATTAAGGTACATCCCTAATCTTTTCAAAGTGTCAAAATAATTATAATAGCCTTACCTGTCACCGCTACTATTCGCAGGGCACCTCCATGTACCAGGAAATGTGCTAGATACTTGACCTATATCATTTCTAACCTTCTGGGTAGATGCCATCACCCCCATTTCAGCCTTATATTCAGGTTAAGGAATCTCCCACCCAGAGACAATAAAGGACTTGTTAAGTGCTAAATCGGACTTTGAAATTGTGTCTCTCTAGTTTCAAAGTCCACGTTATGTCTACCATACTTCAGACTTACAAAATTTGAAGTGGTAACACAGTGCTTGTAGGAAGAGGGCTAGACCAGGAATCCAGAAACCTCAGTTCCAGCCACAGTTCTGCCATTAACTGGATGAGTGAGCTTCAAGAAGTTGTGTCACCTGTTTGAGACTCAGTATAGGTAGTACATATAAACTGAAGAAGCTAGTCTAGAACTCCAGATGGTTTCTGAAATCCCTTCCAGATTATAAACCAACAAATTAAATTAGTTTTAATTTTAGCAGTGGCGCCAAAAGTTACTGGGTTGGTTGCATGCTGAGTCTTGCACCCCGGAGTAGCAATCAATTCTTAAGTTTTTTTGTGATGGCCAGGTGAAAGCAATAAGCAGTAGCAATTACAGTAGATAAGTAGAAAATAGATTCTATATAAAGACTGTCATTTGACATTCTGTACAGCTACCACCATGGTTCTGAACCCTACATTTAGAAAAATGGTTGGAACTCATATATTCTGTATTCATGTTAAGTCTTTCTGAGTGACCAGAATATCTTAAACAGAGGCTGTCTTTGCCTATCAAGTGGTCATTGGTGGTACACAAGCTGTTTAAAATCTATATGTTAATATAAATAGTCCCTGCGTTGCACAACATATTCTTGTAGCTTATATTGTACAACATGGGGAATATAGCCAATATTTTATAACTATAAATGGAGTATAACCTTTAAATATTGTGAATCACTATATTGTATATCTGTAACTTACATAATATTGTATAGCAGCTATACTTAAATTTAAAAAAAGAAAAAATTATACACACTTATTACCATTATGTTTTGAATTTAGCCAAAGGAAAAAAATATACATGTTAAATCTACTTTTTCAATTAAAAAGAAAAATGTGTCTTATCTGGGTAAGAGAAATCTAAAGGAAGTTCTGTAGCAGAAGAGAATATGGATTCACCAAAAGAAGGTGTTCTGCTTTGCAGGCCATCTCCCTTACCCCAGTGTATAAAACATCATTGTCAGTAGCTGTTTAAAAAATTTTATCAAATCAAAACCATCTACAACTTGTCTGATCCCAATATAAAAGCATGGCAATGATTTTCTAATTCTTAAGTTCCATTTTTAATGCCTACTATGATGTTTCTTCCCACGCTCTCAAGTTTCAGCAAACACAGTGAGAGCCCCAAGTGCCCATGGGTCAGGAGAGAGGCTGGGCAACTTCCCTGAGAGCTTTGGATCTCTGGGTCGGAAAGTGGTGTTGTTTCAGAAATCAAAACTGACACCATGGTAATCGCCACGAGAGCATCCTCTGTGGTCACTTCCTAATGTCCAAGAATATTACAATGCTGAGGCCCGTAGGGGTCGACTGAAGTGCATCCTGCTGTCTAGGAGAGACACTCAACCTACCTACCTCTCTAAACCTTTGTGCATTTATAGGGCATTGCCCGTCTTGTGTCCCTTTGAAACAATTTCGATTTAGCTCTCGTGTTGCTGAAGACACATCAGGGTGCAGTATTTAATTGGTAAATCATGCAGATTAAACATTCTCTTGTGTTATAAACTGATTAAATATCTAATTGTTGAGGAGTTTCATCTCAATGAGATTTTTTTTTAAATCGTGTTATGATGTCTTCTAAAATTAAAAGTAATTCTTTAAATGATAATCAGTGATACTCATCTGAATAGTGTTTTATGAAGGATTAATTTCTTAGGACTTTCCTTGAAAAGAATTCTTTTCAGTAAAGAAACTCTAAATTAAACATTTTAAGTAAAATCGACCTAAACTATGTCAGTGAGTTCAGTAGCCATTTTAAGATATGGTAAGAAAAAAAAAATGCAACTATTGCAAGTGAACATGCTTTTCAAAATAAAACTAATTTTGCACTTCTATGCTCTTGTCTCTGGACTCCCAAATAAGAAAAAGGGGGAAAATGCTCAGAATTTTTGAGTTTACCGTTTCACACCAATGCCCAAATTTTTGATTTGAGAATTTATTCATCCTCAGTAAGATTGACACTACTATTCTTAACTTATTTAAAAATTAAATTTACCATGTTGGTTTCCCAAGAATACATGAAATCAACAGGACATGGGTAAGAATGGCTGCTAGATAGTAGGATATATTTAGAACTGACAATCTACTTTTTCAGTCATATTCCTTGGATGAATTTCTTTGTGTATGTCATCAACCTCATTATTAGAAATGCAGTCTGGAACCCGTTAAGATCCGTTAAGAAGACTTCTTTGCCTTCTTGCATTTCTTATCATTCCATGATATTACAGATATATTCTCTTATATGTGAATGTCGATTTAAAAATAACACTTTTCCTCTTTTCAATGATCTTTCACTTTCAAATGACGAGCAAGTTGTTATATACCTGCTAAATCAGTATAGATTCCCGTTACAGAGCATTTTCTTTTTGGTTTTGTCCCTATGTAAAAAGAAGTCAAATATAAAGCATTAACTTTGGCACATTATGCCCAATCATGATTTCCCTATCAACACTCAAAATTAAATGTTACCATCACTCTCATGTCATTCCATTATTTTCCTTTTCCATCACTAGAAAAGATGGATGATAGAAGCTCAGTGATGTACTCGAGACTATTTGAGATCATTTATTTCTACCCACTGTTAGGTCGTGTACCCTGGGCCACACCGTGCACTAAAGGTAGATAAGAAGTTTAACTATCTGTTGCTTACTTGTGTTATAGGACCAGCATCTCACATCTCCTACATTTGAACAATGTCTTATTTAGCTGCTTTAACACATTGTTTTCCAGGTGGTGTTTTTTATTTTCATTATATATATTCCTGCTTTGTTTTACCCACAGTATTCGGACTCCCATTGAAGTTGTTTGACATCTATTAAGACAGTTGTAGTCAGACTTGTTCTGTATATGGTCATGTCTGCCTTAATAAATGCCATACAGAGTTTGCTCCTTAGCTGTTTTCTTTTTTCCCCCTCAAAGTTTATTTCTCTTCAAAACCTCTGCTCTCAAATTACAGCTGTCTCGTTCATTTTGGTTAATAATCCTTATTTTCATGTTATCATTTGTAGGTGTGAGGATTTATGAAAGGATCTACTTTTGATGTATGGTGTGTGCCAAAATAGCTTTGGCAAGTCCAGACGCGGCTCTGCGGCCAAAGGCCCTCATTTGAATCTAAGCTGTTGGTGAATTAAGACCTAAGAAACTTGAGATATGCGTGCCTAATTGCCTAAAAGAAACTCAACAAGAAAATGTATTGTAGCTTGTTGATCTTATTTCTTTAATAATTCAAAAGGATCTTCCAGAAATATGTGGACTTCTTCCTTAGATTCTTGAAATGTGATCACGGGATGCAATTGTCATTTGGCACTTGCCCAGAAATACACGTCTTTGCGTGAGGCACCTGGACATATGTGGCAGGTCTGGTAGAATCAGCTAATTAACAACACAGGCTTAAACAGGCACCTCATCTGGCAGTGCAGTTAGTTGCCTGATGGTGCTCAGCGGGATCGGGTAGTGCTTTTTATTTTTCTATCCTAATGGTCTGCTGCCCACCTAATTTTGCCGTATTGTCAGTCACTACTTACCGCAGCTTGGGGCCCTCCCAGGAGGCTAAATTATTATCAAAGGATTAGGGAGATGTAGCCTTGCAGCTCTGACATTTCTGATTACTTGTCTACGCCGGAACACTAATTAGCTGTGACTAATTAAGAAAAATGTTCCTGCCATAGAAAACCATTTAAAAGACCTGAGAAGTAGAAAAGCAATTCAAAAGCTGAGCAGTGCTCAGATTTGCTGATGCTCTTTAGATTTCCACCAGAGCCTTAACTCACCTTTAATTGTGCTCAGAATTTAAAAAAAAAACAAAAAAAAAACTCACGTGTGAACTGATCTGAGGTTTTTGTTTGAATAGGAAAAAAAAAAAATTGTGGTTGATCACCTAAAATCTCTTAGCAATGGTAAAACTCTCTCTGATGAATGGAAAATGTCAAAACTTGCATGTTCATCGAGAAATTTTTCTTAACACTGAACGCATAAATATGCATTTGCTTTCATTCACCCAAGCCGGTAACAGTGACTTAATAGTCATGGAAGAAATTAGAATATTCTCCCTCCTGATTTTATCAAAGATAGTTGAAATAATTACAAGCAACATGTTGAGCATTTCAAAAGTTATTTAGTACTGATTTCATGCTGCCTTCACATGTAATAGGGTCTGAAAACTCTGACTTCTCCACACAGAGCCTGGCTTTTCCTCGGTGGTTTGCATGCTTGCACTGCATCTGGCAACCAGTGACTTATTAATGAAAATACCCAGGACTCCCCTGAGACCAGCATCTCTTTCAGTTGACCAGTGTGATGTTTTCATGGAAATGATAGCTACCGTTCTTCTCTTCAAACCTAACTTCATAAGCAAATGACACATGGTTTTAAAGCCATTTTCTGTGGTAGCCTTTTGAACTCCTCCTCCGTCAGACACTCCCTCTGCAAGCTTTCCATGCAGCCCCATCTACATGGTCAGTGCCATTCACAAGTGGGCACAGCAGTCGCAGCCAGATTGCCACTATTGACTACGTCCAACCAAAAAAATAAATAAATAAATAAAAATCCGTGTAAGGAAACGACTATTGTAGTAAACCAGCATCATTGTGGCAAAACCATGTGTTTATTGAATGCATTGAAAGGAAGCTCTATAAAAGAACAATTTTCACAGGTACTTATAAATACCTAAACTCCAGAGAGCCCTCAATTTCTTGATCGCAGCCCAGCCCTAATTAAGAGACCATCTAAATTTTGCTCTCTTAATATGGGCAAAATGTTTTGTTTGAAATGAAGCAAGTTCTAACCCCTATGTCACCAAAATTCTTCATACTGTTTTTAAAACCCATTTCCCTTTTTCCTCTCAGTGGAGAACAAAAAGCAGGTAGCCAGCATCTCTAGGGAATAATCCTTCCTATATATAAAGACTGTTATTAAGGCGCCTGTCATACTTGTCTACTCCAGGATAAATAATCCCTATTTGCTAAACTTCTCTTCATAGGCCCCTTTTCTAGCCCTTTAATCATCTTTGTGGCTGTCCTTTGAAACTTCTCAAAATGTTCTCGGTCATGCTTAGGGTTTAGAGTCAGGAATAGGATGCAGTATTTGAATGTGGCTGAACAAGATTTTTTTCAAGGCATATTCCTATTTATGCATTCTCATGGATAACTTTCCCATACTTTTGCTCTACTGATCCTTATAAATTTGGTCCCATATACTCCCCATATTTCTTGTTGACTTTCCTCTTACTTACTGCCTATATTATACAGATAAAAATATATATGTTTATTGATGTAGGATGGTCATTCATTTGACGTTTTGGATGCATAAGATCTAGAAAACAAATCCAATTCATCCTTCAAATAGGATGTGCAAGGAATGGTGGTGAATGTTGGGATTAAAAGGTTAGGCCTTGGGATTTCCCTGATGGTCCAGTGGTTAAGACTCTGCACTTCCACTGCAGGGGGCACTGGTTCAATCCCTAGTTGGGAAACTAAGATCCCACATGCTGTGCGGCCAAAAAAAGAAAAAAAAAGGTTAGGCATTGGTTTTCTCCCACATAGTTGGGTATCTCTGTCACAATGACTCGGTAGGATTTTAATTAAAATAGGAAATCAAAACCCCTCTTATTATTTATTCATACAACCAGTATTTATTTTCTAGAGGCCACACACTGCTAGAGGCTGAGAATACAATGTTAGATAAGATACACCAAGTTCCTGCCCTAAGGGAGCTTACATTCTTACGGCCAAGTGGGTCTTCTGAAAAAGTTGTTCATTTCTACATTAAAATGTTTCATATTTTCATCTATTGAATAGACATTAATAGATTTTTTCCAAATGCATGTACTATGGAGAATTAAAATTTAGTACCCTTTCAAAATAGATGATAGTGATTATCTAAATATGACGTTCATTTATTTCTCTCTGTTGCAAGTGGATGATTGGAAACTTGCCAGAATTTAGGGCCAATGCAAGGGTTGTACCTAGCTCTAGTGCCTGCAATATCAAATGCCGTGACAGTACAACAAGGGCACGCTCTCCCTCTCTACCCTTCATGGGTTCTTTGCTCAAAAGCCAGGCTTATACCAGCTCCCAGGAGAGCTCTCATGTTGCCTCAGACTCAAGTCAATAGTGCCACACCAATGATGTTTCTCCCTTTCTTTTTTTAACACCTCTCACAAAACCAACAAGCATTGAAAGCACCCAGGACATGTCACTTCTTGGCGTAAATGCACAGGCAACGCTGCCAGCCCTACACCAGAGATGCCCCACAGCCTCAGATACCCCCCAGGAATAGCTACCAACACCCCTGAGCATATGCTGGAGGGGCAGCTCACTGCATGCGTGACAGACTCTTGAGGGCCAATCCAGGAGCTGAGCACATCAACCTCTGAGCACATAATGTTATCGTATCTTTGTGTATAAGAGTATATATGTGGACACTCACATATGTACATAGACATGGGGCTTTGTTAGTTTACAGTACTTTCTCCTTTACTTAATTCATCACTTAAAACGAAGTTAGACTGTCACATTTTCAGTCCTATGTTAAATTTCTTTAGCCAGATGCAGTTGTTTACTTTTTGATGATGTCTACAACTTTAGCATGCATTAAATTATTTTGCTATTAATGAAACATGTAATTCAAGTCAACAGTTCCTCTGGCTCTGATATTCTTTTATCTTTTTCCTGTTGAAAAGCTGCCCTGCCACTATTATATACGTAACAGTTTATATTTCCAAATATTTAAAAGCATTCAGTCCTTCAACAAATATGTAATGCATGTCATGTGCCAGACATTCTGCTAAGGGCTCAAGATATCAATAAAAAGACTTGGTTTCTGCCTTATGGATACTCACAGCCTGGTGAGGCAGACATAGGGCACATTGCGCAGTATTTTTATAGACACCTGTACAGAGTTCTAGGAGCAGGAAATACAGGAGCATCTAAGTCTACCTGGTAAGAGATAGTGTTGGCTTCATAGCAGAAATGATAGTTGAACTGAGTCTTAAAGGTCAACGTGAATCTGGCCAGTGAAACGTACATGGGAATAAAAGTCCAGACAGAGGGATTGGCATGCCCAAAAACCATAGATATAGAGAAACCCAACATCTAGCCGATCAGCAGGTCATTCAGGTCCTGTGGGAGTGCACCATGAGTCAGAGACCGGAAGGTAGCTATTTCTCCCAGTCCTTAACAACACTCTGGAAAAGGGACTTAGGAATAATTGTTCCCTATTTTTTATGAGGAAACTGAAGCAGAAAGACTTGCTAACCATTAATTCTCAGACCTAGGTTTTATCTCAAACTTGTACCATTTAATAGTCTAATTTATTTTTATCCAGATCCTACATTATTGATTTAAATGCAATATCGACCAAACTTTTATATATAGTACTTAAGATGAGTCATTCAACCAGATGAACAGGTCATATGCCCAAATAAATCATTCATAGTCTATGTCTGCACCCCAAACTGGTGCACACACCATTATAACTGGGTTGACCACTGAGTTCAACCAAACCATTGATTAGTCAAAAGATTAGCCAAACCACTATGCGTTCCATCATTTGTCAATAAGTAGGCGAGAGGGGGAACAACTGATGATCTGAAATTTTCACTTTGTAATCACTAATCTTTTTAGCACCAGGGAAAGAACCACAGAATAAATTTACAAAGGCACTTGCCTACTTGATGATAATGAATATGAAGAATAGTATTGATTTTAATGTTCTTTGTCTAGTGTGAGAATAGGTAGGCTAGTTTAATAATACTACTTTCAGGATATTTTGGAAGGAAGGAAATTTGGGGTTAATGAAATAATAGTGAGTGGAAAAGAGCTTTTGCAACCCCCAATTTGTGGAACTTACCCTGTTATGTAACTTATCTTATTTTATACCTGAAGAGGATTGAATGCATCTTGGAAGTGTCTTGGTTATTATATTCATGCATTTTTTAAAAGAAAAGAAATGGGAAAAAAAAAGTACTGAACTTCAAGAGCAGGAAAGATTTTTCAGCATTCAACAAGTATTTATTAGGTACCTACTATATGCCAAACCTCCCATGTTAGTACTTTTTACATTTTCCCTTTCTTAACAGACATCATGGTGCTCATGAACTCTCCTTTGCAGACTTCCTCATACAGATAAGAAATGAAAATCTCCCTGAATGTGAGTTTATTGAATATGGAGGGAAAAAGGCATGAATCAAGTTATTCTTTGTTCTGTATTTTAAAAAAAGAAGATGAGGAAGACTGCACATATAGATCGAGTCCCCTCATGAATGAACTAAGGATCTTCTTTCCACATTGCTTTGTTTTGTTGCAGTGAAAAAAAAATTCTTCCCAGTATTCCTAAGCATTAGGGTATATGGCACTTTAAAACAACTTAAGAAGGAAACACGTGGGAAATGCATAGCACAAGAACCATTTGGTTGGTTACCCTAACAGAGTGTGGTTCTTCCAAAAATTGATTACATTATGAAATTACATTATCAGGTGTACAAATACCTTTGGAAATGCAGATTACAGTAACCTGCAAGAAAATGTGATGGACTTCTTTGAAACAACAAGCATCTCCTGTATTACTTCACAATCCTGTGTTATGATAACTATCAGGAACCACCAGGAATGGTAGAGTTGTTTTCTTAGTTGTTTGCTACAAGCATCAAACTACTCTTAAAAAATCAGAGACTTCATTGATGGAACAGACTGTTTCATAGAAGGAAATGGAATAACCTAGTCGTCATGAGCACGGACTCTGGAGCATAGGTATAAGATGAATCTTAACCTTGCCACTTATATAAACTTAAGTAAATTGCTTAATCTAAACTCAGTTTTCTACCTACGTGAGCTCAGTTTCCATGCAAAATAGGAATAATAACCATTTCATCAAGGTTGTTTTAAGAATCAAATGAAAATTTAACTGATGCACTTGAACTTCCCATGGAGGATTTTTTAAAAACATCAGATGCCTTTATAATCAGAGTATTATTATTATATAATATATAATATAATATATTGTATATAACATTATTTGTTATAAAATCATAAGAATACTTCACAGTTCTTAATAAGTTTCATTTATTCCTCATTATACGTTATTGTTTCATTTTTATAATATGTCTGTACTTCATTTAAAGGCCAAAATGAATCAATTTAAAACAAAATAACAGGTAATAGAAACTTCTGGAATCCTAGACTTGACTATTTGGATGAAAAAAGCTATGTTTAAGTAGCATTAAATAAAAACAATTTGGCTTTTCCCTTCTTTTAGGAGAATCACAAGCTATATTGCTTCTAATCATGCCCCTTCCTTTGACAGTCAAATCTAATCTCATAGTATTTCTGGAGAGCATAAAAATCTTATTTTAAAGCTAGTTCATATAATCTGTCTTTCATATCACAGATGAGAAAACTGAGGCATAGAGAAAACAAGTGACAGGCTCAGTCAAGCAAATAGTCGCATCACAGGGGTCGGCACTGCGGCCCCTGCAGCTTCTGTGTCGATGTTCTTCTCTGGTGTGTTCACGGCCAGCCCTCAGCCTCCATGTCCAGATGCAAGTCTCTGTTTCCCTCTTCCTGCGTGCCTCCGGGGCTAGCTGGTTGATAGATGTAGGTTGGGTTGAACACTTCCTGTATTCTTAAGCTAATAGACTGGTTTCAGTTTTCCTTAAATATAGCCTTTAATCCTATTCCAAGCCAACACAAAATTCACACTTAAAACTTTCAAAATGCTTGTGTTTTGAGCGTCTGTTTTGTGGAACCAAATATAATCATTTCAGTGGGTTAGCTTGAATAGAGGGTGGAAATGTTGGTATTATTATATTAAATGTACCGTTAATATAGATCTGCATTTTAGTGCCTAGAAATGGGAAGTGACCACGAATTTAGTTATATTAAACAGATGGACTATTGACAGAAGGAACACTCCATGTATAAAGAAACATTTCTATTTACTTTTTAATGTACTGGTGAAACTGTAGGGCATTAACATTTCTAAATAATTTGTTGCCCTCTAAAGCCACGAAATGATCCTAAAGGATGCTTTATATTTATCAAGCTTTTCAAAACTATTATTCTTTTATCCAATTCAACTTAACATTTAAAAGGCACATATTTCCTAAGATGAGATTTTCTAGATGGTATTTCATTTCAACACGGTGACTTGACTCTGGTAAAACGATCAGCTTCTCTTGAAATAAACGAAGAAATGCACACATACTGTGGAAACGTAGCCATTTCATATCTGGGGGCACTAAAAAGTGTTGGGTTTGTTTTTCGGTTTTTGTTTTTTTTCTCTTTGTTCACCTATCGAGACGAGCCTAGCTGGAGAAGAATGAAAATATATCAGCTAGTTGTACCAAGTTCATAATCAATAAAAAGCTGAACACTTAAGCAGAAAATGTATCACAGATTTGTTCCCTAGCAAAGCAACTATTTTTACCCTGCCATCATCATCAGAAGCCACATTCTGACAGAAATCATTTGCTTGAAGCAGCCGCAATATATGAACCCTATGTGGTCCTGTGATTCAGATTTAGGAATATCAGCCCCAGAAGGTCTGAAAGACATTGTGCATTAGTATGTATTGAGACCTCATTCCAGGTGGCAAGCAGCTGGACTTTTTAAAACATAAAACTTCCAAAATAAAGGCGAAGCGCCTGTTTCCAGGCAATGAGTGTTACATTTAACTGAATCCTCCTCAAAATGTTATAAATTAGGCAGCAAAGGGAGCCGTGCATATTTAATATATTTGTTTTGTATTTCCACTAGTCAACAGAATAATGAAATTCCTTAACTACTTCTCTTTAACTTGCATGAAGAAAGCACGGTATGTTGCTAAATCTCTTTTCACCAGCACTGCCGAGAAACAACTTTAATCCTTGTTAGAAAATTGCCGAGTCTGGGCCTGACAAAGAGCTCATGCTTGTTCCATTGTTAGTGCTCCCAGGCCCCGAGAGCAGAGCCCTTTACAGCTGCGTGGATCCCGCCCGGCTCAGCTGCACTATTTAGGAGAGGAGGTTTGTCAATTTCTATTGACAATGGAGAGAGTTTTTCAGGGCCTGTAGCAGTGCTGACACAGTTGGGGATCAATGCCAGCCATTCAGAATGCACCCTCTTTCATTGCTTTCGTTTGTTAATTCAAGACTAAAGGTCCACTGAGGGGGTTCAGGGTGTTTAAGAAAGCTGATGAACTGTTTAAGAAAGCTGATGAACTGCAAGCGTTTATAGCCCTGGTGTGGCAATTTCCATAGTCAGTGGCAACTCCTGGCACTGAGGGAGCTGTGTCCTTGTTGACCCTCTTGTTATTAAAAATGCACAAGTGCTGCGCTTCTCAATATTTCAACACTCTTTCATTGTCAATACCACCTTCTGAGCCCTTCAGCTTGTTGCTTGCTCTAAAGATCTTCTTAGATTGGGTTTGAAAACTTCACCTTAAACACTAGATTAGACTGATGTTCTGTTTTCCGTGCTCCTGTTGATTTGTTGAACCTTCCCAGGGCTGGAAAGCAAGTAGCAGCTTGATGGGGAGACGGGCTGCTAATATGATTTACCAGTCTACAGTCATGCACAATAAGTGTGAATAAATACAGGGGTCTCACAGAGTCAACCCTAGCCTTTCCTTTTCTTTTCTTTTTGCTTTAAAAGAGATATCTCAAGAAAATGAAGTGAGTAAGGCATGCCCTTACAGGAGTTGAATGAACCACAAAAAAGAAAAAAAAAAAAAACAACATATATTTAGTTAAAGTGGTAGGCTGCTGGCATGGATTGATGGAGAGAAAAAGTGTAGAATATACACTAACTGCTTTATTCTTAAGTAGACCAAGCAGGGAATAAAGCAGTCGTGCCATACCCACGACATGAGTGCAAGCTCCAGTGCCCCTTCGTTGTCATCCCCTGAAAGGAAAAGTGAATAGTCAAACAAGTTGCTTTATAAAATTAACTTTTCCAAAATGAAAGCACATTTTCTAACAGTCACACTTCACTGCACATTCACCCCTTTCACATTTTTTTTTCTTTGCTTTGGAGGGTGGTTTGGTTTGCTTTGGTTTGGTGGGGTGGGGGGAATGACGCTAACTTACCTTTGACTTTTTTCTCAAGATGAAAAAAATGGAATCTATGGTCCTCCACCCAGAAGAAGAACATATCCATTCCAGCACCAGAAATAGGAAAATGCTAGTGATTTCTGTTTGGTGGTTTTGTCTGTTTGGTGTGTGTGTGTATGTGTGTGTGTGTGTGTGTGTGTGTGTCACCATATATAAGAAAGAAGCAGTCCTAGTAAGGTTTTTTGTTTGTTAGCTTATTCTTCATAGCAACATAAACTCTAAGCTAAGCTATTGATTTCTCTTCATCATTTGCTTGATTTAGCTGAAATTCTTCAAAATGCTTTGACTTTGGAACCAAAAAACATGCATGATTAGCAGATGGAATAATTTTTCTTATAGAATGTTCCTTGTAGAATAATTTGTTTGCCTTTAAAGTAAGATAATGATGAAGTAGCTTAAGCACTTTATTAACATTAGTTCTTTTTCTCTGTTTCTATAGTTAACTTTAGATCATTTTATTCCCAAATTATTCTTTAAAATTATAATTTTGGCATTGTGTTAAAGAAGTTATATTAATAATAAATTTCTGTGTTATGTTAGATGTCCTTTCAATTATCACTTAATCATAAGTATCACTCATATGTAATGGAAAAATGAAGTTACATTAATTTTAAATTACCTAAGGATTTTTTAAGAACATAAGATGCATATGGAGTAATTTTAAGAAAGTATTTTCATTTACCTCAGATTCATGCAACTTCCCATATATATAGTAACTTTACAGTCTAACAGCCCGATTAACTTGTATGTTATAAACTTTGTACAATATATCGTATTTTGTCCCCCCAACTAAAAAAAAAATTATTCCTTGCAGAGGCACTATAATTTAAGAGTCATAACCATTATGACTACATTTTAGTTTTCAAGTTACTTGGAGGGTAGGCTGGGAGTGAGGGTGTTAATTCAGTATACTCATATTCAATATCACCGATACCTATGAGTGTTTACCTGCATTAAAATGGAACTCAAGTAGTTGAGGTTATAACTTGAAATAAGGAAGTATAGAATTTAAATATCAGATACTAATCTATTAAGATTTACTATGTCAGCTGAAGTACTGAATTTTTTAGCAGTTTATTTTTTAAGAATTTAGGAGTATCTCATTTTATAAAACCTATTTCTGATACTTTTACATGTCCTGAAAATTAGGAAAGTAATCATTAGGAAAAAGCAAAACTGGGTACATGAATAATATTTTTTTTAAACAACCATAGCCCATCTCACATTTTAAAAACTTGAATGTTCATTCATCCATTCAGTATCACAGTATTCAGTAAATCAGTTATTCATTTTCATTAGCTTATCTCATTTTATGCATGTGTGTCCAGTATGCCAACAAATTACTAGAAATAAGTCTGATGAAATGTTAAACTAATTCATTTTTATATTATGCTTAAACTACTATTCCTTATACTAAATTTTATTAGAACAATGTTAGTAAATACAAGTCCAGGTGAATTTCAGACTTACTTGAATTACTTGAGATTTCTTTTAGAAATTTGTATTTACTGCTTTATTATGGAAGAAAAATATCTTTTAAGATTTTTTTCTGTGTTTGAATACCTAAGAACATATGCACATACATATGTGATCTGTAGTGTCACTGTGTGTACACAAGCAAGGCACAAAATACCTTCTCTTTCAAAAACTCTTTTGTCATTTCCTAAATGCTGCGTGGACATTGATATTTCTCACAGTTATCTGAATGAGTAGCATTATTACATTATTTTCTTACAGTATTACCTAAACCTGGCTCTGGCGTGTAAGTACTGAATCCCTTAAAATGCCATCACTAACGGCAGATTGCCCTTTTTTGAAAATAGGAACAAAATTTCTTCTTTTACTATACTCACAGGCATTATATAGGAGCAGGAAAGTACATTAGAGAAGAATTTCAATTTTCCCACCAAGAAAGTTGTAATAAACAGAGAGAAAATATGAACCTTCCAAAAGCACTTGCAAAATGAAACAGATTGTTTTCTTTTATAATTTGGTCAACTGACATCTGTTTTTGTGATTCTTATAAGACACAAGAATTTCATCCTGATAATGTTCCTTCCTAAGATCTGAAATCTGTATTTTAGGTGGTTTTAGACCATCTTGGCAAATACTTAACAACCGATAGTAGATAAAGGTGTGACTGGGGATTAGAGGTTAGTAAGCTGTGGATGTTTTTTGCCATCCCTCCTTTAAAATGCTATTTCTGGGTATTGCCTACGTGCATGATGGCATCTACTCTGATTTTTACATAACGTACAGGCTAATGGGAAATTTCCCTTTGAAAATAATTTACCTGTTTTTTTCCTGCTGCTTGGCAGTCCATTCAGTTCCATAACATGTATTTAGTACCCATTGTTACCTACAAATTACAAAGCAGGCCGCTAGGCTGCAAATGCAAAAACACTGTTTCCCATGAATATGTTACAGCTAAAAGACTGTAATGTTAATTCGTGTAAAGAACAGCCTAGGTCAACTTAGCAGATTTTCTAGCAAAACATACAATTCTGTTAACAGGAAATTATAGCATTATTGACTTCAAGTGCTGATCTATGGTCATTTCAGAGTGTTTCATTACCCCCTCATTACCGAATCTGTTAAATGAATACTGCAGAGGTTGTTTTCTTTTCTGTTTTCCTCCCCCCCGCCCCCATCCTTCTTTCCAGCAATGGTACAGCAGTTCCATGAAAGTCATTTGTGTGTGGTTGGCTGATAGATTAGACCTTCAGCTTCATATTTACCAACTGAAGACACTAATCAAGATTGTGAAGGTAAACAAAATGTGTTTAGATGTGAATTGCCCAGCAAGCTATAAAGAATAATGGCAAGATATTGACATATAAGAAAATCGTATTTAATATACCTGAGTGGATGTAAGTACTTTAAAAACATCACTTTCAGCAATGATGTGCTGCTGTTTATTCCATTTTCAGTTAGATTACTAAATAAACATAAATTTATCATTTTTGCATTAATAAGTTAAAAGTATTTTGTTATCAAGTAATCATATTTGAAGATAATATATACATAAAGCCCCTAGCACATTTACCTGAATGTAGTAGGTCCACAGTAATTTTGTATTAATTGTCTGAGGTATAGAAATGTTTTCTCCTAATATATTTCCTTCATATTTATTAATATATTATTATGAGGGCTTTTGAATTATATTTGCCCCTAGGATAAGGAGAGTCTCCTTTATTTTGTTATATCCTGATATGAAAGTAAAACATTGTCACTGCCTGAATTCTTTCGGAAGCATGCCCCTTCTTATATGTAAGAGCTGATCAGTATGAGTGTCGGGGACCATGCATAACCACTAACAGATGTTATATCAGTTCAATGAGGCCATTTTGACTTCTGCTTTTCAAGAGAAAATGTAATCACGTACATGTTATATTGAGTGAGTAGGGGCTTTAAAGTAATATATTATTCAACATGATTTTTCACACCTTATAAATTCCAGTGGAAATACAAAATTTACCACAGGTATAACTTCTTCTTAAAATTGAGACAAATTCTACATTATGGCAAAAAACATAACTCTAAGCTCTTGTGAATCAGCTGTTCCTTTAAATAAGTGACTTTTACTTCCATTCTAGTACCATTTATCAAATGGTATATGTATACCATTTATGTATTTATATATATGTGTGTGTGCCTATATATGTGTATATGTATATTTGCACGTACATATATATGTGTATATTTGTGGGTATGTGTGTATATGTACTCACACACACATACACAGTGGTTCTCACAATGTCATTCCTGATATAGCATTATCAGCATCACCTGGGAACTTGTTAGACATGCAAATTCTTCGGCTCCACACCAGACTCACTAAGTCAGAGCGTCTGAGAGTGGGGCCTGGCCATCTGTACATGAACAAGCCCTCCAGAGGATTCTGATAGAGATAAAGGTTGAGAAGAACCACTGTGTCACATCATTAAAAGTTTTATCCACATTAAAATATTTTCCACCATTCTTTTGGTTCCTGCAGTCTCATTAGAATATGAATTCTTTTGTGCCACAGACACATAGGTTATAGAAAGATCCACCAAGAGGAAAGTTCTGTTCTAAAGTCAGAAATCGGCAAATCTACTGGAACATAGAACCAGACCTATAATGTCACAGTAATAGCAATCATGATTAGTCATAAATAACAAGTAAAATTAGTCACCCACTAATTTTAACACACTAAAACATTACATTTCAATCGACAGACTACCTTTGATCTAGAACACTTTTTACCAGGTGTTATTTATTTTACAAAGAAACTGAAAACACATTATGATACGTTCATGTTTGCTTTAGTTCCTCCATGGTTTCTTCCTTGTTTCTATAAATGTCACTTGGAGAGCTTTCAACTGAAGTTTGTTTTTCGTAAAAGAGAATCAGAATAATCTGTGTTTACCTTCTAAATATGTGTACATGTTAAGATTGCAGTCTATACTGTGACTGATATTGGGATTAGCTTGTTCCCCTTAGGATCAGCCATATTTTCAAGCTAGTGTCTACTGTGTTCAGGATGTCAGAAATTACATACTCGGCTGATTGGTATTAGCTGATAGATTGGTAAGCTCTTTCTTTGTTTTTAGAATACGAATCTCCATTTTTTATTAGCCCATCATCTGTTTATTTCAAAGTTATTCCTCTTCTCGTATTC